>NC_089491.1:257794790-258419790 GCF_036850765.1 Saccopteryx bilineata | reverse complement strand
ATTTACAGTAGTTTGGAGACAACTGCTTGCACAGAAGAAGAGATGGAACTCTAAAAACCTGTTTCTATAATACTAAAGTTGTCCAATTTTAGAAGGCACATGTGTTCAGTTGTGAGCCTACTTATATCATATAGGGACTTGAAAGTTTTGTGAAACGGGTGTAAGAATATCTCCACCTATGATTTGGGGTGGAACTCTCATTTTGGGTAGCCATTTCTTAAATTTAGTTTTTTGTCAAGGAAGTTTGTCTCAAGGGAAAAGCTGTCTGTTTGAGGGATTATTTTGAGATTACAGTCTGCAAAGGCAAGTGTAGTAAATACGTGTGTAAGGGTGACTTAAATACCTGTCACATTGTCTAAAATCATTCAGATACTTGGAGAATATTCAGGCACTTGAGTTGGAAAAGATTCATTAAGAAGAAGGGTACTGCTACTACAACTGTGCCCTGACAGTTTGATCACAACTTCATCTGTAGATAGGAGCTCTGTTTACAGTGGTGACTATGATCGGGAGGAAGGAAGAAAGCAGTAGCTTAAGCCTATTGTTAAATCTAATAGAGGCTCTGAAAGGTGTACATTAGTAGTCAATTCAATGTAGCTAAATTGATTAAATAGCTAGTAGCATCCTGGCTCACCTCTTTGCCTCTGAAAATGCAATGAAAATACAAAGAAAAGGTTTTTCCTTTGAGGGTTTTTGTTTTGTGCTATTGTAGCTCCTTGGAGTCCCTTGCATAATTGATAAGCTGAGCTATTCGGTAATGTTTACAACTTAATTAACCTTGAGTGATAATTGAAAAGATTTTGAGGTAACCCACGTGTAAGTAAGCTATGGGAGAAGCATCTCTTAAGTAATCCCGAGGAAGTGCTGTGTCAGCTAAGCCCAGCATTGGTAACTTCAGTAGTTAAAAAAAGGGTTGTACCTGTATTAGCAAGTTAAGTTTCTAATGTTAATTTAGAAAACAATGACTGAATACTGGAACATATGGGCAGGTGATGTTGAGATTTACTGACATAGCCAATTTGCCTAGTGCTTCAGCTATTGTGCAGTAGCCTAAAAGTTAGAAAATAACTTCCTGCTAGCAGGAAATCTTCATATTTCAGACCTAAACCAGCTCAAAGGTGTCCTTTGGGGAAAACCAGGATTGACTATTTTTATTTCTCAGGAAGAACTCTTCTGTGTGGCAAGGACTTGGTAGTGCAAAGTGAAATGACAGTTCCTTTAATGCTACAGAATATTCACTATAATTTATTAAATGAGTGTAATAGTGTTAATGCTGGCCCTTCACAATAGGAGACCACCCCATTTCTTTTTGTTTTCTGGGTTTCTTCCCCCTTTGTAGGAATTGGATACATTGTGTAAAACAAAGTGATTTATGCCAAGTATAGAGGTAACTTTTTAGGAACCTAGCTCCCTGGCATTTTTTGGAACATGCTGAAATCCCACCCCTTGTTACAGATGGCTTAGAAGTCACAAGTCTGTTTATTGGACTGTTTCTTCTCTTGCCTTTTGCTTCTGCTTTCTCTTTCTGGATGGTCAGGAAAAGATTTAATGTTTAATATTTAAACAATATATTTAATGTCTACACAGTAAAATTATTCACACTTCAAACCAGTATTTAAACCAGTTGGAAACCAGCTAATAGTTTCTTAATCTCAGATTTAGAGATGAATGTAAACTGTATTCTGTTGAAATGTGCAAATGTTTGATTTCATGCCATTTGAAAAATTCCTGCCTTTAGGTCATTGTTTAATGGGACCAACTTGCAAAGTTTGTAGCCTTAAAGAAATCTTCATGCTAAAAATTTTTTTCTAGTACAACCCAAAAACACGAATGACTGCTTGGAATATGGAGTTAGTCCCAGTGTTAGGGTAGAAGCGTAGGTGACAGCTTTCCCAAGAAGCACCCAAACACACTGACTGTCTACTATAGGAATTGTTGGGCAGGCCTCTGATCAAAGGTCTGTGTGATGACAAGGGGGAAAGAAGAGCCCCCAAGCAATGCTCTGATTCCATTGGTAAATATAGGAGAGAATTAAGATTCTGTTAAAATCTTAACTTGTTTCAGGAGTTAAGCTGTCTGACATGACAATTATTTCTGCAGGAAAATGGATGTTGAATGCACCTTTTAAAACTTCTTGCATATGTTTGTACAAAAATTGTCTTCATCCTTGTGGTGCTTATTCATCTGAGCCGACTTCACAGTCCCCATGCCTCTGCTCTGTTTTTCTTCTGTAGCATAAGGCTTTTGCTTTTGCCTTAAGGTTTCCCTGGAATAGCAGGTCTTTTCGTTTTGTATAGATTTTCAGCATGGATCAAACATTGGCTTTCTATGCTAATGTGTGAAGAGAAAAAATTATCTAAAGCAGGTGCGCTTTAATGAACAAATGTATATTTTCTCTTAGTTTGAGTAGGGTGTGTGGGTGTTTTTAAAAAAAATAAATATGAAGAAAGTAAGTCCAGTTCTCACAAATGTTAATCAGTTAAAATTTACAAAAACCTTCATTCTTGAAAAGGTGCAAATGTAAAATTTAGAAAAATAACTAGAACCGTGAGAAGAATGTTTACCAGTTTGCTAATTATTTTGGAATTGGGACTCTGTTTTTTTTTTTTTTTTTTTTTTTTTTTTTTTTGTGAAGCTGGAAACGGGGAGAGACAGTCAGACAGACTCCCGCATGCGCTCGACCGGGATCCACCCGGCTTGCCCACCAGGGGCAACGCTCTGCCCACCAGGGGGGCGATGCTCTGCCCATCCTGGGCGTCGCCATGTTGCGACCAGAGCCACTTTAGCGCCTGGGGCAGAGGCCACAGAGCCATCCCCAGCGCCCGGGCCATCTTTGCTCCAATGGAGCCTTGGCTGCGGGAGGGGAAGAGAGAGACAGAGAGGAAAGCGCGGTGGAGGGGTGGAGAAGCAAATGGGCGCTTCTCCTGTGTGCCCTGGCCGGGAATCGAACCCGGGTCCTCCGCACGCTAGGCCGACGCTCTACCGCTGAGCCAACCGGCCAGGGCTGTTTTGTTTTTTAATAGTGACCAGAATGGTGCGGTACTAGGAAAGTTCTGGGAAATGTCAGTTTTACTTTAAATGAGAATCTGCTGTTTCTGTATTTTATTGTTTTCAATAAAATTTCGTGTTTTGGACTTTTTGAGATACTGTCTTTTTGTATTTAAGTAATAGCCACTTCTTTGATTTCCTCTAAATTGTATTTGAAGTAGCATATCAGTGAGGGTCTTAAATATATCCTGAAGAGATGATTATGTTAGATTAAAGTTTCATAATAGAATAGCTATTTGCAAAACAGGCATACTATGTTTTGCCATTCTAAAACCCTTAGACTGCGTTCCACTCTTTTTAGCAGTGTACTACTCTTGTCGATCAACAGATTGGTAATGGTGTTAGATTGCCAGTATTCAGATGGCAGTGGTGACTGAGTCTTCAAAAATATTGAAAATAGTATACAGAGGTCAATCTTATATATTTTGTAAATTTTTTAAAGGACTTTTATTAATGTAATTTTCAGAGAGGAGAGAGAGAGGAAAAGAAGAGAGAGAGAAGGGGGAGGAGCAGGAAGCATCAACTCCCATATGTGCCTTGACCAGGCAAGCCCAGGGTTTCGAACCTGCGACCTCAGTGTTCCAGGCCGACACTTTATTCACTGCGCCACCGCAGGTCAGGCTAATCTTATTTTGTTTTGTTTAATAGGTTTGGTACCTTTAAAATAAGGAATAGGAACATTTCATGATGTTCAATTACATGACCATTCCTTTTTTTTTTTTTTTTTTTTTTTTTTTTTTTTTTACAGGGACAGAGAGAGAGAGGGATAGATAGGGACAGACCAACTGGAACGGAGAGAGATGAGAAGCATCAATCATCAGTTTTTTGTTACGACACCTTAGTTGTTCATTGATAGCTTTCTCATATGTGCCTTGACCGCGGGCCTTCAGCAGACGGAGTAACACCTTACTCAAGCCAGCGACTTTGGGTCCAAGCTGGTGAGGTTTTTTTGTTTTTTGGGGTTTTTTTTGCTCAGACCAGATGAACCCATGCTCAAGCTGGCGACTTCGCGGTCTCGAACCTGGGTCCTCCACATCCCAGTTCGACGCTCTATCCTCTGTGCCACCGCCTGGTTAGGCCATTCCTTTCTTGAGTTAGGTCACTGGGTGGCAGTATTGCATGCATATTTACAACCATTGTTTGATTAATGTGGATCCCCAAATTAAAGGACAAGCAGAGTTAAGTTGGGGTTGCAATTACAGAAAACTCAGGATCTTATTTTTTCACCAAAATTTGGAAATCACAGGTAAAAATTACCTTTTAAGTTCTTTTACAGGTTTGGAAATGAAAACCTTAGTAGTGAGTGACAAGATAGTATTATAATCCAATTCACCAAGTCCGTTGTTCAGTGGTTTTACAGCCTTTTTTGCATCAATACCTAAAATGTCATTTAGATTTCATTAAAGTGTGGTTCTGGCAATGTAATTTTTAATTCCTTGAGGGGGAATATCAGTTTGGTTCAAATATTCTACCAGTGGCCCTTCACAGATGACAGCTCCAACAAATTGAGGATGTTGTTGTCCTTCAACAATTGATTACTAGGTAAATAAGCCAGTCTTCCTGTCCCTTAAAGAACATTAGAAGTCAGAGTATAAAGATTTTATTCTTAGAAAATTAGACTTTATGCTATAAAATATTCCTGGAATAGGCAAGTATGACCTTCTGCCTACAGTTCTGTGCCTGCTTTGTAGTTGCTGCAGTAGAAGACCTAGGAAAGAAAGCACAGACATTGGTGCTACAAGGCCCAGGGAAATGGTGTGTAGGCGTCTGTTACCTGATGTCTTTTTTTTTTTTTTTTCCCAAAGCCAGAAACGGAGAGGCAGTCAGACAGACTCCTGCATGCGCCCGACCGGGATCCACCTGGCACGCCCACCAGGTGGCAATGCTCTGCTCATCCAGGGCATCGCTCTGTTGCAACCAGAGCCACTCTAGCGCCTGAGGCAGAGGCCATGGAGCCATCCCCAGTGCCCGGGCCAACTTTGCTCCAATGGAGCCTTGGCTGCGGGAGGGGAAGAGAGAGAGAGAGGAAGGAGAGGGGGAGGGGTGGAGAAGCAGATGGGCGCTTCTCTTATGTGCCCTGGCCGGGAATCAAACCCGGGACTCCTGCACACCAGGCCGACGCTCTACCACTGAGCCAACCGGCCAGGGCCTCACCTGATGTCTTTTAACCTCAATTATGGACAATCCTCTATGTTTAATAGAAATTGTTTTGATTTTGTAGGAAAAAGTCTTGATTTTTATTTCTAACCATTCACTTTAATATTTCAATATAATGATGCCCTTGAATACCAAGTGTTTTCTCAAGACTGAGCGGTGTTTGGTAATTTCACCCATCTGTGCAGACAATGAAAACCCCAATAATCTATACAGGTTATGTATGTCCTGTGTGTTAGTTATTTCTGTTAGTAACAGCTGCTTCTTTCATGTGATGTCATTGAATGTAAATTACTTGAGCCTCAACCTCCAGATGCTAGTACTATTATAGTGGAAACTTAAAATGCATCTGTAGTTACATCTGCTTACACAATCCCTAAATAGATTTTCAGGACTATAGTCTTGTTACAGAAAGTCAGGTGATTAAGTTTTTAGTCTGGGGACAGCTGGTTACAATGCAGAAACTAAGAGAGTTTAAGTGGGCTTGCATGTCAAGCACCAGGATTAGGCTTTGGCTTCGTGATCAGGGATCTTAGGCCGTCTTGCCTTCATATATCCTGTGGACATGCTTCCAATCACACCATAAAAGGTTCCCTTGTACTTGGTTGAAACTATAGCCTGCCTTGCCTTGCTGCTTGGGACTCTGAATCTCATCTCCTTTTGTGTACCCATTCACTTTGACCTCTCCAGAGGTTGTCTTAATAAATACTGGTGGCCCTGGCCGGTTGGCTCAGCAGTAGAGTGTCGGCCTAGCGTGTGGAGGACCCGGGTTCGATTCCCGGCCAGGGCACATAGGAGAAACGCCCATTTGCTTCTCCACCCCTCCGCCATGCCTTCCTCTCTGTCTCTCTCTTCCCCTCCCGCAGCCAAGGCTCCATTGGAGCAAAGATGGCCCAGGCGCTGGGGATGGCTCTGTGGCCTCTGCCTCAGGCGCTAGAGTGGCTCTGGTCGCAACATGGCGATGCCCAGGGTGGGCAGAGCGTTGCCCCATGGTGGGCGTGCCGGGTGGATCCCGGTCGGGCACATGCAGGAGTCTGTCTGACTGTCTCTCCCCGTTTCTAGCTTCAAAGAAATGCAAAAATCAATCAATCAATAAATAAATACTGGCATAGAATGCTGGCATAGGTGAAATGTCAACAATGAGGGAAACCCTTTAATATCTTGTAAGAGTATTCCCAAAGAAAAGATGCACCAAGAACAATGATGAGGTCAACAAGTCTCTAGTTTTAGGATTGTATTAATGTCTCTAGGGTTTTTCCTTGAACAGGTTCAATCTTTTATAAAAGAAGTTCTAGAGTACAGAGGGGTCCTCAGGTTACAACAGTTCTATTCCTATGACAGTGATGTAACCCAAATTTTGGTGTAAGTCGGAACACTCTAGCCTAAGTCACTTACCTATCCTAACACAGTTGTAAAATGATAATCTAGAACATAAAAACACAACTAAGCCACAGGAAAAGGAAAGGCCATAAATGTACACTGCACTGCATATTCTTCCACAGCACGCAAACTAGTTTACCCACATAGTTTACCCACATAGTTCATAAGTACGATGCTAATGGTGTAAGCTAAAACACTCAATTTCTTCAAGTTTTTATGGGAGTGTACGTCATAAACTGAAAACATCTTATATCAGGACCGTGTATCTAATTCTGTAAGATTTAAAACCCAGCCTGACCAGGCAGTGGAGCAGTGGATAGAGCGTCGGACTGGGATGCTGAGGACCCAGGTTCAAGACCCTGAGGTCACCAGCTTGAGTGCAGACTCATCTGGTTTGAGTAAAAGCTCACCAGATTGGACTCAAGGTCGCTGGCTCGAGCAAGGGGTTACTTGGTCTGGTGAAGGCCCGCAGTCAAGGCACATGAGAAAACAATCAATGAACAACTAAGGTGTCGCATTGCGCAACAAAAAACATGATTGATGCTTCTCATCTCTCCGTTCTTGTCTGTCTGTCCCTGTCTATCTCTATCTCTGTAAAAAAAAAAATAAATAAAAAAAAAAAAAAATAAAACTCAAAGTTGATTAGGAGATAATACCTAACTTTTGAGTGCTTGGGATGGTGCCTGGCATGTTCTAAATGCTTATACCATCTTTTTGAATCCTTTAGGCATGTTAGAGATGGACTATTATACCCCTTTATAGATAAAAGAAAAAAGTGACAATGTCCAGGGTTACCCAGGTAACCTTTGGCAGAGTTGAACCCAGGAAATCTGATTCTAGAAAATGCTCTTAATTCTTTTAATAATGGCGAGAGAATCTTGGTATTTAATGGCATATCCTCTCACATGAGATGGTATAGCGAAGCAGTGGTTAAGGCATCTAGTAGCTCTTAACCACTTACTAGTTGTGATATTGGTCTGTTAGGCTGAGCAAACTCTCAGCAATAGAGTAAATGCTCAGAGAGCAAATTATATCACTTGTGGTCACCAGGAATTGGAACAAGCACTAATTACAAGGACAAACGTTCAGTCATTTAAAAAAGTTGCATGCTTACTAAAGTTGGATCAATTACCATGGCAAACAGTGAAACACTAGAGAACGTAAGACAAGGTCCAAGAAGGAATCAAGGAACAAAGACACTGCATTGCACTTTTTAATTGCATGGGTAGTTTTAAATAAATGGAGAAAGCACCTTCCAAAAAAGTTAACACTAGCAGGGAAAGATTCCATCAAGCATTTACATAGTAAATTTCTTTAACTTTACAAAAGATTCTTGATCTTTACTTGAACTGTACATGAGGGAAAATGAGCCCCCCCTCAGGTAGGTTTCTTTGTTTGCAGAAGCAAACTGAAGGACCTAAAATCAGAGGCAAGGCTGGGATGCTGAGAAGAAGAGAAATGGTAACAGGCCATTCATTCATAAATTCCCTGTCCAATGTATCTTACATAAATATTTTAATACAAACTATTGAACTTAAGATAAAGGTACAATATCAAAAGCAGTAATTCTGGATTACATTATTATATCTGAGTACCTTGGACTGCTGAATGTCTAAAGACAAAGCTTAGGGGTGACCTGTGAGGTTTGAACAAATATTTTGCTGTGCACCTACTTTGGCTTTCTGAATGAAGCACAGATAGGCTTCTCTGCTATGTTCTAGGCAGTGTAATAGTCAAGGAAAAGGGCAGGCTTTATTGGGTCATTTCCCTAGACACTAATCAGCTGGGGAAACAGTTCACTGGCAAAAGTGTCCTCCCAAGAATGGTCTACACCTAGCAAAGAGGACATGTCGCTGAAAGGGGAAGGAGAACCCTCATATCTACAGTCACTGTAAGAATCCGTTAGGCAGGAAGATGGCTTCAGGCAGTGGCTGGATGAAAGTAGATCTGGGATACCCAGCTCTGGAATGAAGTCATCTTCTACAAGTTCTTCCTTCACTGAGACAGTGAATTCAGGGCGATCTTTCTCTGAGGGGCTGAAAGGTGCTTCCTCAATTTTCACTACCACATTAGCTTGGCTCTCTGTCTCAGAGGGTAACTCTAAGACTCGGGGCTTGGTGTATACATGATCAAAACGAATCAGTTCATTAATGGCTTCCAGCTTGGCTGATGACGTCCCCAGTGATGAAGAAGGGGAGGCTGGTAAGGAAATGGGTCCTTCTGGGTCAATCTCTGGGAGCTGCTCCAGGCTAGCAGACTCTGGAGAAGGACATCTGAGGAGCATGACTGGGTCCAAGTTGAGCAGAATACCCAACAGGATATCAGACTGCAAGAGGCAAAAATTGAATGGAGTCCAATGATTAGAATGCACCTGAGAATCTACCTAGAACACTTAGTACTAGGTTCCATAATGTAAATAATCATCACATTATAGGATAACCTCTGAAACCCACCAGACTCATTTATCTATACTTCACTCCATGTCCTGAATCACCTAGCAACAGGAAGGTAATCGATGTTCATCCCTAACCCAACCCAAACTAACTTTTGCCCTAATCTGTCTGGTTAGGGATATCAGGAATCAAACATGGAATTAACTAATTATACAGTTTTCTAGTAAATCCAAATAATTCCTACCTCAGAGTCCGAAGAGTCAACACTATCAGAATCCATGGGGAGATGTTCTGGAGGGGTGACAACTGGGCCTGCACCTGCTGCAGAGGTGCACGTAGTCTGAGTGCTGCGGACTCAGCAGACCCGGCCACTGACCTCACTCCATTCCCCTGGGAGAAAAGACCAAAGTGAATAAACAGCTCAAACTGCTGAAAGTCCACAAGGAAATGCTCACTGGGCAACTGTGATTCTCAACTTTCAAGAAAGGAAACTACTCTTCAGAGCTGAAATCTTTCCCCTACCTTTCTTATTTCCATTTTCTTTTTTTTTTTAATTTTTATTTATTTTTTTAATTTTTATTTTATTTATTCATTTTAGAGAGGAGAGAGGGAGGGAGAGAGAGAGAGACAGAGAGAGAGAGAGAGAGATACAGGGGGAAGGAGCTGGAAGCATCAACTCCCATATGTGCCTTGACCAGGCAAGCCCAGGGTTTCGAACCGGCAACCTCAGCATTTCCAGGTCGACGCTTTATCCACTGCGCCACCACAGGTCAGACTCTTATTTCCATTTTCTTGAGTCCTCCTCAAGAAAAGGTGAGAAAAATGAGTAAAACTAATTATGATTTTTAAAAAATATTTATTGATTTTAGAGAGAAAGGAAAGGACACAGAGGGAAACACTGATTCATTGTTCCACTTATTCATGCATTAGTTGATTCTCTTGTGTTCCCTGACTGAGGACCGAACCCACAACCTTGGCATATCTAGACAATGTTCTAATCAACTGAGCTACCTGGCCAAGGTTCACTGTGATTTTGTACGCCATGATACATTTAGACTCCCCAAAGATTCAAGCAAGACTGATATTCTTAAATAATATCCTAACAATATTCTCCACAATAATAATGTTCCTCAGTAGTAAAATAGTAACTTTAGGCCCAGAATCTTACTAATAGAAATTATTTTAAAGTCTGCTGAACATTACCTTTATAGAGTATAAGTGTGCCCCATTGTTAATCTTAGACCACTTAAGCATTGTCACTGAATTTGACATAATCCATAAATAGACTAAAAGCCATAAATCTTCTATTAGAAGTTTCATTATCAAAATGAGTCCTGTTCCTACTCATTCATATTCATCAAAATGCTACTATAGCCTGACCAGGCGGTGGCGCAGTGGATAGAGCGTCAGACTGGAACAAGAAGGACCCAGGTTCGAAACCCTGAGGTTGCCAGCTTGAGCTTATCTGGCTTGAGCAAGGGGTCACTCAGTCTTCTGTAGCCTCCTCACCCCCAGTCAAGGCACATATGAGAAAGAAATCAATGAACAACTAAGGTACGCAACAAAAAATCGATGTTTCTCATCTCTCTCCCTTCCTGTCTGACTGTCCTTATCTGTCCTTCTATCTCTCTCTGTCACAAAAAAAAAACCCAAAAAAAAAAAACCCCTACTATAATTTTAGTAGCATTCAAAGCCAGATTTGACTGGCTCTCTTATTCTGGTTCTCAATACTGGCACATCTTTTGGGTATCAGTATTTGTTAGTGCTTGCTCTTAGAGAACCATATAACTTATTTTAACTCTTAGGACTTAGTACACACTTGAAAATAAATGTCATTAAAGAAAGATCATGTCATGTCACTTAGAAACAGCTCTCACATACAGCACCAAATAATGGAGATATTTACCTTGGTCTCTTCCTCCTCTTCAGTAGCCAGGGCATCCATCCCCAAGCGCTGTCTTAACTCCTGGTTCTCCACTACAAGGCCATGAGTTTTCTCCCGTAAAAGCTGATTTTCTAGCAGAAGTTTTTGGTTCTGGAAGAAAGTTCATAAGAGGTTTATTTGGGTTTGTTTTTTTTTTTTTTTTAGATTTATTGATTTTTAGAGAGAGGAAGGGAGGGAGAGAGCAAGAAGCATCAACTCGTAGGTAATTCACTTTAGTTGTTCAGTGATTGCTTCTCACACATGCCATGACTGGGCAAGCCCAGTTTTGAACTGGCAACCTCAGCAATCCAGATCCACGCTTTATCCACTACGCCATCACAGGTCAGGCCATAAAAGGCTATTAAAACATATTAATCCTCTCAATACACCTGATGAAGTTTCACTACAATTAATTTCCTTTCCTTCTCCTTTGGGAAAACTATGCTTATCCAGTTCACACTATATATCAGGAGGCAAGGTCAATTACTAAAAATAAGCTATTTAAGAAGTGCCATTTGCCTGACCAGGCGGTGACGCAGTGGATAGAGTGTCGGACTGGGATGCAGAAGACCCAGGTTCGAGACACCAAAGTCGCCAGCTTGAGCAAGGGCTCCTCTGGTTTGAGCAAAAGCTCACCAGCTTGAGCCCAAGGTCGCTGGCTCAAGAAGGGGTTACTCGGTCTGCTGAAGGCCCACGGTCAAGGCATGTATGAGAAGGCAATCAATGAACAATTAAGGTGTTGTAATGCGCAATGAAAAACTAATGATTGATGCTTCTCTCCATTCCTATCTGTCCCTGTCTATCCCTTTCTCTGACTCTCTCTCTGTCTCTGTTTAAAAAAAAAAAAGAGGTAGTCACAACACAATGCCTCTAACTACTACAGACCTCAGCAAAAGAAAACATTTAGCTTTAATTTTTATTTAGAGAAAGGCAGGGAGAGAGAGAGAGAGACAGACAGAGAGACAGGAATATCAAGCTGTTCCTGTATATGCCCTGAACCGGGGACCTAACCAGCAGTTTCTGTGCATTGGGACTACGTTCCAGCCAACTGAGCTATCCAGCCAGAGCTTGTGACTTGTATCTTTAATTTTATAGAATCCTATCTTGAACTGGCAGGTAATAATAAAAGCAGACCATAGGCCCTGGCCAGATAGTTCAGTTGGTTAGAGCACCATCAGATACACCAAGGTTGGGGTTCGATCCCCAGTTATGGCACATACAAGAATTAACCAATGAGTGCAGAAATAAGTGGAACGACAAATTGATGTTTCCTTCTCTTCCTCCTTCTTCCTTTCTAAAATAAATTTTTTAAAAAAAATGAACCAGAAAAACAAAATATGTACAAAAAGGAAATAAGAACAATATAAATAATCCTTATATATTCAGGATGTGTAACTGGCAACATTAGGTGGATCCTAGAAGGGAAATGGAACAGTTGGTGGGCTTTGGCCAAACCAGGAAGGGGCTCAAGTTTATGCAATGATTTCCTATCTGCTCTTAATAATTTTAGTGCTAACTTGATAAACATTTGTTATAATGTTGTAATTCACCAACTTTGAAACAGATCTAGTACCACATGCCAGAGGGTCAATCATTTCTTTCATCAAGCTATACCAATTACCTATCTACCTAACTTAGGTTGGTTTAAATTTTATTTACATGTTCAATTTTATTTCAAAGACACTGAAACAACTTGGGATGGATAGAAAATATCAAAACATTTATCAAGGGAGGATATACAATTGATAAAAGAGAAGAGTTTAGCCTTAAGTATTTTTACCTCTTCTTCCAAATCTACCACTTGTTGTTCCAGCTCACTCATTCGAGCTTTCTTTCGGTCTCTGGCGGTCTGAGCTGCTACTCTGTTTTTCAATTTCCTGAGAACAGAAGGGACATAACACACTGAGTCATCTCAAACCTTATTTATCTTTATTTGAAAACTTGGCCAGCTGGTGCTTTTACATAAATTTACAATATAAGGTAGACTGATGGTAAAATACACTTCAGGCTCTACCACTCAATAAAACAAAATAAAATAAAAATACCTCCTTCTTTCAATGTAGCTTGAAGACCTGCTTTACTCTCTCCCATATTGTTTTATTCTCTCCCATATTGCATCATCCACCTCAGTCTCATTCCGGCCACAGCACCAGGGCTGGACACAAATATTTTTCATGTTGCATCATAAGAAATTTCCTCCTCCCCTTTCCACTTCCCTGTTGCTTCCTGATTCCAATTCCCTTGAACAGAATTTAATCTGGACTAAATCTGGTGAAGGCTGCAATCGTGCTATGACATAAACCCCTTCTCCCCAAACACCAGATCAAATAAAGGAGAGGTTGATGCCTTTCGCTCTAGTGCTGAGATCCCAGGCAGTCCCCTGATGGCTCGAGTCTGTCTGCTCGAGGCACTTAATAGATCAAAGTGTACATTGACCACAAAGAACTAACATTGCAGAGGACTAAGTAATGGGCATTTCTCACTTAATCTTTCCCAAAGACCTCATGAAGTAAATAGCATTTTAAGGCCGCAGAGACTTTGACTAGTGAACCTTACCAAGTTCACAGCCCTTTCGACACCTGTCATTTCAGCTGCCCCTCAAAATAGAGTAGGTACACTGAAAGAAAAGCTAAACGATCGGTCTGTGGTCACACTGCAAAAGGGCCTGGAACGCAGATGCCCGCATACCCAGCTCTAGGCATCTCTAATGAGACAGAAAAGAAGGAAATAAAAAAGGCCTGAGCAGCCACTACTCAACTCAAAGCAGCGGATCCGGTCAGTCCAGGCTTCCTGCCCCGCCCCACCCCACGCCACGCTGGCACCGGACCCGCCAGGCCAAGGGCGCCCGAGCGCTGCCCGATCCAGACCCAGCCCTCTGTCCAGGTTTCGGATTCGGTCCCAGACCCGGGTCCTTTGCCCACCTCCGCAGCGCCTTCTCCTCGGGGCTTAAGTGTGTGAGGCGCTGTCGCTTTCGTGCCTGGGGTGGCCCCCCGCTCTCTGCCTCCGGGCTGGCTCCTCGCTGACCCGGCAGCATTAGTGGCACATTCCGGCCGGCCGGGGCTCCGGCGGCAGCGGCGGCGGCGGCGGCGGCGGGCTTGCCAGACAGAAGCAGTACTTTGGGGGCCCCGGCGGCCGGGCTCTGCGCGGATGCCACCACCACCATGTCCAGAGAGTGTCTACGCGAGTGCGCGCCACCGCTGCCCAGCCTCCTGGCCTGGCCGCGCCCGGCCTTTCTAGGGTCGTGGCTCCCCGCGATTGGCTAGCGCCACGTGACGCTCAGCGGCACTCGGTGTCCATTGGTTCGGACGGCCTGTAGGGGCGGGGCCAAGGTGTCCAGCGTGGCAGCAGCTTTTCCCTGTAAGGTGTGCGGGGGCATTTTCCCAGGAGGCGACCCGCGGGAGTCAGCCTAGGGGTGGTGCAGGGGCCCGGAGGCCGGGGGTGGGGGGCTGACTCGTGAGGAAGGGTCGGTTCCAGGCAGAATTTCCTTAACAAACTAATTTCCCACCTAGGCTGACGCATTTTTATTCTGAATGACAATTTAATTCCAAACCGAGAGATTTCCAGACTGACAAATTTTTACCTAGACTAACAGCTTTTTCCCTCTGGCTGACAGAATTTTATCTCGTGTGCCACATTGTACCCCGAGTGGTTGAAAGGTCGAGAGAGCCAAATCGGGCCTTGGGTTAGAAAAAAAAACCTGTAACAGCCTTCAGAAGATGAGATCGCACATTTTAAAACTAGGTTTAGCTTGTGGTAAGGGCTTAAGAACGATTGATGTTATCTCCAAGCGGTAGGATTATATGTAATTTAATTTTTCTGTGCATTCCCAAGCTCTCGAGTATGAGCGTACATTATACACTTTTTTCTTATCGAGAAAAAGATATTTCGTATATAACAAAGACGGGAAGTTCAAGGCTCCTGCCGGGCGGGTGTGAAGCAATGCAGGGTGGGGGGGACTGCGATTGTGAAAGAGGGGCCCTTGGCTTAGCGGCTAGGGAGCAATTTAGACAAACAAATATTAACATGAAAAGGCTAGAGAAAACACCCCACACATACGTTTTAAAAGCAAATTTCAAACTGGTAAGTTTTCTAAAATCACAAAAGCACTACTTAAACAAGTAGTTACTGCTTCCTCCGTGCTGAGCACAGTTCTAGGTTCTAGGGATGCAAAGATTAGTAAAACTCATAGCCAGTGATTGGAATGTGTGCAAAAAGTGAAAAGATAGACTGGTTCTAGGTAATTCTATGGTGTTAGTGTGTCAGATTAACTTCAATTGTTTTTTGGGTTTTTTTGTTGTAGTTGTTTTTTACAGAGACAGAGAGAGAGAGGGATAGATAGGGACAGACAGACAGGAAGGGAGAGATGAGAAGCATCAATCATCAGTTTCTCGTTGGGACACCTTAGTTGTTCATTGATTTCTTTCTCATATGTGCCTTGACCACGGGCCTTCAGCAGACCGAGTAACCCCTTGCTAGAGCCAGCAACCTTGGGACCAAGCAGTGAGCTTTTGCTCAAACCAGATGGACCCGTGCTCAAGCTGGCAAGTTCTGGGTCTTGAACCTGGGTCCTCGGCATCCCAGTCCGATGCTCTATCCACTGCGCCACTGCCTGGTCAGGCTTCAATTGTATTTTGGTGGGGAGGGAACAGGTGGGAAGAAGGAACTAAAGCAATTCAGTCTCTTTATAAGCAGGCCCTTTAAAAGGGCATAGTTCCAGTTGTTCCAGCCTCAAGGGGCTGTCCCTTGAGTCTCCTAACACAAATTTTGTTCCTCCAAATTGGCAGTCAAACCGGTGACAATTTAGCATCCTGAGTACACGCTGCTTCTATGGGC
Organism: Saccopteryx bilineata; assembly: GCF_036850765.1. Classification (NCBI taxonomy): domain Eukaryota; kingdom Metazoa; phylum Chordata; class Mammalia; order Chiroptera; family Emballonuridae; genus Saccopteryx; species Saccopteryx bilineata. The sequence goes on along the minus strand of NC_089491.1, from coordinate 258,404,058 downwards.
AGGAAACGGTGGCGGTGATATCACATTACCCAGGACAAAGAAGCCTGTCGTGTCCCTAATTCTCATTAGCCTTGAGCTATGTGGATCCTAAAGTGCCTGCATGGGTAGGAGGGTCGCTTCCAGTCTCCCAGGCCTTTTGGGAGACATTTTCGGAGTTATTACTGGTTAAAAACTGCACATTTAGGTCAAAAGACTTTGGAAAACTGTAAGACTTTCAGAGAAAAGTCATGTAATTGTCATGAAACCCTTTACTTATTAAGGTAACATTTGCAAAGGCCAAGAGAAGGGCACTGTTCTAAGAAATCCCAGAAAAACGAAAAGAAATTAAAAATAATTTAGGCATGAAAAGAAAATGCAGCCTGATCAGGCGGGCGGTGGCACAGTGGATAGAATGTCGGACTGGGACACAGAGGACCCAGGTTTGAAACCCTGAGGTCACCAGCTTGAGCCCAAGGTTGCTGGCTTGAGCAAGTGGTCACTTGGTCTGCTGTAGCCCCCTGGTCACAGCACATAAGAAAACAATCAATGAGCAACTAAGGTGCCACATTGAAGAATTGATGCTTCTCACTTCTCTCCCTTCCTGTCTGTCTGTCCTTATCTGTTCCTCTCTCTCTCTCTCTCTCTCTCTCTCACTAAAGAAAGAAAGAAAGAAAGAAAATGCATGAGGCCTCTATAGCCCAATGAGTAACCATGTGGAGAAGGCACAAGATGCTGGTGCAGAGGAGAAAACGTGGGTGGGTTCCATTTTGGTCTTGGTTAACGGAGTAGAAAGAAATGTTGAAATTGACTCCCCCAGTTTTGTTTTCAAGACTTTATCTTTTTGGATAAAATTTAAAATTCTGATAAATAGTAAATTGACACAATGCCGATTGCTATCCATGAAGTCTGCACATTCAAGTGCAAACCTTTGAACAGTTTAATATTCTCTATGTGAGATTAATCTGATAATTCTTGCATCAGATGCCATTAGTATTTTAAAACATTTACTAGGCCCTTGTGATAAGAGTTATAAAATATATAAAATACAAAGTTCTTAGTCTGTGAAATGTAAGGAAACCTTGGTGAGAAGTAATAGATCATTAACTCTAAATAAGTGTCAATGTAACAAAACAAAACTCAGTAACAAACTGAAACTAAAATACATAACTGTTCTAATTATGGTAGTCACTGACCATGTGTGGCTATTAAGCACTTGAAATGTGGCTATTCTGAATTAAAATGTGCTGCAAATGTGAAATACACACTGGGTTTGAAGACTTAGCATGAAAAAATATAAAATATTCCATTGGCCATTTTTATATTGATTACATGTTGAAATGATAGTATGTTTGATATTTTTAGTTAAATTGGTTTGGGTTTTTTTTGTGTTTTTTTTTTTAGTTTTTTTTTTTAGGTTTTTTTTTTTTGTATTTTTCTGAAGCTGGAAACAGGGAGAGACAGTCAGACAGACTCCCGCATGCGCCCGACCGGGATCCACCCGGCACGCCCACCAGGGGCGAAGCTCTGCCCACCAGGGGGCGATGCTCTGCCCCTCCAGGGCGTCGCTCTGCCACGACCAGAGCCACTCTAGTGCCTGGGGCAGAGGCCAAGGAGCCATCCCCAGCGCCCGGGCTATCTTTGCTCCAATGGAGCCTTGGCTGTGGGAGGGGAAGAGAGAGACAGAGAGGAAGGAGGGGGTGGGGGTGGAGAAGCAAATGGGCGCTTCCCCTATGTGCCCTGGCTGGGAATCGAACCCGGGTCCCCCGCACGCCAGGCCGACGCTCTACCGCTGAGCCAACCGGCCAGGGCTGGTTTGGTTTTTTTTTGAAAAAATTCTTTATTGATAAATAAACTGGTTTTTTAAATAAATTTACCTGTTTGTGGGGGGGGGGTTGTTTGTTTTACAGAGACAGAGAGAGAGGGACAGATAGGGAAAGACAGACAGGAAGAGAGAGAGATGAGAAGCATCAATTTTTTGTTGCGGTACCTAAGTTGTACACTGATTGCTTTCTCATATGTGCCTTGACCAGAGGGCTCCAGCAGAGCGAGTGACCCCTTGCTCAAGCCAGCGGCCTTGGGCTTTAAGCCAACAACCTTTGGGCTCAAGCTAGCGACCATGGGGTCTTGTATATGATCCCACACTTAAGCCAGTGACCCTGTGCTCAAGCCGGATGAGCCCGTGCTCAAGCTGGTGACCTAGGGGTTTCAAACCTGGGTCCTCTGCATTACAGTTCAACACTCTATCCAAAGAGCCACAACCTAGTCAGGCTGTCTGTGTTTCTAATATATTTTTGTTTTGTTTTTAATTTATTCATTTTTAGAGAGGAGAGTGAGAGGTAGGGGGAGGAGCAGGAAGCATCAACTCCTATATGAGCCTTGACCAGGCAAGCCCAGGGTTTCAAATCAGTGACCTCAGTGTTCCAGGTCAACGCTTTATCCACTGCGCCACCATAGGTCAGGCTCTAATATATTTTTAAAGTGTTTATTTATTGACTTTAGAGAGCAAGAGGAAGGGAGAACAAGAGAGAGAGAGGAATATTGATCTATTCCTATATGGGCCCTGACCAGGGATCGAATCAGCAATCTCTATGCTTCAGGATGATGCTCCAGCCAACTGAGCTATCCAGCCAGAGCACTTATTTGTGTTTTTAAATTGGCTATTAATTTTTTTTAATTACACAGTGGCTTGCATTATATTTCTATTGGATAGCCTTGGTCTGACTTTAGATGATATATTTTTAAAATATTTTATTTATTTATTTTATGGGGGTGGGAGGAGTGAGAAGTATCAATTCATAGTTGCTTCACTTTAGTTGTTCTTTGCTTGCTTGTTGTATATGCCTTGACCCAGCAAGTCCAGGGTTTCGAACGTGCGACCTCAGCATTCCCAGTTGATGCTTTATCCACTGTGTCACCATAGGTCAGGTGAGATGATATTTCGATGTGGGAAATGGCACAGGTAAAGAGAGAGAAAGAAGGGAAATAAAAGTGTGCTGAGGTTCCTGCTTCCTTTATACTAATACTGTCTAGTATTAGTATTAGTATAGTACTATACTAATACTAGACAGTATTAGTATAAATAGATGTGTTAATAGTGATTATAGAATTAATGTGCATATACCCCTAAAGGCACACAAAGACTTTCCAAACCACATGTGTGGGTACATGAATAAAATCTCTTTTCCAAGATCCACATGCCTGAGAATTGGGCCTCTGAGGCAGATTCTTTTTCCCATCTCCCTTTTCAGTCACCATTCCAGGACTCTGCAGAGCGGAGGCCCTCTTTTCACTCATGCTTAATCTCTCCAAGGTGCATAGCCCTGACATAGTAAAACCTCTGGGGTTCCAAACAAATAGTCCAGACAAACTATTGATCATAGCACTGAGAAAAAAAAAAAGTGACCCTCATCACTGAGTGTCAAATCCCTTTCCAACTCCATTGGTTCTAATTCTTTGTTTTCAGTAAAATTGATGCAAGACAAAATTGAGTTGGGTTCCATACAATAATTTTTTTTTTTTTTTTTGCATATTTCTGAAGCTGGAAACAGGGAGAGACAGTCAGACAGATTCCCGCATGCGCCCGACCGGGATCCACCCGGCACTCCCACCATGGGGTGACGCTCTGCCCACCAGGGGGCGATGCTCTGCCCATCCTGGGCGTCGCCATGTTGCGACCAGAGCCACTCTAGCGCCTGGGGCAGAGGCCACAGAGCCATCCCCAGCGCCCAGGCCATCTTTGCTCCAATGGAGCCTTGGCTGCGGGAGGGGAAGAGAGAGACAGAGAGGAAGGTGCGGCGGAGGGGTGGAGAAGCAAATGGGCGCTTCTCCTGTGTGCCCTGGCCGGGAATCAAACCCTGGTCCTCCGCACGCTAGGCTGACGCTCTACCGCTGAGCCAACCGGCCAGGGCAATTTTTTTTTTTTTAAGCTGGAAACGGGGAGAGACAGACAGACTCCCGCATGCGCCCGACCGGGATCCACCCGGCACTCCCACCAGGGGCGACGCTCTGCCCACCAGGGGGCGATGCTCTGCCCCTCTGGGGCGTCGCTCCGCTGCGACCAGAGCCACTCTAGCGCCTGGGGCAGAGGCCAAGGAGCCATCCCCAGCGCCCGGGCCATCCTTGCTCCAATGGAGCCTTGGCTGTGCGAGGGGAAGAGAGAGACAGAGAGGAAGGGGGGGGTGGAGAAGCAAATGGGCGCTTCTCCTATGTGCCCTGGCCGGGAATCGAACCTGGGTCCCCCACACACCAGGCCAACGCTCTACCGCTGAGCCAACCGGCCAGGGCCTCCATACAATAATTTTTTAGTGATGGATCACTGTGTGACTTGGCTTCTAACTCAAAAGATGTTCAAACAATTAGCCTGACCAGGCGGTGGTACAGTGGATAGAGCGTCAGACTGGGATGCAGAGGACCCAGGTTCGAGACCCTGAGGTTGCCAGCTTGAGTGAGGGTTCATCTGGTTTGAGCAAAAGCTCACCAGCTTGGACCCAAGGTCTCTGGCTCGAGCAAGGGGTCACTCAGTCTGCTAAAGGCCCACGGTCAAGGCACATATGAGAAAGCAATCAATGAACAACTAAGGTGTCGTAAGGAAAAACTGATGATTGATGCTTCTCATCTCTCTCCGTTCCTGTCTGTCCCTATCTATCCCTCTCTCTGACTCTCTCTCTGTCTCTGTAAAAAAAAACAACAACACAAAAAACAAAACAAAACAAAAAAAACAATGGCTCCGGTTGCAATGCTGCAAGGTCCCTAGATGGGCAGAGCATCGCCCCCTAATGGGCTTGCCAGGTGGATCCTGGTAGAGGAACATACAGGAGTCTGTCTCTGCCTCCTCTCCCCTCACTGAATAAAAAATAATAAAAAAAATTTAAAAAAATGTAAGCGCCAAAACCATTGTTTATACAGCTATATAGATGGGGATGGGAGGCACTTTATTTTATTTTTTTGAATTTCTTTTTCTTTTTTTTTGTACAGAGACAGAGAGTCAGAGAGGGATAGACAGAGACAGACAGACAGGAATGGAGAGAGATGAGAAGCATCAATCATCAGTTTTTCGTTGTGCGTTGCGACACCTTAGTTGTTCATTGATTGCTTTCTCATATGTGCCTTGACCATGGGCCTTCAGCAGACCAAGTAACCCCCCTTGCTGGAGCCAGCGACCTTGAGCTCAAGCTGGTGAGCTTTGCTCAAACCAGATGAGCCCGTGCTCAAGCTGGTGAGCTCGGAGTCTCGAACCTGGGTCCTTCCTCATCCCAGTCCGACGCTCTATCTACTGCGCCACCGCCTGGTCAGGTGGAAGGCATTTTACTTTAACAATGCCCTTTAATTGTTTGAACATCTTTTTTTTTTTTTTTTTTACAGAGACAGAAAGAGGGATAGATAGGGACAGACAGACAGGAACGGAGAGAGATGAGAAGCATCAATCATCAGTTTTTCCTTACAACACCTTAGTTGTTCATTGATTGCTTTCTTATATGTGCCTTGACCGCGGGCCTTCAGCAGACCGAGTAACCCCTTGCTCAAACCAGTGACCTTGGGTCCAAGCTGGTGATTTTGCTCAAACCAGATGAGCCAGCGCTCAAGCTGGTGAACTCGGGGTCTCGAACCTGGGTCCTTCCACATCCCAGTCTGACGCTCTATCCACTGTGCCACCACCTGGTCAGGTGCCATTGTTTTTTTAAAGACTTTATTTATTCATTTTAGAGAGGAAAGAAGTAAAGACAGAGAAAGGGGGAGGAGCAAGAAGCATCAACCCCCATATGTGCCTTGACCGGGCAATCCCAGGGTTTCGAACAGGTAACCTCAGTGTTCCAGGTCGATGCTTTATCCACTGTGCCATCACAGGTCAGGCACTGGAGCCATTTTTTGGTACCTGAGGCAGAGGCCATGGAGCCATCCTCAGAACCTGGGTCAACTCGCTGTAATTGAGCCTTGGCTGTAGGAGGGGAGAAGAGAGAGACAGAGGGAGAGGAGCAAGAGGGGAGGGGTGGAGAAGCAGATGAGTGCTTCTACTGTACACCCTGACTGGGAATCAAACCCGGGCATCTACACACCAGGCTGATGCTCTACCACTGAGCCAACCAGCCAGGGCCCACTTACATTTTTTTTTAAAGAAAAATAAAATTGCCTGACCAGGCGGTGGCGCAGTGGATAGAGTGTCAGACTGGGATGCGGAAGGACCCAGGTTCGAGACCCCGAGGTCGCCAGCTTGAGCACTGTCTCATCTGGTTTGAGCAAAATCACCAGCTTGGACCCAAGGTCACTGGTTTGAGCAAGGGGTTACTCGGTCTGCTGAAGGCCCGCGGTCAAGGCACATATAAGAAAGCAATCAATGAACAACTAAGGTGTTGTAAGGAAAAACTGATGATTGATGCTTCTCATCTCTCTCCGTTCCTGTCTGTCTGTCCCTATCTATCCCTCTCTCTGACTCTCTCTCTGTCCCTGTAAAAAAAATAAATAAAATAAAATTGATGCCAAATCCTGTCATATTCTAGCAATACTATTAATGTATGAATTCAAAGCTGTATTTCCAATATAACTTTACTTTCCTTTTTTATTTATTGATTTTAGTGAGAGAGAAAGGGAGAAAAGGAAGGGAGAGAGAGAAAGAGAAACATCAAGCTGTTCCTGTATGTGCCCTGACCCGGGATCAAACTGGCAACCTCTGTGCTTCAGGAGGAAGCTCTAACCAGCTGAACTATCCGGCCAGGATTCCAACATAATTTTACTTGCTCTATTTAATTTTAAGCAAGAGAGAGACAGGAAGAGAGAGAGATGATAAGCATCAATTCGTAGTTGTGGCACTTTAGTTGTTCACTGATTGCTTCTCATACGTGGCTTGACCAGGGGCTGCAGTCGAGCCAGTGAACCCTTGCTCAAACCAGCGGCCTTTGGGCTAAAGCCAGCGACCATGGGGTCATGTCTACAATCCCATGCTCAAGCCAGCAACCCCGAACTCAAGCTGGTGAGCCCATGCTCAAGCTGAATAAGCCCACACTCAAGCTGGCGACCTCAGAGTTTCGAACCTGGGACCTCAGCCTCCCAGGTCAACGCTCTCTCCATTGTGCCACCACTGGTCAGTCTTAATATCTTTTAAATTATACTGGAATATTCCTGCATAACACCATTTTCTTGAAAGCAGAATTCTCATAACAAAAATCTGGTATATGCTCATTTTAATGCACCAAGGCAATATTTCTAGTTACCTACACAGTATCTATTCTAATTCTCTTCCTTACTTTTTTTTCTTTTTCTTTTTTTTTTTAGTTCTGAGGATAGCCTCCAGATTCCCTTGGAGCTATAGAGAGCTGAGTAATACAGTTCAAGCCAACGTATAAGTGGAAATTCTAGGCAGAGAGGATTCCAGGAAAGTTTGTTAAATGAAGAAGACTCAACTAGGAAGCCTTTTATCTTTTGCCTGTTGGCCTTTTCCCCTAAATCTTTCTTACCTGGAATGCTGATGAAAGGTCAAAAGATTGAGAAGGTTCAGCAGCCATCATGCAAGCATGAGCCAGGAAGCCACATGCTAAGGATGTCAGAGGGGAAAGACAAAAGAAGTCTGAGTTCCTAAAGGCATCATGGAACGGCCATCTAGCCCTAACCTAGCTTTAGGTGGCCCACTTCCAGGTCCAAATTACATGAGAAATACTGGTACCACAGTGGCTGGGTTCTTATCACAAGTCATACAATACACTCCTCACTTTATCAGGCATATTACCAACTGTGTTGCCCTAAGTTAGATTTCTCAAACACTGTATTTTTCTTGTGAACGGGTTACTGGCCCCGCTTAGGAACAAGTATGCTTGAGTAGGGCAACTGGAAGTAGGTCTGTTCCAGCGACATAACTTTTATCAGTGGCACTTCCTTCTGATACTAGGAAAAGAGAGTCATTTAGCATTATAAATAACATCACTGTTTGTGGGGGGAAATTGAGTTCAAAGGGAAGGATTCATCAGCTTCAGGTTACAGATTACTTTTCCAGTTTATTTGTCTGCCCCACCCTCCAGTCCTATCATTTTCTTGGATTATCCTTTGACCCTGAGTTTGCCTAGTAAATGTCTGTTCATCTGTCTGTTTAAACATAGTTTCTCAACCTCGGCTTTATCGACATTTGGGGCTGGATTATTCTTTGTTGTGGGGGGCTGTCCTGTGCACTGTGGGGTTTTAGCAGCATTCCAGCTTTCTACCCACTAGATACCAATAGCACCTTGCCCCCACCCCTCAGGATGACAACCAAAATTATCTCCAAACTTCCAAATGTTTCCTGGGAGCCATGATCTCCTCAGTTGAGAACCACCACTCTAAACTCATGTCAAACGCCCCACTCTGCTCCTATTTTGTTCCCATGCAGTCCTCCACAGACTTCCAGCAAAACACCTGTGACATTTGGCAGTACAAGTTCACCTGCCTGGATCTCCTATAAGCTCCTCGAAGGCAGGGACTGCATCTGACTCATTTTGATTCTGAGAGTCACTGTTAAAGATTCATATGTCCCATGTCATTTCTTGGTGTCATATTTTATAAACTCCCATGTTGTAGTCAAGAGGCAGATTCTAGCAAGAAAGAACTACATTACTCATTTTTCTGAGCACCTATTAAAATGGAAGCCTTGGCCGTGTAGCTCAGTTGGTTAGAACATCGTCTCATTACACCAAAATTGTGGGTTCAATCCCCAGTCAGGCACATACAAGATTCAACCAATGTTTCTCTCTTTTTCTTCCATTATCTCTCTCTAAAATCAATCCAAAAAAATATTTAAAGAAAAATAAACACCAGTTAAAATGGAAAAGAAATGCCCTGGTTTGAGCATTGTCCCACAGTGCATACGTTGCTTGTTAATCCCCAGTCAGGTCATATATAGGAACAGATTTATGTTCTTCTCCCTTTCTCTCTCTAAAATCAATAAAATAAACATTTTTTAAAATGGAAAAGAAAAGCAAACATTTTAAGGCAACTTTTTATATTCTCATAAGGAAAAATGTCAAAGATACAGAAAAAATGAAGAGCATAGTTCTCTATTTTTCCCTCCCAAATGGAATCAAAGTGTCATCTTAATCTTGCAGAAAGTACAATATGTACACTCCTCACCCAGGTCCAATTTCCTCTAATGTCATTGTACACAACCGCGGTACATTTGTCACAGTGAAGAAATCAATGTGGATGAACAGGGCTTCGTTACCCTCTAGAAATGGATAAAGTTGTTTGGTTTGCTAAGACTCATGACCCTGGCGCTTTCAATTTTATGAACATGTTTTCCTTCTTTCCTTTTTTTTTTTGAAGGAGGACGTTTATAAACCATTTAAGTAAAGTTGAGACACTGAGCAGGAAATCCTCCTGGTCCTGTTGACGAATGTTTCCTTCAATCCTGCGGATCCCCACCCCTTTCTGGAGAGGAGTTGCGACACTTCCTGAAGTTCATTGGTGTGTATCAGGATTCTAAGAAATTCAATACTCCTTTGGCTTCTGCAAAAACAGCTACAGTTCCTTTGCCCAGTAAATTAAACAGAGCCTGAAAGGGCACAACAACAAAAGGAAAAGATTCATTTGAAAAGTGCAAAGATATCACACGTCTCTCTTTTTCACTGGGCGTTGACCCAGAGCAGTAAATGGCTCTGCATTTGGTTTCCTCTCTTGAAAGAAAGCACAAACTCTCCATTGTTGGTAATTTTATTGACACCAAGGTTCAAAGGCGGCAAGAGAAGTGAGTTTTATATTACTTGAAAGAAGTGTAATCGCTGCAGGCCCCCTTCACTTATTCTTGAATAAATATCAGTTCACTGGTTTTGAAATTTTTAAAAATAACCTTTTTATTATGGTGTAATTTTAGATTTAAAGAGGAGTTACAAAGACAGTACAGAGAATTCCCATACAACACCCTCCACCTGCAGTTCCAGTTCCCTAATGGCATTCACTTACATAACCAATGCTACATTTGTCAAAATGAGGAAACCAACACTGACACATTGCTATTAACTAAACTCTAGACCAGGGGTCCCCAAACTACGGCCTGCGGGCCACATGCAGCCCCCTGAGGCCATTTATTCAGCCCCCGCCACACTTCCAGAAGGAGCACTTCTTTCATTGGTGGTGAGAGGAGCATAGTTCCCATTGAAATACTGGTCAATTTGTTGATTTAAATTTACTTGTTCTTTATTTTAAATATTGTATTTGTTCCCGTTTTGTTTTTTTACTTTAAAATAAGATATGTGCAGTGTGCATAGGGATTTGTTCATAGTTTTTTTTATAGTCTGGCCCTCCAACAGTCTGAGGGACAGTGAACTGGCCCCCTGTGTAAAAAGTTTGGGGACCCCGCTCTTGACTTTTGGGGGGATTTCACCAGTTTTTCCCTGAATGTCTGCTGTCTGTTCCAGGATACCACCTTGGTTTTACATCTGTATGATACCTCTGTTGTTGCAAAATGTTTTATGACTAATTTCAGTAAATAATATGTATTTGAAGGGCTGAATTGAACCTTCTCAGACACATACCTACTCTAAAGTTTTGACTCCAAAATAACAACTGAATTCTTTCCCCCTTTGGTGAGGGGGCCTTGCCTTTAACTGATGCTGTGACTTTTTTGCATGACCTGACTCAGACAACACTGGATTTCATAAGAATGGCCTAGAGATTCTCAACATTAAAAAAAAAAATCCTCTCTTTTATTTATAGCTGACTTAGTGCATCTGATACGATATACATGTGGGGAATGACAGCAAGTTGTAACTTTCCTGTTCTCTTGCAAGTTTTTAAAATTTATTATTTTTAAAAATCATTTTAGGCCCTGGCCAGTTGGCTCAGTGCTAAAGCATCGGCCTGGTGTGCGGAAGTCCCGGGTTTGATTCCCAGCCAGGGCACACAGGAGAAGCGCCCATCTGCTTCTCCACCCCTCCTCCTCTCCTTCCTCTCTATCTCTCTCTTCCCCTCCCGCAGCCGAGGCTCCATTGGAGCAAGGATGGCCTGGGCCCTGGGGATGGCTCCATGGCCTCTGCCTCAGGCGCTAGACTGGCTCTGGTCGCAACAGAGCAACGCCCCGGATGGGCAGAACGTCGCCCCCTGGTGGGCGTGCCTGGTGGATCCCGGTCGGGCGCATGCGGGAGTCTGTCTGACTGCCTCCCCATTTCCAGCTTCAGAAAAATACAAAAATAAAATAAAATTAAATTAAATTAAAAAAAAGAAAAATCATTTTAGAGAGGAGAGAGAGAGATGTAGGGAGGAGCAGGAAGCTTCCTTCAACTTCTATATGTGCCTTGACCAGGCAAGCCCTGGGTTTCAAACCGGCAACCTCTGCGTTCCAGATCAATGCTTTATCTACTGCACCACCACAGGTCAGGCACAACTTTTCAAAAAAAGATTTTATTTATTCATTTTAGATAGAAGAGAGAGAAAGAGAAAGGGAAGGGGGAGGAACAGGAGCATCAACTTGTTTCCTATATGTGCCTTGACCAGGCAACTCACTGTTTTGAACCGGTGACCTCAGCACTCCAGGGTGATTCTTTGTTCACTGTGCCACCACACATCAGGCTCACAATTTTTTTTTTCATGGAAACAGCCAGGACTTTTGTGGTTTTAAGAGTGAGTTGGGTAAAATATAGATCAAACTCTGGCTTGATGAATAAAGGGGATATTAGAAGAGAAAAGCTTTAGGAACAAAGGAAGAAGTAGAATAATGTTTGCGTCTAAGAACACTGGGATCAAGGTCATCCATCTTCCATTTCCAGACCCTGTAAGACTGATCATTACAACCTGGTGGCTAGGAGCTTTGGCTTGTGAAATAGTCAGACAGAGGGAGGTTTTCAGCTCTAACAAATACTAATGAGGTAACCTAGAGCAATTTACTTAATCTCTCTGGGCCTCAGTTTCCTTTTCAGTAAAATGAGAATCAAATGTTGAACAAGATTAATGTACTTGGCCCTGGCCGGTTGGCTCAGTGGTAGAGCGTCGGCCTGGCGTGCAGGAGTCTCGGGTTCGATTCCCGGCCAGGGCACACAGGAGAAGCGCCCATCTGCTTCTCCACCCCTCCCCCTCTCCTTCCTCTCTGTCTCTCTCTTCCCCTCCCGCAGCCAAGGCTCCATTGGAGTAAAGTTGGCCCAGGCACTGAGGATGGCTCTATGGCCTCTGCCTCAGGTGCTAGAATGGTTCTGGTTGCAACAGAGCAATGCCCCAGATGGGCAGAGCATCGCCCCCTGGTGGGCATGCTGGGTGGATCCTGGTCGGGCGCATGCGGGAGTCTGTCTGACTGCTTCCCTGTTTCCAACTTCAGAAAAATACAAAAAACAAAAACAAAAAAAAATACAAAAAAAAAAGATTAATGTACTTAACACAGTGTGAAACACAACAAAAGCATGTAATGCATGTTAAGGACTATTGTCACCAAAAGTAGTTTATTCTAAGGCCATTGGACATTCCCAAAGTCTTCCTAGTCTTCCATTAATCTCATCCTTTCTTCCATGTTTGCATATCTGGTAAGCAAGAAGTTCGACAGGCCATAGAAGGCTGAGTGATATAACAGAGTTTCCAAGTCTTCAAAATATCTCTAATTAAGTATAAAATTTAATCACTGATTACAAGCAGGGATAGGGTCCATGAAGCAGGAAGATATTATAATCAGGGGTCCCCAAACTTTTTACACAGGGGGCCAGTTCGCTGTTCCTCAGATCGTTGGAGGGCCAGACTATAAAAAAAACTATGAACAAATCCCTGTGCACACTACACGTATCTTATTTTAAAGTAAAAAAACAAAATGGGAACAAATATAATATTTAAAATAAAGAACAAGTAAATTTAAATCAACAAACTGACCAGTATTTCAATGGGAACTATGGGCCTGCTTTTGGCTAATGAGATGGTCAATGTGCTCCTCTCACTGACCACCAATGAAAGAGGTGCCCCTTCCAGAAGTGCGACAGGGGCCAGATAAATGGCCTCTGGGGGCCGCATGCGGCCCGCGGGCCGTAGTTTGGGGACCCCTGATTATAATGATGGGCACCAGGTAAGTTTTCCCCAGTTGCTCCCTTCCCCAACCTGGAGACAAAATGCCCACTGTAACCCCTGGGTGGGCCAGACCTGGTCACAGTTTGCTAATGATCTGCTTTGTTTCTATGACCTGGGATAACATTCCCATCAGAGGGCTGCAAACATTTGCTGAGCACATAGACCCATAACCTACTGTGAAATTCCAGGGGCAGAGTTTGGATTGCGCCATAACTGGGTGTTGGTGGCTTGTGGAGTAGGAGCTGCTCTACACACAGCAAGTGAGTGAGGCTGTGGGTCTGGGGAAAAGTTGGGATCTGCAATTTAAAAATGGGACCCTGTTGTTTTGTACATAACATTCATTTTCCATTTGAAAATGAGTTATATTTTCCAGCATATAGTTTCAGAATTATACAATTTATTTCAGTCTTTAGAAGCCACTAGATAGCCCTGGCCAGTTGGCTCAGTGGTAGTGCATCAGCCTGGCGTACAGGAATCCCGGGTTCGATTCCTGGCCAGGACACACAGGAAAAGCGCCCATCTGCTTCTCCACCCCTCCCTCTCTCCTTCCTCTCTGTTTCTCTCTTCCCCTCCCGCAGCCAAGGCTCCATTGGAGCAAAGTTGGCCCGGGCGCTGAGGATGGCTTTGTGGCCTTTGCCTCAGGTGCTAGAATGGCTCGGGTTGCAACAGAGTAAACGCCCCAGATGGGCAGAGCATCGCCCCCTGGTGGGCGTGCCGGGTGGATCCCGGTCGAGCGCATGCGGGAGTCTGTCTGACTGCCTCCCTGTTTCCAGCTTCGGGAAAATGAAAAAAAAAAAAGTCAGATTTGCTCAGACTTGCAGGAAGTGGATTGTCTGAGTTCTACTTAAAAATTTCTGGGAGAAAGTTGAAAACAAAGTTTTCTAAAGGGACTCCCCAGATCTTGACCAAGCATGTGTCCCACACTCTCCCAGGTACCAGCACAATTTGTGGTGGGTTGCAGGACAGAGAACAATTTGCCTTTGTACTGACTTCAGCTTCTCTCAGAAATCTTCAGCCCTCACCTGTGCTTAACCATTTGCATTCAATGCTTTTTTAATTTATTGCATGATTTTAGAGACAGATAGGAAGAGAATGGGGAGAGAAAGAGAGAGAGAGAAAAGAAGTGTTCATTTGTTGTTCAACTTTGTGTTCCAGTCAATGATTTAAAAAAAAAGACAACTTGATGTCTAGGTACTAGGTGTCCACATGCAATAAACTGATATTTCCAGCATCATGATCTGAACCATAACCAGAAAACCTTGATTTAGAGTCATCTTTTCATCCTGAACTCTATGCTACCATTATGTTGTTCTCAGGAGAGCCAAATCTAGAAGAGGACAGAGACAAGTAAATTCTGATGCAATATAACTGTAACTGGCCCTTAGTGGCAGTACTGGAGGAGCGAGAACCTAATCCACAGGGCCATCAGGGAAGGCTTCATAAAGGAGGTGATGTTCACGTGGGCTTTGAAGAATAAGTAGGAGTTTGCACAGGATTTAGCTTTTCTTTTCCCTTTGCCCTTCTGCCTGCTAGAGAAGCTAGACACCACCTGGCCCCCAAGATAGAATCTCAAGAAAACAGTAATAGTTCATCTGATTCCAAAAAAGACCTGAAACTAACACAAAATATGTATTCAACCTTTAGCACCTGCTACTGTTTTTTTTTTTTTTTTTAAAGAGACAGCGAGAGTCAGAGAGAGGGATGGATAGGGATAGACAGCAGACAGACAGGAAAGCAGAGAGATGAGAAGCATCAATCATCAGTTTTTTGTTGTGGCACTTAGTTGTTCATTGATTACTTTCTCATATGTACCTTGACCATGGGGCTACAGCAGACTGAGTAACCCCTTGCTCAACCCGGCAACCTCGGGTCCTAGCTGGTGAGCTTTGCTCAACCAGTTGAGCCCGCACTCAAGCTGGCGACCTCAAGGTCTCGAACCTGGGTCCTCCACATCCCAGTCTGATGCTCTATCCACTGCGCCACCGCCTGGTCAGGCCCTTAAAACTTTTTTAACCAACAAATTTTATTTTAAAATGGATTGAGGAATTGAAAGGGAGATTTCCCAACATACCCCACTCCCTTGTTTGGCTTTAAATTCTGCACAGTCACCCCTCCCCTTCCCTGCTCTCCTCTCTCCAGAAGGGGCTTCCTGTGTCTGAGCTTCTGAGCCTGGGCAGTATTGAAACTCTCCCTGGGAGTCCCAGGAAGAGGTTCTCTCTCAGGATCAGGAGCTGTGATGGAAATCCAGGGCTCCTGAGACCCAAGGCTGTTCTCCCTTCACCTGTCCCACCTCCTCATTTTGCACGGTGAAGTAGCTGACCTTTTCAATTTCATGTTGTTTTTTCACTGCACCCCACTTAGCTTGGCAACCATAAATCAACACTGTTTCTTTTTTAATTTTTTTTATTCGTTCATTTTACAGAGGAGAGGGAGAGACAGAGAGAGAGAGAAAGAGGAGAGACAGAGAGAGAGAAGGGGGGAGGAGCTGGAAGCATCAACTCCCATATGTGCTTTGACCAGGCAAGCAGGGTTTCAAACCGGCGACCTCAGCATTTCCAGGTCGACGCTTTATCCACTGCACCACCACAGGTCAGGCTAAACACTGTTTCCTTCTTGGAATTTCTTTCTTCTTTTTCTTTTTTTGTATTTTTCTGAAGTTGGAAACAGGGAGAGGGGGGAGGCAGTCAGACAGACTCCCACATGCGCCCGACCAGGATCCACCCAGCATGCCCACCAGGGGGCGATGCTCTGCCCATCTGGGGCGTTGCTCTGTTGCAACCAGAGCCATTCTAGTGCCTGAGGCAGAGGCCATAGAGCCATCCTCAGCTCCCGGGCCAACTTTACTCCAATGGAGCCTTGGTTGAGGGAGGGGAAGAGAGAGCAGAGAGGAAGGAGAGGGGGAGGGATGGAGAAGCAGATGGGCACTTCTCCTGTGTGCCCTGGCCGGGAATCGAACCCGGGACTCCTGCACGCCAGGCCAACACTCTACCTCTAAGCCAACTGGCCAAGGCCAGAATTTCTTAAGTATATCACGCTTACATTGAAAAAAAAAAATGGAAAGGCTGGTAGGGTGGCTCAGTGGATAGAGCGTTGTCTCAGTGCACCAAGGTCACAGGTTTGATCCCTGGTCAGAGCACCAACGAGAAGCAATCAATGAATGCGATGCTTAATGGAACAACTAAGTGGAACAATAAGTTGATGTTTTCTCTCTCTCCCCCTCCCTTCATCTCTCTCTCTCTCTCTCTCTCTCTTAAATCAATGGAAAATATTTCAAAAATTAAAAAATGAAAGGCCCCGTGGACCTTGAAATGTTTGTCTTGTCTTCTGGCCTTGGCTACTGACTTGTCAGGTCCCACCTGTTCTCCTGGGAGAATGGGCAGTTGATGAAATCTGGAGGCTCTTACACCTCCCTTCCAGTAAGTGTCCTTGTTTGCATATCCTGGTTCAAGAAGGGAACAGCTTGTTGGAAATTGATCAGGAAGGTAAAGTTACTGATTGAGTCTTAAGTGGAGCTGTAGGCGGTGGCTTCCTTGAGAAAGAGAGTCTGCCCATCTGTTTTTACTGATTAAAATCTCTCTCGTTCACATTCTACTTCATAAATTCTTGGAACCCTCTTAGAGGAGGAAGCCAAATAGTAGGAAATCATAGTAGCAAAGAATATTAAGACTTGTTTTTGTCTCCCTTACTCTAATGTTCCATGTTCCCTTTGTTTTGTTTTCTTCTTTCTTTCTTTTTTTCTTTCTTTCTTTCTTTCTTTCTTTCTTTCTTTCTTTCTTTCTTTCTTTCTTTCTTTCATGATGGAGACAGAGAGAGGGACAGATAGGGACAAATGAACAGGAAGGGAGAGAGATGAGAAGCATCAATTCTTCATTGCAGCCCCTTAGTTGTTCATTGATTGCTTTCTCATGTGCCTTGACCAGGGGGCTACAGCAGACCGAGTGACCCCTTGCTCAAGCCAGTGACCTTGGACTCAAGCTGGTGAGCCTTCTTCAAACCAGATGAGCCGCTGCTCAAGCCGGCGACCTCGGGATTTTGAACCTGGCTCCTCTGTGTCCCAGTCCCATGCTCTATCCACTGCACCAGCGCTTGGACAGGCTCTAATGTTCCCTTTATTTTCAAAGAAACTAACGTGAGGATGTGCAAAGTAAGTCAATATTAGGAACATTAGCTAATGAGTGTGTAATGTGTGCCCGGCACTGTGCAAAGCACTTGACACCCATTCTCTCTTGTAATCCTGCAATTGACTCTATTTCTCGGAGGAGAAAGATGAGGCTCTGAAGGGGTAAGCCCAAGGACATGTAACTAATCGGTGATGGAACTGGGACTGAAACCTAGATCTTTGTGACTTCAGACATTTCCCAGGCACGAATAGTTGCCAGGCATGGAGGTTGCACAGGCATGGAAAGAACCCCAGGCCTGGACCACTGCTTTTAGGATGTGACACTTCTGAGGTGAACCCCACTCTCGGCGATTTGCATTTTACTAGATAGAAACTGAAAACTCAAGTCAAGGTGCGAAACCAGCAAAAGAATGTTCTTTTCAGTCTCTGTGTTCATTCTTCGGTTGGGAGTATAAACTGGTGAGGCCTGGGTAACATGTACTTTTTAAACAACAGACTGGGAGCCAGGTAAAGCCCACACCTAGCTGAGTAAATAGCTTCTGAAGCACCAAGCAAGGCATGCAAGGTCCCCAGCGAGGCCTTACTTTGAGAAACAACCCAGAGAATGTGCCCGTGGTTGGGGAGCTCAGAGCCTGAAGTTCTGGTTCTGGTGCTGCCATTTTTAACAGTTGGGCTTCTCTGTTCCTCATCTGCAAGTGGAAGAAGCCAACTTGATGCTATCTGAGGTCCAGTCTGGCTCTATTTGGCTTGGGCAGTGCAGCATGGTGGTTAGGCAGATAGAAGGTAGAATTTAGTTGCCTGGGTTCAAGTGTGAGCTTCACTACTTGCCAACTCTGATCCTAGACACGTCTAACTTTTCGGAGCCTTTATTTTCCTATTATTCATCCAAGAATAATAGTAGGACCCACCTCACAAGATTGTCAAAAAATCAGAGTTAGCCTGACCTGTGGTGGCGCAGTGGATAAAGCCTTGACCTGGAAATGCTGAGATCACCGGTTCGAAACCCTGGGCTTGCCTGGTCAAGGTACATATGGGAGTTGATGCTTCCAGCTCCCCCCCCCCTTCTGTCTCTCCTCTGTCTCTCCCTTTCCTCTCTAAAATGAATAATAATAATAAAAAAATACCTTCTCTTTAAAAAAATCAGAGTTAGAATGTGCCACAGAATTCTAGAATACACTGTCATGGCCACAAACATTCTTTCCTTTGACGTGGGGGGTGGGGTGGGCCTTGAGAGTCAATTAAAGCAAAAGTTAAGAAGAAGAGAGAAAGAGTTGTTAACCTTAAAAAATAAAACAGACTTATTTTTACCAGCAAAAGTGTTTATTTGAGAGTAGCAGAAAATTACAATCTGGACAAGCATGCTATAGCCAAAACTATAGGCAAGTCCAGCAAATAAAGGAAAGGAATGGTTACTTTATAGAAAAAAAAGGAGGAAATTCGGAGGAAGCACTTTGAACTAGTTCCTAGTCATGAAAACACAGAACTTGGACCTGGAAGGGACCCTAGGGGCTGTGTAGCCCACTGTCCTTTACACGTGGATAAGGATATTCAGATGGAGAAGCCAAGTGATTTGTCCTAGGTCTCAAAGACTGTATTGAAGGCATCATTGTCAATCATTGTTAATACTTAGGACTGTCCTGTAAGATCAGAACCAGGGTGAAGCAAGAGAGGCACATGCCTCGGGTACAAACTCAAGGGAGTGCTCCAAAATTCAGAACTCAAGGTAAATAATTTTTTCCCCCTTATTTTTCTGAAGCTGGAAATGGGGAGGCAGTCAGACAGACTCCCGCATGCACCCGACCGGGATCCACCCGGCACGCCCACCAGGGGGCGACGCACTGCCCATCCGGGGCTCACTCTGTTGAGACTAGAGCCACTCTAGTGCCTGAGGCAGAGGCCACAGAGCCATCCTCAGCGCCCGGGCCATCTTTGCTCCAATAGAGCCTCGGCTGCGGGAGGGGAAGAGAGAGACAGAGAGGAAGGAGAGGGGGAGGGGTGGAGAAGCAGATGGGCACTTCTCTTGTGTGCCCTGGCTGGGAATCGAACCAGGGACTTCCGCATGCCAGGCCGATGCTCTACCATTGAGCCAACCGGCCAGGGCAAGGTAAATAATATTTTAATGAAATGTTTGAAAATAATCTGGCCCTGGCTGGTTGGCTCAGTAGTAGAGCATCAGCCTAGTGTGTAGATGTCCTGGGTTTGATTTCCGGTCAGGGCACACAGGAGAAGCAACCATCTGTTTCTCCATCCCTCCCCCTCTTTCCTTTCTCTTTCTCTCTCTTCCCCTCCCACAGCCATGGCTCAGTTGGGTAAGTTGAGTAAGTTGGCTCTAGGCACTAAGGATGGCTCCATGGCCTCGCCTCAGGTACTAAAATAGCTCGGTTGCTGAGCAATGGAGCAACAGTCCCAGATAGGCAGAGCATTGCCCCATAGGTGACTTTGCCAGCTGGATCCTGGTTAAGGTACATGTGGGAGTCTGTCTCTCTACCTCCCCTCTTCTCACTTAAAAAAATAAAATAAATTAAAAATCTAAATTAGTGAAAAGAAAAATCCATATAGTTCTACCTTTTTCAATAAAGAAGGATCAGTGTTGCTGGGGTTTTTTTCTTTGTTTCAGTCTCTGATAGGTTTGCACCGCACTGTTGTCCTACGTCCCCTGGGGTCTCTGTTTTGGATGCCCCATCACTGCTACCTGTAGCATTTGTCATTATCGTGAACTATGGTTTCCTCTGACCTGTGAGACATCAGTGGCCAACTGTCCCAGTATGTTCAGGATTGAGCAGTTTCCCTGGATGTGGGAGTTTCAGTGCTTTAATTGAGTCACCTTATCAGAGAAGAAGCGGAGAGTGGTCTTAGGTACCTTTGTACCCCCTAGGCACTTAGTTGCACTCAGTAATTATTATTGACTGAATCTGCCATTTTTGGCAGTGCACTTGGCAAGCACTCAGTACATCTGTAATCAGTTGCTTATCTGAGGCACAGAAAGGCTAAAAGTGACTCTGCCAGGACCCCTGGCAAACCCTGGGTGCTCCGGTGCCAGATCTGTGCATGTCCCCAGTGTCTGGCCAGCTGCTGCTCATCCATGACTGTCCCCTGAGAGTCCTAAGATACAGGGTCAACCTAGTGTAGCCGATAAAGGTTTATTTGCCTAAAACCTGCCCAGGAGGCTATGGCTATGTGCTCTAGTTTTTTGTTTGTTTGTTTGTTGTTTTTGTTTTGTTTTGCTTTGCTTTCTTTGTAAGCAGATACTTGAGCTTTGGAAACTTTCTATGCCCTGGTCATTTTGCTTCTAGGACCATTACATCACGCCTTCAGCTAGAAACAGACCTGGGAACATTCTAGGCAGACTGCTAACTAGGCTAGCTTTGTCACCTGGGTCTGAGTCTCTTCAATTACCAAATGAAAGGCTTTAACTCCATGTCCTGGGAGACACAAGGTACCTCTGTGACCGTCAGTTTCCTCATCTGTAAAATTGGCATCATGATACCTTTAAAGGTAATTGTAAGGATTAAATGGGGTGCTGTATAGAAGCCACGTTGCACAGTCCCTTGTGGGAGGTCATTTAGTTCATTTTCCTTATCTCTGGTTTTCCTATGAGTATAAAATGCAGTGATTTTATAATTCCACTTTTACAATGAGTAGTATAGATCAATTATCCATTCATTCATGTATTTATCCCAAAATTTCTTACTGTTCACTGGCTATGTGCTAAGCATCACACTATGTATTGGATGCTAAGGATTTGGTAATGAGCGAGAACCCAGTTAGAAACCGTCAAATTATCTGAAAATCCCAGGCAATGCAAAAAAGACCAATGCACCTAGAAGTAAAAAATTATTTCTATTATGACCGTTTCTAAGGAACTCTAAGGAGATGCTGATTAGCAGGTTGTCACAGTTCTCCCAGTGGCTTCTATTCTTGTATTTAAAACACCTGCTGCTGCTTCCAGGATCCTAACATTTACCTTGGTCCTTACGTCAATGCCTTTTGTAGAGAGAGCAGCTGTGGTGCTTTGCTCTTTCAACATGGACACTAAGTTGTGCTTTGTTGATAAGAAAATAAATACCACTTTTGTAGATAGCCCCAGAGCCGCCTTCAAGACCGATTTGAGCAGGAGGCTTCTGCTAAGATGAAAAGTAGGCTTTATCTTGGTGCTTTTAGGAATGTTGTCCCTTGTGGCTTGATCACCTGGCTTAATTTTATTTACCTAGTGTTGTTTTTGTCCTCCTGCCTTCCCTTGGTTAGCGCTCTTTTAAATAATTCCTTTCTACTTGTATAATTTTAGCAGCCAGTTGAGAACTGGTGAACCATAAAAAATAAAGGTTAGACAGAAAGTAGATTTGTGGTTGCCAGGTGCTGAAGGTGGGGGAGCTGGAGAGTGACTGCTATCCGGGATCATTCTCTTTTGGATGATGGGACTGAGAGCTAGATAGAGGTGGTGGTTTCACAACATTGTGAATGTACTAAATATCACTGACTGGTACACTTTAAAATGATGAATTTTAAAATGTGAATTTCATCTCAGTCAAAAACAAAACAAAACATTCTGTGGATTCAAGAAGCCAGATATAAAAGGGTATGACCTTTATGAATTTATTTATCAGAAGTTAGAGAGCAGGCTGATCTATGATGATACAAATCAGAACAGTGGTTGCAGTGGGGGCAGGAAAGAGATCCAGAAACTTTCTGGGGTGATGGAAAAATAATCAACATGCCTGACCTGTGGTGGCGCAGTGGATAAAGCGTCGACCTGGAAATGCTGAAGTCGCCGGTTCAAAACCCTGGGCTTGCCTGGTCAAGGCACATATGGGAGTTGATGCTTCCAGCTCCTCCCCCTTTCTCTCTCTCTGTCTCTTTCTCTCCTCTCTCTCTCCCTCTCTCTCTCCTCTCTAAAAATGAATAAATAAAATTAAAAAAAAATTGATTAAAAAAAATTTAAAAAAAAAAAAAATAATCAACATCTTGTTCTGGGCAATTGTTACAGAGAATATACAATTATCAAAAAATTGAATTGTAGCCTGACCTGTGGTGGTGCAGTGGATAAAGCGTCGACCTGGAAATGCTGAGGTCACCGGTTCAAAACCCTGGGCTTGCCTGGTTAAGACATATATGGGAGTTGATGCTTCCAGCTCCTCCCTCCTTCTGTCTCTCTCTGTCTCTCTCCTTTCTAAAAATGAATAAATAAATAAATAATTTTAAAAAATTGAATTGTACATTGAGATCTGTGCATTTTATTGATGTTAATTATACCTCATTAAAAAATTAAAATGGCCTGACCAGGTGGTGGCACAGTGGATAGAGCGTCGGACTGGGATACGGAAGGACTCAAGTTTGAGACCCCGAGGTCGTCAGCTTGAGCGCGGGCTCATCTGGCTTGAGCAAAAAGCTCACCAGCTTGGACCCAAGGTCACAAGGGGTTACTCGGTCTGCTGAAGGCCCCCAGTGAAGGCACATACGAGAAAGCAATCAATGAACAAAGTCGCAACGCGCAACAAAAAACTAATGATTGATGCTTCTCATCTCTCTCCGTTCCTGTCTGTCTGTCCCTGCCTATCTCTGCCTCTGGAAAAAAAAAATTAAAATGGCCTGACCTGTGGTGGCACAGTGGGATAAAGCACCGACCTGGAACACTGAGGTTCCCGGTTCGAAACCTTGGGCTTGCCTGGTCAAGGCACATATGGGAGTTGATGCTTCCTGCTCCTCCCCCTTCTCTCTCTCTCTCTCTCTCTCTCTCCTCTCTCTCTCTCTAAAAAAAAAAATCAATAAATAAAATATTTAAAAAAAATTAAAATGAAAAAAAATTTAACATAAAAGTGAGTATCCTAGAAAAAAAGGCAGAGGATATGGCAATATTTAATTTGGCAAGTTTTCTTGGATGTGAGTCATCCATTTGTAAATGCGTTGCCGTGAAGAATTGCTTTCTGGTATTTCATTGCTGGTTTTATGAAGACGGTTTTTAGAGGGGAAGAGGTCGCATTATTACTCACGTATAGGCATATAGCTTTTCAACATGATTTCATTTTGGAGAACTTTATGGTCTTTGAGCTACAGGAGTCTGGTCCCAAGCATAACAATGGGTTTAGCCCTTTTTGGAGAATGACTTTGACAAAGTGATTTACCAGCCTTGGTTGGAAGTCAGATGCCCTGGATTTGCATCCTGTGGCAGCAGTTTGACTCTTGCCTCATAAATGTCTATCTACATTAGCCACTTAGTAGGTGTGTGACTTTGGCAGGTTGCCTAACCTCCCAAGCAGGAGTTCCTCCTGGGGTAAAAGCAGGGAGGTAACAGCCCTCCCTAGCAGCACTGTCATGAAGACTGAACTGATGCCCAAGGCTCCCCCACCCCACAGTGAAGGACATGAGAAAGCCCAGCTGTGTGAGTAAATTGCCAGGTAAAATGCAGGATATCCGGTTACATTTGAATTTCAAACAAATAACCGATAATTTTTAGCTTACAATTGTTATGGCCTGAATGTTTGTGACTCCCCCACCCCAAAGTCACATGTTGAAGCCAGTTTAACCCTCAGGGTTGTTGTATTTGGAGGAAGTAATTAAGATTAAGAAGTCAAAAGGGTGGGGCCCTAATTGATAAAATTAGAGTCCCTATGAGAAGAAACAGCAGAGAGTTCACTCTGTCTTCTTTTCCCTGTCCTGTAAAAGCCAGCCAGAAGGCAGCCCTCTGCACACCAGGAGGAGAGCTCTCACTAGAAACCAAATTAGTCAGGACGTTGATCTTGGACTCTTAGCCTCCAGAATGTGACAATATCATTTCTGCTGCTTAAGCTACCATGTCTATGAGATTATATATATATAATCTCACCACCTCTATCTAGCTCTCAGTCCCATCATCCAAAAGAGAATGATCCCGGATAAGCAGTCACTCTCCAGCTCCCCCACCTTCAGCACCTGGCAACCACAAATCTACTTTCTATCTAACCTTTACTTTTTATGGTTCACCAGTTCTCAACTGGCTGCTAAAATTGTACAAGTAGAGAGGAATTACTTAAAAGAGCGCTAACCAATATATATATATATATATATATTTGTGTGTGTGTGTGTGTGTGTGTGTGTGTGTGTGTGACAGAGACAGAGAGCAGGACAGATAGGGACAGACAGACAGGAAGGGAGAGAGATGAAAAGCATCAATTCTTCATTGCAGCTTCTTAGTTGTTCATTATTACTTTCTCACATGTGCCTTGACCAGGGAGTTACAGCATTGTGAGTGACCCCTTGCTTAAGCCAGGGATTTTGGGCTCAAGCCAGCGACCTTGGGCTTTAAGCCAGCAACCATGGGGTCATGTCTATGATCCCATGCTCAAGCCAGTGACCCCAGGCTCAAGTTGGTGAGCCCGTGCTCAAACCAGATGAGCCCACACTCAAGCCAGTGACCTCAGAGTTTCAAACCTGGGTCCTCTGCATCCCAGTCTGACACTTTATCCACAACACCACCGCCTGGTCAGGCTATGATATCTAGTTATGGCATCCCAAGCTGACTAATACAAAGATCGTCCAAAATATTGCATTGTTTATCTGAAGATCCAGTTTAACTGGTCATCCTGTATTTTAATTTGCTAAGTCTAGCAATCCTATGTTTGAAGCATTGTAGGACAGTGTGCTATTATTAAGGGATAAAATAAAATAATATGTCGTGAAAAGTAAACAGATTGATTCCCTAGAAACCTCACCTGTGGAGCTAAGTTTAGAGTTAGAAAAAAATGGAATATAAAGAGGTCCCAAATTTAGGAACCTCAGGCATGGCAGGAGATGGAAATAAGACTCAAAATTAAGAATAAAGGGATTAACTGAAACTGCATAATAAATGGTTAGATTTCCAGGTCTCTTTCTTTTTCCTACTCCCAAAAAGTTTATCCCCAATCAAGAGACTACGGGTTCTTCTCTAGAAAACATAATTGTCCCAGATACATTACCCATAGACACTGTCATTTTTGGGGTCCTCAGATAAAAAAGACCGGTTTTCCCCTTGATCATGTTACAGGGAAAATCAAATGGTTCACAAGCCCCTTCCACAAACACAGAACTTTCAGTCAGATTTCTAGTTCCCCCATTCTTTTTTTTTTAAAAGATTTTATTTATTTATTTTACAGAGAGAGGAGAGTGGGGGAGTGAGAAGTATCAACTCATAGTTGCCCCACCTTAGTTGCTCATTGCTTGCTTGTTGCTTGTCATATGTGCCTTGACCAGGCAAGCCCAAAGTTTCAAACTGGCAACCTCAGCATTGCAGGCCGATGCTTTATCTATCCACTGTGCCACCACAGGCCAGGCTAATTCTCCCATTCTTTTTTTTTTTTTTTTTTGTATTTTTCTGAAGCTAGAAACTGGGAGAGACAGTCAGACAGACTCCCACATGCGCCCGACCGGGATCCACCCGGCACGCCCACCAGGGGGCGACACTCTGCCCACCAGGGGGCGATGCTCTGCCCCTCTGGGGCGTCGCTCTGTTGCGACCAGAGCCACTCTAGCACCTGGGGCAGAGGCCAAGGAGCCATCCCCAGCGCCCGGGCCATCTTTGCTCCAATGGAGCCTCGACTGTGGGAGGGGAAGAGAGAGAGAGGAAGGAGAGGGGTGGAGAAGCAGATGGGTGCTTCTCCTGTGTGCCCTGGCCGGGAATCGAACCCGAGACTTCTGCACGCCAGACCGACGCTCTACCACTGAGCCAACCGGCCAGGGCCTAGTTCTCCCATTCTTAACTTTGAATTGATGGCCAGGATCCCCACACATTTGAACAAAATCTTCCATATGAAAGACTGAGAGTGAAACAAAAAGAAAAATGGACTCAAGGAAACAGAAGCAATACAAGGTACATGAAAAAAACAAAACAACAGCAGTAAACAAATACCCCCAAACCTATAGTTATAACCCTCAGAGAGATACATACATACACCCAAACAGGATGCTATGAAAAAGGCAAAAAGAGTTCTTGATTTTAAGAAATATCGTTAAAATTAAAAGTTAAAATATCTGGCCTGTCCAGGCGGTGGCACAGTGGATAGAGCATTGGACTGGGATGCAGAAGACCCAGGTTCAAGACCCCGAGGTCGCCAGCTTGAGCATGGGCTCATCTGGTTTGAGCAAAGCTCACCAGCTGGGACTCAAGGTCACTGGCTCGAGTAAGGGGTTACTCGGTCTGCTGAAGGCCCTTGGTCAAGGCACATATGAGAAAGCAATCAATGAACAACTAAGGTGTCACAATGAAAAACTGATGATTGATGCTTCTCATCTCTCCCTGCTCCTGTCTGTCTGTCCCTATATATCCCTCTCTCTGACTCTCTCTCTCTGAAAAAAAAAAAAAAGATAAAATATTTGAAAGTTTGCTCCAGGAAGTAGAACAATAAGACAAAGAGATGAACAACAGGAGAAGAGAAAGGAGGGAAATTGGTGGTTCAATCCAGGAGGTCCAACATCCAACTAAGATTGGATTCATTCCAGCAAGAAATAACAGAGAAATGGAGGTGAGGAACTTATCAAAGAAATGCAAAAAAATATTCCTAGAACTAGTGGCCATGAATCTGTATTTTAAGTTTTTTCTAACTCCCCGGCACAGAGAATGAAAAGAGCCACAAAATGATATCCTTACATTTACAAACTAATGGGAAAAGAGAGAATACTAAATTTCTAGAAAAAAACAATCGTATACAATATACTGTGAATCATAATGGATAGAGTTTCTCAACACCAACATTCAAATCTTGAGGTCACAGGCAATGTCTTCAAATTTTGAGAAAAAATTATTTTCAACTTTGATTTCTTGACCCAGCCCAACCCATTAATCAAATGTCAGAATGGAATAAAGAGTTTCTTTAAAAATCCATGAACTAAAAAAAATGTATCTTGCCATTTCACAGAACGAAAGGAAAATTCTGCAAATCTGTATCTGATAAAAGTCTTGTATTTAGAATTCATAGACTGTTACAATTCGGGGGGAAAAAAAAACAGCCCAATGAAAGATGGGTGAAGGATCTCAGTAGACATCTCTCCAAAGATAACACAAATGGCCAAAAAAAAACCACAAGAAAAGATGCTCAACATCATTAGTTATCAGGGAAGTGCAAATCAAAATCACAGTGAGGTTCTACTTCACACCCACTGGAGTGGCTTTGATAAAAAAGATAATAAAGGCCCTGGCCGGTTGGCTCAGTGGTAGAGTGTCAGCCTGGCGTGCGGAAGTCCTGAGTTCGATTCCCAGCCAGGGCACACAGGAGAAGTGCCCATCTGCTTCTCCACCCCTCTCCCTCTCCTTCCTCTCTGTCTCTCTTTCCCTCCCGCAGCCAAGGCTCCATTGGAGCAAAGATGGCCCGGGCGCTGGGGATGGCTCCATGACCTCTGCCTCAGGCACGAGACTGGCTCTGGCTCTGGTCGCAACAGAGCGACGCCAGGAATGGGCAGAGCATCGCCCCCTGGTGGGCGTGCCGGGTGGATCCCGGTCGGGCGCATGCGGAAGTCTGTCTGACTGCCTCCCTGTTTCCAGCTTCAGAAAAATATAAATAAATAAATAAGATAAATAAAAAGTGCTAATGAGGATATGGAGAAATTGGAACCAATTCTTACACACTGCTGATAGACATGTACAATGGTGCAGCGGTTTTGGAAAACACTCTGTCAGCTCCTCAGAACGTGAAACATAGAGTTATTATATGACCCAGAAATTCCACTCATAGGTATGTACCCAAGAAAAGTGAAAACATATCTATACAAAATCTTGTATGTAAATGTTCATAGCAGCAATATACATACTAGCTGAAAAGTAGGGACAACTCAATATCTATCAACTGATGAATGGGTAAATAAAATGTGGTATATTACTAAAATGGGATACTATTTGGCAATAAAAAGAATTGAGGCCCTGGCTGGGTAGCTCAGTTGGTTAGAGCATTGTCCCAATACACCAAAGTTGAGGGTTCCATCCCTTGTCAGGGCACAGACAAGAATCAACCAATGAGTGCATAAGTAAATGGAACAAGAAATCGATGTTTCTCTCTTTTTCTCTCTCTTTCTTCCTCTCTTTAAAATCAATAAAGAAATAATAAAAAAAAGTTTGTGTATATATAAATAAAATAATTGAAAACAGGGACTTGAGACATTTGTACACCCATGTTCACAGCAGCATTATTCATAAATAGTCAAAAGGTGGAAGCAATCCAATTGACCATCAGTAGATGAATGGGAAAACAAAATGGGTGTATCCACACAATGGAATATTGTTCAGCTTTAAGAGGAAGGAAATTCTAACACATACTGCAACATGGATAACCCTTGAGGCATGATGGTTAGTAAAATAAGCCAGTTTAAAAAAGACAAATACTGTATGATTCCAATGATATGATGTTCCTAGAACAGTCAAATTCATAGAGAAAGTAGAACGATTATTACCAGGAGATAGCGGAAGAGAGTATAGTGTATTGTTTAATGGTGCAGAAAAATGGTTAAGATGGTAAATTTTATGTTATGTGTATTTTACTATAATTTAAAAATTTTTAAATAAATGTATGAAATATGGATACATGCTACACCATGAATGGATCTTGAAAACTTTATGTTAAATGAAAGAAACCAGCCACAAAGGACCACATATTGTGTGATTCCACTTTTATGAAATGTCTGTAACAGGCAGCTTCATAGGGATGGAAAGGAGACCAGTGGTTGCCCAGGGCTGTTGGGGGAGGGGTGGTGAGAAGGGCTGAGGGTGTGATGACTGTGGTGATGGTTTCATAACTCTGTGAATATACTAAATATCATTGAATTTTATATTTTAAATGAATTAATTGTATGGTATGGGAATTTTATCTAAATTAAGCTGTTTAAAATGTATGTTGGCCCTGGCCGGTTGGCTCAGTGGTAGAGCGTCAGCCTGGCGTGTGGGGGACCCGGGTTCGATTCCTGGCCAGGGCACATAGGAGAAGCGCCCATTTGCTTCTCCACCCCCACCCCCTCCTTCCTCTCTGTCTCTCTCTTCCCCTCCCACAGCCAAGGCTCCATTGGAGCAAAGATGGCCTGGGCGCTGGGGATGGCTCCTTGGCCTCTGCCCCAGGCGCTACAGTGGCTCTGGTTGGGGCAGAGCGACGCCCCGGAGGGGCAGAGCATCGCTCCCTGGTGGGCAGAGCCTCGCCCCTGGTGGGCGTGCCGGGTGGATCCTGGTCGGGTGCATGCGGGAGTCTGTCTGACTGTCTCTCCCCGTTTCCAGCTTCAGAAAAATACAAAAAAAAAAATGTATGTTGCACCCTGGCTGGACAGTTCAATTGGTTAGAGCGAGCATTGTCCCGAAGCACAGAGGTTGTTGGTTCGACCCCAAGTCAGGGCACATACAGGGACAAACTGATGTTCTTGTCTCTCTCTCCCTCCTTCCTTTTCTCTCTCACTAAAATCAATAAATAAAATTTGAAAAAAAAGTATGTTTCATTTATTTAGGAAACTAAATACCAGATGTGCTTTAGGAAAATAAAGGAATATCCCAAGATATTCCAGAGAATAAGAGCCCCCACACAGTAGAAGGAGGAGAAGCTGAGGAGGAAGGCTGTGCCATTGGCTATGAGAACAAGCAGTCTGCATTGGAGCAGGAGGGCTCTAGCTAGGAATAAAAAAAACAAAATCCAGAAAGGGCCCTGGCCAGTTGGCTCAGTAGTAGAGCATCGGCCTGGCATGTGGAAGTACCGGATTCGATTCCTGGCCAGGGCACACAGGAGAAGTGCCCATTTGCTTCTCCACTCTTCCCCCTCTACTTTCCCTCTGTCTCTCTTTTTTTTTTACAGAGACAGAGAGAGAGTCAGAGAGAGGGATAGGGACAGACAGACAGGAATGGAGAGATGAGAAGCATCAAGCATTAGTTTTCCGTTGTGCATTGTAGTTGTTCATTGATTGCTTTCTCATTTGTGCCTTGACCATGGGCCTTCAGCAGACCGAGTAACCCCTTGCTAGAGCCAGTGACCTTGGGCTCAAGCTGGTGAGCTTTTGCTCAAACCAGATGAGCCCTTGCTCAAGCTGGCGACTTTGGGTTCTTGAACCTGGGTCCTTCCTCATCCCAGTCTGATGCTATATCCACTGTGCCACCACCTGGTCAGGCTCCCTCTGTCTCTATCTTCCCCTCCCACAGCCAAGGCTCCATTGGAGAAAAGTTGGCCCGGGTGCTGAGAATGGCTCCCTGGCCTCTGTCTCAGGCGCTAGAATGGCTCCAGTTACAACGGAGCAACGCCCCAGATGGGCAGAGCATCGCCCCCTATTGGGCGTGCCGGGTGTATCCCAGTGGGGCGCATACAGGAGTCTGTCTCTCTGCCTCCCCAATTCTCACTTCAGAAAAAAAAAAAGATCCAGAGAAGTATTTGCTTAAAAAAAAAATACTTTTCTTACATAGAAAAGTAAGAGCCCTGGCCAGTTGGCTGTGGTAGAGCATCGGCCTGGCGTGCAGAGGTCCCGGGTTCGATTCCTGGCCAGGGCACACAGGAGAAGCGCCCATCTGCTTCTCCACCCCTCCCCCTCTCCTTCCTCTCTGTCTCTCTCTTCCCCTCCCACAGCCAAGGCTCCATTGGAGCAAAGATGGCCCGGGCGCTGGGGATGGCTCCTTGGCCTCTGCCCCAGGCGCTAGAGTGGCTCTGGTCACAACAGAGCGACGCCTCTGAGGGGCAGAGCATCGCCCCCTGGTGGGCAGAGCCTCGCCCCCTGGTGGGCGTGCCGGGTGGATCCCGGTCGGGCGCATGCGGAGGTCTGTCTGACTGTCTTTCCCCGTTTCTAGCTTCAGAAAAAATACAAAAAAAAAAAAAAAGTAAGAAAATAAAAATATGAGGCAGTTATTAAGTACAGGAAAAGAAAATTTAATTATCATATACATGCCTCAGCTGTGAATAATCATTCTGTTATCTTAACGAACACCATTAATAAAAATGGTGATATAAAATATATAAGGAGAATGAGGGAAAGTAGGAGGAATTGTAAAAAGAATCCATTCTTCATCTGGAAGTCAATTAATGAAATCAAAGATTGCTAATCAAGAGAGAACAATGTAAGTTTATCATTTAGGAAGATGAGGATAAACACAGTTGTACCATGAAGCAGCAGCAGAGTTGCCTCTGAGGAGTCAGACTGGGGCGAAGGGATCCACCTGGATTTTGTTGTAAGCCTTTTCTTTTTTTTTTTTTTTTTTCTTTTATTATTATTATTTTTCTTTTTTGAAGCTGGAAACGGGGAGAGACAGTCAGACAGACTCCCGCATGCGCCCGACCGGGATCCACCCGGCACGCCCGCCTGGGGCAGAGGCCAAGGAGCCATCCCCAGTGCCCAGGCCATCTTTGCTCCAATGGAGCCTTGGCTGCGGGAGGGGAAGAGAGAGACAGAGAGGAAGGGGGGGGGGGTGGAGAAGCAAATGGGCGCTTCTCCTATGTGCCCTGGCCGGGAATCGAACCCGGGTCCCCTGCACTCCAGGCCGACGCTCTACCGCTGAGCCAACCGGCCAGGGCCTGTTGTAAGCCTTTTAAATCGGCCTTGACCAAAAACCAAAACAAAAAAGCACATGTGACTTAACATACAGTTTTAAAAAGGGAATCCTGAAATTAGAATGATCAAATTGCACGCCTATTGAATTCTTTTGCATGCCTATTTCCTCTTCAGAAAAACTGGGGCGAATTTCCCTTCAGAATAGCTAGAAGGAGGGGAGGAGAGAGGTTGGAGAATTGGGAGTTGTCCCAAGCAGGGGACAGGCTCCTCCACCTTCCCAGCTGTGTCTAATTCCTGGTACTAGCTTCTTTTCTAGTTGCCCTTTGCCTTTCAAGCTGATGGATTCCAGGTTCAATGCAGTAACACCCCCCACAATGGCCTTGCCCTTGGACTCCTGTATCTCTGGGAATCTTTCCAACACCATTTCCCGAACTTGTTTGCGCATCTTGCTTCCTCTTGGATGCCCAGCCTTGGCCTCCCATCTCACTCTTGCCCAACACCGACTTTCCTTAACTTGACACTTGGGACTTCCCCTGGTTTTCCTCATCCAGGGCTCAGATGTCAGTTTCTCTGTCATCCACACCCCACACCCACAACTGCAAGGCACCCATGCCCAGCTCAGCTCCTGGAGCCCTTGTGTCCGAAGAACTCAGGATACACCTGTGTGAATGACCAAGAGGGAAAGTCACCCTGAGAAAATTGCCACATCTCTCTCTAGTCTCAGGCTCCTCACTGGTAATACGGGAGAAATTATTCACATTGTGAAAATTCAAGGACTATAGCATTTAGAACTGTGACTGGCACACAATTGGCCTGTGGAAATAATTAGCCAAAGACACACTAAAGTAGAATTTCAAGTAATACCATGAAACAGCAGCAGACAGCTGGCTTGGTGTGTGTGCGACGCAGTGGGAGTCAGCCAAGACATCCAGAAGGCTGAGCTGAGGGTGTCAGATTTCAACATTTCTTAAGAAAAAAAAAAAAAAAGGCTATGTACATAACTAGATGGTCTTGTACACCCATCCCCCAGGCTCTGATGTATTGTGAACACACCCAGAGACATGGACACTAGCCATCTTTAAGTGCAAAACAAAAGGATATATCCATCCAGGATTCCTCTTCCAAATTCCCCTCCTTTCCATTTCAGAACACCCCCAGCAATTCTGAGTTTTCTTCGGCAACCCCTCAATTGTGCTGAAAAGACTTCTGGGTTTACTTTCTCTAGAACCAACTCCCCATATTTTTTTTATAAATTTTTATTTATTTTTTATTTATTCATTTTAGAGAGGAAAGGGGGGGGGGAGAGACAGAGAGAGAGAAGGGGGGAGGAGCTGGAAGCATCAGCTCTCATATGTGCCTTGACCAGGCAAGCCCAGGGTTTTGAACCGGCGACCTCAGCATTTCCAGGTTGATGTTTGATTCACTGCGCCAACACAAGTCAGGCCCAACTCTCCATATTTTTGTGCCTTCCTGACACTCCAATTATTTAACAACTGATGGCAATATTTCCCTTGGGAAATGCCCACTTGCATTTTCTTGACTTCATGATTCTTTTTTCTTTGACAATAATTGATTTTTTAGAGAAAGAAGGAAAGAGAGACAGAAATATCAATCTCCTCCAGTATGTGCCTTGATTGGGAATATTTTTTTAACTTAAAAAAACATTTATTTGCCGACCTATGGTGGTGCAGTGGATAAAGCGTCAACCTGGAAATGCTGAGGTCGCCGGTTCAAAACCCTGGGCTTGCCTGGTCAAGGCACATATGGGAGTTGATGCTTCCTGCTCCTCCCCCACTTCTCTCTCTCTGTCTCTCCTCTCTCTCTCTCTCTCTCTCTCTCTCTGTCTCTCCCTCTCCTCTCTAAAATGAATGAATGAATAAATAAATAAATAAAATAAACTGTTCAGACTTTCCAAATACTTACATTACTTGCAAATTTAAAAAAAAAAGAAAAAAAAACATTTATTTTATTGATTTTAGAGGAAAAGGAAGAAAGGGAGAGGGAGAGACAGGAACATCCATTTGTTCTTATATGTTCCTTGATTGGGTATCAAACCCACAACTTCTGTGCTTCAGGATGATGCTCTAACCAATCAAGCTATCCATCCAGGACATTGATTGGGAATTGAACCAGCAACCTTTGTGTATGGGACTGATGCTGTAACCAACTGAGTTATCCAGTCAGGTTGACTTCATAATTCTTTTATCTACATCTTTTAATTTCACCATCCAAAAAATTAAAAAGCTTCTAAGTATAGAATGTTCATGACTATATTTAACTTTCACAGGAACTTCAGATCGTTTAAAGGCCACTGCGTGAGGGCTGGAAGTCTTTAAACTACTTTAAAATATTCGACTTGGATCTGCTTTTCATGGGAATCTGGTACTTTACTGATCCCAGACTTTCAGAATTCACAGTTCAAAAGGATTTAAAAAAAAAAATAGAAGAAGAAGAAATGGGAGGAGGGTGTTTCACGGTTGGACAATCATCTATTACCACCCAAAAGAGTAGGAAGAACATGCTCTCAGAATACAGGCTGGCCTTTTAAATTGAATATATTAAGTTATCTTTCCCCCTTGATGCCCTACATTATGCTTTTCTAATAGGAACACAGGCTAAGGAGGTTAAAGATGAGCTGCAGCGCCATCTAGTAGTAAATTGTGCTCAGTGCACATGCAAGAGTTCTAGTCCATAGTTTGCCCAAATGGTTAACTCATACCCAAGATTACCAGCGCTAGCATCAACAGCTTCATTTTACAAAAATTTCTACAACCTTGTACTTAAAAAATTTACCGACCTGTGTTGACACAGTGGATAAAGCGTGAACTTGAAATGCTGAGGTCGCTGGTTCAAAACCCTAGGCTTGCCGGGTCAAGGCACATACAGGAAGCAACTACTACTAGTTGATGCTTCTGCTCCTCTCCCCACCCTCACCCTCTCTTCTCTCTAAAAATCAATTAATAAAATAAAAATATATATATTAAAAATATATTAAAATAATAAAAAAGAAAAAGTTTACCTCACTATATTTTTTTTTTAATTTTTTATTTATTCATTTTAGAGAGGAAAGGGAAAGACAGAGAGAGAGAGAGGAGAGAGACAGAGAGAGAGAGAAGGGGGGAGGAGCTGGAAGCATCAACTCCCATATGTGCCTTGACCAGGCAAGCCCAGGGTTTCGAACCGGCAACCTCAGCATTTCCAGGTCGATGCTTTATCCACTGCGCCACCACAGGTCAGGCTTACCTCACTATAAATCTAAAAATTGAGTGACCAGTCAGTGAATGGGTATTTGAGCACTGTTCTTGAGTCTGACAGTCCTGGGTTAGAATTTGCTTTTTGGGTGATTTTAGGCAAGTTACTCGAACCTTCAGATCCTCAGTTTCTTCTTGTACAATGGAGACGATAACAGTTGGCAGGATTATTCTTAAGATAAAGGAAAGTGTGCCTGTCATGTATTTGCCAATGTTCCTGACAAGTAAAGGCTTGTTGTGGATTTGTTCAATGCTCAGAGAAAGATGAGGTGTATGTAGTCCAGGTAAGGGACAAAAACCCTCCCAAACAGGCCTAAGTGAAAGACTTACTATGAGAAGCCCAAGCAGTGTCTCAAAAAATCCTTCCCTTCTTCTCAATAATGTTTTATATGTAGTTGTTGTTGGGATTTTTTTGTGTTTTTTTTAAATTAATTTTAATGGGGTGACATTGATAAATCAGGGTACATACGTTCAGAGAAAACATCTCTAGGTTATTTTTACATTTGATTATGCTGTATTCCCATCACCCAAAGTCCAACTATCTTCCATCACCTTCTAACTGTTTTTTTTGTGCCCCTCACCTCCCCCAACCCCCTCCTTCTCCTCCCCCCCCACCCCACACTTTTGTCCATGTCTCTGAGTCTCATTTTTATGCCCCACCTATGTATGGAATCAAATAGTTCTTAGTTTTTTCTGATTTACTTATTTCGCTCAGTATAATGTTTTCAAGGTCCATCCATGCTGTTGTAAATAATCCAATGTCATCATTTCTTATGGCTGAGTAGTATTCCATAGTATATATGTACTAAAGCTTTTTTTTTTTTTTTTTTGTATTTTTCTGAAGCTGGAAACCGGGAGGCAGTCAGACAGACTCCCGTATGCGCCCCACCGGGATCCACCCGGCACGCCCACAAGGGGGCGATGCTCTGCCCATCTGGGGCATTGCTCTGTTGCGACCAGAGCCATTCTAGCACCTGAGAGCAGAGGCCATGGAGCCATCCCCAGCACCCGGGCCATCTTTTGTCCAATGGAACCTCGGCTGCGGGAGGGGAAGAGAGAGACAGAGAGGAAGGAGAGGAGGAGGGGTGGAGAAGCAGATGGGCACCTCTCCTGTATGCCCTGGCCGGGAATCGAACCCCGGACTTACGCATGCCAGGCCAACACTCTACCACCGAGCCAACTGGCCAAGACCTGTACCAAAGCTTTTTAATCCACTCATCCACTGACGGACACTTGGGCTGTTTCCAGATCTTTGCTTTGTGAATAATGCTGCCATAAATGTGGGGGTGCATTTCTTCTTTTCAAACAGTGCTATGGTGTTCTTGGGGTATATTCCTAACAGTGGTATAGCTGGGTCAAAAGGCAGTTCGATTTTTAATTTTTTGAGGAATCTCCATACTGTTTTCCACAGTGGCTGCACCAGTCTGCATTCCCACCAGCAGTGCAGGAGGGTTCCCTTTTCTCCACATCCTCGCCAGCGCTTATTCTGTGTTGTTGTTTTTTTTTAAAAAAAGAAAAAGTAAAACCTTCAGCACAGAAAGAAAAAATAATAAAACCTTCAGGACACACAAAAAAGAAAAAGATCTGCATAACATTTTATATTGATTTCTGGATATTTTTTATGCTATTGTACATGGTGCTTTTTTTTTTTTTTTGTATTTTTCTGAAGCTGGAAACGGGGAGAGACAGTCAGACAGACTCCCGCATGCGCCCGACCAGGATCCACCCGGCACGCCCACCAGGGGCGATGCTCTGCCCACCAGGGGGCGATGCTCTGCCCCTGGGGGGGGTCACTCTGCCGCGACCAGAGCCACTCTAGCGCCTGGGGCAGAGGCCAAGGAGCCATCCCCAGCGCCCAGGCCATCTTTGCTCCAATGGAGCCTTGGCTGCGGGAGGGGAAGAGAGAGACAGAGAGGAAGGAGGGGGGTGGGGGTGGAGAAGCAAATGGGCGCTTCTCCTATGTGCCCTGGCCGGGAATCGAACCCGGGTCCCCCACACGCCAGGCCGACGCTCTACCACTGAGCCAACCGGCCAGGGCCCATGGTGCTTTTTTAATACATTTTACAATTGTTGCCTGTAAAGGTAGAAGTACGTTTTTATTTATTTATTTCTTTATTTATTTATTGACAGTGACAGAGAGAGAGGCAGAGAGAGGGACAGATAGGGGTAGACAGGCAGGAAGGGAAAAAACGAGAATCATCAATTCTTCGTTGCAGCTCTTTAGTTGCTCATTGATTGCTTTCTCATATGTGCCTTGATTGGGGGGCTATGGCAGAGTGAGTGACCTCTTGCTCAAGCCAGCAACCTTGGGCTCAAGCCAGAGACCATGGGGTCATGTCTATAAGCCCACGCTCAAGCCAGTGACGATGGGGTTTTGAACATGGGTCCTTTCCGTTCCAGTCCAATGCTCTCTCTGCTGCACCACTGCTTGGTCAGGCTAGAAGTACATTTTTAGATTGGCCTTATATATAGCAAGCTTGCTAAATTGACTTATTTATTCTAATACTTTATTTTTTAGATTCATCTGGGTTTTCATGTCACTTTTGAATAATGGCCATTTTACCTCTTTCTGTTCAAACCTTAGGCCTTAATTATAGCCTTATTGCATTGCCTAAGGCCTTTAAGATGATAGTGAATATTTGTGATGCCGGTAGGCTTCTTGCCTCATTCCCTGTCTCAGAAAGAGAGTTTTCAAATTTACCATTAAGTATATTTGCTAAAGGTTTTTAGTGGGTCATATTTAATGAGATCTCTTCTGGTTTCTAGACTTTTCAAAACAACAACTCTTATATATACAATCTGAGAGATATACTTCCAACTCTTAACAGTGGTTATAGCAGGATGGGAGTGTGGAGAAAGGTTGTATGATATTATGGGAAACTTTTACTTTCAATGCTGTATATACTTGAGCATATGAATAATTTACAGTGACCATAGATTATTTATTTTGGTTTCAGGAAATAAAAGGGGGGCAATTTAAGTCAACCAGCGAACACAGCAAACATCAAATAGTAAAATTGATCATTGTTAGATGAGGCTTTGTGAAGATATATCCAAGTATGTATCTGTCATTGATTCTTTCCCGTTGCCACATCCTCAGTCTTTGCTTAGAATATTTCTTTCTATTTCACTCTGAATGGCAGTGCATGGTGATTTGGTCTCGGTGGTGGCTGCTGTTTGCGCCCTGCCCAGGTCCTCTTTGTCAGTAGTGTACCCATTTCCCAGCTGCTCTGGGTGTTGGCTGCTAAAAGCTCACGGCTCCATCCTTCTTTGGCGGCTTCTAACTTAGCTAATGGGAGCTGTTCTGCCAGGAGATGCTTGGGAGGTTACACACACAGCGGGGGTGGCTCATGGCCAATGGCTGACTAATAGGGTGGGGTGTAAAGCCCAGCTCCCTGGCCATAAAGTGGGACAAACTCTGCACTGTGAAAAATGCCCAGAGCTCCTTGTGGGATCAGGCTGCGGTGAGACCTCTCTTGAAAGCACATATTTGCTTGGCTTCTTCCCAGCTCTGTCCTGCTTCCCTCACTTTCTTACAGATTTCTCTCTGGGGCCATCCTTCAATAAATCATTTGCACAAGAACACCCACTTGCCTCACTCTTTGCTTCTAGCAAACTTGACTCAAATCTCTGAGATTAAGGGAGGGGATGCACAGTTAGGCAGCCAAGGAAGATCTGGAGGTGATGGTGTAGTCGTATCAGAGGCTTTCCAGAAGGGGTCGCCATAGAGCAGGAGAAGGAAACATGTCTGAGAAGGAAAGCAGGGTCTGATGTCTGTCCGTCCAGCTCTGAAGCCTGGGTTTGTATGTGTGATCTTGTACCACTCTTCACACTCTGCAAAGAAAGTTTCTACAGTTCTAAATGGCAACTTTTCTCAAAATCATAAGAGGCATCTTCCTTCTTTGATGCAGCTACTAAGGTGCTGCAAGGCCAGTGTTCTATGCCAACAGGTCTCCACTGAGTCTGCTGAACTGGCCCACTCTGACTCAGCCCAGACACCAGCCAGGCAGGGCAGTGGGGAGAGGATGCTGTTGGGACCACAAGTTATTCATATGGAAAAAAAATAGCGCCTGTGCCCTGTGTCACATTAGACCATCAATGAATTTCAGATGCATCAAAGCTCTAAATGTGAAAAATGAAACCTTACAGTTTTAGGAGAAAATTTAACGAATATATTTAGAATATCAGAGTGAATAAGGGTCTCTTAAATAAGATGTAAAAAGTACAAACCATTAAGGAAAAGATTATTAAATTTTACTGTGTCAGCCCTGGCCAGTTGGCTCAGTGGTAGAGCATCAGCCTGATGTGTGGAAGTCCCGGGTTCGATTCCCGGCTAGGGCACTGAGGAGAAGTGCCCATCTGCTTCTCCACCCTTCCGCCTCTCCTTTCTCTCTATCTCTTTCTTCTCCTCCCACAGCCAAGGCTCCATGGGAGCAAAGTTGGCCCAAGTGCTGAGGATGGCTCCATGGCCTCCACCTCAGGCTCTAGAATGGCTCTGGTTGCAGTGGAGCAATACTTCAGATGGGCAGAGCATCGCCCCCTAGTGGACATGCTGGGTGGATCCTCGTCGGGCGCATGCTAGAGTCTGTCTCTCTGCCTTCCTGCTTCTAACTTCGGAAAAATACAAAAAAAACACACCAAAAAACCAAAACTTAGCCATTGTAAATTTTTAGTTGTACAATTCAGTGTCTTTGAGTATATCCACAATGTTGTACAATCATCACCTCTATCTAGTTACAGAACTTTTTATCACCCCAAATAAAAACTCTGCACCCATTTTCCCTCCACCTCATCTTCTGGTAACCACTAACTGGATTTTACTATTCTGGATATTTCATATAAATGGAATCATACAATGTGTGGCCTTTTGGGTCTGGCTTCTTTAACTTAGCATAAAGTTTTCAAGATTCATTCATGTTTTATGTCATCCCTTTTTGTGGCTGAATAATATTCCATTGCATGGATAGACCACAATTTTGTTTAGCCATTCATCAGTTTTTGGATATTTTGACTATTGTTAATAGAGTTGCTATAAACATTTGTATACAAAGTATGGACATAATATTTTTAATTCTTTAAAGAATGTACCCAGGAGTGGAATTGCTGGGTCATATGGTAATTCTATGTTTAACTTATTGAAGAACCACCAAACCATTTTCCACAGTGGCTACATCATTGTATGTTCTCACCAGCAATGTATGAAAGTTTCAGTTTCTCAGCATTCTTGCCAATATTTCCTTTTTTTTTTAAGTCATTCTTGTGGTTGTGAAGTGGTATCTCACAGCGGTTTTCATTTGCATTTCTCTAATGACTAATGACATTGAGCATCTTTTCATGTGCTTGTTGGTTGTTTATAAGTCTTTGAAGAAATATCTATTCAAGTCCCTTTCTTATTTTTAATTAGATTGCTTGTCTTTTTGTTATTGAGTTATGGGAGTCCTTTTATATTCTGGATGCTAGACCCTTATATATGATTTGCATATATTTCCTCCCATTCTATGTGTAAAAATCACCCAATTTTTAAAATGAGCAAAAGACTTGCACTGATATTTCACATAAAGTAATATCAAAATGACCAATAAGTATATGGAAAGGGGCTCAACATTGTTTTTATGAGAGAAATGTGAATTACAGCCACAAAGGTGTATCATGACATATTCACCAGAATCACAAAAGTGTAAAAGACTGACAGACATATTAAGTGTTGGTGAGGAGCAACTGGTATTTTCTTATTTCGTTGGTGGAAATATATACTGATACCACCACTTTGAAAAAATATTTGAAAATAGTTGACTAAACCTAAATATACATATACTCTATGACCTAGCAATTCTACTCCTGGGCATATACCCAACAGAAATGAGTGTTATGTCTACCAAAAAACATGTTCAAGAATGTTTTTTGAGCCTGACCAGATGGTGGTGCAGTGGATAGAGCATCAGACTGGGACATGGAGGACCCAGGTTCTAAACCCCGAGGTTGCCAGTTTGAACACGGGCTCATCTGACTTGAGTGCGCGCTTGCCAGCTTGAGCGCGGGGTCACTGGCTTGAGCATGGGAAAATAGACATGACTCCATGGTCTCTGGCTCAAGCCCTAAGGTCTCTGGCTTGAAGCCCAAGGTCTCTGGCTTGAGTCCAAGGTTGCTGGCTTGAGCAAGGGGTCACTCACTCTGCTGTAGCACCCTCCTTCAAGGCACATATGAGAAAGCAATCAATGAACAACTAAGATGTCACAACGAAGAATTGATGCTTCTCATCTCTCTCCCTTCCACTTTTCTGTCCCTCTCTGTCACACACACAAAAAAGAATGTTCTTTGCAACTTTATTCATAAAGCTTGATTCAAACTGGAATCAACCCAAATGTCCATCAACATGCTATATGATTCTACTATTACGAAGTTCAGAAACATACAAAATTAATCCATGCTGACGGAAGTCAGAGTAATAGTTACCCTTAGATGGGTACTGACTGGCATTGGGCACAAGGGAACGTGCTGGGGTGCTAGAAATGTTTCATATCTTGATCTGGATGGATGGTGTATGAGAGTGATATATATAAAAATTCCTTGAGCTACACACTGGCACCTTATCAGACAGGCTTTTCCACACCAGTTTAATGGAAGTAGCATATCACCTCCCACAATCTGATGTCCTGGCCCTGCCTTATTTCTCTCCATAGTAATTATGATTATTCTACCATCTTAGTTAGCTTGGGCTGCCAAAACACAATATCATAAACTGGGTGGCCTGAACAATAGACACTTCTTTTCTCACAGTTCTGGAGGCCAGGAAGTCCAAGATCAAGTTTCTGGTCCATTCGGTATACAGCAAGAGCTCTCTTCCTGGCTGGCACACAGCTGCGTTCTCACCATAAGCTCGCATGACCTCTCTGTGCACACAGAAACAGAGAGAGCATGTGAGTAGCCCCTGGTGTCTCTTCTGATAAGGACACTAATCCTTTTGGATCAGGTCCCCACCCCTACGACCTCATTTAACCTTAATTATTCCTTTATAGACCTTATCTCCAAAGATGGTCATATTGGGGCTTAGGGCTTTTTTTTTTTTTTGGTATTTTTCTGAAGCTGGAAACGGGGAGAGACAGTCAGACAGACTCCCGCATGCGCCCGACCGGGATCCACCCGGCACGCCCACCAGGGGCGACGCTCTGCCCCTCCAGGGCGTCGCTCTGCGGCGACCAGAGCCACTTTAGCGCCTGGGACAGAGGCCAAGGAGCCATCCCCAGCGCCTGGGCCATCTTTGCTCCAATGGAGCTTCAGCTGTGGGAGGGGAAGAGAGAGACAGAGAGGAAGGAGGGGGGTGGGGGTGGAGAAGCAAATGGGCGCTTCTCCTATGTGCCCTGGCCGGGAATTGAACCCGGGTCCCCCACACGCCAGGCCGACGCTCTACCGCTGAGCCAACCGGCCAGGGCCGGGCTTAGGGCTTTTTAACATTCAGTCTATAACAACAACATACCTGTGTTTGGTTATTGACTTATCATCCAACTCCTCCAGTTAGACTCTAGTCTCCCTGAGGGCAGGGATGCTGTTTTGGCCACTTTGGCATCCCTAGAGTCAAATAACAGTGCTGTCACAGAGGAAGAGCTCCATGAATATTGTTTAATGAATAAAAGAAAGAGGATGGGATAGTGGTCATAGTGCCAAGTGCTACTGAGCCCAGTGTCTGGCACATGGGAACAGCATGATAGATGGTAAGGGCCGTCATCATTGTCATTACCATTTCTTTTTTTTTTTGGTATTTTTCTGAAGCTGGAAACAGGGAGGCAGTCAGACAGACTCCCGCATGCACCCAACTGGAATCCACCCGGCATGCCCACCAGGCGGTGCTCTGCCCATCCGGGGCTTCGCTCTGTTGCGACCAGGGCCATTCTAGCACCTGAGGCAGAGGACATGGAGCCATCCTCAGCGCCCGGGCAAATTTTGCTCCAATGGAGCCTCGGCTGTGGGAGGGGAAGAGAGAGACAGAGAGGAAGGAGAGGGAGAGGGGTGGAGAAGCAGATGGGCGCTTCTCCTGTGTGTCCTGGACGGGAATCGAACCCAGGACTTCCGCACGCCAGGCCAACGCTCTACCACTGAGCCAACTGGCCAGGGCCTATCATTACTATTTCTTAATCCTCAGGGTACTCAGTACATTTGCAAAGTTTCTGTCTTCAAATAACTTACATTCTAAAAGAAAGACTTTTTATATGCATTTTGCTGCGTGTTTTATAGCATGAGCTGTGTTGAGGTATAGCTTATTTAAAGAAAGCTATTTCTTCTTAGTTTGTTACCCTGGATACAGGAGTCGATGTTTAGGACTTGGTTTTAGTCCTAATTTGTGACATGTCCTAGCGATTCCTTTTTGCTCAGTGGATCTTGCCCTCCTCAACTTCCTCACTAATCCAGTAGGATTAATATCCTTATAAGAACTTGAAAGAAAGGGTTGTTTTTTTTTTAGAGTACTTTATTTTTCTATTTTTATTTTTTTACAGAGACAGAGTGAGAGTCAGGGAGGGATAGATAGGGACAGACAGACAGGAATGGAGAGAGATGAGAAGCATCAATTATCATTTTTTTGTTGTGGCACTTTAGTTGTTCATTGATTGCTTTCTCATATGTGCCTTGACCGTGGGGCTACAGCAGACTGAGTAACCCCTTGCTCAAGCCAGGGACCTTGGGTCCAAGCTGGTTAGCTTTGCTCAAAACAGATGAGCCGGGCTCAAGCTGGTAAGCTCGGGGTCTTGAACCTGGGTCCTCCACATCCCAGTCTGACACTCTATCCAC
Organism: Saccopteryx bilineata; assembly: GCF_036850765.1. Classification (NCBI taxonomy): domain Eukaryota; kingdom Metazoa; phylum Chordata; class Mammalia; order Chiroptera; family Emballonuridae; genus Saccopteryx; species Saccopteryx bilineata. The sequence goes on along the minus strand of NC_089491.1, from coordinate 258,360,498 downwards.
TGTGCCACCACCTGGTTAGGTAAGACAGGGTTTTGATTGAATTAAGACCTCAAGTCAATTCTTTGCATCTGGAAAATGTAACTACTCGCCTAGTGTGCTAATCTTGTTTCCAGCACTAGGGGGCAATCAGAACATTGGGACACATTCTACTGTTATAGTTCCTACTATAAGATAAGGTGTTGATACTGTAAGATGATTGCTCTTTGCTCTGGATCCCTGACTTCTTCCAAAACTTGAAGCCTACAAATCCAAGCTTTCTACCCAGCTGGTTAGACGCTCATACTTCTATCAAAGGGAACAGGGCTGGCTAACTAATGATATCTTGGGTATCATCACTTTTCTCTCTGTCATGGATCACATATGTGGTTGGGAAGATGGTATATAATAAATTGCCTGTGAATGACAAAGAGACACCCAGAAGGAGCCTGACCTGTGGTGGTGCAGTGGATAAAGCGTAGACCTGGAACGCTGAGGTCGCCGGTTTGAAACCCTGCACTTGTCTGGTCAAGGCACATATGGGAGTTGATGCTTCCTGCTCCTCCCCCCTTCTCTCTCTCTGCCTCTCTCTCTCTCTCTCTCTCTCTCTCACTCTCTCTCCTATCTAAAATGAATAAATTTTAAAAATTTTAAAAAAAAGAGACACCCAGAAGGAGAAAAACTGAGGTGCAGACTGAGGTTTTGTTTGGGAGGAAACAGTTTAATAATACTGAGCATAGAGAGGAAGAGCTATACAGCCTGAACTAGGAGAACTGCAATGATGTCCCAGCTTGTCCAACAACATGTTGTGTGATCTTGGATAGGTGATTTGACCTCTGAGTATCAGCTTCCACCTATGAAATGAGAAGAAGCAAATGTATGTCCCGTGTGCCTTCCTACCACCTTTATATCATGGTAGGTGTCTCTCACCAGCCACAGGAACCTTTCTCACTGAGCCCTGACACAGCCTTGGAATCTTTATGAACACTACAGCTGGTAAGAGTTGCCCCATGAGGACTTTAGATTATTTTTAAAAGTACTTCCAGTGTCAGCATTCTACATAATAGAGCTATAATAGCAAAGATCTCTCTGGTGTTGACCAACTCAGGCTGGTTCTTGGTGGTTTGTGGTCAATACTTCAATGACTTTGTACATTGGGTAGAGACCAAAAAGTTTTCTCCTTTACATGATTATAATGCTTAGCAAGGGTTGAAGAACATGATGGTTTAACCCATTGGCTTAGCAAAAAGGTTTTCCTTTATGGAGAGGTTTGAGCACTTTTCAAAGCAATTAAGAGGTAGAAGAGCAAGTACTCAACTTGGCCCTTGACCTTCAGAACTTCACTTGGAATTTTCAGGTCCAGGTACAGAACATGGCTACATTTAGGCACAAAGAACAGGTTCTTCTAAGTAAATTGGGAATTAACTCAGGCTTCATTCCTGGAAGATCTCTCTATTGTGTGACTTAGTCACCAAGCATTTAAAAATGGGTGTCAATAAATGTGTCCTCTTATTAATATTGCTGGGATGGAAGACAGAAGAAGACCTAGGTTCTGTTCCTGGCCTTGCCTTATTTATTTATTTATTTATTTATTTATTTATTTATTATTATTATTAATTTTGTATTTTCCGAAGCCAGAAATGGGGAGGCAGTCAGACAGACTCCCGCATGCGTCTGACTGGGATCCACCTGGCACGCCCACCAGGAGGCGATGCTCTGCCCATCTGGGGCATCACTCTGTTGCGACCAGAGCCACTCTAGCGCCTGAGGCAGAGGCCACAGAGCCATCCTCAGCGCCCAGGCAAACTTTGCTCCAATGGAGCCTCAGCTGCGGGAGGGGAAGAGAGAGACAGAGAGGAAGGAGAGGGGAAGGGGTGGAGAAGCAGATGGGCGCTTCTCCTGTGTGCCTGGCCGGGAATCGAACCCAGGACTCCTGCACACCAGGCCGACGCTCTACCACTGAGCCAACCGGCCAGGGCCTGGCCTTGCCTTTTGAAAGCCAAGTGATTAACCCTCTCAGAGCCCCAGTCCTCCCACCTGCAAAATGGGTATAATTATACCTGCTCTACCTATATCTCAGGTTGTGAGGGTCAAATGAGATCATACACCTGAAAGTACATTGCAAAAGGCAACACACCATACAACTTCAAGGGAACAACATATAGGTTTTTGCAGGGACCACTGGGGACATAGTTAACACCTTAAACTTGTGAAGGAACTCAAGATTGTGGAGCTCCTATGCATTGCTAGCAGAAATCTAAATTAAGGCAGACTTTCCAGAGGTCTATTTGGTCTTAAAAATATGCATACCACACACCCAGTAGATTGATTAAGATGAAAAAGGCATATAATACCAAATGTTGTTCAGGGTGTGGAATGATTGGAACTTTTATATACCGCTGGCAGGAGTGAAAATTGGCAAAAACCACTTGGGAAAACTGGCAGTATTTACTGAAGTTGACAAAATACACACACCCTGTGACCCAACAGTTCCACTTCTAGGTTATCACTCAACAGAAATGGGTACATATGTGCACCAAAGAACATGTACTACAGTGGGCAGAGCAGCGCTCTTTGTAATAGCAAACACTAGAAACTACCCAAAATTCCATCAACAATAGAATGGATAAATAAATTGGATATATTTGCATTAGGGGAATCTATCCAACAGGAACTAAATTTTGTTGCCGCAGTAGGATGAATCTCATAAACATGATGTTGAATTAAAAGAGCCAACTAAGAAGACTATATGCCACATAATTCCATTTATAGTAAGTTCAAAACCAGATAAAGCTCATTTGTGGTGATCTAAGTCAGAATGCTGATTACTCTTAAAGGGTAAATAGTACTCTTAAAGGTGTAGGGTCTGCCGTAAGTATAAAGAGGGCTTCCTTGGGGCAGGGTAATGTTCTGTTTCTTGATCTAGTAGCTGGTTACACAAATGTGTTCATTTTGGAAATACCTAGAAGTGGAATTGCTAGATTATAAAGTTATGTTTAACTTTTTGAGGAACTGTCACTGTTTACCATAGCAGCTGCACCATTTAACATTCCCACCAGCGCTGCGTGAGAGTTCCAATTTCTCTGCATTTGCACTCATTATTAATTCATTAATTTATTAATTATACCATGGCCATCCCAGCAGGTATGAAGTGATAGCTCATTGTGGTTTCAATTTGCATTTTCCTGATGACCTAATGATGATACTTGTGTATCCGCTTTGGTACTGCCTCTTTTTTTTTCCTTTTAAAGATTTTTTTTTTTCTGTATTTTTCTGAAGCCGGAAACGGGGAGAGACAGTCAGACAGACTCCCGCATGGGCCCCACCGGGATCCACCCGGCACGCCCACCAGGGGGTGACGCTCTGCCCACCAGGGGGCGATGCTCTGTCCCTCCGGGGCGTCGCTCTGTTGTGACCAGAGCCACTCTAGCGCCTGGGGCAGAGGCCAAGGAGCCATCCCCAGCGCCCGGCCATCTTTGCTCCAGTGGAGCCTCGGCTGTGGGAGGGGAAGAGAGAGACAGAGAGGAAGGAGAGGGGGAGGGGTGGAGAAGCAGATGGGCGCCTCTCCTGTGTGCCCTGGCCGGGAATCAAACCCGGGACTTCTGCACACCAGGCCGACGCTCTACCACTGAGCCAACTGGCCAGGGCCTTTTAAAGATTTTATTCATTGATCTTACAGAGAGAGGTGGGGTGAATGAGAAATCTCAATTCATAGTTGCTTTACTTTAATTGTTCATTGATTGCTTGTCGTATGTGTTTTGACTGGACAAGTCTAGGGTTTTGAACTGGCGACCTCAGCGCTCCAGGTCGATGCTCCCTCCACTGTGCCACCACAGGCCAGGTGGTATCACCTCTTTTAAAGTATAAATATTTGGCATACCAGAGATATAAAGGATAATGTAATAAACACCTGTGTTCCCACCATATAGCTTAAGAAATAAAACATCCCCAAACTGCATATTCTCCCCTGCACCCTTCCCACTCTCTTCATCTCTAAGTAAAATCTATGCCAAGTTTGGTGTTTATTATTCCCATGGTATTTTTTTTAACTTTATTATTTTTTTTTAATTTTTTTTAACTTTTTTTTTTTATTAATTTTTAGAGAGAGAGAGAGAGAGAAAGAGAGAGAGAGAGAGAAGGGGGAGGGAAGAGTAGGAAGCATCAACTCCCATATGTGCCTTGACCAGGCAAGCCCAGGGTTTTGAACCGGCAACCTCAGCATTCCAGGGTTTTTTAAACTTTATTACCTCTATATATATACCTTAACAAGAAGGGGTATTGTTTTGCATGTTTGTACTGCTTCAATGAACTCATTCAGTGTGTGTGCTGAATCTTCACCTTTTATTTAACATTTATGAATCAACCAAGTTGATGCACGTAGCTGTAGTTCACACACTTTCCCTGATCTGTTATTCCTGGTGAATATGCCACATCTATCCATTCTTCTGTTAATGGTCATTTTCTCCCCAATTTTTTGCCATTGCAAACAATGCTTTGTGAACATTTTTGTACCTACCTCCCTGTGCACATGTACAAGATTTTATTTTTTAAGTTTATTTTTAATTGATATTTAGTGAGAGAGAGGAAAGGAGAGAGAGAGAGAGAGAAAGAAAGAAAGAAAGAAAGAAAGAAAGAAAGAAAGAAAGAAAGAAAGAAAGAAACATTGAGCTCTTGTTCTACCCATTTATGCATCTGTTTATTGCTTCTTGTATGTGCCCTGACTGGGGATCAAACCTGCAACCTTGGCGTATTAGGATGACTCTCTAACCAACTGAGTTAACCAGCCAGGGTTGAACAAGATTTTCTGCAGATATCTGCATTTAGGAGTGTAATTGAGAGGTTGTTGGGGGTATGCATCTTCAGCTTTACCAGATACCGTGAAATTGCTCTCCAAACCTACTGTGCCAATTTACAAACTCCCAGCAGTGTGAGTTCCTGCTTGTCAGACCTGTTAATTGTCGCCAATCTGATGGATTTCATTGTGGTTTTAATTTGCTCTTCCCTGTTTATCACACACTTCCCTAACAGATCAGGGAAAGTGTGTGAACTACAGCTACGTGCATCAACTTGGTTGATTCATAAATGTTAAATAAAAGGTGAAGATTCAGCACACACACTGAATGAGTTCATTGAAGCAGTACAAACATGCAAAACAGGGAAGTGAATTTCTTATTTTATTTTATTTATTCATTTTTAGAGAGGAGAGAGAGAGGGAGAGAGAGAGATAGAGAGGGAGAAAGAGAGGAGGGGGGAGGAGCTGGAAGCATCAACTCCCATATGTGCCTTGACCAGGCAAGCCCAGGGTTTCAAACCGGCGACCTCAGCATTTCCAGGTCGATGCTTTATCCACTGCGCCACCACAGGTCAGGCTATAAGTGAATTTCTTCACACATTTATTGGCCTCTCAGGTTGCCTGTTCTGTGGCTTGCTTGGTGACGTTTTGCCCACTTTTTTATTGGGTGCTTATCTTTATCCTATTTATTTATAGATGCTCTATGTCTTCCCAATACTAACCTTTTGTCGATTACATGTTGCAAAAACCTTCTTCCCATCTGTGGTTCGTGTTCTTCCTTTGTAATGGTGTATTTTGTTTAACAGAAGATTTTTTTTTTAATTTATTCATTTTAGAGAGGAGAGGGAGAGAGAGAGAGAGAGAGAGAGAGAGAGAGAGGAGAGACAGAGAGAGAGAAGGGGGGAGGAGCTAGAAGCATCAACTCCCATATGTACCTTGACCAGGCAAGCCCAGGGTTTCGAACCGGCGACCTCAGCATTTCCAGGTCGACGCTTTATCCACTGCACCACCACAGGTCAGGCTTGTTTAACATAAGATTTAAAGTTTGATTTCTCTCTCTTTTCCTTTACGGTATGACTTGTTTTAGAAATTTTTCTTATACCTAAGTCAACACAATTTGCCTTTTGAAGTTTTGCTTTTCAAGTTGAGGTATTTAGTCTTTTTGGAATTGATTTTTGGGTACATTGTGATGCATATTTCTATTCAGATAACAAGTCTGTTCATCAGATACTCGATAATCAATGACCTCTGACTAATGTAATTTCCCTTACTTAACACACTTTCTCCATAAGGAGAAGCCCTGATCTCCTTGCTTCAGTCTACTAAGCATTGCCTGAACTGCCCCACCCCAAAGTCTACTACCTCACTTCTTACCTTTCTTCTGCGCTCCAGCCACACTGACCGGGCTCTCTATTACCTCTAGCCTTCACTGGTTTTGTTCTCACTATGTGGCATGCCCATATTCTTCTGGTCTCAGTTAATACTAACTGTAGTGGTTTGAATGGTGGTTCCTCAAAACATGTATCTACCCAGAAATTGTAAATGTGATCTTATTTGGAAAAAGGGTCTTTGCAAATGTAATTAAGTTGAGGATCACAAGATGAGATCATCCTTGATTACCTGGTGAACCCTGAATCCAAAGACAAGTGAGAGATAGAAGACAGAAAGTCACAGAGAGAAGGCCACGTGATGATGGAGGCAGAGACTGGAGTGATTGATGCAGCCACAAGCCAAGGAACTCCAGTATCCACCAGAAGCTGGAAAAGTCAAGGAAGAATTCTTTCATTGAGTCTTTGGAGGAAATGTAGCCCTAGTGACAACTTAATTTCAGACTTTTGACCTCCAGAACTGTGATAGAATATATTTCTATTGTTGCAAGCCACCAAGTTTGTGGTAATTTGTCATGGCAGCCCTAAGAGTCAGAGAACCCAAACTGGAGGGCAGAGAAGATGAGGTAAGTGACAGGATGAAGCATGTCCAAACCCCCATCCAAGAGCTAGCCAGTTCTTGTACTGATAGATAGGTTCACTACACCAGGTCTGGGAGGGAGGACAGTGCCCATGAAGGATTTATAAGTTATGGCCACACTGAAAGGATCTTTGACTTCCAATGTCCTCAGTGGAGTAAATGAATCTACAGCATGCACCTTGAGATACCTCATCTACAGAGGAGAGAAGAAGGAGGGACCCCAGGGAGACCCAAGGAGCACCAGGCAGTAAGGAAGTAGACACTACAGCTGCTGCAGTGGGCCAGAGAGAGGCAAGTTATCTCAAAGAGAAGCTAAGGGCTAAAACCAGAGCATAGCTACAAGCAGGGTGGGTAAGGTCAAGGGGGCAATAGTGCAGAGGTGGATGCCAGCAGGTTAAAGGACAGTGTTCTGGGATGGGGAAGCGGGAGGACTCCCCGTGTCTTTGGATTTCTTTGATCCCTGAGCCATTTTGGCAGAGAGAGAGCCCTGGGCACCAATGGGGTCATGTCCGTTAAAACAAAATTAAACACTGGAGGTAAAACATTAACTCACTGAAGAAACAAACAGGAGTGTAGGGCATATCTTTAGCACCAGGACTTGAGAACCACATGGAAGTTAAGAAGTCTTGCTTATCAGAAGTGGCTGCCACTCAAATTCCCGTAGGCTAGTACAAGCATTTGCTGAACACAGGCTAGTCACAGTGCCAGGCATGGTAGGGACAGAAGTAAAAACAGTCAGAACATACCCTCAGCTCAGAACTGGGGGAATCATAGCTCATAGCCATGAGTGTCAATGTGCCAGTAACCACGCCCTCCACGGTCCATCCATCATCTCATGTAATCCTCATGCCAACTCTCTGAAGTAGGGCGAGGATTGCCCACATTTCACAGAGCAGGAAACCCAAGCGCAAGGAGAGAATTTGCCCTGGCCACACAGCTTGACAGTGGCAGAAGAAAACAAATGGAGCTGGTTTTGTCAAAAAGGGGAATGAATTGTTAGGATTCAGGGTGTGTTTAGTAACCTAAGGATAGTAAACATAAGTTGGCTTTCTAAAAGACAGGGGTGAGGACCAGCAAAGCCATTAGGAGGCAAATCAGCCATTGTCCCCTTCTCTTTCTCTTTCTAGAACTGTATAATATGTTGACTCTACTTCTGAGTACTTTATACTTTCTTCTATTTGGGTGTTAAGAGCAAGGGTTCTGACAGAGCTGGGTCCAGTTTTGGCTTCACCATTTATTACCTCTGTGACCTCAGGCAAACCACTTCTTCTCCACTTCTACACCTATAAAATAGGGATACTGCAGTCCTTATGTAGGAATCAGAGGAAAAAACATGCGCAAAGCCCTTGGCATAGTGCCTGGCACATAATAAATGCTCAATAAATGGGAGCTGTTATCATCTCACATGGTAGGAAACAGCCTCCCAGCCCTCCCAGCTCCAGCATCACCAATCAACTTACTAGCATCCTGGTTTCTTACTTCTTCAGCCAAAGGACCAACTATAGCAAGGGAGAAAGGTGAAGTCCATTTGTTCAAGTTCAGTTGCAGATTGTGTGTGGACTAGTTTTAAGAAAAGTGAAGGCGCCCTGGCTGATTGGCTCAGTGGTAGAGCGTCGGCCTGGCGTGCATAAGTCCCGGGTTCAATTCCCGGCCAGGGCACACAGGAGAGGCGCCCATCTGCTTCTCCACCCCTCCCCCTCTCCTTCCTCTCTCTCTCTCTTCCCCTCCCGCAGTCGAGGCTCCACTGGAGCAAAGATGGCCCAGGCGCTGGGGATGGCTCCTTGGCCTCTGCCCCAGGCGCTACAGTGGCTCTGGTCGCGGCAGAGCGATGACCCGGAGGGGCAGAGCATCGCCCCCTGGTGGGCAGAGCGTTGCCCCCTGGTGGGCGTGCCAGGTGGATCCTGGTCGGGCGCATGCGGGAGTCTGTCTGACTGTCTCTCCCCGTTTCTAGCTTCAGAAAAATACAAAAAAAAAAAAAAAAAAAAAAAAAAAAAAGAAAAGAAAAGTGAAGGCAAGAAGAAGCTGAGCGGACAAATTACAAGGTTTCTGTTACAGAAATCTCAACTGCAGGGTCTTGTGATCAGAAAATTGGCTGGCCAACCTTTCAAGATTTCTTCATCATAAACCTTTTGGGTGTGGGGGGAAGGGAGTCAGGCTGAGGGAACAGCAGAATGAAGGCTTAGAGTGGAAAAGGCATGTTTTGTGTGAGGTGGCTGCTGACCTATAGGCTGTGGATAGTGCAGAAGGGGCAGGAAGGATGGTTTGGGACCCAATTAAGAAAAGCCTTGAGTGCTGGCACTTTATTTTGGCATAGACTGAAAAGCCATTCATTCATTTAGCAAATATTGATTGTGTGCCAACTTTATATAAGCCATTTTGTCTCAGATTACCTACCTACATGAAAAATGTAGTCCTTTCCCTCAAGGAGTTAAATGGTCACACACAAATAGGTGAATGCTGTGCAACATGATCCAAATTCTCAAAAGGATTTAAGATGTGGTGGGAGCATCTGTCCACCCAGAGGTGGGAGCCAGGCAAGGAGGAGGTGACTATCACAGATATTTTTGCTTTTGTGGGTTCTGCCAGCCCAGCATGCATTCGACCTTTCCTAAGGAGAAACAATCATCAGCCAATCTCAGTCTACCTGGTTGGAAAGGATTGCCCAGCTCCAGAGAAGGGCAAATGAACCAGGTCTAACCAATCAGCAAATTCAATCTCCCTGGCTATAGTGATTGGTTCAGGGAGGTGTACGTAAATCAACTCTGGCCAATAAGAGTCAAGTCATGACTTGGGGTGGAGTCTAGAGGAAAGCTCTCTCAGTTCTCTCTTAACTGGGAGTGTTGGCGATGTGGATGATGTGACCTGGAAGAGTGGGGCCTGCCTGTCTTGTGGAAACTGAGGAAGATGACATCACAGAGGAAAGCATAGTTGATAGCTAGAGAAAGTACCTGATAACAAAATTCTAAGTCTTTGTATTCAGCTTTGTCTGAAACCAAAGTTATCCTTGGATCTTGCAGTTATATGAATCATTAATTTCCCTTTTTGCTTAAGGCAGTTTGAGTTGGGTTTTTGTTTCTGTGAGAGAAAGGATTCAATACATTCATTCAGTCTCTCTCTCATCCAGACTCCTGATTTTCCTTTTTTCAAACAATTGTGATAATAGTTTTTTCTGTACATTGTGTGAGGTGGAGTGGCAAGTAGAGTGTTATATGTATTGATTTTAGTGAGAGAGGAAGGAAGAGAGATGACAGGAACATTGAACTGTTTCTATATGTGACCTGACTGGGGATTGAACTGTCAATCTCTGTGCTTCAGGACAATAATTAACTGAACTATCCAGGCAGGGCTGTTTTTGTTTTTTTTAAAAAAGAATATCTAACCATAAGATTCCCCATCTCATGCCCCTACCTTCCCCCACTTAAGTTATCTATCATCTTGAATCCTTTACTTTCCATTTATATACTTTATTTGCATCTATATGTAATCCTAAAACTTATTTTTTCAACTTAGTTGCTTTTAACTTCATAAAAGTGAATATAATATCATGAATATAATCTTTGGGGCATTTTATTTATTTTTTTCACTTACTATTATATTGTTAATATTCACTCAAATAGTCATGAGTCATTGAAGTTCACTTGTTTTGACTCCTGTATAATATTTCATTGCATAGATATAGCAGAATTTATTCATTTCATTCTTCTCTTGATGAGCAGATGGGCTATTTCCAAGTGTTTGCTCTTTGGAAGAGTGCTTCTCTTAACATATGGTACGTGTCTTATTGTAGGTTATTTTTCAGGTCCTAGTTTTAATTTTGAATGGTGGGATCATGGTTATTATTAAAAGTAATTAACTAACTAAATAAATAAAAGCTTTCTACACATGGACCAAGATGTGTGTGCCATGACTAATTCTGTAAACCTGAGGTTCAGAGAGAAAAATAAATTGGAAAAATACTACATATTCTGTGATGTACTCTGTATGATGTATGTAATGATATGTCTTGGAACTATTGCTGTAGTAGCACATATAGGTTTATTTCATTTTTAACTGTTGCAGAATATTCTGTTAATGGACATATGAGTTAAATGTTTAAACACTTCATCATGGAAAATTTCAAACATACACAAAAGGATGGTATAACGGAGCTTCATGTATCCAATGCCCAGCTTTGGTAATTGTCAACATCTGTTGGTCTTGTTTCATCTCTACCTCCACTCACACTCTTCCATTCTTCGGCTTCTATCAACAGTGCTAAAATGAAGGTCTCTTGTAATAAATCTTTTCATGGAAGTGTAAAAGTATCTGCAGAATAAATTTAGGTTAGTGAGCTTGTTTGATCCAAATGGTGAAGAATTCTTAATTCTGATAGATTTTGCTTGATTTTCTTCCAAAGGAGTTGCCCCTATTCCCACTCTCCATTCATTCTTTGGCTTGTTTCAAACTTCATCCTCATTGTTTCATTTAACGTTGTTCCTGCTTCTTAGTTTTTCTTTTCTTTCTTCTATCTTAAATGGAAAAAGGGAAGATGCCCCAGAGCAAGGGAGAAAGTAAGCAGCAGAAGTAAGGCTACTCACAGCTTTTCTTGGGGAGGGTTTGTTAACTCCTTATTAACTCTTGAGACCAGGTAGCTGTGGCTTCCAGGAGCTTCAAAGCTCTAGCTGACTAGGGTGGGAGAAGGTGGCACTGCTACAAGCCAGTGCTCCCAAACACAAAAAAATAAAGCAAACTTGTGATTTACTTTTCTTTCATGTCACATCTGTGCCCACTGGTTTGACTGTTCCCAGATAGCATCTGTATGTAAATTAGAAAGTACAGGCAGGCCTGACCTGTGGTGGCGCAGTGGATAAAGCATCGACCTGGAAATGCTGAGGTCGCCGGTTCGAAACCCTGGGTTTGCCTGGTCAAGGCACATATGGGAGTTGATGCTTCCAGCTCCTCTGCCACTTCTCTCTCTCTGTCTCTCCTCTCTGTCTCTCCCTCTCCTCTCTAAAATGAATAAATAAATTAAAAAAAAAAAACTATAGAAAAACCATTTAAAAAAAAAAAAAAAAAAGAAAGTACAGGCAATTGGGGAAGCTGTGCTGTATAATTTATATTGATCTATTAACTTGTGGATTTTAGGTCTTGATTTTCTCACCTGTCAAACAAACAACAACTATATTACATATATTACCTCTAAGGTGTCCTTCAGCAATAAAATGTGAGGCTTCTCTGAATTCCATGTTATATTTGAACTAGAAAGCCCAGCGGTCATACGAAATGACTGCTGTTCTAGATATTATAAATTGTAATTAAAATGATTTGTGCAAAGGTGTCTGCTAATTCAAACTGAATTACCCAGGGCAGGCGGCGAGGACGCCCCTTTGCTTAGTGCCCCACGGGGTTTCCCCCTTCTACTTACTTAATTGTTTAAAGTAGAGTGCAATGAAGGAAACCACTGGCGGTACATTTCTTAAGAGCCACCGCTAGCTCAATAAATAAAGGTAATTTAAATAATAAAATGTTAATTCACATGTCAAAGATCTCTTTGTACACAACATTTCTTGTGTAGATCCTTCCATCATTTTTAAGCTCACCCTGCAGAGGACCATCAATTATTTTTAATTTTATGTCCATTCTTTCACAAACTCTTGAACAGGTAACATAAAGTTGACCATGTCCAAATGCAGGCTCAGGTAAAAAAATGCCAACACGCTTAAGCGTTTGGCCCTGAGACTTATTGATGGTCATAGCAAAGGCAAGTTTTACAGGAAATTGTCTACGTCTCAATTGAAACGGCAACCCTGTTTGAGATGGAGCCAAATCAATTCTTGGAATGACATGTATTTCACCTTTAGAGGAGCCAGTCAAAGACTTAGCTATTATGACATTACTTTTCAATTGGAGAACCTCTAGTCTTGTACCATTGCAAAGACCCCTTCTGGTGTTAAGATTTCTTAACAGCATAATAATTGCTCCAATCTTTAACCTCAATTTGTGAGGTGGCATGCCAGAAGGCGGGACTATTTGAATGCCGTGGCAACTTCACCCCATTGGCTAGTACAGTTACGCAAGAAACCAATAAGCTATCGGCGACAAACAGACACTTAAGCCGCATATAATAAAGATATTGTTTTCAATATAGAAAATTATTTCTTCTAAGTATTCTCAAACTGAAATGATAAGGATCTCAGTCTGAGCATTCTTCATTCATCCACTTAATGTATGGTACATTTCATTTATTTATTTATTCATTTATTTATTACAGAGAGAGGGAAAGATAGAGACAGACAGACAACAAGAGAGAGAGATGAGAAGCATCAGTTCTTCACTGCAGCTCCTTAGTTGTTCATTGATTGCTTTTTCATATGTGCCTTGACAAGGTCGGGTGGGGAAAGTGGGCTACAGCAGAGCGAGTGCCCTGTTGCTCAAGCTAGTGACCTTGGGTTCAAGCCAGCAACCATGGGGTCATGTCTGTGATCCCACGCTCAAGCCAGAGAGCCTGCACTCAAGCTGGTGAGTCTGTACTCAAGCCGGTAACTTTTGGTTTCGAACCTGGGTCCTCTATGTCCCAGTGTGGCATTCTATCCACTGTCTGGTCAAGCCATTTCTTTGATTTAGTTTTCTTTATTCCTTTGGAATTTTTTTCTTTTTTTATTATTCACAAAAATTGGGAGGGGGTGTAGATAACTAAAGAGCTCAATATGAATTTATGTTTGACTCATTATTGCTTTTACCGAAATTCAGTTTCCTTGACCTACCTCTATCTCAGAGTTTCTTTGGTTTTATGGAGTGTGAGTATGCGTGTATGTCTGTGTGCTTACTATTGTTGCTGTAGCAGTGATTAAACTCATCAGCTTTACTGTGATATTTGTTAGGAGTCTTTGTGATAAGGATGGATCCAGGGGCTCAGAGGACACAGTAGTACATTCCCTCCTCTTGCTTGTCTCATTTCACTTTGTCTCTGCTTTTCTTTCTTCTCCTACAGCAGCAATGTTTTCTATGTGGCTGGGGAAAATATCCATAAACAACTTCAATTTACATAATCCTTACAGTTTGAGATTCTACAGAAGACAGGCTTTCTCTCCCCCATTTATTTATTTTTTTTGGAAAAAGGAAGGTTTTTATTATTTTATTTTATTTTTTATAAATAAATTTTTATTTTAATGGGGTGACATCAATAAATCAGGGTACATATATTCAAAGAAAACATGTCCAGGTTATCTTGTCATTCAATTCTGTTGCATACCCATCACCCAAAGTCAGATTGTCCTCTGTCACCTTCTATCTAGTTTTTTGTGCCCCTCCCTCACCCCTCCCTCTCTCCCTCCTTCCCTCCCCCCACCCCCCGTAACCACCACACTCTTGTCCATTCTCCTAGTCTCATCTTTATGTCCCACCAATGTATGGAATCCTGCAGTTCTTGTTTTTTTCTGATTTACCTATTTCACTCCGTATAATATCATCAAGATCCCACCATTTTGTTGTAAGTGATCCGATGTCATCATCTCTCATGGCTGAATATACCATGGTGTATATGTGCCACATCTTCTTTATCCAGTCTTCTATTTTTTTTTTACAGTGATTAAAGCCTTTAAGCAAACTCTTGGCCAATACAGCGGTTTTTATTATTTTTAAAAAATTTATTTGTTGATTTTAGAAAAGAAGGGAGAGAGAGAGTGAGACAGAAACATTGATCTGTTCCTGTATGTGCCCTGACCAGAGATGAACCCGCAACCTTTGCCTATCGGAAGAATGCTCTAACCCAGTGGTCCCCAACCCCCGGGGCTGCGGACCAGTACCAGTCTGTGGGCCATTTGGTACCGGTCCACAGAGAAAGAATAAATAACTTATATTATTTCTGTTTTATTTATATTTAAGTATGAACAATTTTTATTTTTAAAAAATGACCAGATTCCCTCTGTTACATCCATCTAAGACTCACTCTTGACACTTGTCTCGGTCACGTGATACATTTATCTGTCCCACCCTAAAGGCCGGTCTGTGAAAATATTTTCTGACATTAAACCGGTCTGTGGTCCAAAAAAGGTTGGGGACCACTGCTCTAACCAACTGAGCTACCCAGCCAGGTTTTCCCCAGTTTTCAATAGATCGAATTTCAGGGAAGACTTTGATTGATCTTGCTTTGGTCACATGCTTACCTCTGAATCAATCATTGTAGCTAAGGGAATCGATTAATTTGATTGGCCACTCTGGATCACATGCACACCTATGTTATGGAGCTGAGCTCTGTGATTAACAGCTCCAGAGAGCTGGCATGGGCCAAAAGGGGTAGTTTTACTCACAGGAAAGGATGCTAAGTCAACAGCTCCTGCAAAGCATGTTTCTTTCCCCATAGTGTGAATGGAATGTACGTTTCTACATTCTCACCTATCTCCTTCTCTCTTACTAACTTAACGCTGTGCTAAGCCAACCTATCCTATACAGTTGGACAAAAGCAAGTGGTTAGCCATTATTTTCTTCTACTTATTTTTCTCTATCTTCAAATAGAGGTATAATCAATATAAAAGCAGCCTGACTTGTCTGTTTCAAAGTGCTAATGACCCCTTATCCACTTTTGGCCTTTCTTGGTCAAATAGGCATGTGATTACATTTCCACCTTAAATACTGCACCCTGAAGATAGGAGTCCCTTGCAGTCAAGTGTGTAGCCCACATATACAACTATCTTCTTTATATAGTTCAGTATTTATGCTTCTCAGATCTTGCAGTTTCTGTCTCTTCCTACATGTTATCAGTCTAGAAGGGATAGCTTTATGGCCTGGTCCACTCAGAATCTACTTTGTCAGCCGGACCAGGCGGTGGCGCAGTGGATAGAGCGTCGGACTGGGATGCAGAGGACCCAGGTTCGAGACCCCAAGGTCGCCAGCTTGAGCACGAGCTCATCTGGTTTGAGCAAAAGCCCAACAGCTTGGACCCAAGGTTGCTGGCTCCAGCAAGGGGTTACTCGGTCTGCTGAAGGCCCGCAATCAAGGCACATATGAGAAAAGCAATCAATAAACAAGGTGTTGCAATGCGCAATGAAAAACTAATGATTGATGCTTCTCATCTCTCTCCATTCCTGTCTGTCTGTCCCTGTCTATCCCTCTCTCTGACTCACTCTCTCTCTGTAAAAAATAAATAAATAAAAATTAAAAAAGAATCTACTTTGTCAGACTTTTCTTCTGTCTTTTGTGCTGAAAATGGCCTGTAGATATATTTATTTGACTCCACATAACAATACAAATCTTTAAAATCTATCACAAACATTTAAAGTTAAATTTAAAAATAATTATTGATTTTAAATAGAGAAGAAGGAGGAGACAGAAACATCGATCTGTTCCTGCAGCTTTAACCCACAACATTTGCATGAATCCAGAGGATGATCTAACCCACCGAGATATCCAGCCAGGGCTATTACAAACATTTAAAAAGCAGGAGACACTACAAACATATCTGGATTTTTGCTTCTTTTGAACAAATCAGAAGGTCTATGAATCATGGGCCCATGTTCCTAAGAGCAACAATATGCGTATAGGCCTTCGGGACTAGCCCTGTGTTCCTAGGTCAATACTCCTAAAGGCGTTCCTGCCTGAGGCACCTTTGCCATTTACCATTTCACTTGCTAGTTATTTATGCTTACACCTGGCCCACCTCACTCAGTCATATTCCCTGCCTGGCCCCTGGAGCTTTGTTTGAGTTTGTGACTCCTGGTTGGGTGGCCATTGCAAAGCAGGAACAGGTTGAAGCAGAGTTTAAATCACTGATGAATCCAGGCTCAGATTTGGCCTCTGCCTCAAGGCTTAAAGGAGACATAGATTGATGGTATACTTCAAAGGCGGAAGAGACACTTCTAAGAGTTTTGAAATAACTGCCACTACTTGTCTGCATTACAGCTATTGTACCTTTCAAGAGAATTATATAATGTTTAAATACAATAAATGAAAGTTTCCAGAAATAGATATAAATACTGTGGAAGAATGCTACCATGTCTTAAATTTGAACCACCTTAAAGGGGCAAAATGAGATTCAAACTCTTTTTTGTGTGTGTGTGTGTGTGGCAGAGACAGAGAGTCAGAGAGAGGGACAGATAGAGACAGACAGACAGGAAGGGAGAAGGATGAGGAACATCAATTCTTCCTGCGGCTCCTTAGTTGTTCATTGATTTATTTCTCATATGTGCCTTGACCGGGTGGCTACAGGAGAGCGAGTGACCCCTTGCTCAAGCCAGCAACCTTGGGCTTAAGCTGATGAGCTTTGCTCAACCCAGATGAGCCCGCGCTCAAGCTGGCAACCTTGGGGTCTCGAACCTGAATCCTCCACATCCCAGTCCAACGCTCTATCTACTGCGCCACCGTCTGGTCAGGTGAGATTCAAACTCTTAAAATTTCTTTGTAATACAGTTAAAGTGTATTTTATTGTCATCCTTTATGATTTCTCTAACTGTCCCATATAGTAATAAATATTTGCAGAAGGGAGGAGGTGAAAAAGAAAGGAAACTACTTGAACATAGGGACTGGCTAATCTGGTTGGCTCAGCGGTAGAGTGTTGGCCTGGCGTGTGGAAGTCCTGGGTTCAATTCCCAGTCAGGGCACACAGGGGAAGTGACCATCTGCTTCTCCACCCCTTCCCCTCTCACTTCTCTCTCTCTCTCTCTCTTCCCCTACTGCAGCCATGGCTTGGTTGGCCTCGCCTCAGGTGCTGAAATAGCTCAGTTGTGAGAAATGGAGCACCAGCCTCAGATGGGTAGAACATCGCCCCCTAGTGGGCTTGCTGGGTGGATCCCAGTCTGAGTGCATACGGGAGTCTGTCTCTCTGCCTCCTTACCTCCCTCTCACTTAATAAAAAAAAATATTTCTTCTGCCTGACCAGGCAGTGGCAGAGTGGATAGAGTGTCGGACTGGGATGCGGAAGGACCCAGGTTTGAGACCCTGAGGTCGCCAGCTTGAGCGCAGGCTCATCTGGCTTGAGCAAAAAGCACACCAGCTTGGTTGGACCCAAGGTCGCTGGCTCCAGCAAGGAGTTACTTGGTCTGCTGAAGGCCCCCAGTCAAGGCACATATGAGAAAGCAATCAATGAACAACTAAGGTGTTGCAACAAAAAACTGATGATTGATGCCTCTCATCTCTCTCCATTCCTGTCTGTCTGCCCCTATCTATCCCTCTCTCTGACTCTCTTTCTGTCCCTGTAAAAAAAAAAATTTCTATTTGTAAATAATTAGAAGTAGTTACGGCCTGGTGGCTAGCTCGGTTGGTTAGAGACTTGTCCCGAAACACAGAGGTTGCTGATTCCATAGATCAATGTTCCTGTCTCTCTCTCTCAAAATCAAAAAATTAAAATAAGAAAAAAAGAAGTTGCAAAATATTACAGAGGGGTCCTGTGTGCCTATTACTTAGATTCCTCAATGCTAACATCTTCCATAACTGTAGGCCAATTCCCTATTGTATTCCAGTATCTCATAGGTGTTTAATGTTTATTGAATGAATATACTTTTGTATAGAAAACTAATATCATCTATTAATTTAGCATATTAGTTTATTTATTTTATTTTATTATCTTTAAGTAGGTAGTAAATGTGCATGGAGCAAATCCAATAGTTATAAATTATACACAGCACAAATTAGGTCTCCCCCGTTGCCCTGCCTCCCAGTAACCCAGATGCAACCATTTACTCATTTCTTATGTCTCCTTTCACACATAGTTAATGTTTGCAAACCTTCATGTATCTGTACCATAATTTCTTTAACTAATTCCCTATTGGTGGGCATTAAGGTTGTTTATTATTAAAAACAATATGCAGAGAATATCCATGTCTGTTTGTTTTTAGATATTTAGCGCGTGCGTGCGCACACACACACTCACACACGTATGGTCTCTTTAGGTACTAAAGCATAGGTTTACAGATTTGAAATCCTTGACCTTCCTTATTTGGTCATATTAATAGAACTTTGATGACAGAAAATTTCCCAAAGTTTTGTGTGGTTTTTGGCCTCAGTCAATGAGATTTGCCAAAGGTCTGACAGTTTTAACTGAAGCTGATGCACCTGTTGTCGGTTATTTTCATCTGAGTCTGATAAGTAGAGAAAGGAACAAGATAAGTTCTACTCAGGATGGTCTACTAGGGATGTGTCATGAAGGATAATGAATGGGCATTTACTTTTCTTCACTCCTATCACTTGATCCAGCTTGCTTATCCAGTCCTTGCTCCTAACCAACGAGTCTTATCTTTTGTTTGAAGTTCTTTTCTATCTTCCCTTACTGCCTGCCAGATTTTGGTGAAATTTCCTTACTCAGTAAATACCTCCATTTCTAAACAGCTTTATGCTGCTGAGAGATGAATCATGTTACCTTTGCATTGCTTGGCTGGGTCTTATTAACCATATCTTTCTTGAAGCAAAGTTCTAAAAATGGAAACTTGTTTATTTATTTATTTATTTATTTAACTCTTATCTGGGTTTTCATGGAAGTCCCTGCAGGAAAGACTGTTCTTCTTCATGTTCATAATTTATTTTGGTCCCATGAAGCCCAGTGTTCCTAAGCAGCTGTTAGTTAATAAGCTCCTCCAAATGTCTGCAAAATGGAAGGGATACATGATGATGAGCTTATCACTAAGTCATTTATTCATTTATTCATGCAACAAATATTTTTTGAGTGCATACTCTGGGCCAGGCAGCCTTGGCCTAAGTCAGTGAACAAGACAAGATCCTAGCCATTACAGAGTTTGTTCTTTGGCATGTGTATATGTGGGATGTGGAGGAAAGACAAAAATACATAAGCAAATTATTTAGTATGTTAGAGGGTAACAAATGCCACAGTGGGGGTGGGGAAGCAGGGGTAGATAGGGCAGGCTGAGGGGAGGTGGAGTCAGGGACAGGGTATACACTGCCATTTTAAATAGAATAGCCTGGGTAGGCCTGGCTGAGGGTATGATATTTGAACTAAGATCTCAAAGAGCAGAGAATATCCTTACAAAATATACTGTGTGTATGTATGTGTGTGCGTTTGCATGAAAACATCACTAATGACTTTGAATATTTTAACAACTATATTGAGATAAATTGACATACCATTAAATTTAATCCACCCTTTAAACTGTGTTCAAATCAGTGGTTTTAGTATGTTTACAGAGTTGTGCAACCATTATCATTATCTAATTTCAGAACATTTTCATCACCCTCTCCCCAAAGAAACTCATTAGCAGTCACTATCCATTCCTGCCTAACCCCAATCCCTAGCAACTGCTGATCTACTTTCTGTCTCTGTAGATTTACCTATTCTGGACATTTCATATAAACAGAACCATACACTGTATGGTACTTTGTGACTGGTTTCTTTCAGGACATAATGCTGTCAAGGTTCATCAATGTGTCAGTACTTCATTCCTTGACAAATAATATTCCATTTTATGGATATACCACATTTGTTTATTTATTCATTAGTTGATGGTAACCGTGAATTTTAAAATATTTTATTTATTGATTTTTAGAGAGAGGGGAGAGAGAGAGAGAGAAGGGGGAGGAGTAGGAAGCATCAACTCCCATATGTGCCTTGACCAGGCAAGCCCAGGGTTTCAAACCGGCGACCTCAGCATTTCCAGGTCGACGCTTTGTCCACTGCGCCACCACAGGTCAGGCCGGTAACCGTGAATTTTAAATAGTGCAAAGTGTCCTGGATGGGCTACAGTAATTTGATCTTCCCCTTGAGGACTGGACTGTGCCATTTTGGGGAATACTATTGTCAGGACTGATGTTGCCCAATTCCAGTTAGCACTAGTTAACCTAACATTAAAAAGCCACTATAGCCTGACCTGTGGTGGCGCAGTGGATAGAGCGTCGGACTGGGATGCGGAAGGACCCAGGTTCGAGACCCCGAGGTCGCCAGCTTGAGCGCGGGCTCATCTGGCTTGAGCAAAGAGCTCACCAGCTTGGACCCAAGGTCCCTGGCTCCAGCAGGGGGTTACTCGGTCTGCTGAAGGCCCACGGTCAAGGCACATGTGAGAAAGCAATCAATGAACAACTAAGAAGTCGCAACGCGCACAACGAGAAACTGATGATTGATGCTTCTCATCTCTCTCCGTTCCTGTCTGTCTGTCCCTGTCTATCTCTGCCTCTGTAAAAAAAAAAAAAAAAATTAAAAAAAAAAAAAAAAAAAAAAAAGCCACTATACACAGATCCCTGCTTTTCCAGGTACCTCCCTCCTGAGCAGAAGCTCTGAATGGTCCAAATGTAGCAATGTAGATCTATGGATGTTTTTCAAGTACATTTTCTATCCCATATTTTGAAAATCTTTTTTTTCTACTTTAAAATGTAGCCTTGGAGCCTGACCTGTGATGGCGCAGTGGATAGTGTCGACCTGGAATGCTGAGGTCACTGGTTCAAAACCCTGCACTTGTCTGATCAAGGCACATATGGGAGTTGATGCTTTCTGCTCCTCCCCCCTTTCTCTTTCTCGCTCTCTCTCACACTATCTCTCCCTCTAAAATGAAAAAAAAAAAAAAAAAAGAACATTTTGCCCTGGTCGGATAGCTCAGCTGGTTAGAGCATCGTCTGGAAGCACAGAGGTTGCCGGTTTGATTGCTGGTCAGGGCACCTACAGGAACAAGTTGATGTTCCTGTTCTTCTCTCTCTCTATCTCTTCCTCCTTTCCTCTCCCATTAAAATCAATAAATAAAAATATTTTAAAATAATGTAACCTTGGTTTACCCAAGACAAATTCTCAATTATTTTTTCTTTTCCTTTTTGTCTTTTTAATATTTTGGGTGTGGTAGCAAGTAGAAGCAGATCATCCTAATCAAATATTTGCAAATATCTGAACAAAGCCATCTGCTGGGTGAAGGAAGACTCCACAGAGGAAGTGGGAATTGAATCTGAATTTTAAAGGAAGGGTTCCCTTCTCATAGAGGACTAGATGAGGGAGGAAATGGCATGTTCCAAAGAGGGGCAGGTAATTGAAAGTTTATCTTCTTGGTAACTGGGAACCCCTAGGCCCTGCAGCACAGGTACATTAATTTGGCAGCCATCAATCTGTGCATAAAGGGTGATGGTGTTTCAATCCTCTGGCCTTCTGCAATATAGATTCAAAGTTTCAGAACTTCTCTTGAGAGGGGTGTTTCCATTGTAGTCTCTGGGGCTGCATTAAAATGAACTCTATTAAAATCCAAATGGCTAAATGGCTCCCCTCTCCCCCATTCTGTTGAGAGTAACTGCCTAAGCGACACCGGTGCAAGAACCGGACACGTCCTAGCACGGCGGAGCTGCAAACAGCCTCTGACCGCCGGGCCTTCCTCATTAGATCCTGAAGATGGGGGTGTGTGTGAAGGGCCGGGTGCCGGCACCACTTTCCCAGGAACTGTGGCTTGGGGTGGGGCGCCGGAAAGGACAAGGCCCTCCTAACTACTGTACGGGACCAGGAGGCGTGGGGCCCCCAGAGAGGACGTACTTCGCCAGGGAGCAGGACAAAATCCCCATTCCCGCCGAACTCTGGCAACCGCGAAGAGAAACATCTGCGGCCAAACGCTAAGCGCGGCAGGGGCGGAGCGTGAGCGTGGGGGCGGGGCTAGGGCGGAGCAAGGCGGTGGGCGGGGCAATAGCAATGGGTGGAGTGCAGCCGTGGGGGCGGGGGAGTAATGGCGGAGGCGTGTCCGGTAGCAGGACCCCGCCCCCCATCGCAGGCGCGCCCGCCCCTCCTTCCCGCTCCCCCGGGAGGCCGCGGCGGTAGAGCGCCGGGAGGGAGGGGAGAGAGGGTCACGACGCTGTTGGGGCGGGGATAACCCCTCACGTGGAGCAGATGAAAGGGCCGCGGCGCGACGGCCGGGGGAGCCGAGCTGAGCCTGCGACCCACAAAGCCGCCGCCACCGCCGTCGCCGCCGCGATGGGGCTGTGAGGCGTCCGCCTGCGCTCGGTCCTCCGCCGGCCCGCGACTATGCCCGGCCGCGCCCGCCCTCCGCGCCCTCCCGCAGCAGGACCATGAGGCCGCGCTCGGGCGGGCGCCCAGGGGCCCCGGGCCGCCGCCGCCACCGCCTCCGCCGCCGCCCCCGCGGCCCCCGCGGCCACCGCCTGCCGCCACCGCCACCGCTGCCGCTGCTGCTCGGGCTGTTGCTGGCGGCTGCGGGGCCCGGCGCGGCGCGGGCCAAGGAGACGGCATTCGTGGAGGTGGTGCTGTTCGAGTCGAGTCCGAGCGGCGACTACACCACCTACACCACCGGCCTCACGGGCCGCTTCTCGCGGGCCGGGGCCACGCTCAGCGCGGAGGGCGAGATCGTGCAGGTAGCTGCCCGCTGCCCGGGCCCCGCGACGCCGCCGCCACAAGATGGCTCCGGGGGCTGCGCCCGCCGACCCCGCCGCGGGCTGGCGGGCGGGAGGGGCGGCGAGGAGGCTGGCGGCATCCCTCCCCGGTGGGAGGGCGGGCGGGACTTGGCCTCCTGGGCGCCGAAGCTGGGGGCAAGCGCACGTGGGGGCTCGGCTTCCTGTGAGTTCGGGGGCTTTGAGAACCCCGGGTCCGAGCACCCACGTTGGGGCATCCCCCTTGGCGTGGTTGGGCATTTTGGTTTGCCTCAGGTGGAAGTCCCAGAACTACCTGTTGAATGCCAACTTTGGAAAGATTAGTGATGAAGGATGGGGTGGTTTGTTTCAGGTAGCCGGCTTTGCTTTCCATTCATGCATGTTCATTTTGGTAGCAGCCAGGTTTGTCTGAGAAGCTGTACAATCAGGTTCTTCCTGGAACCTGTCTCCCGCCTCACCTGGGGGCTGATCCTTTTGCAGGACTCTGGACGAGCAACAACAGGCAGGGGAGCAGGGGGAGCTCGCCGAAGAGGAGTGCTCAGGAGTGGCCATGGAAGGCAGTCCTCTCTGCGTGCCTCTGATTACTGAGGGTGGGAGGGAGACTGCCGGCTCACTCCCGGGCCAAGGACTTCTATGGAGGGCTTGGGAATCGGGAGATGGGGCCGCTCACTGACAGGGCCTTCACCTTGTTCTAAGTGAAAGAGGTCTGCATTTCAAAGCAGGTTGGTTAGGGAGAGCCTCAAACTAAGTTTAAGCCTCGGCGGATGGTGAGCTGGTAGAGATGCCTTCCCGCTTCCTCGGCTATGATTTTATCAACTGGCTAGCGGACAGCCAGCGCACTGATGGTGGTTAATACTCATATCTCGGATGGGGGCTATTTGAAATGGTTGGCTTGTTTTTGAACCTTTTCGGGTGATGCGGAGAGCAGCAGGGCTCAAGCTTTGGGCCTTCCGCGCTTTACTCTTGGATGAGTTATGAATGTAGTCATTGCATACAGCAGCCTTTTCCTTTCGCCTCCCCTTGTGCAGACTCAAAGCCGTGGCGTGGATAGGACAGGGTGCTGTGCAGCTTGGCTCCTCAGAGGTGTGTCTTTACAAAGTTGGGGGAGGCACCTTTGCTGGACGATTATTAGCAGCATTGCTTTACAGGGGCCCTTACTCCATCTTAAACGTCTAACGGGTAAAAAGAAGGGGAAATACATGTTTGAGTCTTGTGACTACATATATTAAAGGCTTTTGGAAGTTTTTCTTTAATAATGTTATAATTATGGTCTTTATGATTTTCCACTTTAGAGACGATATTCTGTGGAAGATTCTTACGCATTTCAGTCACAGCTTTGAAGACTATTTTGAATCTTAGAGCTTGCTACTTCTGACTCCTGTTTCCCTTTGTGGATTTTACTGTGCCCTGATGGCTTTAGAAATGTTTGATTTATGGCCTCCCAAGAGAAAAGATGTTTTAACGTGGCACTTCACTTTTTGAAGGAGACTTTTGAAGTTTGCGATTTTTATCTGCAGTGTTTTAACTTGTACTCTTTCTCCACAGTAGTTTGGCGAGCTATCCATTATAAGTAGTGCTATGCTTTGGAGCTAATCTCGGGTTCACCATTTAATACAAAATTAGCAGTTTAAACACACCATTTGTAACTATTTTATTCTTGTGAGTAGAGAGATAATGTGTGAATTTGGCAGAAGGAATCTATTCTCTTTTGAAACTTTTTAAAGTGCTTATCTAACTCTTGTAGTCCATTAGCCTAGCCAAAAAGAAAAAAAATTAAGTCAACAATTGCTAAGTAAAGAAAAATGACTTAAATGGTATTTAATAAGTTTACCTGTTAAGCAATCACTAATAGATGTCCTTAATTTCCTTATAACTGCAGTCACATTAGTGAGTTTATCTGAGCAGTGTGAATAGTCATTTCTTGGTGTTCTCATTCTCTATCTTTAATAACTTTATTGTGGGGGCCTACTGGTTGAGCCTTTTTGCACAGAAGGAGTGCATTGTGGCTTTCAGGGCTGTGTGTGTACAGAGGCTCGCATGCTTTTATTAGTTCTAATACACTGCCCAATTTAAGGGAATAGTGTGGCCCCTATCAACCCTGAAAAAAGGTTTTGTAAGGAAAGCTAATGTTTTTAGTGCTGCTGAGAGGGGCTGTAACATTTTTCATGAGAAATGAGAATGCAGAAGAAACAAATTGGTGTTCAGCTTCAGATTAATCATGTTTTCTAAGTGCACTTGTTGAACTTTTCAACCTTTATTTCCTAGCTTCAAAAAAACTTTGCTGGATTTGCTGTTTAATGCTTTTTGGTTTTCAGAGCAGAGTTCATTTTCCTACAGCTAAACCTAAGTAGTACACGAGATAGCATTTCTTTTGCTATTTCCAGTGGGGTTTGGTAGCACTATTTATGGTTTAGGGAAGAAAAACACCTGTTTAGGAGTCTCTTTCCTTTAATAATTCTAAGATAGGAATACTTGACCTGTGGTGGGGCAGTGGATAAAACATTGACCTGAAATAGTGATATCCTCAGTTCGAAACCCTGGGCTTGCTTGCTGAAAGCACATATGAGAAGTAGTGAATTGATGCTTCTTTTTCCTTTGACTCTCTCTAAAATCAATAAATAAAGGATATAAAAAAAGAATTCTAAGATAGGAAATTGGTTTGTATTACTGATTTGTTTCCTTCCCTATTACATACAATAAAAGTATGTGTGTGTGATTGTGTGTATGTGTACATTTATACAGTAAATACCTTGTCATAGTCTGGTTTGCCCAGTTACTTCTAGAGTACCTGTTCAGTCATTTGCATGGTTTAGGGTAGGGAGAGGATTCGTTGGGGGGGGGGGGAGAGAAAGGGGGGAGAGAAAATGTGTGTGTGTGTGTGTGTGTGTGAGAGAGAGAGAGAGAGAGAGAGAGAGAGAGAGTCTTAGAGAAAGTAATTCAAACCATGGGATTAGTCACAGGATTCTTGGTTCTCTCCTTGTGCATTTTAGGCTTAAATAACTTTCCCAAGGTCACAGTGTGCTCTGTAAGAACAGAGCTTTTTTTTTTTAAATCTTCATCTGTGAAAGTTGTGAAAACAATATGTGAATATGAAATGCTATTAATTACTTTTATTGTCTTATTCATGCAGCATCAAAGCCTATTTGCTTATAAGAGTGTCAAGCATACAGTGTGAATGCTGAAGGAATTAATTACACTTTTCCTGTAGTTCTGAAGTGTGGAGCTTTACAGGGTTCTTAGACATATTGATACATTTTTCATCTTTGAACCAATTTGTTGCTATTAATGAGATCATTATCTGAAACTTTGAGACTTGGCTGTGCAACTCACTTGGTTAGTGATGTTGAATAAAAGCCCGATTAAACACTGGGTAGTGGTATGTGGATTGGTTAAACAAAGAAAATTTGCATCGTTAGAGATGAAAGATTGTTTTAAAGTGGAAATACTTGCTTTTCTTTCTTGAAGTTAAATATTTAGAAACGCTTGAGAAATTCATTTGTGGAAGGAATCTGAATGATAGGTTTTGTGTAACTTTGAAATTCACCTTTCTGGATCCTGGGTTAAGTTTTGAATGGTCTTGAAAGCAGAGGAGAGCTGAAATCATTTAAGAACTAATCTGGTGCCTTGAGCTATGAGGGTTGGGAGGAGAGCTGGATGATGGGTTAGAAAGGCTGAGTGAGGTCCTTAAATATCCACTGTTAACTAAGGGTATCACAGAATAATTTTAGGAAGCTAATTCTTCTGCTTTGTTTCCCTGTCAGTGTGTTTCTGCAGTTTAGCATTTGATCAAACACGTTCATCTCCCATTTTAAGTTAGCTGAATAGACCTCCCTCTAAAAATTGACTTGGCCTAATAGAACAATTGTGTGCTGACAGCTGACCTGGATTTATACAGAAAGGGACTGCTGACTGTCTTGTCCGAAGGGCCTTCATAGGTTAAAATCAAGCATTTGATTGAGGGAGAAAACATTAGGACTGTGTTTTGTGATCTTATGAATCCTTAGGGGCTCAATATTTTCTCTTTTCCTCTGAGTTACCGATAGTTCTTAATGGAGATGAAGATGGGACTGGGAGGTAAGTGTGGAGTCTATAGATTAAAGGGAAAGTGGTGGTGGTTTCCATTTATGAGCATTTATTGTATATGGGGCACTATGCCAAGCATGCCACATGTTTGCTTGTCTCACTTGACATTAACATGAAATTAGCAACTTTTGTTCACTCATTTTACAGATGAGGAAACTGAGGCTGAGAACGGTGATTTGACTTTTCCATCCTCACACAGCTAGCAAATGATAAAGCTGGATTAAAACCTAGGTCTGTTTGGCCCCTTTGTTTCTACAGCATTTTTGCCAAATAAATAGACTTGGCTGGTTAGGATTTTGACATTAATTCAAGTCTAACTCTGTGTGTGTGTGTGTGTGTGACAGAGAAAGGAGAGAGGAGAGAGAGGGACAGACAGGGATAGACGGACAGGAAGGGAGAGAGATGAGAAGCATCAATTCTTCATTGCAGTATCTTAGTTGTTCACTGATTACTTTCTCATATGTGCCTTGACTAGGGGCTACAGCAGACCAAGTGACCCCTTGCTCAAGCCAGCAACCTTGGGCTCAAATTGGTGAGCCTTGCTTCAACCAGATGAGCCCACGCTCAAACTGGCGACTTTGGGGTTTTGAACCTGAGTCCTCTGTGTCCCAGTCTGATGCTCTGTCCACTGCTCTAACTCATGGTCAGGCTCAAGTCTAACTTTTTAAGTTTAGTATAGGTGCTCTTAACCTGAGGGTCACAGACTTCCAGTGATGGCATGTGAACCCCTTAAATTAGGCATATAGTCTTGTGTATGTGCACTTTTATTTTCCTGAGAAGGTACAATTTTGCTTCTTGAAGGGTTCTGTGATGTCCCTCCTCCCCAAGAGGGAAAAAAAGGAGGCACTAAATCTATTACCTGTCATTGAATAGGCCAGTACTAGGAATTTGAGTGAAGTGATGTCAGGCTCAGGATGGCAAGAGTTGTAGAGAAGTTTATAGGTTTGCATGCCTCTATTGAGCATATTTATTTGATAGATGTTTACCAAAGCCCTATTCTGTATCAAGACACTGTAATGCTGTTGTCTTCTGGAGTCCACTATTTTTTATGGAGGCAGATGTGTATGGATAAATGACAATCCTTCTGAACAGGGTTTCCTCATGGAATTGAGCCCTTCGTCCCTAAGGCATCCATTGTCCTAATGAATTAACTTCTCTCCTGTGCATCTGTCTGGTACCAGTAAGTGCATCATCCTTGGGAGAAGCAAGAAAATAGTCATTCAAAGAATATTTTCTGCCTGACCAGGCGGTGGTGCAGTGGATAGAGCGTCAGACTGGGATGCGAAAGACCCAGGTTCAAGACCCCGAGGTCACCAGCTTGAGCGTGGGCTAATCTGGTTTGAGTGAAGCTCACCAGCTTGGACCCAAGATCACTGGCTTGAGCAAGGGGTTACTCTGTCTGTTGTAGTTCCCCGGTCAAGGCACATATGAGAAAGCAATTGATGAACAACTAAGGTGTCACAACAAAAAACTGATGATTGATGCTTCTCATCTCTGTCTGTTCCTCTCTGTATGTCCCTATCTATCCCTCTCTCTGACTCGCTCTCTGTCTCTGTAAAAAAAGAAAAAAAGAAAAAAGAATATTTTCTGCATTTAGATAGTGAAATACAAGAAGGCGGAGATCTGAATACAGAATGTGGGAGAGAAGCATGTAAATGTATTTCCTTTCAACATTCATTGAAAAATGAAACAGCACCTGTCAATGTTGCAATGTCTTAAGAGAACTCCTCACACCTTCCCTGTGGACCTGAGCTCTATGGAATTGGGTCTGTTTGTTTTTGCTCATCACTGCGTGCTCCTTATCAGACATTCAATATTTAGTGAATGAATGATGGATTTAGAGTGGACATCAAGCAAGCAGTGGATCTTAATGAGCTTAGATTAATTGAAGAGAACAATTTCATTAGGTTTGGTTAGTAAATTCTGCATCTCTCTTTCCATTTGTTTATTTTCAGAAACTTGCTTGATTAGATGGAAAGAATGGATCTCTCTCTGGTTCTGGTAGACCTACTAGTGGTATTATTTGATGTTGTATGGGAGTGACCTGTGTCTGTGTATATTCAGGGGCAGGATACTTGGCATTGTAAAAGTCTGAAGATGATCTTTGCTTGATAAAATAATGAATATTGATGAAACCCTAATTGGATAGCTGTTATGGATGGATATAACAGGAAGAGTTCATGGCCAAGCCCTAGTGTCCCTGGGAATAACTGTAAAGGCTTTGATTTCAGAATCATCATTAACTTGAATATATGCCATGTGAAAACTTTGTTTCTTTATGTTTCCCAAGTCTGGAGAATGGATTTGTAATTCATGACAAAAATGACATTTAAATAACTTTTAATAATTAGAATAGCCAAATTCAGCCCTTTAATGTGTTAGGTGAGGAGACAGAGGTCCAAAGAAGTGAAGTACCTTGCCCAGGGCCACGTGACGAGGTAGAGACAAACCTGGATTAATACTTGGGTCTCCTGGCTCTTGGGCTTGGAGCCTTTCAGTCATCCCCAGCTGTACCTCAGCTCTGCATACCAGGGAGAGCAGATACAAAAGTGTGCTTTATCATCAGGTATATAATTGGGGAAAGCCAGTCCTTTTTAAATTATACATTGAGTTTAAGCAGTTCTTTCTGTCCTCTAATTTAGATTTTGAGTTGTTGTGTTTTCCTGTCTATCAAAGCCATAAAAAAAATAGCTGCTAATGATCAAGTGCTTCCTATTTGGGCACAATGCTTTGTTCACTTTTTTATTTTTATTTTTGATTGTTTTCAATTATAGTTTACAATCAATATTACTTTGTATTAGTTACAGGTAGTTAGACAATCATACTGCTTTGCTCACCTTTTTTTTTTTTTTTTTTAATTAAGTGAGAAGTGGGGAGGCAGAAACAGACTTCCACATGAGCCCCAACTGAGATCTACCTGGCAAGCCCCTACCAGGCAATGCTGGGCTGCTGCTCCATTGCTCAGCAACCAAGCTATTTTAGCGCCTGAGGAGAGATTATGGAACCAGTGCCCAGGGCCAACTTTGCTTAACCATTCAAGCTATGACTGCAGGAAGGGAAGAGAGAGAGATGGGGGAGGGATGGAGAAGCAGATGGTCGCTTTTCCTGTGTGCCCTGGTCAGGGATTGAACCTGGGATGTCCATATGCCAGGCCGACATCCTACTGCTGAGCCAACCGGCCAGAGCCAACTTTGCTCATGTTTAATGGGTGAGGTAGATGGCATGGCCAGGTTTTCAAGTGAGGAAACCAAGCTTGGAGAGGTAAAACTACTTGTTGAAGTCACTGAAAAAGTTGGTAGTAGAGTAGGGCTCAGATTCAAAGCCAGCTATGTCTGATTCTAAGTCATTTCTGTTTTACAAGAGTGCTTCATTTGGCACTTTCTTCTGCTTCAAATGAGAACATGGGAATTGATGGTGTAATTTAGAGTGGGGTATAAACCCGGACTAATACGCCAAGAAATGAGTCTGGAACTTTAACTGAGAAAACTACCCTTACAGAGATTGATTTCCCACCTACCTTCCTTTTTTTTTTTTTTAAACCACAGAAGTCTCATCTAACTTGTTTCTTCTATGGAGAGCCAATCTGGTAAATTTGGCAAGAGGGTTCAGTGACTTGAAGTATTCAGCTGTCACTCGATGACACGTCAACCCCCCCCCCCTTTTTTTTTTGCTATGGGGAAAGTTGGATTGGCTGTAGTGTTCTGGCATTTAAAGGGATTTCTGGTGTGAGATACACCTTTCTTCTTTTTTTTTCCCCTTTTTTAAAAAAAAAATTAAAATTCATTTTAGAGAGGAGAGAGAAAGGGAGAGAGGGAGAGAGAGAGGAGAGAGAGACAGAGAGAGAAGGTGGGGAGGAGCTGGAAGCATCAACTCCCATATGTGCCTTGACCAGGCAAGCCCAGGGTTTCGAACAGGCGATCTCAGCATTTCCAGGTCGACGGTTTATCCACTGCGCCACCACAGGTCACACCTTTCTTCTTGTGGCTGACTTTTTTTTTAAGAGCCATTTTGGATTCTGTATGGCTTTCTCCAAAGAGGTCATGTCTTGTGTTTTGTCTTCACACAGGCTGTACATTCCCTAGCTGTTTGATTTAAAAGATTGTTAAGAACCTAAAGCTGTTGCCTGACCTGTGGTGGCGCAGTGGATAAAGCGTCAGCCTGGAAATGCTGAGGTCGCCGGTTCGAAACCCTGGGCTTGCCTGGTCAAGGCACATATGGGAGTTGATGCTTCCTGCTCCTACCCCCCCTTCTCTCTCTCTTCTCTCCCCCCCCTTTCTAAAATGAATAAATTAAAAAAAAAAAAAAAAGAACCTAAAGCTGTGGATTGTCCCTGATCATTCCATCCTCCTGGCTGTTAAAACTTATTACGGGTGTGCATTCCTTTAGTAGGCAGACATTCACTGCTGCCTTCTGTCTGCCAGACTGTGTGCAAGGCAAGGCAGCAGGTGAGGATGAGTAAGATGCTGTCCCTGGCCAAAGGCAGCTGAGTACAGGGGGCAGACAGCATGTGAACCAGTCCTATCTGGTAGTCTACATTCATAGGATACTGAAGAGCACCTGGCCCAGGGTGCTAAGTTTAGGTCTGGGGCAGCCCATTCTGAAGGGATATGCATTTAATGACACAGTATGTGGCTTTGGTCTTCTAGTCTTTTCCAACTCATTTTTACCTACCTTTGAGGTTAAAGCTGATAACCCCTTTGTGGAGACGTGCCTTTATACCTGTCAGACAGGATAGGGAGGAGGTAAAGAGTAGAGGTTCTTTGTTCCATTTGTAGCTTGAATGAGATGTTTTAATACCTGACTTTTAGCAGCTCTGTTGACTCATGATAGTGTATAGAGAATGAGGTCAGCTGATCCATTGTGGTTCAGGGGAGAGCATTTTATTTTTATTACCCTTAAGATGTGTTGTAAGATGATATTAATCCCCTTCTCTCCCCTGCAGCCAGTGTGATGTGGTTGTTTAGAAACTCAGTGTGTAGAGTTGATTCAGTGACCGATGATCCTAGAAGTTTGATGTGAAAATGTATGTTGGTTGATACGTAAAGACACATGCAGCCCCATGTTTATTGCAGCATTGTTCACAGTGGCCAGGACATGGAAACAACCAAAAAGCCCATCAATAGATGACTGGATAAAGAAGATGTGGCACATATACACTATGGAATACTACTCAGCCATAAGAAATGATGACATCGGAACATTTACAGCAAAATGGTGGGATCTTGATAACATGATACGAAGCGAAATAAGTAAATCAGAAGAAAACAGGAACTGTATTATTCCATACGTAGGTGGGACATAATAGTGAAACTAAGAGACATTGATAAGAGGGTGGTGGTTACGGGGGGGAGGGGGGAATGGGAGAGGGATAGGGGGTGGGGAGGGGCACAAAGAAAACAAGATAGAAGGTGACAGAGGACAATCTGACTTTGGGTGGTGGGTATGCAACATAATTGAACGACAAGATAACCTGGACTTGTTATCTTTGAATATTTGTATCCTGATTTATTGATGTCACCCCATTAAAAAAATAAAATTTAAAAAAAAAAAAAAAAAAGAAGAAAATGTATGTTGGAATGGGGACTTCTGGCCTCCTGGGCTAGAAGCTGTTGTATTTTTAAAGTAAAAGAGTGGAGATCATGGTCAATTAGGTATATATAAGGTCCTCTCCAATGCTGTAAGAATTTAATTAAAACTTGATTTTTTTACTTAAACATAATTTAAATACAATAACTCATCAGCAGACATTTATTGAGTTCCTACAATGAATATAACTGAGAGAAGAAACATAGCTTTTATGCACCCATATTTTTTTATGCGGCCATGATATGTGTTTTTTCAGATGTTATTTCTATGATTCTCCTATACAGATATGGGCAGTTGAATTAGTCCCAGAGGAAACTGAGGCTGAGAGTCTAAGTAAGCTTCACAAGGCCACCGAGCTGGGATTGAATTCGGGTCACAAGGAAGCCAAAGCTTACTGACCCACTTCCCTGAGACCTGGGTATATTTTGGTAAAATTAGGCAGAAATGTTAAGAATAGATTCATTTTACATTAGCTTTAGTTGGAGCCAAGATCCTTTTTTTAAGAAAGTCACCTGTAATTTGTGTGTTAATTATAAAAATAATACATGTTTGTTGGAAAATACAGAAAAGTATGAAAAAGAAAACCAATCTCACTACCTGCAGATAACCTTTTGTGTTTTGGTATAACTTAATTTTTTTTTCTCATGAGCTTGGAGGAATTTTAAAGAAAATCGGTAAAAACATTACATGGTGGGTTTTTTTTTTTTTTTTTTTAAACATGATGTTTTTAACCCTTCATTTACCTTGAGTAGTTTTAGATTACTAAATGCTCTGAAACATTTTTAGTGCCTGTGTAACATATTATTGTTTTCCATTATTATAAGTAATGATGTGAGGATCATCCTTTCTGTATCTCTTATTATTTTCATAAGATAAAGTTCTAGAATTAGAACCATTGGGTCAATGGGTATAAACTTTTTTTTAGAGAGAGAGAAAGGGAGAGATGAGAAGCATCAATTTATAGTTGTATCACTTTAGTTCATTGATTGCTTTTCATATGTGCCTTGACGGAGTGGGGGGGGGGGAGAAGGGGGTTCCAGCCAAGCCAATGACCCCTTGCTCAAACCAGCAACCTCTGGGCTCAAGTCAGCGACCATGGGATCATGTTGATGATCCCACGCCCAAGCTGGTGAGCCTGTGCTCAAGCTGGATGAGCCCGTGTTTAAGCCAGTGACTTCAGGGTTTCAGATCTGGGACCTCAGTGTCCCAGGTCAACACTCTATCCAGTGTGCCACCACTGGTTGGACAGTATAAACATTTTTAACGTGCTTGCTGTATGTTGTCAGCTTGGTCTGCAGAAGAGTGGTTCTAGTCCACTGAGTTGGCAGGTACGTTCTCATGTTCCTCTGCTAACAGTGAGTAGTATCTGTTTCCTTAAAAACTCCAGAACCAAAAAAACAACAACTCCAGAACCATAAAAACAACTTCATAAAAACAAATGTTTGTGTATTCCTGTCATTTTGTAAATACTGAATACTGGTTTTTTTCTCTGCCATGAGGATCTAAGTTATGACTAATGTCTACATCAAAGAGAAGGTACCTGGTGTGGTATCCGGGTACCTCCCTTATAGGTGTGTCTGAGCACAACTTAAGAGCAGTAAGCTGCCCTTGTATTCTGGGTTGGGACACGGCAGCTGTCCAGGCAAATGGCCGTGCTCAGTAGCCTAGAGAAGACCTCACTGAAGGGACTGTGTACTGTCATCACACTGCAGGGTAGCAGATTGATTGTGGCCTAGGAGGGTGTTGCTCTACTCCCTGTTTTCCAGCCTGTCTCTTGCCCATAGTGTAGGCTCTCTGTTTATGAACACGCTGGGTGTAAATCTGAAGCATGTAAATCTGTTCTCTCACTGCAGTGACACTGTCAGTCTGTGGTAGGCAGAGATGCAGGTAGAGCCATGAACCAGACTGTCAGGGGTACATTTAAACAACAGGTCCCTGGCCTAAAAATGACTTCATGATATTTTGTTTGATCCCTCTTAAAGGTCTAGAAATGCCTGACCTGTGGTGGTGCAGTGGATAGAGCATTGACCTGGAATGCTGAGGCCACTGGTTTCTTGCCCAGTCAAGGCACAAATGAGAAGCAACTATGAGTTGATGCTGCCCACTCCTGTAACCCTGCCTTTCTGTCTGTCTCTCCTCTCTCTAAAATCAATAAATCTTAAAAAATAAAATAAAATCAATAAATAAAATCAATAAATCTTAAAAAAATCTAGAAATGTTACATAAAAATCTAGGGCTCTTGCTCCTTTTAAAAATTAAAAGATTTGGCAACTTTGGGTCCACAGTCCCACATGGGCAGTAAGTAGCTTGTCTGCCCCAGTGGAGTCACAGCTCTTCCCTTTAGATGGGATACTTGCCCTCCAGTTCACAAGTCCCTGTTGCATTGCTTCAGCTTAGTTCATTTGCTGGTAATTACATTTACCAATATCTGGCTCTTTCAGGCAATGGGGTTTGCCATCCTTTCTCTCTCTGAAAGATCTGAAGTTGAAAGTCTTTAAGTTGTACTTGGTGAGTCTCTCATTTCTCTCCTTCAACTGTCCATTGTATTTGAGGTCCATGACATTTCAGTGGACCCTGTTGAGCCTCAAGTTATGCCACTGGCGAAGGCCAAAACTGTCCCTGATGTGACCACGGTGCTCTTTTTACTCTCTCCCTTTAAAAAAAAATTTTTTTTTTTTTTACAGAGACAGAGATAGATAAGGACAGACAGACAGGAACGGAGAGAGATGAGAAGCATCAATCATCAGTTTTTCGTTGCGACACCTTAGTTGTTCATTGATTGCTTTCTCATATGTGCCTTGACCGAGAACCTTCAGCAGACCGAGTAACTCCTTGCTCAAGGCAGCGGCCTTGGGTCCAACCAAGCTGGTGAGCTTTGCTCAAACCAGATGAGCCCACGCTCAAGCTGGCGACCTCGGGGTCTCGAACCTGGGTCCTCCGCATCCCCGTCCGATGCTCTATCCACTGCGCCACTGTCTGGTCAGGCATCTCTCCCTTTTTTAAAAAAATTTTTATTTTATTTATTCATTTTAGAGAGGAGAGAGAGAGGGAGAGAGAGATACAAAGAGAGAGAGAGGAGAGAGAGACAGGGGGAGGAGCTGGAGCTGGAAGCATCAACTCCCATATGTGCCTTGACCAGGCAAGCCCAGGGTTTCTAACCGGTGACCTCAGCATTTCCAGGTTGACGCTTTATCCACTGTACCACCACAGGTCAGGCCCATCTCTCCCTTCTTGAAGGCCAAAGTCTCAGAGCCATTTGGCTTGCGCTTTCATTAAGATCTTTGTCCATTCTCTCTTTTTGCTCCTTGGTTTCTTTTGACTACTAGACTTACTGTTTGATCTGAAAGACACCCTGAAAATGCTGTGACTTAGTTCTCCTTTTATAGTGAGGGGACTGTGAGCAAGGACCTTAAGCCTTTGGTCACAAGAGGAGCTGGGATTAGAGCTTGGGTCTTAGCATTTTCAGGTGTTTGTCTTTCTAGACAGCGGTTCTCAACCTGTGGGTCGCGACCCTGGTGGGGGCTGAACAACCAAAACACAGGAGTCACCTAAAGCCATCGGAAAATACATATTTATTATACAATACATTTTTAAATAAAATATGTATCTCCAATGGCTTTAGGCGACCCCTGTATTTTGGTCGTTCGACCCCCGGGGTCGCCACCCACAGGTTGAGAACCGCTGTTCTAGAAGGCATCCTACATTGATGGTTGATTTCCAGAAAATCTTCCATGTTCCTGGTGCTTGAGGGTCCCTAGAGCACTTTCACTTGTATTATCTTATTTTATCCTTTCAGCTAGGAGTTCCTTCCCTGGATTTTGCCCCACAAGGCTGTCTGCTCTTCAGGTTTTCGTGTTTGCCAAGGCTTGTCCCACAATTGGTATAGAATGCTTTTCTTGGTACCTAATTGTGCACTTTTACTTAAATGCATTTGACATTGTGTGTTCAGCACCTTTATGCAATTTTTGGAACTATCACTGGTTACCCAGAGACTTGGCATCTTTTCAGAAAGTGCCTCAGTCTTGGAGTAGGTGGTAAGCAGGCAGCTAATGGAATGTAAAGAATGTTGCAAGCTTGACTTGCAAAGCCATTTCAAAATTTAAATTGAAGTAGCTGTGGCCAAGTCAAAGAGAAATAGTGTACTCAAGATGATTCTTGGTTTGCTCTTTTTTTTTTTGACCTTAATGCCAGATGCTGCCAACCCTGCCTCACATTCTCTCCCCTCCCATCAGTTCCTCCCTCGCATCTTTCTAAAGTACCCTGTGATTTCCTCACTCCCTTGGTCAAAATCTTGCAGTGCCGTCCAGTAGTTTACTACCCAGCTGAGTACAGAGGTGATCTGCCCTTATTTCTTGAATGGGTCCTAGGCTCTCCTCCCCCTCTGCCTTTTTTTTTTAATTTTTTTTATTTTTCTGAAGCTAAAAACCGGGAGAGACAGTCAGACAGACTCCCGCATGCGCCCGACCGGGATCCACCTGGCACGCCCACCAGGGGTGATGCTCTGCCCACCAGGGAGCGATGCTCTGCCCCTCTGGGGCGTCGCTCTGCCATGTCCTGAGCCACTCTAGCGCCTGGGGCAGAGGCCAAGGAGCCATCCCCAGCACCCGGGCCATCTTTGCTCCAATGGAGCTTTGGCTGCGGGAGGGGAAGAGAGAGACAGAGAGGAAGGAGAGGGGGAGGAGGGGAGAAGCAGATGGGCGCTTCTCCTGTGTGCCCTGGCCGGGAATCGAACCCGGGACTTCTACACGCCAGGCTGACACTCTACCACTGAGCCAACCAGCCAGGGCCTCCCCCTCTGCTTTTCATTTTGGATTGCCTTTCTGTGTTGTAATATACAGTGTGTCCGTAAAGTCATGGTGCACTTTTGACCGGTCACAAGAAAGCAACAAAAGATGAAAGAAATGTGAAATCTGCACCAAATAAAAGGAAAACTCTCCCTGTTTCATACCTATTCAGTGCAGTTCTATGTGGGCTCACACACAGATTTTTTAGGGCTCCTTAGGTAGCTATTCCATATAGCTTCTACAGATTCGTCACTGACTGATGGCCTACCAAAACGGGGTTTCTCCACCAAACTGCCGATTTCCTTCAACTGCTTATCCCACCGAGTAATGTTATTCCTATGTGGTGGCGCTTTGTTATAAACGCGCCGATATTCAAATTGCACTTTGGTCACGGATTCGAATTTAGCGAGCCACAGAACACACTGAACTTTCCTCTGTACCGTCCACATCTCGACTGGCATGGCCGTGGGCTGCTCCGCTTTATACACGGTGTTACGTCATCATCTGTGCATATGCACATGCTGCCACGTCATCCTACAGAAACTGGGAGGGTTTTCCTTTTATTTGGTGCAGATTTCACATTTCTTTCGTCTTTTGTTGCTTTCCTGTGACCGGTCAAAAGTGCACCATGACTTTACGGACACACTGTATTTCTATGTTTCTACTTTTCTGGCCCTCAATTTTTGACCTCTTTTTTTCCCCTCTCCCAATTCTCACACTTCCAGTCCTTCCCATCTGGCATTGCTGAATTCAACTGGTGTGTTTCTTCAACTCAAAGCACTCCATTTTCACTCCTCAGCTGGTCTTAAATTCCTTATTATAGCTATTCTTTCATTAACGTTTTCTTTTCTCCACAAGATCACAGCTTCCAGTAGATAGGGATAGTGTCTTACTTGTCCACCTATTGCCTTGCAATAAAACTTATTTACCGGCCCTGGCCGGTTGGCTCAGCGGTAGAGCGTCGGCCTAGCGTGCGGAGGACCGGGGTTCGATTCCCGGCCAGGGCACACAGGAGAAGCGCCCATTTGCTTCTCCACCCCTCCGCCGCGCTTTCGTCTCTGTCTCTCTCTTCCCCTCCCGCAGCCAAGGCTCCATTGGAGCAAAGATGGCCCGGGTGCTGGGGATGGCTCTGTGGCCTCTACCTCAGGCGCTAGAGTGGCTCTGGTCGCAACATGGCAACGCCCAGGATGGGCAGAGCATCGCCCCCTGGTGGGCAGAGCGTCGCCCCTGGTGGGCGTGCCGGGTGGATCCCGGTCGGGTGTATGCGGGAGTCTGTCTGACTGTCTCTCCCCGTTTCCAGCTTCAGAAAAATGAAAAAAACAAACAAACAAACAAAAAACCCCCCAAAAAAACTTATTTACCGAATTGAAATTCTTCTTCTAGATCAAAGTACTTTAGGATAGGGTAGTGGTGGGAATGTTAGTGTGGCCAGAAAAAGACTTGGCTTTTGAGACAGAACTTACTGTGATTGCAGAAATAATTCACAAGCAGTTTTCAGACATGGGTGTGTCCTAGGGCTATTCTAAATAGTTGGGATGGACCAGACTCAAAATTTAATTTCACCTTGTCTCTGCTCTCTAGGAGGGAGGTCTAGGAAAAGGTGGGACTAGATGATACCATCTAACTACTCCAAGCCTTGGCATGTGACTGCCTGGGTACATTGTTTCAAAAATGCTGGAGAAGAGAACATCTCAGTCTGACTGTAGACTTTTAGGGAGTATGTTTTACTTAAATATGAATAATATTTTGCTATCACTTAGAAAACTGGTACTTTTGGAGAACAATAAAAGTTACTTGTAGCTCCAGAATGACCCATTAGAAGCAAATGTATGTGGGTCCTTATTTAAATTTGTACTATATTGTTTACTCCATTTTTTTCCCCACTTTGAAAGTTCTGGAGTGAGCTTTGATCCTATGTTTGGTTAGCAGCAGTTTTAAAGGACTACACTAGTATTTCTAAAGAAACCAGCAGGCTATCTGTGAAAGAAATTGAGATTTTAATTTAATAAACATTTGATTTTCTACTCTTTATGGGGCCTACTATAAACATTTAGGAATTAATAAATTTCAGTAGTCCCCCATTCCATTCCAAGACTCCTCAGTGGATGCCTGAAACTGCTGATAGTACCACAACCTGTATATACTATGTTTTTTCCTATATGTACATACCTTTTCACTTAAAGGAAGCACTTTATGGGTTCTCTTTGCCATATCTGAATTGCCAGCATCTTGTGTTTTGCGGTGATTATTAAGTAAAATAAGGGTCACTTGAATACAGCAAGCACTGCAATACTGTGATAATCATTCTGATAATCAAGATGGCTACTAAGTGACTAATGAGCAGGTAGCACATACAGCGTGGATACATTGACAAAGGGATGATTTGAGTCCTGGGTGGGATGGAGTGGTAAATTGTGAGATTTCATCACAGTACTTGGAATGGCATGCAATTTAAGGCTTGAATTATTTATTTCTGAAATTTTCCATTTAACATTTTCAGACTACAGTTGACTGTGAGTAACTGAAACTGTTGATAAAGCAGAAATACTGTATTGCTTAGTGATGTACATGTGGGTGTGTTGGTATCTATTGTTTTTTTGTGGAACAGTGGCTATTATATGGGCACTGGGACCTTCAGGAATATTTTAGAGTCTATCCATGATGTGTTATATTTCACTTGTACCAGAGGGTTTTTATGCCTTTTTATGGCGTCCTGCTCCAGAAATGTTCCAGTGCCCATCAGTAAATGTTAACCCCGTCCAGGAAGTTAAATGAACAGCGTATGTGTACTTGTGAAGTTTTGGTGCTATTAGATTTAAATCTCTAGGACACATATAAACTTGTTTGTGGCATTAAATGTGCCGTGTTGGTGATTTCAGGTTCCAGTGGCAGTGGTAATTTTTGCATTTCCTGACTCTTATGCTTAAATTTGCAGTCTCAACATTGCATCACCATAGATTTTCACATTTAATGAATATTTATGTTGAGCTGAGTTCTATATGAATGCGGTGGGTTTTGACTTGATTATAGCTTGCTGTGTACTGCGGCCAGGAGTGCCTTACAGACAACAGAATTGGCATACGTCTCAGCATGCCAAGCCCTGGCGGATGTGGTTAGGTACCACGGTGACTGGTGCTCTGGTTGCCTTGCCAACCTTGTTTTTGGAAGGGGGAGGCTCTAAAACAGCAATGGGATGGGGTAGAATAGTTTTGAATATTTCAAGTAAAATTATTGCCTACATGTGCTTCTATAAGAAGATGTAGAAAACTCTAGAATTCTTACTATGTGCTCAGATAACAATTTTCTTAATTTACTTATGCAAGGCTGTTTTAATTGTCCTCTTGCTAACTTGTAGAAGTTATATGGTGGGCCTTTCATGTGTGAATGCTTTCTTTACTTGCTGTAGGAAATCTTCTATCTCTTAATATTTCCAGCCATTGTCTCCTACCTCCAGCCAACATCCCTTACCCTCTGGTAATTCTGACCTAGTGATGGGTGATTGAGGGAGGGGAGAAAAGAAGAACAGGAGAGAGAGAAATGGGAACTCCCCCTTCCACAGCTCCATATCTTCTTTTCTCTCTATTCCCCATCTCGAGAAGCCTATTCTCTCCTCTCCTTATTTTTGTATAGGGGTGGGCAAAGTAGGTTTACAGTTGTGAGTACATATATTCTTATATAATTATAATCATAGCTTGCATGTCTTTTTCCATATGAACAACTGTAAACCTACTTTTTGCCCACCTCTGTATACTTGGTAAGCAAAGACTGTGGTCGCAAGTGCCATCAGCCGTAAGTGGTGTCTTAGGATGCCCAGCTCTCAAGGTTTGGCAGTGGGAGCTGGGATATGAAGAGGAGGGGTGGTATCCTATTCTCAAATGTCGTTTGCTACTTTGCAAATGGTGTCCTGAATTCTGTGGTGCTTGGTGTTGTGCAGTGAAATGTTTGGAAAGGAATTGACTAGGCCTAGTAAGCCAGATGGGGGCTTTGAATGTCAGAGCAAGATGGGACTCCTGGGCACTACCCCCTGAGCTACTGGAGTCTGTGATTTGTGCAGGTTCAACAAATAGCTCAGACAGTCTCGTGGTAGAGAACCTGCCCTCAAGACTCATCAGATAGGCCTGACCTGTGGTGGTGCAGTGGATAAAGCATCGACCTGGAAATGCTGAGGTCGCTGGTTCAAAACCCTGTGCTTGCCTGGTCAAGGCACATATGGGAGTTGATGCTTCCAGCTCCTCCCCCCCTTCTCTCTCTCTGTCTCTCCTCTCTCTCTTTCCTTCTGTCTCTCCCTCTCCTCTCTAAAAAATGAATAAAAAAAAAAAAAAGGAAGACACATTGCTTTAAAAAAAAAAAGACTCATCAGATAAAGAAAGCAACCCCCCCACTCCTTTTTTTTTTTTGTATTTTTCTGAAGCTGGAAACGGGGAGAGACAGACTCCCGCATGCGCCCGACCGGGATCCACCTGGCACGCCCACCAGGGGGCGACGCTCTGCCCACCAGGGGGCGATGCTCTGCCCCTCCGGGGCGTCGCTCTGTGGCGACCAGAGCCACTCTAGCACCTGGGGCAGAGGCCAAGGAGCCATCCCCAGCACCCGGGCCATCTTTGCTCCAATGGAGCCTCGGCTGCGGGAGGGGAAGAGAGAGACAGAGAGGAAGGAGAGGGGGAGGAGTGGAGAAGCAGATGGGCACTTCTCCTGTGTGCCCTGGCCGGGAATCGAACCCGGGACTTCTACACGCCAGGCTGACGCTCTACCACTGAGCCAACTGACCAGGGCAACACCCCCCACTCCTTTTAATGGAAAGGTACTATTTCAGAAGAGGAGGCTGACCACAAATTTAATCTTTTCTTATGACTTGGGAGGTACCTCTGTGACTCTCCATTAGATTGTATCCTCTTTCAGGGCAGGGCTGTTGTCTTTAGACATTTTTCCTAGTCCAACACAAAGGATCCTTTTGTGCAAATTAGGAAATGCCATCTTTTTCTCAAGATTCCTTACATCTCTTTGCCATAAATGGTAACAATGTGGATCTAGATGACCACAAATGTGAGTAGTGCCCCCTGGAGTTGTGCAGTGCTGGAGGCCATATCCCTGTTGTTGTGGTACCTGTTTGAAGTTGTTCCCTCCTCAGTGCTTCTCTCTCAACAATTATGATTTGCTGCTTCTGATTTCTGTAGTTCATTCCTAGAAAACCAGGGAACCACGTGTGTTAGAATTGCCTGTTAAGTTAGGAAATAAGATATCAAGGGGGAGTAAGGAGTTTAGGACACCGATTCTTGACATCTGTTTTGGCTGCTCTTCTGCTTTGTACTGACTAGAATGGGGTCCTCAAACTTTGGGTACATTATAATTAAAAGGCAGGCCTTTGTGGAGCAAAAATAGGAGAAGATATGTGTACTTATAAGTTAATAACAATCTTCTAAGTTGATTTTTGGACTATAACCTGATTTGGGTATAAGTTCTGTTTAGTTCTATGTTATAACTACTATAGTTCTGAGACAATTGTATCTGGGAGGAGTTGGGAGGACACTCCCATGTCATTAGATGTTGACATGGCTATTAGAAGCAGTAGTTTTCATTCTGCTATGCAGATATCCCTGGTTTTTCAAAGTGTGTTGTAAATTTTGCAGAACGAAGTGTTCTGGATTTCCCTTGCTGATGGGAGAGGCACAGAATGCTGAGTCTGGAGCCAGACGGCCTAGGTTTGGATCCCAACCCTACCAGTTACCTGCTATGGAAAGGTGACTTTGCCTCTCTGGCTCAGTTTCTTCACCTGTAATGGGGAGAAATCTTTCCTAGAATTGTTGCAGGGATTAAATGAGTTGTAGCATGCACTATGTGTTTAGTGATGGTGAGGATAAGGATGAACTAAACAA
The DNA here is from genome assembly GCF_036850765.1 of Saccopteryx bilineata. Classification (NCBI taxonomy): domain Eukaryota; kingdom Metazoa; phylum Chordata; class Mammalia; order Chiroptera; family Emballonuridae; genus Saccopteryx; species Saccopteryx bilineata. The sequence continues at coordinate 258,317,176 of NC_089491.1, read as the reverse complement.
CATACAGTTTCATAATGATGTCCTTCACATATACTTAATACTTATGTTGTAGTTTCCAAATATTTGAAATTTTTATTTTGAAGTACTGGTTAAGATTTCAAAGGCCTGACCAGGCAGTGGCGCAGTGGGTAGAGCACCAGACTGGGACACGAAGGCCCCAGGTTTGAACTCCCAAGGTCGCTGGCTTGAGCATGGGCTCATCCGGCTTGAGCGTGGGCTCACTATCTTGAGTGCAGGGTTGCTAGCTTGAGTGTTGGATCATAGACATGACCTCATGGTTGCTGGCTTGAGCCCAAGGTCGCTGGCTTGAGCAAGGGGTCACTCGCTCTGCTGTAGCCCACCTGGTCAAGGCACATATGAGAAAGCAATCAGTGAACAACTAAGGAGCCGCAATGAAGAATTGATGCTTCTCATCTCTCTCCTTTCTGTCTCTCTGTATCTGTCTGTCCCTCTTTTGGGCTCTGTAAAAACAAACAAACAAACAAAAAACTTCCAAAGGTGCTACTCATGGAGAGGTGATCGTATCATAGTTACCATTTTTTAATATACTCAGTGTCTGACTGCTTGCACCTCTGTCCTTTCTCTCCTAGTGTGGGGTCCATGGGCCCCCCAAAGTGGTTTGCAAGCCTTCTTTGAGAGGCTTTGGATGTTCATTCCTTCCTAATTCCCAGTTCCCTTTTTTTTTTTCATTTTACAGAGACAGAGAGTGAGTCAGAGAGAGGGATAGACAGGGACAGACAGACAGGAATGGAGAGAGATGAGAAGCATCAATCATTAGTTTTTCATTGCATGTGCAACACCTTAGTTCATTGATTGCTCTCTCATATGTGCCTTGACCGCGGGCCTTCAGCAGACCGAGCAATCCCTTGCTGGAGCCAGCGACCTTGGATTCAAGCTGGTGGGCTTTTTGCTCAACCAGATGAGCCCGCGCTCAAGCTGGCGACCTTGGGGTCTCGAACCTGGGTCCTCCGCATCCCAGTCCGACGCTCTATCCACTGCGCCACTGCCTGGTCAGGCCCCAGTTCCCTTTTTAAACTCTGTTTTCTGGGAGGGGTATTTTGCTGCAACTCTATCTACTTATCCCTATGGTCTACAGCTAGAGCACTGTACAGACCTTGAGTGTTGTCAGTTGTGTACATGTGCACATGCACATGCATACATGTGAACTGAGAGTCCAGTGGATAGGAGGCTGGGTTTCTAGGCCAGCCTTCCTGTTGTTCCTGAGGCCACGTGTCCTGCACATAGTCATGAGTGCTCTAAAGGAAAGCTGGATGGATGATTGCTTCTCTGGATTGGGCCAGAACATGTGGAATGTTGTGATATGCTAAAGCTGTGCTCTGGGGGCCTAATTATATGGGACCTGTGGCAAGCTCAAGAGATTTCAGTACTTGGTTTGATCCAGTGTGCGATTTTGCCAGAGCAAATACTTTATTAATCCTAACCCCCCGAATTAGACACATTGACTTTTCTTTTCTTCTTCTTCTTCTTTTTTTTTTTTTTTTTTGTATTTTTCCGAAGTTAGAAATGGGGAGGCAGTCAGACGGACTCCCGCATATGTGCCTGACCGAGATCAACCCGGCTTGCCCACCAAGGGGTGATGGTCTGCCCATCTGGGGTGTTGCTCCGTTGAGGCCAGAGCCATTTCAGGGCCTGAGGCGGAGGCCATGGAGCCATCCTCAGTGCTCCGGCGAACTTTGCTCTAATGGAGCCTTGGCTGTGGGAGGGAAAGAGAGAGAGAGGAAGGAGAAGGGGAAGGGTGGAGAAGCAGATGGGTGCTTCTCTTGTGTGCTCTGGCTGGGAATTGAACCCTGAAGACTTCCACACACCGGGCAGTTGCTCTACCACTGAGCAACTGGCCAGGGCCACATTGACTTTTTCTAAAAATGGAAATGATAGGAGTGCATTGTGGTTTTTCATTTTCTTTTCCTTTTTTTTCTTTCTTTTTTTTTTTTTTTTTAACTTCCCCTTACCCTTCTGCCAAGACTAGGCTGTGCATTCCTCTCCTTGAATGGAGAAGGTAGTTTCCACCTCGGTCCACCACATTCTTACTCGTTCGTGGGACTGGTTGATGGAAAGATGCCCCTTCTCCTGTGCAGGTGTGCTTTTCTCCTTGTTTTCCCTAAGAGCTTTCACTTCTTTTTACCTAAAGCCCAAAGACTCTTGCTCCTGAAAGGATTTGCTGTCCTGATGGAACTTTTCAAACTGGGGACTCTTCCTGGTTTCCTTTGGATTCTGATAACAGAATTCATGTAGAGAAACTGTTGAGTGACTTCCTGTAGTGACCTTGAGTGTGTTTGGGGAGGCTCAGCTGTAATTTCTCATATTGACACATGAATGAATGAGCAAAATCACTGGATGAAGGGCTTCCCACTCGACACCCTCAAAGCATTTTGGGTAAAGGAGATACAGCATAGAAGGAATCTGGTATTAAAAAGTGAGCTTTTGTAGTCTAAACTAGGGGGAAAATGCCTCTAAATAAGTGAGCACCCTAACGTCACCTTGGAAAACAGTTCTGAGTTACCTTCCTCCCTTCTCTGCACTGGGCCTCTGCCTTGAAGTGTGGAGGACCTGGTAGGATTTACCAGCTTTGAAGTCCTAAGGTGCTATTTTAATACTTTTCTTTTACATTGCAGGTTTCGAGGCCGATTTAACTAGATTCTGGAGGGAGCTTACTTTACAGCATTCTTAAGAGCTCGGACAATCTTGAAAGAGTTAAACTCTAATTAGCTCATTCCTAAGGTATTTAATGCTCTTATTAAAACTCAACTGCTCGTTCACTTTTTTCTTTAGTGAATCAGATTTCTTGAGGAGCTGAGCCTCACTCCTCAGATCACAGGCTCACATGTTGAAGCTGGCAGTGCTAGAGGCTAGTTCCTATCTGTGTGACAGCATTTTTAATTTAACAGGACTGCCTTTGATGTTCCCAAATATTTATAGGCAGCTTTAGATCATTTCAGTGTGTGCTTTCTTTTTCTTTTCTTCTCTCTCTTATTATTATTTTTTTTAAACTAGAGCAAAAGTTCTTCCTCATGCAACAGCCTTCCTTTTATCCTGTTAGTTTATTTTTGTTTCCTTTGCAGCTTTGGAGAAGGCTCTTTGGCTATATGCGCACACACATGAGGTTGACCCTTCTTTAGGAAAGACTGCCCCTCTGTATCATCCTGCCTGCTTGAGATTGCTTAAGGCACCTCTCTTTGTCCCTTGACTTTCTGAAGGTTGAGTTTGTTCTGATTTGGCTCAACAATCTGCTTTTTTATTGGCTTGAAAGCTTTCAGATAAGCGTGGAGACCTGGACAGTGTCTGTGAAGGTGTCTCGTTATGGATGACTAGGGTGCGACATGTATTCTGCCTGTGCGTGTTGACCTGGCTTTAACAAGTTAGGATTTACATGAGGCAGGAAATACAGATAGACAGAACTCTCTCCCCATCTTTGCAGGTTTACTGTGTTTAGGCTTTGCTGGACTTCTTGGCTGAAAATAGTAGCAAAGCATAGATTTCAGTCTCAGGGATGGGAAAAACAGAATTATGATGCCCATTTGTTGAACCATTAAGAAAAAGAAAAAGGAAACTTTGTATCAATCAAAACAAATGGCAATACAGGACAGTGGTTTCTCTTGCCTGGATGCTGGGTAAACATTCTGCTTGTGAAACAATCCAAGTTATTGAACTCTTCTGCAGTTGTATCTTACCAGGGCTGGGAACCTCTCATGGTTGCCTCCATCATTGCTGGCTCGCCTTCTACATGGAAGCATTTTAGGGCTGAAGGTCACACAGGTGCTTGGGGAGATATTTGAATGAATGACTATTGTGTTAGACACTGTCCTTGGCGCTTTACACTATTTCTCCCACTAGATCCTTAGGAGGATTCTGAGCAGTCAGAGGTTCCACCCCTGTGTTTTTGGATGAGGACACCAAGGTGCAGAGTGGTGTAACACTGCTAGTGAATGGAGAAGCTGGCCTGAAGCTCATGACTGTGTTCACAGCTTTACCATAAAGTAGTTTGAGGCAGTTAAATCCGATGGCAGTCTGCTACCCTCTTATAGCTAAAAACCACATGAGGCTAAAATCTGAGCATTGCATTCTGAGAGTTCAGAGCTGATCAGGCTTTTGCCATGTAAAGGGCACAGTGGTGGAGAGCAAGGCCCTGGAGCCAGACATGCCTCTGCATCTGGTCTCTGTCACTGCCAAGCTCCTTGACCTTGGCCAGTTCACCCAGTCACCTCGAACCTCTGTTCTCATCTCCAGCATGGGACAGTATAGCTTCTATCTCCAAAGGATTGTGAGGATTAAGTGAGATAAATATGTAAGGCATCTAGTAAGTGCTTAATATATGTCAGAACCTGTGGTTGTTGCTGCATAGCATTGTCACCCTCAAGTTGTTCATAGTCCTACAGACAGGGGAATCTGGTATTAGGTAAACCAGGTAAACTGGCAGTTACAGCAGAGAGATGTGCTAGTGCTTTAAGTGGGGCCCACCACAGAATCACAGCAGGTATGTATTGAGTGCTTACTCTGTGCTAGGCAGAGCCTTAGAGTCACTGATTACTCCTTTCCCCCACTGAAATTTCCCATTCCTTTGGGGGAATTTGAGCTAAAATGTTAATTGCCACCTGGAGAAAGACTTCCTAAAGTTACTTTTGCATAAAACCCCAAGATGCCAAATGGCACTCCATTTGACAATTTATCTTGTACGGTTTTGTGTTATCCTTCAACCATTATTTTAATCTTATCTAATTTTCCCTTAATTTTTCTGGCTTTTTCTACATGAGAACTTTATGGTCCTTGAGAATGGACTGGCGCCTCACCAAGGGAGCAGGTGGTGATCCCTTTGTTCCCCGTGGTGCCCAGATGGTGTCCGTGCCTTCTCATGGTCTCATTCCATGGGGATTTGTTGATAAGATTTTGCTTTGATTTGGTTTTCCAACCCAGGGCCATATTCAGATTTGATTACCGACCCTGTAGCTTTTTTTCTGCTTAACTTCATTGTCTCTGTCATTGGCTTTCTTGAAACAGAAATCCCATTCTCCACATCGCCCACCCCTTTGCAGTTAGTGGGGTGGTTGTGCAGTAGAACTTTTAAACTACCCACAGTGCATGATTCAGAGTGGATGTCAGTATACTTTCACTTGTTGAATTGATTGATAACATATTTAATCTAGAACAAAAGATACCATTGAAAGGCAGTTTCTATTGTCTTTATATATGTACTTAAGAACCCAAATGAACCTTTTGCTAGAATAGATTTAGTGTCTTTCCTGTTGAGTTAGGGAGCTTTCAGTGGGAAGTGAATTTTTCTAAATTTGTTGATTTGAAGTCAAGAACCATGAAAATAATTTTAATTTTTGATTTGGCCCTATATGCAGGTAGAACAAGGGTAGGCTATTTATATTCAGCTTTGGTACCCATACTCTCTTTTTTTTTTAAATTTATTTTTTACAGAGACAGAGAGTGAGTCAGAGAGAGGGATAGACAGGGATAGACAGACAGGAATGGAGAGAGATGAGAAGCATCAATCATTAGTTTTTCATTGCGCGTTGTGACACCTTAGTTGTTCATTGATTGTTTTCTCATATGTGCTTTGACCGCGGGCCTTCAGCAGACTGAGTGACCCCTTGCTGGAGCCAGCAACCTTGGGTTCAAGATGGTGAGCTTTTGCTCAAACCAGATGAGCCCGTGCTCAAGCTGGCGACCTTGGGGTCTCAAACCTGGGTCCTCTGCATCCTAGTCCGACGCTCTATCCACTGCGCCACCGCCTGGTTAGGCGGTACCCATACTCTCTTTAAATACCATGTTTAATTTCATATTAAAACTAGCAGCTTATATTCAGCTAAAACAACAGATGACTGAAAGGTTGGTTCAGAAGCAGGGTAAATGACAGAGAGTGGGAAGCATGCAGTTGAAATTGGCTGTAGGTCAGCTCCTTAGAGTTGATGGAGAATTAAGGGAAGTCCAGATTTCTTTCCAGAGAACCCCTGGCAACCCTCTACTTTTTTTTTTTTTTTTACCTTTGGGGCTTCTTGGTGGTATCCTTTTTTCCTTGGGCCATGGTGTACACTGGCCATGCTGTGGACAAGGCACATCTTGAAATAGTGTTGGGTAGTGTACAAGTCTGTTTTGGAAGAGGGGATCAATGGGTGTCACTAACAAAATTTGGACAGAAAGAAGTCCAAGAGGGTTGAATTAGTACCACTGGGCCTATTCATGGTGGTGTTTGCATTTTCTAACAATACTTGTGGAGTATCAGTTTACCCATGACATATGAGATGTGTCTGTCCTTCCCCACTGGCTGTCAAAACTAGGAACAAAATCCATTCCGCATGGGCACTCCCTCCTCAGGCTTAGCTGGATCACTGAATGTGCAGTGAGTTTGATGCAATTTGTTTTTGCTTAAGAAAGGGGAAGCTTGTGTTGATAATATAGTGATAGAACCTGTGCTTGCAGTGAGGATTTTTTTTTCCCCCTGAAGTGAGAAGCAGGGAGGGAGAGAGACAGACACATGAACCCAACCAGGATCCACCCGGCATGCCCACCAGGGGGCGATGCTCTGCCCATCTGGGGCATTGCTCCGTTGAGGCCAGAGCCATTCCAGTGCTTGAGGCGAAGGCCATGGAGCCATCCTCAGCGCCTGGGCCAACTTTGCTCCAATGGAGTCTTGGCTGCGATAGGGGAAGAGAGAGAGAGGAAGGAGAGGGGAAAGGGTAGAGAAGCAGATGGGTGCTTCTCCTGTGTGCCCTGGCTGGGAATCGAACCCAGGACTTCCACACTCCGGGCCAATGCTCTTCTACTGAGCTAGCCACCCAGGGCTTTGCAGTGAGTTTTAAGTTGGTGATTAGAGCTGTGTTTGTGGGGACCAAAGATGAAGTGAATAGTCTAATGAAGACTAATAGTTCCCTGGTGAGGGCCTAGTGTCTCAGTTGGGCTTTTTAGGCACACTTGTCTGAAGATTTTATGGTTTTTTTTTTTTTGTTTTTTTTTAATTTTTTTTTTTTCATTTTTTTCTGAAGCTGGAAACAGGGAGAGACAGTCAGACAGACTCCTGCATGCGCCCGACCGGGATCCACCTGGCACGCCCACCAGGGGCGGTGCTCTGCCCCCCAGGGGGCGATGCTCTGCCCATCCTGGGCATCGCCATATTGCGACCAGAGCCACTCTAGCGCCTGAGGCAGAGGCCACAGAGCCATGCCCAGCGCCCGGGCCATCTTTGCTCCAATGGAGCCTTGGCTGCGGGAGAGGAAGAGAGAGACAGAGAGGAAAGCGCGGCGGAGGGGTGGAGAAGCAAAATGGGCGCTTCTCCTATGTGCCCTGGCCGGGAATCGAACCCGGGTCCTCCGCACGCTAGGCCGACGCTCTACCGCTGAGCCAACCGGCCAGGGCGATTTTATGGTTTTGAACCACTTTCTAAAGCTTCAAAGCCCTTCCTGGTCTTAGCTTTTTGTTGCCGCCTAAGGGAAGCTTGCCCTTTGGGGATGAGCAACATCTGGGAGCCAGCACCTTTAAGCATTGATCTCTCCTGGGAGCTTCCTGTTGGACCTATTACTAACCCTTCTGTGGACTCTATCTTTAAAACCAGAATGATGGCTGGCCTGTGGTGGCACAGTGAATAAAGCATCGACCTGGAAATGCTGAGGTCACCAGTTCAAAACCCTGGGCTTGCCTGGTCAAAGCACATATGGGAGTTGATGCTTCCTGCTCCTCCCCCCTTCCCTCTCTCTTTCTTTCTCTCTTTAAAATGAATAAATAAAAAATAACCAGCACGGTTTTCACTGTATCTCTTTTCTCTGAAAACAACCCAAAATTTGCTCTTGTTGTTATAGAATGCTTGAGTTCCTAGAAATGTCATTCAAGGGAAAGAAAGCATGTCTCTTAGCCCTTGTAATTTCCTTGTTTGCATAGTGAATTTGATGAAGTATGGTATGCATCTGGGAACCTCAGTTTCTCTTTTAGACTTTGGACCTGAAGTGTAGTAAGAAGAGCAAAGTAACTGGGTGCTTTCTTTTCCTCTTCTGGATTTGAGCAGCCCCAGCCTCTTTGATGTGGTCCGCCTGGTTTCTGTATTCTTGGGTAGGAAGGTGAAGGTGTCTGCAATAGGCTTCGAATGTTTAAAGGTGTTTCTGACCGTACGTAATGCCCTCTTTCCTAGAGCAGTTTGATGGATGTGGGACTTGACATTTTCTGGATAGTGTTCACAGAATCACTGCTGGCCTCCTCCTGAGTGTCTGTAGGGCAGGCTTATGGGCCAGTGGGAAAAACAAAGTGTGTCCCTGAGATGGTGAGCACCACATGCCTGGGGCTGAGCGAAAGTATCTAGAAATATAGAAAATCGTCCTTGTTTCCAGCTGGGTTCTTAAAAAAGGCTGGTGTTTAGATTTGCCCCTGCTGGTCATCGGTGGGGGAAAGATGTTCTTATTTCTGAGACCTAAGCTGGGTTGGCATCTGACAGTGGTTTTCTAGCTTTTACGGTATAGCGACTATATAAATCCCGGATCTGCCTGGTGTAGAATGTGCTGGTGGTAGCATGAGGCTATGGCTGGAAGACAAGAGACCTTATCTGCTCCCTTGATCCAATCCCAGATCCCAAATCCCAACACTTAAGCGGGACTCTAGGGGAGCCAGTCTACCTGATTCTCAGCCCTTACATCTGCAAACTGGGCGTGGAGGTTGAGTGAGATTCCTAGAGGTGAGTAGGGAAGATCTGCCAGTAGGAACAGGAAAGGGAGACTCACTCAAGCTGGAGAATCAGGGAGGAAACTTAAGAGGGTGAGTAGGGATGGACTAAGGGAGGTCCTTTGATTCCAGGAAAGGCATTTGACTTTTATTATGGACACTAGTGAGTCCTATAACCGTGTGCGAGAGATGATGTATTGCTGGATTTTTGATGACATCCCCTCCCCATGCCCCATGATCTCCAGCAGCTGTGGTTTGTAATCACAGCAGACAAGCGCTCACTCGGGGGCCCTGGCAGTCACTCCTCTCTCCAAAGCAACCTGGAATGTAAGGGAGTAAGTGACTTTCTAGTGACAACCTTGAATTCACTTTATTAAAGATAAATAAATCACATGCCAACTTTGTCCTTTAACTGTTATTAGTGACAAATTGCTCTCTACCTGTACACTTGACCATTCACGACACCTTGGGGAAATTTGTGTTGTGGCCTTTTTTCCCCAAGAGTTTTTTTAATATACCCTAAGTGTATAGACGCTTGGGGGAGCAATTCATCAGCTGCCATTCAAGTTCTTCTCAGCACCCTTTAGTTTGGGCTCTGTTGACAGTCCAGGGTTTCAGAAGAGAGATTTTAAGGTCTGTTAGGATTTGGCAGTAGAGGGACAGGCTAGATGGGACATTTTTTGGTTATTGACAGGCCTTACTGTGGTTTCTTCCAAATGAATGAGGAATATATTTTTCTAAATCCAGCCGTTGAACCAAATGAGCCACACTGGGATAAACTCTGTTTGTTTACAAATTATGTAAGAGAAGGGCCTGGCCATTAAATTCTTTGGGCCAGAATTCCTACCCCTCTTCAAAGTTGTAATCAAACTAAACAAACACTTTCCACAGGAACTAATTCCCTCCCAAGAAACAGGAGCAGATGCTCCTGGGAGGCCTTTAGCAACTTTGGAATGTTTAAAGTAGAAATATGTAACCAAGGTGAAGTTGTTCCAGAAACATTGCTTGTTCTAGCCAGGACCGAAGCACGTGTTAGCTTTTTTATTTAGGGCAAGAGGTGCAGAATGAACTGGGCCAGTCCAGGCGGAATTTTCACAAGGATGCTTAATTTTCTGTTTTCATTTTCCCCTGCTTCTCATAGTTCCAGCTCCTTGTGACTTTTATTCCTTAAGTAGCCTTTTTTTTTTTTAAAGCTTGATCCTTCTGTCTTATCTTTTAGCTCTGCTGGATTACATCAAGGAGCCCTCCTCTTAACCAAAGCACTCAATTATTGCTTCTCTGTCCCTAGGAAAGATGTCAGGTGCAGAGTAAACACTCTGGGATAGCGAGGCTGAATCTGCCTTGCCTAAGTTGTTGTCCCAGTAAGACAGTTCCTTCGGTAACTGACAAAGACCATCAGGCTCAGGGACACAGTTCCCCAGTTCTTGCTGATTGGGGTCTTTACTGAGTGACTTGTGATTTATTTTGGCTTGGCAATGTTGCGAATGTTTAGGGTCTCACGCATACCTGTATTGAAACAGAGTCACACTTTCTAAAGCCAAATGCAGATTTCTCTGGATTATGCCTGGAGATAGCTTTTCTCAGGGTATCTTCTGAAGAATGTGTCTGGAATGTTGTAGAAAGAGTTTCATGGTGGCCCTGGCTGGTTGGCTCAGCAGTAGAGCGTCAGCCTGGCATGCGGGGGACCCGGGTTCGATTCCCGGCCAGGGCACATAGGAGAAGCGCCCATTTGCTTCTCCACCCCCCGCCCCCCGCCTTCCTCTCTGTCTCTCTTCCCCTCCCGCAGCCAAGGCTCCATTGGAGCAAAGATGGCCCGGGCGCTGGGGATGGCTCCTTGGCCTCTGCCCCAGGCACTAGAGTGGCTCTTGTCTCGGCAAAGCGACGCCCCCTGGTGGGCAGAGCCTCGCCCCTGGTGGGCGTGCCGGGTGGATCCTGGTCGGGCGCATGCAGGAGTCTGTCTGACTGTCTCTACCCGTTTCCAGCTTCAGAAAAATACAAAAAAAAAAAAAAAAGAGTTACATGGTGAACTAACTTTGAGAGCACTGTTGTTTATTATCCTCCCCTCTTGGAGAGTCATGCTGTATAGTAGTTCTGAAAAATCCTACTGAAAAAGAATCTAAACAAACTCTATTTAATCTGGCATTTCCCAAATACATTTGATCACAGAATTGCTTTCTCTCAAAGGCTGCAAGGTGCTAGGGGAAATTCTTCTCCAGCTAGTTGGTATTAGGTTGGTTTAAGGTCTGTGTTTGTCCAGTTGGTGTCCCATTGAATAATGAGTGTGGAAAGCCAAGACTTTGTTAACTTACAACTTCCTGCAGGGCACTGGGATATAGTCATGACCAGTAAAAGTGGCCTGAGTGCTTTTCAACTATGATAGAACTGTTTCTTCTATTTTCAACTTAGCACGTTTGTGGTCTTCTCTCTACCTGGATGATGGGGTGGGGAGTTGTATAAAAGAGCCAAGAAACAGTGCCTCTCCTTGAGGAATTTAATTTCTAGGGGTACGGCAAGATTCATGAAGGGATTAAACAGAAATAGAAATACCCTCCAAACCACTATGAAAGGATACCAAAGCAAGCACAGCCCAACCCTAAAGATCTTGTTCTGTGGGTATTTGTCAGGGAGGAGGGCAGGAAGGAGCGCCTTTGTTGGGATTTAGTGAATGTGGGAATTTGGTGAGTTTTAGGGATCATGAGGACTGTAAGTGAGGGAAGGTAAGATAGAGGAGTACCTGGGTAGTTGGGAAGTCCTTTTTTTTTTCTTTAAAGATTTTATTTATTGAATTTGAAGAGAGGAGGGGAACAAGAAGTATCAGCTCTAGTTGCTTCACTTTAGTTATTTATCGCTCGCTTGTTGCTTGTTGTATGTGCCTTGAATGGGCAAGCCGAGGATTTCAAACTGGCGACCTAGCATTCCAGGTTGACACTCTTTCCACTGCACCACATGGGCCAGGCTGGTTGGGGAAGTCTTAAATGACATATCATTAGGTTTACACATATACACGTAGAACAATTTCTTTTTTTATTTTGGACAGAGACAGTGTCAGAGAGAGGGACAGATAGGGACAGACGGACAGGAAGGGAAGAAATGAGAAGCATCAGTTCTTTGTTGTGGCATTTTAGATGTTCTTTGATTGCTTTCTCATATGAGTCTTGACCTAGGGAAGGGGGCTACAGCAGAGCGAGTGACCCCTTTCTCAAGCCAGTGACCTTGGGCTTCAAACTAGCAAACTTTGGGCTCAAGCCGTCGACCATGGGGTCATGTCTATGATCCCATGCTCAAGCCAGCGACCTTGGGGTTTCGAATCTGGGTTCTCCGTGTCCCAGTCCAACGCTCTATAATGTATCACCGCCTGGTCAGGCATAGAACAATTTCTTAGATCTCCCCCCCCCCAAAACTGGCTTGTTAGAGTTGATCAAAATGCATGTTAGCACTCTGGCTGATCTTCCAGCCATTCTTTGCTGGGTTAACATCTTGGATTTGGGATGGCTGTCCTCAACTATGAGCCTTAGGCTTTGAATTTGGCTACTAGGTTTTAGGGGCCTGCCACCTTGGAGGTACTGAACTGAGCTGAATAGACATGCATTTTTCATTTTTGTCTACCTTGGGTAATGTGCAAAAGATTAAATATGCTCTTCTGATTCTAGTAATCTGTAGGAAGAATGACATGAGCAGGGTTGAGATAGTCCCCCTATGATGTGCTATCGGAGACTCTGAGATGAGGAGTTTAAATTCTTCAACTCTGTGTCATATTTCATAGAGTGTTGACTTAGGGCCTTTTTGTTTTAGGTTGAGATTGACTTACCTGATGGATATTGTCAGCAGCTAAGCTCTCTCTAGCCCCATGCATCCAGCCTTTTGCCTCATTGCCTTCTTTTTTTTTTTTTTTTTTTTTTTTTGTATTTTTCTTAAGTTGGAAATGGGGAGGCAGTCAGACAGACTCCCGCATGCGTCCAACTGGGATCCACCCGGCATGCCCACCAGCGGGCGATGCTCAGCCCATCTGGGGCGTTGCTCTGTTGCGACCAGAGCCATTCTAGCACCTGAGGCAGAGGCCATGGAGCCATCCTCAGCGCCTGGGCCAACTTTGCTTCAATGGAGCCTCGTCTGCGGGAGGGGAAGAGAGAGACAGAGAGGAAGGAGAGGGGGAGGGGTGGAGAAGCAGATGGGCGTTTCTCCTGTGTGCCCTGGCCGGGAATCAAACCCGGGACTCCTGCACGGCAGGCCGACGCTCTACCACTGAGCCAACCGGCCAGGGCCTGCCTCATTGGCTTTTGATGAGGCCCCAGGCTCTGCTGTTGCATTTAGGGTGGGGCTCAGTCTCTTCTCAACACCCCCCACCCCATCCCACACATAACACACCCCTTAAAGAGACATCCTCTTTTTTCTGGGTGCTGATTGTCAGAAACTTTTTACTTACAGAGAACCTGACTTCTCCTTGGTTCTCATTCTGCCTTTGAGTGTATTAGTAATAGTGTCCCAGGGCTGTCCGAACAAAGTATTATAGACTTAGTGGTTTAAACAGAAATTTATTTTCTCACAGTTCTGGAGGCTAGAAGGCAGTGTTGATTTTTTTCTGAGGCTTATAGATGGCTGTCTTCTCCCTGTGTCTTCATATGGTCTTCCCACCTACTCTGTGTCCAAATTTCCTCTTTTAATAAGGACATCTGCCGTATTGGATTAGGGCTCATCTGAATGAACTTGTTTTAACTTAATCATGTTTTTAAAGACCCTTTTCCCAGATAGCCACATTCTTGAGGTCCTAGGTGGTAAGGACTTAAACATGAATTTTTGGGAGACACATCTCAGTCCATAACATAAAACCACTAAGACATGATGGCTCTTCAGAGCTTTGAAGGGAATTATCCTTTGCCTGTCACCACCAATAAAACTAGCAAAATATGTTTTCTCCTTACACCCCCATTTTTTTCTGTTTGAGGTAGTTTTGAGGTCCCTTACCATCCTGGATTCTTCTGGATGTGCTTAAGTTAAGGAGAGACAATGTACAGTACCCTGGGCTGCTTGTGATATTCCAGATAGAGTTCATTCTAAAAATGCATCAGTAAATGTTTTGGTTAATTTTCTGAAAATTAAAAAATACTTAAAAATAGATCTGCAAAGTTTTAGTAAATCTTTAATTTTTGCCCTTTAATTGTGACCATCGACACATGTGCATGTGTACCTACACAGAAATACACCATGCAAACCATGCACCTTTGTCCATGCATGAGATCAGTGCTAACCATTAGTCTTTTTTGACTCAGGCATTTATGTTTAGAATTGAGTGCTCAGGATCTAAGTTTATTCACCACTTTTTTTTGTGTGTGACAGAGAGAGGGACAGAAAGGGATAGAAGCCTCAACTCTTTGTTGTGGCACCTTAGTTGCTCACTGATTGCTTTCTCATATGTGCCTTGACCAGGGGGATACAGCAGACCGAGTAACCCCTTGCTCAAGCCAGCGACCTTGGGCTCAAGCTGGCGAGCCTTGATCAAACCAAATGAGCCCACGCTCAAGCTGGCGACCTCGGGGTTTTGACTGGGTCCTCTGTGTCCCAGTCAACGCTCTATCCACGCACCACTGCCTGGTCAAGCTATTCACCACTTTTTGCCCATCCTCATACTTCTTCAGTTTTAGGAAAGCCAATGGGGATAATTATTTCAAAAGAACAAATGAATGCAGAGATGTATTTATTCTTTTGAAGTGTAATTGCTGTCTGAGAGCCTAGAAGTAACTTGGTTACTTGAATATAACTTCTTTTAGGTACATACTCTTATGCCAAACTGTAGTGTAATTAGATTTAAAATTATAGGGTAGCCTCTTCACTTTTGGAGATTGTTTTACTTTTTATTGCTCATCTCCTCCACTAGAAATCCTGTTGAAAAGGCTCATCTGTTTTGTTCTTTGTATTTTCAGTACTTAGCAGAGCAAAGGTCAAAAAGAAGTTTGTTGAATGACTAAACGAATCCTTTTAATTATCTTGTGCTTGTTTAATCAGGAGTGTCCTGTTGTATCTTAGAGATAAATGTGTCAGAAACAGCATCTGAGGGTTTAGGGGCCTATTCTGGCCTCTTCCTCTTTTGCTGTTGAATTTTGGAGTTTCCCGTGAAAAGACTCCCAGAACTGTTCACTTTTCTGCTAAAGGGTGATTTTGTAAATCCTGATTGATAGTTTTGACAGACTTTCTCCCTCTACTGCTGTCTCTTCAGATGGAGTGTGACACTCTTGGAGTTTCTTTCTTTGAAGATGTTTTGACTACACCACCCAGGATTTCCAAATTGTAGCCCTGAGATGCCTAGAGCTCTGGCCCCACACAGCTGTTAGGCCCCTTCTGTTCTGGAGGCCTGACAACATTACAAACACCAACTATTTATAGTATACTTTTCAGTGTCAGTAAATTATAGGATGCTCTTGCCAGTGGGATGGGGCAAACACCCACCTGCCTGCCACTCTCCCATTGCCCAGAAGCTTGCAGCCAGGTGCTAGGAGCTGAGCCCCACCTGAGTGCTTTCCACCGGGCCAAGACCTCCTGGGATGCCCCGGGGGTTTCTAGTAAAAGTCAGTGATTTGAGATGGAGTGGCTGGGAATAAACCAAAAGGCACCAAGGTACATATGTGCTCTTGAGAGAAGCCCATTGCTGATCTGACTGCCAGCTCCACAAGTGGCTGTGTTTTTGGTGGTCTATGCAGGAACATTTGTCAAATCACTGGTGAACAGTGGAGAGCCAGTGCAACATCCATTTAATTTGACCTGGCAGGATCCCTCGAATTTCAAAAGGTAACTAAAGAACGTTAAATCTAAATTTGGGTCCAATACAGTCTCTCTAAGGCAAAGAATTTTAAGAGTATGTAAAAGCTCTTAAAAAGGCCTGGTAGAGTATAGGGTTTTAATCTTCCCTTAGCTGCCCCTTGGGAAGATTTCCTGGCTTGCTCTTTCGAGTACATGGGAAGGGTTAGCCCCCCTCTTCAAAGCACTGTGAAAGGGCTCAGTTGCTAGAATGTCCTCCCCTAGTTGCCACGCCTGAAGTAGTTGGACTTTTGGGGGCAAGTTTTGTTGTGTTAGCTTTTGGGCTCTTCAGTTCCTTGCATGGTTCAGGGAGGGACACTGTGAAAGAGGCCTGTTCTGTTAGCTGGAGTTTCCATTGAAGTGCTAACTGCTGGATCCTTTGAACCTCCAGCCTGGGAGGGTATTTATAACTAGCTGTTTGCGTGTTTAGAGGAACTGAGGCCCTGCCTTTCTGTAGTGGTTTAAGAGCCGTGCCCTTGGTGTGGGCTGAAAGGGCAGGCCTGGCAGAGTGTGGGGACTTACACTAGGCTCCAGGCTCCGCAGGACCTTGTTCTCCTCACACCCTCCCCTGTGAGGCCAGCGGCCCTTTCAGGGTTAACATCTCTGCTTTAGAAGCAGCTGGACAGTTTACACTCCTCCCTGGGCTGTACAAAAATACTTCCTTTGAAGTGTTGGGAGAAGCGGTGAAGGGTAAAACCTGGTGGAGAGTAAAACCTGGAGTGGGGCTTGCATGCATTTCTCTTCCAGGGAGTTTGCTGTGAGTCTGAGCCCCCAGCCTTTATTGTAACCCACCAGACTGGTTGGTTCTGCTGACATATTTCAGTTTCCAGCCCAGTCACAGCTGGCTTTCTCTGTGTATGTGTGTTTGTGTTTAAAGTCTCCCCGAAAGGAGTATTTCTCAACAAGAGAGATAGTTAGAAGGCAGCCGCCAAACTTGGCGCAGATATCCCTTTGACTGCACTGCTCCCTGGGGCTGCTCCAGTGGTGGTGGTATTCCGGAGTATGTGTGAAGCCAAAGTGTTTCCACTTGGTCCTGAAGTGGCCAGCCCTGATTCTTGCCCCTGTGCTGGTAGGAAAGCTGCCTCAAACCTATCTTTGATTGAGTCACATCAGAACATAGCAGCCCAGAAGACCATTGGAGTCAGAAGTTCTGGGCTCTAACTCTTGGGGCTTTGGAGACCCAACATGATGCTTTGACTTTTTTAAATCTCAGGTTCCCCTTCAGTAAAGTAAGGACCAGTGGAAATAAAGGGTTGGGAACACCTTGAGAAACTGCAAGACACTGCTCTAATGAGGGGCTTGCTCTTGAACAGAAATGGCATTTAGGATAAAGGGGCCAAAGAGAAGAATGCCAGAGCAGAAATGAGACGGAACAAAGCTTGAATGTCTCCTTAATCCTTGAGTATTTGCAGCCGTGGAGGGGTTGGGGTGAGATGGGAGGAGAGGCAGCTGTTATATTCTTGAGAAGAATGCCAACCTGTTTCTCCCCACAGATGGGGCCACACAAGTTCTTTCTGAACTGGGGTTTGCAGTGTCTTCTTCCCTGGGAAATGCTCTTATACTACCTCCTTCTCTCTTAGACAAGACGTGAGGGCCCCTGATTAAAAATATCACTTGGTTAACATTTATTGATGATTTGTGCCAGACCTTACATTAAGCACCCAACATGAATTGATCTCATTTTTTCCTCATAACAGCCCTATGCAGGTAAGTTGTTCTTGTCCCCATTTTATAGGTGATTGGGAACTAGGCTCGAGGAAGTGAAATGACTTACCCAAGGTGTTACTACCTACTGATATCAGTCAAGTAATTTTAGACTATTTACTCTTAATTAGCTACAAGTTAAAATAAGTGATGGAGAATTAAATTGAATTCTATGCCCAACCCTGGTCAGAAACTGTTCTGAGGGAGGAAAGAAACGGAACATTGAACCCTTCCCATAATGGAAGTTTTGACCCATATTATGTTCATCAGTTAACTCTTGCTGATCAGTTATATTTGAATAGATGTAAATAATTTTTGGCCCTGGCTAGGTAGCTCAGTTGGTTAAAGTGTCATCCTGATATGCCAAGGTTATGAGTTTGATCTCTGGTCAGGGTACCGGAACCAACAAATGAATGCATAAGTAAGTGGAGTAACAAATCAATAATAAATAAATAAATGCTTTTTGCCATGTGGTTTCTCAAAATTTTTCTGATTTCCAATTCTCTGTGTTGTATTTATAACATGTATGCTTTTTTCTCTCTTCTTGAAAAGGAGGGAAGATGGTTTCAGGGCTCTGTAATTCTGGCTTTCTTACAATTGAAGGTCTTGGTCTTGGGCACAGATGCTTAGCCTGCACCTCTAGGAAACCTTAGCTATAGGCTTTGGTCTTCCCCAGCCTAGATCCAAACTTGGCACTTACTTCAAGGGACTTGAGATCCCATCCCTGAATTTCCTAAGCTGCAGAGGAAGGAGGCCACCAGGAAAGCTTGAATGATTTCACCCTAGTTGCACATGGGGCCAGACCCAGGGGCCAGGCAGGCAGTCCACTGGTCACATGCCTCGCCTTTTCACCTGGATTTCAAACAGGAAGGTAGATGAAAGGAATAGAAATGACAAGTCAGAGGAGTAGGAGGGCTCTCATTTGGGAAGTTTCTTTTGATCTTCATCCCTTTGTTAAAAAAGAAACAAAAAACACACCAAAAAATACCACAACTGGCAGCCTGACCACATGGTTCCCTCTAGTTTATGGAGGGGCAGCCATTTTTCTTTTGGCAGGAAGGGCCCCCCCCCCAATGGTCTGTTTTACTTAGGGCCCAAACCCCTCTTGACAAATCTTTTAAGAGCTTCATAGGATGGAGTCTAAACCCTGTCTTACCCTAGTATGTTAAAGCCCTTGACATTTTTCTCCTAATCATTTTGCAGTTTGGTATCCTACTGCAGAAGTCCTTGCCTCCAGTCAAATGGCTCCTCCAAACAGGCTTTGGCCTTACAATGATTGTATCTCCTCTTGCTTACATTCTGCAATCCAAGGCTTCAGCTTCCAGGAAGCTCTTCTGTACCATTGTAGCACCAAGTTGTCTCTGCTGCCTCTGAACTTGAAACAGTCTGGTCTGATTACTCATTTGGCACTTCATAATGTTATTTTTTGTTGTTTAATTTTTGTCTGTCTCCTCACTAGATTGTAAGCCTATTGAGGTCAGAGGCATGCATTGTGAATTATTTTGTATCCTACCAGTACTCCATAGGCCCTGGGCTGGATGCTATGTAAGGATATAGGACTGGAATCCTATCTTTTTTCTGTTAAAAGGAACCAAAAGACTTGATCAATGAAAGACTTAATAAGTGAGTTTCTTGATTAAAATTTTAATAAACAAGTAACACATTTTAATAGGGTCTGTGCTATGCCAGAATTAATATACTTTTAAATCAGGAGTTCTTAAATGAAGCAGGGAGTTAGTATACATTTTTATATGTGTAATTCCACTGGAAATATAGTGGGGATTTTTTGACCTAGACACCTTCCAGCTGAAAGCTAGCTAGCATACATGCTACTTTAAATCTGTTACTGTTGATATTTCACTCCTCATTTAGTTGCCCTTTTAGTTTTAGGCTTATATTTCATTCTTATGTCTCTCCCCCTAACTCATTTCTTGGATCTCTATCACATTGTTACAATTGGGCTCTTTTAAATATCTAATTATTTAACTGTTATGATAATGTATTTTGTTTCCTTGACCCTTTCTATAGTTTGTAGTTATACCGTTGACTGGGGGATTCAGGTTAGGTTGATAGTCTTCACTGGAATTTTAGTTTGACCTCCCAAAGATGGATCCACCTGTATGGGAAGGATTTATTTTTCTTTCCCCAACCCCTCCTAGTCCTTTCCTCTGCCTTCTGGCCTATGTGTATGCAATTCTGGCCTTGAACACACCTACAGTCCTGGACCATATCTCTGTCCCAGTTAACACTTTTGTGTCTGATCTTTATGTGGCATGCACAGCTGCAGCTGTGGGTAGAATTGTGTTTGCATCCCCATATACCTTTTCCTTCTTGGCACCCCTCCATTTCATTCCAGTTAAGTGTGTAGCAGAAGATATGGTGATAGCATAGGGGGTCCTTTATAGCTCTCCATTTATAAAGTGTGGGGACAGGCTTAGAGAGGTTAGGGGACACACCCAAGGCCACAGGGCCAGTAAGGAGCAAAATCGGTCTTGGAAGGCAGCCTGGGGATGTGCCATGGCCCATGATGGCCCTGTGTGGCAGCCTTGGGTGTCCGTTAGCTGATTGAATGCCTGTAGCTCTTTGAGGAAAGGAGTTGTTCAAATGAAGCAACCTGCAGTGCTTACTCCAGGGGCCATGTCTTTATCCAATTTCTGAAAGTAATGAATTTTGATAATGTGTTTGGTATTTCTTTTAGGCTCTGCTGTGTTTGTGGGTGTTTTTCTGGAGATGAACTCTATAATATTTATCCATCTCATAGGGAAGTCTGAGATCCCGGAATGGGTGAAGACCTCCTTTTAGGGGTGCCCTACCCCTTGCAGGGATTGCATTGGAGAAGCTGGCCCTTTGGGCCACATGCTGTCATGGTAGCACTAGTGAGTGCTTTGGGGGCAAGGAGGAAAGTTGGATGTGATCTACCCATACCCTATCCAGTGTCAAATTCCGTCTTAAATTAAAAGCCTGTGTGGAATAACCTTTAAAAATAGCAGAGGGTTAGAAGTTAGTTTCTTTTTCAAGTTCTTATAGAAAATGTTACATGCATTCACAAGTAGACAGAACCGTGTCATGTACACAGTGTACCTCCAATGTACCTCCATAGCCACCATCACCCACTTTAAAAATTGTCAGCTCCTGGCCCCCCTTGTTTCATGTGTGCCCACCACCCATGTTATTTTGAAGCAAAGCCAGCCATATCATTTTTTCCCTGTAAATATATCAGTATTCTAAAATATAAAAATTCCTTTGAAAAAATCCCAATGCTTTTCTCATCAGAGGTTAATGTTAAGTTAATGATGTCTCCTCCCAAGGCTCATTTCTTTTCCCTCCCCCACTCTCTAATTAATCTATAGAGTATGCACTTAGGTGCCTCTGCTCTGGGATCCTGGTCCATTGGTTGGCTTGGGGTCCGGATTCTGGTCCTGGTCGAGCCTGAACTGGTGGGAAGGAGCTGTGGGGACCAACCCGGCACTGCCTGGGGATGATGGTGGATGGTGGATTCCAGCATAGGCACAGCGATGATATCGGCTTTGCCCCAGGCGGGAACTTCAAGATCAAAGGGCGCCGTGCTTCAAAGCCGCTGGAGCAGCCCGGATTGATGCAGAGAATGAGAGTGCTCTGTTGATGTAATCTCAGCCTGTGAGACAGGTTCTTTTTTTTTTATTTTTTTATTTTTTTTAATTTAAACAAAGACACCCCTTGTTTGTTTAGAGAGGTGAAGCTTGTGCTGCAGAGGGCACGCGGCATCTGCAAGGCTCTACTCTGGGCCGGTGTATCCACCGTAGGGCAGGAATGTTGCAAGTGGCTGGATTTGTCTTAGGTGGAGTTGTAGATTTTTCCGTGAAGGACAAACTGCTTCTGTTAAGAGCAGCTGATTTGGCCCTGGCTGGTTGGCTCAGTGGTAGAGCGTTGGCCTGGTGTGCAGGAGTCCCAGGTTCGATTCCCAGCCAGGGCACACAGGAGAGGCGCCCATCTGCTTCTCCACCCCTCCCCCTCTCCTTCCTCTCTGTCTCTCTCTTCCCCTCCCGCAGCCAAGGCTCCATTGGAGCAAAGTTGGCCCGGGCGCTGAGGATGGCTCTGTGGCCTTTGCCTCAGGCGCTAGAATGGCTCTGGTTGCAACAGAGTCAACGCTCTGGATGGGCAGAACATCGCCCCCTGGTGGACCTGCCGGGTGGATCCCGGTGGGCGCATGCGGGAGTCTGTCAGACTGCCTCCCTGTTTCCAACGTCAGAAAAATACAAAACAAAACAAAACAAAACTCATTTTTGTCCCTTAGGGTGGTCAAGTTTGTTTCTAAGTGACTCCTGAGATTTTGAGTCAGGCTTTGGAACACACCTGCTGAAGTAGGCAAGTGATCTGTGGTCTGCTCATTTCTGCCTCTGCCTCAAGAAAGGTGAAGCTGGCAAGTAGAGCCATTCCATTTGGTGTGGTCCCCAAAAATATAGCTGAATGCCAGGATCTTCACCACCTCAACCTGGATATTCTCCCAGTCTTTTTAAAAATCAGACATGTGTCTGATCTTCTGGTTGTCCCCAGCTTAAGCTGGTGTCCCTGTCCCTAGTAGTTGTTTAGTTTACCCATTGGTGAAACCCTGTGCCCATATTAACCTTCATGAGTAAAATCAGCTGTATTCCCTTTTCTTGCTTAAAACATCTTACAAATACTTACATAGACAAAACAGCCCTTCAGCTGTTGGGTTAGCTTGTTGGATGTTGAGTTCCTTTGCAAGATCTTCCCCACATCAGAGTTCAGGATCATTGTGATCTGAGGTACTCACCAGTCTAAGTCATGGTGACTAAAGCCCACCTTGGCATCTTGCAGCAACCCAACCAAACCCAGTAGGTGTAAAACCAGACTGTTCTTCTCTCACCAAATTCTGTTTCTCAAAAGTTCCTGCTTGCTACTCAAGCTAAATACCTGGTATCTTTCTAAACTATCTTTCCTCCTCTGGCCCCATAATGCTTCTTTAAAAATTCTTTTTTTTCCCTCTTTTTTACAGAGACAGAGAGAGGGATAGATAGAGACAGACAGACAGGAACGGAGAGAGATGAGAAGCATCAATCATTAGTTTTTCATTGTGACACCTTAGTTGTTCATTGATTGCTTTCTCATAATATTGTGCCTTGACCGTGGGGCTACAGCAGATCAAGTAACCCCTTGCTCGAGCCAGCAACCTTGGGTCCAAGCTGGTGAGCTTTGCTCAAACCAGATGAGCCCGTGCTCAAGCTGGCAACCTAGGGGTCTCAAACTTGAGTCCTCGGCATCCCAGTCCGACACTCTATCCCAGGGGTCTCAAACTCGCGGGCCGCATGTGGCCCGCCGAACAATTTTGTGCGGCCCACATGCAGCCCGCCGAACAATTTTGTGCAACCCGCAGACTAATTCACGAAGTTCAAAATATTTTGGATAAAATTAAGTAAGCCTAGGGGCCTACTTGTATTTTTCATTTCTCTAGCATCCTAGCTAGATATTAGCTTAGTTAACAGCAGTTGTGATGCGAACTACAGTTTCTGGTCGTTTTGTGACACTGAGTAAACTGCATGTACGATTGTGCTTGTTGTACTGATTTTTTTTTTGTTTTCAACTGCAGTGAGAAAAGTGTTGCGTAACAGTTGCCTTTTGTAGACCTAGTGCGGCCCGCCGAACAGCTGTGATCTTGCTCTGCGGCCCACATGCTGAGTTGAGTTTGAGACCCCTGCTCTATCCACTGCACCACCGCCTGGTCAGGCCCATAATGCCTCTTTACCATGCATCAGATTGTCTGTAAGCTCCTTGAGGGCAAGACTGGAAAGATCTCCCCCTTTTTTAAACTACAAATCAAATTTTCCTCATCTTTTACCAAAGTGCTTTCCCCCAATATTTTGTTATGAAAAATTTCAGACATACAGGAAAAGTGAAAGAATTTTATTATGAACACCCATGTACCTGCCACCTGTATTCTACCCTGATTATTTTATTATACTGTCCATCTGTGTGTGTGATATATCTTTTTTTTTAATTTTATTTATTTTTTACAGAGACAGTGAGTCAGAGAGAGGGATAGAGAGGGACAGACAGACAGGAACAGAGAGAGATGAGAAGCATCAATCATTAGTTTTTCATTGAGCATTGCAACACCTTAGTTGTTCATTGATTGCTTTCTCATATGTGGCTTGACCATGGGCCTTCAGCAGACCAAGTAACCCCTTGCTGGGGCCAGTGACCTTGGGTTCAAGCTGGTGGGCTTTTGCTCAAACCAGATGAGCCCGTGCTCAAGCTGGGGACCTTGTGGTCTCGAACCTGGGTCTTCCACATCCCAGTCCGACACTCTGTCCACTGCGCCACCACCTGGTCAGGCTGATGTATCTTTTTTTAAGCAAGAGAGAGACATACAGGAAGGGAGAGAGATGAGAAGTATCAACTTGTAGTTGCATCACCTTAGTGGTTCATTGGTTGCCTCTCGTACTTGCCTTGACTGGGAGATTCTAGCCGAGCCAGTGACCTTGGGCTTCAAGTCAGCGACCTTTTGGCTCAAGGCAGCGACCATGACAATGATCCCACACTCAAACTGGCGACCCTGTGCTCAAGGTGGTGAGCCTATGCTTAAGTCTGCAACCTCGGGGTTTTGAATCTGAGACCTCAGTGTCCTAGGTCAACAC
The DNA here is from genome assembly GCF_036850765.1 of Saccopteryx bilineata. Lineage (NCBI taxonomy): Eukaryota > Metazoa > Chordata > Mammalia > Chiroptera > Emballonuridae > Saccopteryx > Saccopteryx bilineata. The sequence goes on along the minus strand of NC_089491.1, from coordinate 258,293,384 downwards.
TATCCACTGCGCCACCACTAGTCAGGCATGGTTTATCTTTAATGTTTTAAACTTGAGCACATGTATAGCTGCACATGATAGACCCTCAGATGTTTTAATGGACGTGACAGGGTTTTTTGAGATTTCCTTTTTTATTGTTTCTACTACTTTCAGATCCAGATATCTATCTTTATTTCTGTCTAAATCTCTGTCTCTCAAGTTGGGAACAGTCTTACAATCTCGATTCATTATTCAGACACTCAAGGAGAACCCAGGAGGAGGTTTTAGGACCACCTGGGCCATGAAGTTTGCTTTGGCAACCCTGTTGTGTTTGAATGACTTGTTCCTTCACATTTCTGGAGCAGAGCCCATTACCTAACCTTCATCTTGTCCCTCCCTTTGCCTTCTGATGGTGTGTCCTTGTGGTTGCAGTGAGTATGGATTCATTTTCAGGGATTTTTGTATAATGGCTCTGCTATAGAGTGTGCAGTTAGCTAGTTGGGTGGAACTTCTGATAGTTTTTAAACAAGCTGCCTTGAAAAATCTCTAGTTTGAACAATATTTTGCTTTTTATTGTGTGTGTGTGTTTAAGTAAGACAAACCATGTTTCTTGAAAAATCAGTATGAACTTGTGCTTTGGGGGAAATTTCATTGGAATTGGCAAAGTCAGCTTATCCTATTCATAGAAAGGCTTTAGCTCTGACTTGTAAATATGCTGAAAAGATCCTGGGAGCCTAGAATCTTTTGGCTTATTATATATGTAAAAATGAGTAAGTTTTGTAAAATTAATATGAACCACAACTTGTGCTTAGACTGGCTTCTCCCATGGACTCTTTTTTTCCTTTGATTTGCTTTGATTTGTATTTCCTCCAAAACAAGCTGATGCAATGGGGTGTGTGTGTGTGTCAAGTCTTGTAGAGAAGAAGTACTTTCTTTCATACTTTTAAACTGGACATGGAAAAGGTCTACAAGCTTACCTGAATTGGTCTCTTTATAGAATGGATAAGCTCTTCCTTTCCTGAATGACAGTCATACTTTATTCCAATCTGTAGCTTCCCTGCTTAAGGTGCTTGGGCTTGGATAGGTCTCAGTTTTCGAGGGAGGGAGGGAGGGAGGGAAAGAGAGAGAGAGAGAGAGAGTTCAGAAGAATGATCTGACTTTGCAGTGGTCTTCCATGACCTCCAGGGTGCCAAGAGTTCTTTGACATGGTTTATATAGTACCAGCTGTGTCTTATGCCGGTGTTGTACCTATTTTATTTTGCTATATCCGTAGAAGGCAGCTACCCAGTTTTTTAAAAATGAAGCTAAGACCACCATCTCCAGTTTGATTCTGTTTAGAGATGTTTTTATATAGTCTGGGTCCAGTGATAATTGTGAGTTGAATGATGTCTTCCTCTACACTGCGTTGTTTGGTATTTATTTTTTGCTCAGCTCTTTTAATTTTAAAGAACTTCTCCTGGGTTCTCCTTGAGTGTCTGTTTAATTTTAATTTTTAAGGCCACATCTTAACAATTGTTCAGTTTGTACTCTCACACATACTCAGTATGTGTGTTTCTGTTTTGGCTTTTCCATTTGAAAGTTTCCAATATATTGAAATTCTATCCCCTAGTACTCCAACATAAATCTGCTAAGATTAAGGACATGCTCCTAACCACTATGCCATCATCACACCTATGAACTTGCCATACTTCAGTTTCTCTAATTATCTCAGAATTTCATAGCTGGCTTTTATTTATTTATTTATTTTGTATTTTTCTGAAGCTGGAAATAGGGAGGCAGTCAGACAGACTCCTGCATGTGTCCTACCGGGATCCACCCGGCACGCCCACCAGGGGGCGATGCTCTGCCCATCTGGGGCATCGCTCTGTTGCGACCAGAGCCACTCTAGCGCCTGAGGCAGAGGCCACGAAACCATCCCCAGCGCCCGGGCCATTTCTGCTCCAATGGAGCCTTGGCTGCGGGTGGGGAAGAGAGAGACAGAGAGGAAGGAGAGGAGGAGGGATGGAGAAGCAGATGGGCTCTTCTCCTGTGTGCCCTGGCCGGGAATCGAACCTGGGACTTCCGCACGCCGGGCCGACTCTCTACCACTGAGCCAACCGGCCAGGGCCATAGCTGGTTTTTAAAAATGCAGGATCCAGCCTGGCTTATGGTGGTGCAGTGGATAAAGTTGATACTTGGAACACTGAGATCGCTGGTTTGAAGCCCTGGGTTTGTCTGGTCAAGGCACATATGACAAGCAATGAACAAATCAAGTGAAGCAACTATGAGTTGATACTTCTTGCTCCACCCTCTACTTCTCTCTGTAAAATCAATAAACAAAATCTTTTAAAAATGTTAAAATAAAAAATGTAGGATCCATTCAAGGTCCTCGTACAGTATTTAACTTAAAGTAGTTGTATTGCATAGATGCACAGATACTATAATGTTAAGGGGAAGCAAAATAAAAGGAAAGGCTTCTCCCACAATCCTACGATCACAATAAACCAAACCAATTTCACTTTTCTCTCTCTTCTTATGTTTCTTAAAAATGAAGCTTTGGACAGATTTTTTTTTTAGTTCATTTTTATAACCACGAAATAATTGGAAGTATTGTGGAATGTAAAAGAAAGAAAAGAAAACTGACCAAGACTGTTACGCTATTTTGCCACATAACCAAAAATTGTTGTCTTTGAAAATTTTTGCTGAGAGATTTGAAGTTTTATTAAGAATACCAGGAAGCCATTGGCCTTTGAGTAATGTTTGAATCAAGAGGGAACAAATCAACTCTTCCTTTCTGTTTGTTCAAAGGCTGGCTTGTTTGATAATGTGTCAGCATCTGAAGGTCTTGGGATTCCTTTTTTCCAAAGAGGCTTGTCCACCTTGGCATTATTGACATTGAGAGCGGGCTAATTCCTTGTTTTATGGGGGGCCATCCTGTGTATTGGAGGATATTGAGCAACATCCCAGTACTCTACCCACTAGATGCCAGTAGCAAATTCCCTCTCAGTTATGACACAGCTACACATCTCCAGTCATTGCCAAATGTCCTCTGGTTGAATTGGGTGTGTGTGGCAAAATTGCTGAATTGGGTGTGCGTGTGCAAAATTGCCCTTAGTTAAGAACCATTGCTCTAGAAATTCTTTAGGGTTAACTATTGAATTGTGTTTGACTGTGTTACTGATGAATTTCTGTTGGGGGGGGACACTTCCTGTTATAATGGGAATTAAATTATTTTAAGCCCTGTCTCCATTTGAGAACCCAGAAATTTCTAGATGTTACTGGCCAAGGGATTAAAATCAGTTGACAGATGACAACTGAGTGTGTGCCTTTCGTGATTTTCACACTTTAGCGGGAGCCTTGTTATCTGATACTGTTGGGACCTGTTGGTGGTTGGGTAATTGAAAAAGGTCAGTTAAGTTGAAGCAGGGAATGATTAAAAAAGAATGATAGTTTAAAATTATGTTTTAATTAAAGCCTGCAAGTGGACATTCAAGCCCAAGCCTTTCTGAATGGGACCGCTGATTTGCACTCCCTAGTCTTACTTTAGCCTCACCCTTGATCTATCACTTAAAATTACAGTTCTAGGTTCTTTTTTTTAAGCAAAGAAAAAATTTATAGACACTTGTAAAGCTCTCAGGAGCCTTCTAGAATTTTGTCATTTTTTTTCCCATCTAGTTTTAAAAGTTGCACTTAGTTCTCAGCCCCCCCTTTTTTTAAGTGAGAGAAGGGGAGACAGAGAGACAAACTCCTGCATGTGCCCCGACTGGGATCCACCTGGCAAGCCTCGTCTGGGGCCATGCTCACAACTGAGTTACTTTTAGTGCCTGAGGCAGAGGCTCTACACAGCCATCCTCAGTGCCTGGGGGTTGATGTGCTCAAACCAATTGAACCATGGCTGCGGGAGGGAAAGGGAAAGGGGCGAAGGGGTAGGGGTGGAGAAGCAGATGTTTGCTTCTCCTATGTGCCCTGATGGAAATCAAACCCAGGACTTCCACATGCCAGGCCGATGCTCTACCACTAAGCCAACCTCCCAGGGCCTCAGCCATTCAAAAAAAATTTTTTTTTTTAAGATTTTATTTATTCATTTGAGAGAGGGGAGAGAGAGAGAGAGAGAGAGAGAGAGAGAGAGAGAGAGAGAGAGAAAGAAGACACAAGGGGGGAGGAACAGGAAGCATCAACTTCCATATGTGTCTTGATCAGGCAAGCCCAGGGCTTCGAACCAGCGACCTCAGCTTTCCAGGTTGACACTTTATCCACTGTACCACCACAGGTCAGACGGCCTCAGCCATTTAAGAAAAAATGTTATTTATTGATTTTAGAGAGAGGAGAGAGAGAAGGGGGGAGAGATAGAAGGTGAGTGGGAACAGGAAGCATCAACCTGTAGTAGTTACTTCCTGTATGTGCCTTGACTGGAGAAGCCTGGGGTTTTGAACTGGTGACCCCAGCATTCTAGGTTGATGCTTTATCCACTGCGCCACCACAGGTCAGGCTCTTGGCAATTTTTTAGTTATTTGCCTTCGTTTAATTTTTCTTCCTGAAATATTGGATTTTGTTTTTCTAGGATAAAACTTTATTTTTCTCATTTTTTAAGGTTTAGTTTCATTATATACTTGCAGTAGATAGGGTTGGTTTAAACACTTAGGTGGGGCACTGATGTGTGGAGGTTCTATAGAGTAGTTTCCTGGCCAGACATCTGTGGTTGGAGCAGGTACCGTTTAGTGGTTAATTGGGCAAGTCTGTTTATAGCTCCTGCTATATTCTGAAGTGTGTGGAGAGGCTCCGAAAGAAGGTGGTATACTTTCTAAGTGTGTGTTTCTTAGGAGTTGGAAGACCTGGGAGCAAGCCCCTTAGTGGCCCCTCCTTCTGTTTGCTCATCTATCAAGTGGTAATGATAGTCCTGCTTGTCTTAACTGCTGAGCAGGCTGTTCTTCAGGTTACGTGTAGGTCACTTAACAGGACATGCCTTTGTAAATGTTTCATGGGAAAATGGTATGTTATTAATGAACCAGTTATTGCTGAGTCTAAGAATGGATTTGCTCTTCTGAGGATGTGTTGTCTGCTTCTTGCTCTTTGACCACAGAGCACTTGAACCCTCACAATGAGAGCTTTTGGTCAGACTGGGAAGTGGAAGATGCTTTGCCCAGTACACAATCATACCCGTGCCTGACCACACTGATGGTGAAGCCACATGGCGTGGCTGGGTCTTTGTCATCGCTCTTGCTTGAATAGAGATGTCTAGCTTCTCATTGAGGAACCCAGAGAGCGTGCAGGGGTGACATTGTTGGAGGACCAGTGGCTTGGCTCAGAGTATGAGAGACAGCCAGGTTCATCACAGGCCCTTTATCCCTGCATGACATGAATGTAAAGTGAGTGACTTGTGAGAACTACACCACCCTGGAGGAAAGGAAGAAATCGTTTCAGTTCCAAATTTTAAAGATTTTATTTATTCATTTTTAGACAGAAGAGAGAGAGAGAAGGGAGGGGAGCAGGAAGCATCAACTCCCATATGTGCCTAGTCAGGCAAGCCCGGGTTGTCGAACCGGCGACCTCAGTGTTCCAGGTTGACACTTTATCCACTGCGCCACCAAGACCAAGCCTCAGTTCTACATTTTAGAGTCTTCTGCAAAGTAAGAAATTTTATTTATTTTGGTCAGGATGCTTCTTTGTTTCTTTCACTACCAGGTCGAACAATGTTGGCACTGTCTGCCACAGTCTCATGCCATTGAATGTTAGGTAAATCTTGCACTGATGTTCATACTTGAAGGATCTTTTGTTTTAACGAATTAGAGAAACTGAGCCTGCTTTAATGGAGTGGACCCAATTGCTATTTGTGACCTTCCTCTCCTGCCCCCCAAGGAAAGCTAGAATCTGCCTAGTAAGTGAAGACATTACTTTCTGAGTACTTAGGTAAAGTAAAGAAGGCTGAAATTGTGTAGCAGTAGCATCAGGGAAACTCTGGGATTATTAGTGTAAAAATTGTTATTAGTATAGCATAAATTCTACCTTTAAGTCAGCATTACTATTTTGATGTGACAGTTGACAAAAGGGGAAACAAGCAAAGAGGCCACTGCTTTGTTAGAGAACTCTGTCCGTTTGTCTGTCCATCCATCCATCTATACATGCATGCCAGGCATTATATTAGCATTAGGGATACTGCAGTGGAAAAGACAAAAATGTCTGTCTTCACTCAGGTCTCAGCATATTGTCATTCTGGAATCAGAGGGACTCTTTCTGCCCAGTTACACAGGGCTGGATGTGTAAAGAGAATGTACAATCAAGGAACAGTGAAGCTTTGATCAAATGGCAAAATACAGGTGAGGCGCCCGTGGTTAGAGAAGGCAGAATGTATGATGGGAACACACTGATCTTGGAGACATCCCTGTAGTCAGACTGGGGGAACTATAGTAAGGACAGTATCAGGCGTCCCCAAACTACGGCCCGCAGGCCATATGCAGCCCCCTGAGGCCATTTATCCAGCCCCCCCCCCCCCCGCCGCACTTCCAGAAGGGGCACCTCTTTCATTGGTGGTCAGTGAGAGGAGCACTGTATGTGGTGGCCCTCCAACAGTCTGAGGGACAGTGAACTGGCCCCCTGTGTAAAAAGTTTGGGGACCCCTGGTAGGTCATCAGCTAGGCATGGGCCAGTGTGGAACAAAGGCTTTGGAAGGGACAGGTGTATGTAGTTGAGGCTCAGTTGATAGATAACCTTTCCTTGCTTAAGCATGGAGGGGACCTGTTTAGCTATACACACGCTCATCACTGAATGCCTGTTTGAAATAAAAGATGCAAGTATAGAAGCAGGGAGGTCTGCCTGGGCAATGGGAAGAAGAGCTGATGCTTACCCTAGCCAGGGAGAGAGCTCTGTCCCCTCTCCTGGGCTTGGTTTCCTTATCTTTATAATGGGTCCTATAACACAAAAGTCTTTCCTGGTTTGAATTAAAAAAAAAAAAAAAAAAAAAACAAACCCAAAAACCTCCCACAACATTGTTAAGAATGTAACCAGTTGCCTCTTTGATTAGAAATCCCCAGGAGTGGAAGGGACCTGGTTTTTCCTAGTTTCCACTATCTTTGGAGTGAATGCAGGATGTCTGTTTTGCAGATTACCAGTTCCCTATCCAAATGTGCAGAATCTCATGCTGCAGTGTGAGTGTAGTAGTGACACTGGGTCACTGTGTGAGTGTACTCATAATCTGTCACCAGGCTGCTCTGTCCTGCAGTCACTCCAGATGAGAGGCAAGACTACTCAGAGAAGTAGGCCTCTGCAACTAGAACCCTGAAAGCCTGGGCAGGGCTGACCTGTATTTCTTTAAATCTTTGTCTTGGTTGTCACTGGCTGTGGTTGACTCCCCTTAAGATCCCTCCCAGAAGAAAGTCACCAGATGTCTGTCTGCTCATCAGGGCTCTGCAGCCTTCTCTTTACAGCAGTAAATCTTGTATGCATCCTCTCTGAGATAAACTATTCCTTCTCTTCCCTTTTCACCATGTCTCCTTCTTCTCCTTCCCTCTGCCTTAAAGAAAGCAAGCAAAACATCTAACTATATGGAAATAATGATTGCCAAGGTCTATTAGAATGACATATTATGTCTGTGTGTGTGTGGGGGGGGGGGGAGTGTTCCACCTATAATGGTGGCCAAATCTTTCAAAGTACATCATCTGACATTGTAGAATATAGACTTCTCTCTCATAGCAAAGTGGTATTTTATAAGCTTGTAGTTTAAAAATATCATGAACAAATACATTCTTCTCAATTACGTGCCAGTTCTACTATAATCTTCTCTTTATTCTCCTATTTCTCTAGAAATTATTGGAATCTACTTATAAAAACTGGGGCATTGTACATTATAGTTGTTAAAAAATGAATCAGTACAAGCCTGAGCAGTATGATAATTAAAAGTTTTAGATGTTCTGATTTTTAAAGAGCATTTCTGAACCTGAATGAAGCAGTCAGTGTTCCTGATGAACCACGGGCCCACTGAAAAAGTGTTCAAGTCTTTTTGAGCATCATAACTATTAAGGAATTAACATTACCTCTGCCATGTTTAAACATTAACCAGAAGGCTTCCTCTGCTGTTACCTGTTACCAACAATTACTTGGTACGTTTTCTGGCAGTCGAGCTTTGTTTTTCCTCCAAGGAGATGCTAGAACGGGATGAGAATAGACATTAGGCTTCATTCAACCAAGGAAGATTCTTGATTATGTCCAAGGAAACACTGGCCTCGTAGGTACATAGAGTTTGCTGTTTCTGACGTTTTGTAACTTGTCAACATCCCCCACTTTCCCAGCACACACACACACACACACACACACATACTCCCACACCTTCCACCCACTCTCTTACCTGGATCCAGAGGAGAGAGAGCTGTAGTAATTATTTTATTGTGTAATGATAAGTGGTACCTCTTTTCCTATTTGGGACAGTCATTAAAGTTGCTTCAGGGAGATGGTGTGATGACAAGGTGCAATTAAACATAGGTGCTTCTGCTTAAGGACCGAAGGTATTAATGCTCTCCAGGTCGCTCTTATTTGGGGGATACCTAAAGGGGAGACTGCTCTACTGCAAATGTGTTCATTTGGTTATTTACAATAGGCTGGGTGACCCAGAAACTTAAACCCCACGAAGAACAAAAGTACTTTCAAACTTACAAATGGGAAGACCTTGGCGGCCCTTGAATAGCTCCTCTGGAGTGCTTTCTTTGCCACCTAGCTGCTTTGGAGCTGTGGTGTCTGATAGCTTCTCAGCCTAGTGGGCCCCATAAAATTTTAGCCTGTTTCTCTATAGAGTGCGTTGGAGTGGCCTTTTCTCTCTGCCTCTTCTATACTCTTAAATACCCTTTGGAAAAAGAGCTGATGAGGTGCATTGAAACTTGGCATCAAAAGCCATTCATTGATAGTCATCACTCAGGTTCTTCTGTACTTTTGGCCTTGAGTTTTATGTTTAAAATGATTTTTTGTTGTGTGTGTGTGGGGGGCGGTATTGTTATAAGGAATTACTCCTATAATGCAAAAAGATACACATTAACAGTATATAGATTAAAAAAGAGAAGCTTTCTCATTGTACTCTTCTTCCTGTAGCTACTACCACTGTGACCAGCTGGTGTCTGGTTTTTCTTTTCTGCACATTTATCTACACACCCTGTTCCTTGACCTGCTGACCCAGGGCTTCTCTGATTATATATAGTAGGATACCCTCAGTGCATCAAAACTAAATCTGACATGTCTTAAGATTCAGATTAAGGGAGGCAGGACAGACTTCGAGGTGTTTGTGGGAGTGGCACTGGTCTTAAGTGCCTAGGTTTCACTTTTCTCTGTGCTTCAGGCATTGCCCCAGTTTTTTATCTGGCTCTCACAGTTCTTGATTCTTCCTATGTTGTTCTAATGGGGCTTTTCTAGAATGAAATTTCTGAGTATCTCAGTTCCTGCAAGCTCAGACAGGAGCACACAAACCCTGTCTGTGTGTGCCTACCCTTTGTCCCTAGAGGCACCACTGTAAAGCCCCAGTCATGTGATCTGCTCTGGCAGATCTGCAGCAACCTGCCTCAGTCTCCCATGTGACAAAGCCCCGCCATTATTAGGTTTCCAGTCAGTGTGTCCCAATCTTGGCGTATCTGTCCTGTGGCTTTGGTTTTTGGGTGCTCTGTGTCCTTGGTTTATTTCTCTTCATTTTGGGCTCTTTGCTTGAGGTATATTCACCAGGCTCCACTGTTTGAGGTCAAGACTGCTGTCTTTGTTCCCTTAGAAGGTGACCTGTCTGCTGCTGAACCCATCCATGTGAGGGTGAGGTGCTCACACTGACATATCTGACCAGCTGTCCCTGGTCAGCCTGTGGCATCCTCCCATCTCCTATAAGGCTTGTAGGGTTGCAGTGGCTGCAGAAATGATTTTCTTTCTTTTCTTGTGGGAGAGACAGAGAGGGACAGATAGGGACATACAGGAAGGGAGAGAGATGAGAAACATCAATTCTTTGTTGCGGTTTCTTAGTTGTTCATTGATTGATTTCTCATATGTGCCTTGACCGGGGGCCACAGCAGACCAAGTGACCCCTTGCTCAAGCCAGCGACCTTGGGTCCAAGCTGGTGAGCTTTGCTCAAACCAGATGAGCTTGCACTCAAGCTGGCGACCTTGGGGTCTTCTTGAACCTGGGTCCTCTGCATCCCAGTCCGACGCTCTATCCACTGCGCCACCTCCTGGTCAGGCCAGAAATGATTTTCTACGGTACCATCACTATAGTTTATGAGAGAATCCATTTCCCTAAGCCTGGTAGAGGGTTGCTTCCACCAGCACCAGTATTCTCTTAGGGTCTCCAAAGAAACTCTCCCACGCTGGAGGGGGGTAGATTATCTTTTTCTCTCAAGAAGTGTTGCTTGAACCTTCGTCCTTCACCACTCTTGTGCACTGAACCCCATGGATGGCCTTTCCCAGTGTCCTCTACAGCATGTGAGGATTCAGGGGTGCAGCCCAGAGGCACAGTCAGGGTAATTTAGGAACCTAGACTCTGCTCTTCTTGGCATAGGTTTCTCTGTATCCGCCAGTCACTCCCAAGTGCCGTTGTATTCACTCACCCTGGCACCTTTATTGCTAGTCGCCACTCGACATTGCTGCCAAACTCACACCCAGGTCTTTCAGCTATGGGTTCCTGATCAAGGAGAGCAGTCTCCTGTCTGTGTACTCCAGTTTTATTCTTATCCTCGGCTGAAAGTCCTGACCTGACTTAGCCATGACCCAGAACTGCACCTGCAGTGGTCTTTTCTAGCTTAGTCGTCTCTCATCTCTTTAAATGTACAGTCTGGGTCTTGTGACTGTCAGACCCATGTAACATGCCACACCTGTGTAGTCCCCACACTGGAGACAAACTGTCCCCTAGCCCTGCAGTACACCAGTGACAGTTTTCTTGGAATCCTGAGGACCACTCACCAGCTGCCCTAGCAAAGCAGCAGGCTCAGTACCTGGGAATGTGGTCCCTGCTCCCTAGGCCTGTGAAGGTGCCTGAGTAAGCTGCTTGGTCATGGGTGGCTTACTTCCAATCTATACTCTTGCAGTCTTTGAAGTAACTTTTTAATTTAAGGTTAGATTTCTGTGCCTTTTTATATATTAAAAAAAAAAGCAACAAAAAACCATGGCTTTTTTTGAGCTTAGCCAGCAGACAAAAGCTACCTCTGAAAGTGGAACTGAGATACAAACTTCACAGATTTTCTGGCTTCCTGGACCTTGGAATAGGACCGAGGGACTTGAGGAACCCTACCAAAGCCAGGGTTTGTGGTCTAGCATGGCGCCTTGTTCATCTGAGCTGCTGCTACATACAGGCTTAGGACTTTTTAAAAAAATTATGAAGATGAGAGTTTCTACCTCTTAAACTGTTAGTTGTCATGCCCTGGCTGGTGCTGTTAATATAAAACTGAGACTGGAGGCCATAAATTTTAAGATGAAGATGATAAGCTGCTGCCAACAAACTTTTTTCTTACAATAAAATGTTTTTGAAAAAGAAAAATACCCATGCCAGACTTGTTTGTCTGAAATTTATCTCTAGGTATGCCAGAGCCGTGCCCCCCCCCCCCACCTTGAAGCTGACTAGGGGTGGCAGGAAGAAGGGGATGGACAGAACGGGTCCATTTGAGTTGGGACTGGCCTGTGCCTGCCTCTCAGTGTGTGTACCATGTCAGGGCATGTGTCTGGTTTAAAATGCTATCCATCTATCAACATACTGACCCCTTTTCATTTTCATTGTTCTATTGTTTTGACTATAAAAGTGACACTTGTTACAAAACCAGTTTCTGTGATCTAGAACAGTGTTCTCAAACTTCTCTGTGCATCAGAATCATCTGGCCCAACCTCCAGGGTGTCTGATTCAGTGGTTCTGGGTGGGGCCTGAGAATTTGCATTTCTAACAAGTTCCCATCTGCTGCCGCTAATCTGGCAACCGCCCTCTGAGAACCCCTGATCTAGGAGGTACAATGGAATGAGCATCAGCTTTAGTCTTATCACTCAGAACACTGTTAACATTGTAGAGTGTAAATACTTATATTATGGGCCTGTACTTAAAAGCAAAGATAGTTCTGTGCTATATATATTATTGCTTTTTGGAAAAAACCAACCTTTTTATTTTAGAATAGTTGTAGAGTTACAGACAGGTTGAAAGATAGAGCACAGAGTTCCTGAATACCCTGCATTCCGTTTCTCTTATTGTTAATATTTTACATTATTATGGTACATTTGTCACAACTAAGGAACCAACATTGGTACACTAACTAAATTCCATACAATTATTACTTTTAGTGGAGATACATGAAACTATTTTCATAATAAGATTCAAGTATCAGAACTGCAATGAGAGAGAAACAAGAGAACTCTTCATTCTTCCCATCTCACACCTTTTCTATATTTCAGAGTATTTTTCTATATACTGTTATATACATGTAATCACACATGCACACACATCCTATTTTGGGACATGCTTTTTTAAAATTTAAATATGTCTTGAAAGTTTTTCTCTATCAATATATCTAAATCTTCCCCATTGTGTTTTTTAAAATTTTTTATTAATTTTTAATTTATTGTGTTTACATGGATTCAAGTGTCCCATTGAATATAACTCCCTCACCCCGTTATATCTTTTTAAAATTTAATATCAGTTTCCGGATTTTAAGTGTAGTAGATTAAAGGTGACGTCTAGCACACCTTCTCTTTTTCTTGCATTGGAGGTTAGAGATTATTTGCCCTCCTTTGTGGAGTACTTAGTATGTTCCAGGCACTGCCAAGCATTTAGCATATATTATCTAACACAGTTATCAAAACAACCTTATGAAACAGGTATCATTATTATCCCTATTAACAGATGAAGAAACTAAGGGTCAAGGAGATTAGGCAAGGAAAACCCTTTGATGACTCTCTCCCCCACCCTTGATGACTTTCTAACTGGAGCAGGCTCTCAGGCACTTTGGTTTCCATGAACCACTTGGTTGGTGTGAACATTGTTTGTTCAGCTGTCCTATGTGCCATGGCCAGTGCTGGAGTGTGAAGGTGAAGAATGTCCTCAAGGAACCCAATCTAGTTGAGGAGACATACATATAAATAAATAATTATGGGATAAGTATGATCAACTGGAGGTTTTAAGTTACTGTTGGGTTTTTGATGCCATAAAAAATGGAAGTTTAGCATCAGACTTTAATCAGACTTAAGTTTGAATTCTAAGTGTTACTTTTTTAGCTGAGTTACTCTGGGCAAGGCATTTAACCTCTGAATTTTTGTTATGAATATCTTAAAATATTTCTTGTGGTTGTTACAATTAAATACATATTAAGAACTATATTGTGCTTAATGAATATATAAATATATAGATACGGTATATTTCATATATATTGCATGGGTTTAATAAATATAGATGTATAATCTCTGTGCCATCAATTAATTACTGACTGGAACCTTGCTTTTAAAAATCCTTGGAAAGTTGCGATAGAGCGTCGGCCTAGCGTGCGGAGGACCCGGGTTCGATTCCCGGCCAGGGCACACAGGAGAAGCGCCCATTTGCTTCTCCACCCCTCCGCCGCGCTTTCCTCTCTGTCTCTCTCTTCCCCTCCCGCAGCCAAGGCTCCATTGGAGCAAAGATGGCCCGGGCGCTGGGGATGGCTCTGTGGCCTCTGCCTCAGGCGCTAGAGTGGCTCTGATCGCAACATGGCGACGCCCAGGATGGGCAGAGCATCACTCCCTGGTGGGCAGAGCTCGCCTCTGGTGGGCGTGCCGGGTGGATCCTGGTCGGGCGCATGCGGGAGTCTGTCTGACTGTCTCTCCCTGTTTCCAGCTTCAGAAAAATGAAAAAAAAAAAAAAATCCTTGGAAAGTTTCAGCTAGAGATAAGAATGGAACCAAATATCACAGCCTTCTTTCTTATCTTTTATCTCTCAAGATCAAATCCGGAAGCCCTCCCAGAACCCCTTATGCCCCCATCTTTGCCTTCTCAGAGCATTCTCTTGATGGGTCTCACTCTTGCCACTTAACCCTCACTCCCATATATGTTTTATTCGCCTTCTCTCTGTGTAACTACAGTCTCTTTGGAGGGCAGAATCTGTGTCTTTCATTCTTGTGTTCTGCAGTTTAATGGAAACACATTAAATATCAGTTGTAGAACCAGATGCTATAGATGGGGCTCACATTCTACATGCCAAGACGGGTCAAGTTTAAACATTAGGGTTTCTGAAGAGTTTTTTCACTTCTCCCAAGCACCCTACCTCCCAGGTTTTTTAGAGATTAGCCTTTTATACCTAAACTTAAGTTTTGTTTTTGTGTAACACAGAAGAGTCATTGATCATTTTGTTCAACAAGATTTTTAATGAACTATATCTTGATATATGAGTAGTCTGCATTATGAATTAACTTAATCCTTGGCTCTTTCATTGGGAGGCAAGATATATGTTGATATTCTCTCCCCACTGCCTCCCCACTTAGAGAAGCAGAACAAAACCTCAGCAGGCCTATGCCTTGTGCAGCCAGGACAATTCTGACCAAGCTGCCACAGGTTAGATAAAATGCCATTTGCTCTTTTCCTTCTCTTTTTATGCCTGGGGTAGAGAGCATTCTGGCAAGGACTCTGGGCCAGCAGAGCTGGAATAATCTTATAAAGAAGTTTTGGTAGAAGGTGAGGCTAAGTGAGTTAAAGGAAAGACTAGTTTCTTGCTGTGTATTGGCTTGGAGATGTTTCTAAGTTTGTCCTGGGGGATTAGGTGGTTAAAACGTGTTCCACGTCAACCTGAACTGTCTAAATAGTAATCCTGAGAAGACGTATGGCAGTGTTATTTTTTCCTCCTTCCCCTGGAAAATCAGCTAACTCCACACTTTCATTAGAAAGTGGGCTTGACTTGTTGAGTATGTGAAAATCCACTCTCCTGCATTTGGAGAGCAGGCTGCCCCTTTCTGAGGGGCAGCGGGCAGCAACAGAGCCCCAGTAGGTTTCTGCCTTTGCTCCCCTAAGAGAGCCAGCTATTCAGAAAACTTAATCCAGGTTCTTCTTCCATTCAGACTTAATCTGGTTATTCAGAGGCCCTTGCCCTCCCCTTAAGAGATTGCCTGTGCCTGACCTAGGGCCAAGGAGGTCTTCCTCTTTGGCCTTGAAGGCTCAAGAGGGCAGGAGCAAGTCTGATTCTTTGGGTAGGGGTTGGGTTGGGTCTCTTAATCTTCAGTTGTGAACTGTAAAGGAGATCCACCAGCAAAGATTCCCTGTCCTCCATAATTGACCATTGCAGAGAGAGCGACACACACACAGTGTCTCTGTGTATATGGCCAAATATAACAATGTTATCTCACTGAGGCTGTTAATTTTATGGATAGTTATTTCTTTTCAGCCACTTGAATCACTATAACGAAATCCTTTTTCTTTTTCTTTTTTCTATCTTTAGTTCTATAACATCTTTAGTGACAGAAGTAGAAGGGCTTTAGGAAGATCATGTAAATAAATGTCTGCATCTCTCCTCACACTTCTGTTTTCTTCTGACACTGAAAAAACAAGAGCAGAAACAGCATTCTTAGAAATCCTGTCACTGCAAAAGGATTAGCTTGAGGTGATGGTGGTGACGGTAGCAGCTAAGGAAGAAAATTGTAAGGGCCTTGCTTTAAAGTACTTGCTTGTCTATTAGCTGTGTGGCAATAAGTGTCTGAAATAAGTGCAAATGTATACTTATTTAGTTTAATTCAGAAGAGTTTTTAAAGAAAATTCATGTGTATGCATTTCCATTTGGCTGAGGACAAAATACATAGTCTTGGCCTATTGAAAGAGCCATTTATTTATTATTAATGAATTAATTATTTACTGATTTTAGCTAGAGAGGAAGTAGGGGGGGAGAGAAACAGGGACAGAAACGTCACTCTGTTCTTGTACGTGCCCTGACCGGGGATCAAACCGGCAACCTCTGTGCTTTGTGCTGATGCGCTAACCCAGGGGTCCCCAAACTGCGGCCCCCTGAGGCCATTTATCCGGCCCCCACTGCACTTCTGGAAGGGGCACCTCTTTCATTGGTGGTCAGTGAGAGGAGCATAGTTCCCATTGAAATACTGGTCAGTTTGTTGATTTAAATTTACTTGTTCTTTATTTTAAATATTGTATTTGTTCGTTTTGTTTTTTTACTTTAAAATAAGATATGTGCAGTGTGCATAGGGATTTGTTCATAGTTTTTTTTATAGTCCGGCCCTCCAACAGTCTGAGGGACAGTGAACTGGCCCCCTGTGTAAAAAGTTTGGGGACCCCTGCTCTAACCAGTGGAGCTATCCTGCCAGGGCAGAAAGAGCCATTTAAATTTTGTCAGGTTCTTTTTCTTTTTCCACTGATTTTAGAGAGTGGGAAAGAGAAGCATCAACTCGTTCCATTTAGTTGAGTACTCATTGATTGTTTCTCATACATGTCCTGACCAGGTGTTGAACCCGTGACCTCTGGCTTGCTGAGGAACAGTTTATCCACTGAGCCACTTGGCCAGGGCTGATTTTTGTTTTTAACACAGCACATTTTATATCTGCAAAATGTAGTGAAGACAGATCCATTGATAAAATCAGATTGTGTAAGTCTTTGATTCGGGTGTGTTTATGCTGGAAGAAATCACCCCTGCTATTTTAGCTTTGCCCTTTTGCATTGGCTATGATTCTGCAATACAGTTTCAAGCCTGAACCCTTTGTGTGTACATCTAGCCCTGTGAACCTCTCACCTGTTGCCGGAAATCATTTTGAGCAAATGATACTTTCTTTGAGGGACAGAGCACTTTCTCAACAGAGAGCAGGGGCAAGGACATACAGATGTGTCCACCTGCCTGGACCTGACTTCTGTGAAAACCCATTAAAAACAACAGATGACAGTTCTTCTGTGGAAGAGAAGGGAGATAGCACTTTCATATAAGGGTATCCAGATATTTAGTAGTAGCCAGGACCTAAGTGAAGAATGAAGACCATGCTTTTATCCCCTCTCCTTGATTTTAGACCTTTATGGTTTTTGCCCGCTGGTGGAAAGAATTTTGGTCTGAGAGTTGGGAGACCTAGCCTCTAGTTGAGCTGAGTGACCTTTGGCAAGTCTCTTAGTGTTCTAAGGTCTTCAGAATAAGGAAGTAGGATTTTATTCTCTTAGCAGTCTCTTCCCCCTGAGTTCTATATGATTACCACAGGCCAGTGCTGTGTTTGGGGTTGGAGGTCTTCTTTAATGTGAAAGGGACTATTTGAGAAGTCCATAGGGGTTGCAAAGTCTAGTGACGCTTGTGTCTTTCATCTGGAAAAACGGGAACAGCTTCTACCCAAATTAAGAGGCATCTTCAGATTTTTCTATTTAGATTGGAAGTCCTGTTGGAAAGGGGTCATTTTAGATAAGGATTTAGAGATTTTTCCAACCAAGAGATGATTTTATTTGTCCTGAGATGGTGTGTAGAGCTGGTACTTGCCATTGTATCATTAATGGCTGTGTTGCTCTTTCCATCGCTGTGGGCCTTATCTTTCTGTATGCTGAAAGATTGGACTAGCACTTCAAAAGGCAACTTCAGGAAATGCTGTTTTATGTATTTTCTTTTCCCCCCTGCTTTTCCTAGTGCTTGAACAACATGAAACTACCAGGTTTTATGTTCCACTGGGAAGCTGCTGCTGGTCCAGTGTTTTTCTCTTCCCTTTCTCCTCCTGTCCCCTCTCTGCCGGAGACCCCTCCTCCCCCCATTCTTGTTCTGCTCTGAGGGGAGCTGTACCTTTGTGGTTCTTCTGCAGCTGCTGGACTTTGATGGGGACATGCTTGCTGCTTCTACATTTGCTTCCCGTAGCAACCAGTTCTTTGAAGATGACCTCTTGCTGTTTGCCTGTTGTCTCTCATGTTGGATTATAGATGAGAGATTTACCAGGCTGGGGGTAGGGGCCCACTGTTAGCACATTTCTTTTAGGGTTCCCAGCTTCGCTCAGACTATTTTCTCATTCCAGAATATGAGGTTTGGAGAGAGAGAGAGAGAGAGAGTGTGTGTGTGTGTGTGTATGTATTTGTGTTGAATCAAACATAGTTTTAAGTGTGTAGAATTGCCCAAATTGCAAGATAATTTGGAAATAAGTGTTGCCATGGTTCCTTATTGAACTATTTGATTTACTTCTCATTTTTATTATAATGTGATTAACACACATAGAAGGGGGAGGGTACCATTTGCTCCTCTCTGGTCACAAGTGTTTGTGTGTTGGCACCAAACTTGCTTCTTGATGTAATCTGAGCTCTAGGAATTGCCAGATTACCTAAATCTCCACACATTTGAACCCCCCTGTGTCCCCCCTAAAGCATTATTTTCTCTCTTTTTTAAAAGATTTTACTCATTTTTAAAGATAGAAGGGTGGGGGAGCAGAAAGCATCAACTCCCAAATGTACCTTGACCAGGCAAGGCCAGGATTTTAAACTGTCAACCTCAGCATTCCAGGTCGATGCTTTATCCCCTGTGCCACTACAGGTCAGGCTCTCTCTCTCTTTTTTCCAAGCAGCAGTATCCCCCATATATGGCCTCATCCTGCGGACAGCTTCTGATGTACTGTGTAGCCAGTGTGTGGATTTCTGTTTAGCTTAGCTCAGTGGACTTGCCTTGGGCAAGGTGAGAACAAGGATGGAACAAGGACCTTGTAGGACAGCAGGAATTCTGAAAGAACCCTGGATTAAAACAAAAACTAGTAATTTTTCCCTATCTAAGTAGCAAGGGGTAAAATATTAGCACATATTTTAGTAAAAAGGTAAATAAAGTACCTTTTTTAATGCACTGCTGCTAGAAGGGTTGTTTGTAGCTATACGTCTATCAGATACTCATACAGCTTGACTGAACTTTTATTCTAGGAACTTAGCCTAAAAAATCATCAGAGATGCCTATCAAGATTTTTGTGTGAGGATGTTCCCTAACATGTTATTTATAATAGAAAATTGCCAACAATGAGAATATCTAACAATCAAGGGCTAGCTAAGTGATAGTACTTTTATTCATAGATAGAGTAGTATGCATACATTACAGTTGTTGAAGAAAGTATTTAATGTCAAGGGAAAATGCTCTAAGTTAACACAGTAGAATATAATGCAATATAGCATATAATACTAGTTTTTATTTAAAAATGATTTAAAAATGTGTGGCATGCATAGCAAAAAGACTATCATTAAATTCTACCTCCTAATTGTTCTCTAGTAATGAGATGAGATTTTGGGGTACATTAATTTTCTTTTTTCTTTTTTTTTCTCCACATTTTTCCGAAGCTGGAAATGGGGAGGCAGTCAGACAGACTCCCGCATGCGCCCAACCGGGATCCACCCGGCATGCCCACCAGGGGGCGATGCTCTGCCCATATTGGGGCGTCGCTCTGCCGCAATCAGAGCCATTCTAGCGCCTGAGGCAGAGGCCACAGAGCCATCCTCAGTGTCCGGGCAAACTTTGCTCCAGTGGAACCTTGGCTGCGGGAGGGGAAGAGAGAGACAGAGAGGAAGGGGGGGGGTGGAGAAGCAGATGGGCGCCTCTCCTGTGTGCCCTGGCCAGGAATAGAACCTGGGACTCCTGCATGCCAGGCCGACGCTCTACCACTGAGCCAACCAGCCAGGGCCCATTAATTTTCTTCATATTCTGAGTTCTTTAGTGATCGAGTATTATTTTTATAAGCTGAGGAAGTTTTTTTTTTAATTAAGTTTTAGAGAGGAGAGAGAGTGAGAGAGAGAGAGAGAGAGAGAGAGAGAGAGAGAGAGAGAAGGGGGAGGGAGGAACAGGAAGCATCAACTCCCATATGGCAAGCCTAGGGTT
The DNA here is from genome assembly GCF_036850765.1 of Saccopteryx bilineata. NCBI lineage: Eukaryota > Metazoa > Chordata > Mammalia > Chiroptera > Emballonuridae > Saccopteryx > Saccopteryx bilineata. The sequence continues at coordinate 258,273,682 of NC_089491.1, read as the reverse complement.
TTGAACCGGCGACCTCAGCATTCCAGGTCGACACTTTATCCACTGCGCCACCACAGGTCAGGCCGAGGAAGTTTTTTTAAAAAAAGTTATCCCTCACCCCCAAAAAAGTACATTGAGAATTTTTTGTTTAAAGCTAAATATTTTTTTAATAGGTGAACCAAGAAAATGCCTCTGTTTTTTGCATTTTGGTCATTAGAATGTGTTCGACATTTTTGGTGTTTTTTTTTAGTCAATGCCACCATCATTCTTTGTGTAAGAGAAATGGCTTTGCAGCTTTAAGAAGGTGTAGTTTTATCTAAAAGGAAGCTATACCTCTTAGCAGGGACTCAATAAAATAATATATCATCTTTTGTTATCATGCAGTGATGCCTCACTTCCATATACTAGTAATGATGTTGTATATGGGTGTTGGTGTTTGGATCAGTTGTTTTTGACACAGTCCAGGTGCACTATCTATTTGCTAAAGGTAGATGAATGACAGTGGGCTTTGTGAGTCCTTCTGCATGTTGGTGGTTGAAATCACTAGTTACGGAACCTTTATTGGGAAATATTTGTGACATGGGAAGAATGAAACGTGTCAGTAGATGATGGTTTTGTGAGCAGGTTGTCTAAGGGCACTGGAGTCAAGGGAGAGGGTTTTAGGGACTGGAGGGTGGGTATCACCTGTGTTTAGCAGTAGCAGATAGATTCTGGGGGTAGAAAGGTCTGTACTGTCTGTTGAGGTGAACTTGACTATAAGATTGGTGGAGTAAGAGGGATGAGTAGCTATGAAATCATGAACTGACAAACCTTGTGCTTCTTCAGCCCTCACTGTCACCCATTGCTTGGGAAATCCATAAGGCTGGGGGATGATAAATATAGCAGACATTTCCTGGGAAGGCATTGAATGGCCAGCCCAGAATGCTGGAATGGGGATAAAGCTACCCTCTGTTGGGGTCATCATGTGGGAGGGACTGGTGAGGTTAGGCTTGGCTCCCTTGAGAGTGTTAAGTTTTTTGACATACTCTTCTATTTTGAATCCTTTAAATAGGCCCATGTAGGAATCCATAGGTGTCTAGATGGAATTTTCTTTCATCTGGTACCCTATTAACCATATATTACTGAATTATGTTACATTTTATTATCCATCAATAATAGATCATTTAAGTTGTTTCCACTTTGGTTATTATAAACAATACTGCTGTGAACATTCATACTACAAGTCTTTGTATGGACGTGTTTTAATTTCTCTTGAGTATGAACCTGAGACTGCCAGACTGTTTTACAAAGTAGCAGTACCATTTTACATCGGAATCCTTATCTCTCTCCACATCCTCATTAACCCTTGTTATCATGTCTTTTTGATTATAGTTATCCTTGTAAGTGTGAAGTGTTATCTCGTGTGTGTGTGTGTGTGTGTGTGTGTGTGTGTGTGTGTGAGAGAGAGAGAGAGAGAGAGAGAGAAACAGAGAGACAGAGAGAGGGATAGATAGGGACAGACAGACATGAAGGGAGAGAGATGAGAAGCATCAAGTCTTTGTTGCAGCTCCTTAGTCTCCTTAGTTGTCCATTGATTGCTTTCTCATACATGCCTTGACCATGAGATTACAGCAGAGTGAGTGACCAAGGGCTTCAAGCCAACGACCTTGGGCTTCAAGCCAGCGACCTTAGGACTTAAACCAGCGACCATGGGGTCATATTTATGACCCCTGCACTCAAGCTGGTCAGCCCACACTCAAGCCGGGTGAGCCCATGCTCAAGCCAGTGACCTCGGGGTTTTGAACCTGGGTCCTCCACATCCCAGTCCAGTGCTCTATCCATTACACCAGTGGTCCCCAACCTTTTTTGCGCTACAGACTGGTTTAATGTCAGAAAATATTTTCACGGACTGGCCTTTAGGGTGGGATGGATAAATATATCACGTGACTGAGACAAGCATCAAGAGTGAGTCTTAGACGGATGCAACAGAGAGAATCTGGTCATTTAAAAAAAATGAAACATTGTTCAGACTTAAATATAAATAAAACGGGAATAATGTAAGTTAGTTATTCTTTCTTTGTGGACCAGTACCAAATGGCCCATGGACTGGTACCGGTCCGCGGCCCAGGGGTTGGGGGACCACTGCATTACATCACTGCCTGGTCAGGCTCGCTGTGTTTTTGATTTGCATTTCTGTGATGGCTAATGATGTGGAACAACTTTTCATGTGCTTATTGGCCATCTTTATATCTTTTTTGGAGAAATACTTATCAGATCCTTGCCCATTTAAATCGGGTTATTTTTTTTATTGTAAAAGTTTTTAATACTCTTAAAGTATTAAAGACCACAAATAGATTTTCTTTATGTTAGTTATATCTACCTGTATTTGCCAACAGAAACTTCAAAAACATTTAATTTAAAATTTTTAGAGTAATAGAAAATCCATTACATGTTAACACAGCTAACATTTTTTATGAAACTATTTATTTTGGAAAATACAGTGAGAAGAATGGCCTTATTTTATATTTTTATAAGCCTTTTTAATGTCTGGCTTAATAAGAGAAAGTTGGATTCTCACATCTACTTCTCCACCTGTTCTGCTTCAATATACTTTGAAGTATAGGGAGAAAATCTGGCCTTATACAGATAACGCAGTTGGAAAAGGAGAAGTATTTTATTAGCTTCTTAAGATAATTGGGGTACTCTATAGTACCAAAACTCATCAACAAGAGGTAATTTCTCAAGGGTTAGTTGTAGTGTAGAATCTGAAGCCATAGGATGAATGCTTCATTCCCTTTTTAACGTTATTATTATTATTATTATTATTATTATTATTATTTTGCTTCATTCCCTTTTACACTGAAATCCACTGGTCTTGGCTTGACCTGTGGTGACACACTGGATAGTGCATCAACCTGGAATGCTGAGGTTGCTGGTTCAGAACCCTAGGCTTGCCTGGTCAAGGCACATAGGAGAAGCAGCTACTGTTATAAGTCTATGTTTGTCGCCCCTCTTCTCTCTCTAAAAATCAATAAAATTTTTAAAAAGAAAGAAAGAAAAAATCCACTGGTCTCTGTTGCACTTTGAATGGAACTAATAAATTATTTTATCATGCGCCTGACCAGGCGGTGGCGCCGTGGATAGAGCGTCAGACTGGGATAACGAGGACCCAGGTTCGAGACCCTGAGGTCGCCAGCTTGAGTGCGGGCTCATCTGGTTTGAGCAAAAGCTCACCAGCTTGGACCCAAGGTCGCTGGCTCGAGCAAGGGGTTACTCGGTCTGCTGAAGGCCCACGGTCAAGGCACATATGAGAAAGCAATCAATGAACAACTAAGGTGTCACAACAAAAAACTGATGATTGATGTTTTCCATCTCTCTCCATTCCTGTCTGTCCCTATCTACCCCTCTCTCTGACTCTCTATCTCTGTTAAAAAAAGAAAAAAATATTTTATCATGCATTGGTCATTTAGAAAAAACTGGTTCACGGCCCTGGCCAGGTAGCTCAGTTAGTTAGAGCTGAGATTGCAGGTTTGATCCTCGGTCAGGGCACATACAAGAATCAACCATGAATGAGTGGAACAACATCTCTCTCTCTCTTTCTTTTTCTCCCTCTCTCAAAAAAAAAAAAAAGAAAGAAAAGAAAGAAAGAAAAGAAAGAAAGAAAGAAAGAAAGAAAGAAAGAAAGAAAGAAAGAAAAAATACTGAATTCACTAAGTCAGGCAGCTTTTCCAAATGTTGAGACATTTCATTATACAGCATTGAAAAAATCACATCTGTTAATATCTTCATCCATCTCAAGAGAAAAGTCTTGAAGTATTAGGATTCTGTCAAGCTCGGGGTGGTAGATACAAATTTCCCAAAATTTCAATTTTGCTTAAAAGCTCAAATTTTATCATAGGCCACAAATACTGTCAGTTGTTTTCCTTGAAGGGACAAGCTCACGTCATCCGTTTTTGAGAAAATGTCTGTCATACTCATTCATATACCCATACTTTGTCAATTGTTTTACGTAAAATTGATGTCCCATAAAAAAACCGGCTCTTTCGGCTTGCAATTTGCAATCTCACAAGTGCTTTATCCAAAGAAAGGAATAGATAGGGACAGACAGACAGGAACACAGAGAGATGAGAAGCATCAATCATTAGTTTTTTGTCGTGACACCTTAGTTGTTCATTGATTGCTTTCTCATATGTGCCTTGACTGTGGGGCTACAGCAGACCAAGTAACCCCTTGCTCAAGCCAGCGACCTTGGGTCCAAGCTGGTGAGCTTTGCTTAAACCAGATGAGCCCGCGCTCAAGTGGGCTACCTTGGGGTCTCGAACCTGGGTCCTCCGCATCCCAGTCTGATGCTCTATTAACTGCCACCGCCTGGTCAGCTAGCTTTATCTTGAGGCAGCCATCGCTTTATGAAGTGGGAGTACTCTCTGCACACTTCTCATTTGGTCACACGGAATATTTAAAAGCATGTGCTCAGGGGTATATACAAATGCTGTGCACCTTGTATTGCATCATTCTTCCCAGTCTCCAACAACATTCAAAATCACAAAGCCTTCACCACTGAGGCTTCTTTGAAAATAAAATGGTTTCCTATTTTCTTCTCCTTTTTTTTTCTTCCAAGAAAAGGACCCTCTTCATCATCTACCCTTGCCAAATGTGTTTTCCTTATTTCATGTTTTGAGTTTGAAAAGGTAGTGGCCTTTTAGGGCCTTCCTCCGTACGTCTGTTTCTCAGGACGCTCCTTACTCTGAAAACCCTAGACTGGTGTCTGGTTCAAGCCCAGGCCAGTGGTTGGCAGAGACCCAGTCCTTGCCATGTAAATCCTCACTGAATGGCAGGAGACTCAAACTTAGCAGTTCATGGAATTGTAAGGTGAGCCCTATTTCCCAGCCAATTATGACTCCATCTAAAGCCATAGCTGGGCCATTAATGTATTTTGGGCCTTGTCCTCTTTTATATCTTGCCAAACTCTGAGAATCTACTGTATAGCTACTGGCAACAGGCCTTTGCCAAAAACAGTCTATGAATGTATCATTTTACACCTCATTTTTTCTTATTTCCCCCTGTGATGGCACTTTGCCTGTGTTTCTCTCCCACCTCTTTCCACCCACTTTAAAAAAATTATTCATTTAACTTATTCCTACATTGTGGTGTAGACTTTTGGCTTCTGTAGTTAATTATGAAAGAGTTGCTGAAGAATGAAAACGCTCATGTCTTCATATAGGACCTTTCCTTTCCCAACCACCAGAGGTTCTCCTTGAAGTCCCCTTATGGGTTGAATTGTGTCCTCCCAAAATTCTTATGTTGAAGTGCTAACTCACAGTACCTGAGGGTTCAGAATGTGACTTTATTCGGAGATAGAGGTCTTTACAGAGGTGGTCAAGTTCAAATGAGATCAGTAGGATGGGTCCTGATCACATATGATTGATGTCCTTATGAAAAGGGAATATTTGGACACAGACACACAGGGAGGATGCCATGTGAATATGGGAGGCAGTGATTAGGGTGATGATCCTGCAAACCAAGGAAAGCCAAAGGTTGCCGCAGCCCACCAGAAGCTAGGGGAGAGGCTTGGAACTATTCTCCCTCAGCTCTTGGTCTCCAACTTCTAGCCTCCTGAACTATGAGACAACACATTTCTCTTGTTTAAGCCACCCAATTTGTGGCGCTTTGTTATTGCAGCCCCAGGAAACTAACATTGGCCTGATGTCTCTTGTGGCCCTGTGGTTCTGTTCTTTATCTTGGATCTTTGTTCTACAGGTCACAACACGGATGGTCTCTCAGGGTGACCTGTGCTCCTACCATGTGAGAGTCCTGCTCAGAGCAGTGCTCCATTGATGCTCCTACTAATGAGGAATGCAAGGTTGAGAGTGCTGTTTTCTGGAAGGGTGAAGAGGTGGAATCGGACCAGAGGCAGGCAGCTCCATGTGTGTGCTTCCATCTCTTCCTCTGCTATTCCTCTTCCCCTGCACTGATTGGAGACATTGAAATTTGACCGGCCTCCACTTGCTCCCCTTTCCTGTGGGACAAGGAGCATTGAGCCAGCATGGGTATATTTGGCTTTATTTTCTCCAAGTGCTTTCTCCATGGGACCCTCCTGCGGGTTCCCAGCTGACCGCCTATTTGCACCACACAGCTAGAAGAGGTAGCCAAGAAAAGCGAGCTGCTGGAATGCTCAGGGCCCCGAAACATTACCCTTCGTGGTAGTTTGGTTCTTGCCAGGATGTCCTTGTAAAACTTTTATGAAGATGTTGTTGTACTTTCATCGGAGGTTGAAAATCGCTGTTAACTTTGCTAAGTCCCGTGTCCCCCAGGAATGTGGGACGCTAAGGAAATGCTTCTGGCCCTCCCTTCTGGATGGGCACTCTGCTGCAGCAGCTGCCTGGGCAGAAAGTTGAGCTGGATGGATGGATTAAGGGACATCAGCTAGGCCTTTGTTTAAAAATATTTAAAATATGTTTGAACCTCCCTTTATCAACAAAGAACAATTCGTTTCAGCAGAGAGTTTTTATTTCCCTGTTTTTTTGTAATTTTGTTTGGTTCTTTTGTATATTTGTGACTTCAGAAGAGTGTCCCATTCACATTTTGGAAACCCAGCACAAAAGGCGCTGCATAGTTATGTTCTGTTTTTCTGAAGGGGAAAGAGCAATTTTCTTCTACTAGGAATATAATGTTGAGGAAGATAATCTTCTCTGGCTTGAGTTAATTTTTTCTTGTGCGGAGCTTTGAGGATTAAAAATATATATATTTGAGAATGTGCATATTTAAAACTTCTTTGAAATTAAGAGTTAATGGAGTTCTATTATTAATGAGAATGAGCTTTGGAAGTTACGAAAAAATTAAAATAGCTTTCCATGTCAGGGTCTGCTGGTCTTCAAACTGGAAAGAGTATTAACCCACTCAAAGTCCTTGACTGTTAGGTTTTTTTGAGTTAAATGTCAGAATAAGGTAGCATTTTCCTAAAATAAGATCCAGGTTTTTCCCTTGTCTTCCTCCCAGATGATCACAGTAGTATGCATCAGGTTTCTGCTTAACTTCAGATTTTCCTTGGGCATTTGCCCAGTGTTATTAGAAACCTGAGATACTTCTCTACATACATGCAAGAAGGGCCAGCGTGTTGCACAACTCCAGGGGCCCCATTCATCTTAGAGTGTGTGAATTATACCAGGGTGTGAGGGTGGGGGCCAGAGCTGGGATGTGTGTGGCCCTGCATGCAGGTACTTACTGGCAAAGGCATGATGGGTGGAGGTCCCTGCTTCGTGGGTTAATTAGTACATAATTATTTTTAGAAACTGACCCTAGCCATAATCCCTGATATTCTGTGTCCTTCTTAACCCAAATCATTCATCTCAAGAACTATTTGGCCAACTCTGGGTTATGGCTATGCCCTTCAGCCACTAGCTCAGCCACAGCTTGACAAGGATGAGGCCACAGCCTGTGAAAGATCAGTTTGGATAATTATTAGTTGTCTCTTAAGGTTGTTTTAAAATTGCTTGAGAGCCAGCCCTGAAGTTTAGGAAAAGAGTTGCTTATGTTTCTTCATTTTACACCTTTCTGCTACAAGTGTTCCTGACCTTTATTGATTCTGGAGGCTGGAATCTGAAGATGACAGGGACTTTGAATAGACATTCTAGAATATTTCAAAAGTTTCAGAGCTTGGATTGAGGTTAATGATGTGCCACAGGTGACCAAAGTCCACTATGTCCTGAAAGGATATTTCTCTCCAGCCAGGCTCATGTCAGTCGTTATAATCTGACATTTAACAAATAGCATACATGTCTATTAGGTTGGATCCTGTGAACTTGTCATTTAGCAAATCAGAAATGGTTGAATATTGGTAGTTTCCCATGGTCCTACCTGGAGTTCTCTAGGGAGGCTTAAGACGAGCGGGAAGCTGAGAACCACATGCCTGTTGCTGCTGGGCTTTGATTCTTGCCTCTGTACTTGTGTATGACACTGGACAGGTCACCCACCCTCACTGCACTGCAGTTTACTGCAATGAGGATGATTGTGGTACCACATTACAAGATTGTTTTAAAGGTTAAATAGGTCCAGGTACACAGAGCACTTAGAGTAGGGCATGGCATACACCACTATGTACCATTGTTATATTATTTAGTCATTCTTATGACACCATCCCAACTTCTGTTATATTTGTGTGCCACCTATTTTAGTCATTTATTTTTCTTTAATGTTACAATTCTAAAATAAAAAATAACTGTTGATTCTTAGATGCTTTTCTTTTTTTGTATCTTACCATCTCTGAAATCGGAATGCCTTATAATCCACAGCATATCCTAGCTTAATTTTTTCCTTGTCCACTCAAAGATTTTATGGGTGATGGTATTTTAGATTTGATGAAAAGGGTATATTTTGAAGGAAATTTCATCAAGAATTTGTGCTGGTTATATTTTCTAATTAAATAACATGAATAAATGTCTATTGTTTTTAAAAGTCTACTTGTGTACCACCTAGAAGAGTGTTTTTCAACTGCTGGTCCACCAGAAATTTCGCTCCAGTTTATGAAAGAGTTAACCACCCTGATGATCTGTGAAGATTATAGACCCAATGATTATAGACTCATAATCTTCATACAGTATCAGGGTGGTTAACTCTTTCATGGACCAGCACAACATTTCTGGCGGACTGGTGGTTGAAAACCACTGACTAGAATTATCTGCGTTTGGCTGTGGCTCGTGGCCTGCATTTTGGGAAGCACAAAGTGCCATGGATGGTCTTCAGATCACGTTTCGTGGAGCTGCTTCAGAACCCCTGCCAGGAGCATGGAAACCAAAGGAGTTGCTTCTGTCCTCTTCACCCAGCATGGCTCTGCATTTTGTCCATCTTTAGTATTAGAGTTTTACTTAAGCGTTGGTTTATAGAAAGGAGCAGCACTAAATGTGGCTTGAAAACCAGCAACAAGCTATCCTTCTATTTATTCCACCCGTGGCCTGCTGAGGTCCCACAGAGTGGGCAGGGTGGGCGTGCACATTCACTCCACCCCTAGGACAGGAAGAGCATGTTGGTCCACCCAGCTGATGGGAGGAAGCTCTGTCTACTTGTAGATCCTATTAAGTATCACAGAGATGGGTAGAGACAGTGATGTCTGGCTGGCATGTGGTGTCTTCAAGGAGGGAGTGTGTTCTTTGCAGGCTGCTTTCTGGGATGGAAGTGAGCTGGTAAAGTGATGTGAGGCCTACCCCCAAATAGAAGGCACAGATAGGGTAGGGAGGGGCGATGGATAATTCTTGCTAATAATACCTACAGACCTTCCTGTTAGATGCAAATGTCTGTTGACATTTTTTGGATTTTCTGAGCATTAAAAAAAAATTTTTTAAAGCAGTTTCTTACATTGGATGAAACCCTGAACTGCTTTCTTGAAACAAAGGGACCTCCTGACTCTTTTTCCCTTCCCTTTTCTGGGCTGCTGTTTTTCTGTGACCGAGGGTACAGCATGGGGAATTTAAAGAAACTAGTATTGTCTTTACTCAGAAGAGAGGCTTATCTGCAATGCAAGGGGCCTGTCTTTCATTCCTTTGCTAGTTTCTTGAACCTGGAGCTGAACAAAAAATTACCTAATTGCTTAAAACAAGTATGTAAGGTTAGTGTAGAAGACTTCACATGCATTCCTTCTCTAACTTTATCTCAGAGAGCCCTGAGAACTGAGTGAGGCATTCCTGTTTTTTGAGACCTCGCTGGGAATAAAGGCATCCTGTAGAGCTTCATCCATTCAGGCCTGTGGTAGCAATAGTCCCAGAGGGCTTTGGAATCAGATTAGGTCAATTCTGGAGGAAAAACAGGGCCTAAAAGCCACAACCTCTTTCTACCCCAAAATATCTTTAGCGCTAGGGTCCTACCAGCCAAGGGGGGTCCAGAGGCACCCGGTGTCTCAACTGGCATTTCCCTTTCTAGTACATCTTGATTTGTTAAGGTGGATCTGAATTAGGTCTAGAAGGTAATGTACGTATTGTGCAGAACATAGGGTTTTTGTTCAAGGCTGCCTGATTTGGAAGTCAAATCATAGAGCAGTGTGGCTTTACATGTTGCATTTTTGGGTATATTACAACCTTAGGCTCATGGTTTAGAACCAGGAGAGTACTTTGCAAATTCTGTCTTTGTTGAGGGTCTTTATAGTTCTGAGATTTTGCTTTGGTGGCACTGTTTACAAGATAAGACTCACGTTTATTAGTCCTGGCCAGTTGGCTCAGCAGTAGAGTCCAATTTGTGGAAGTCTCGGGTTCAATTCTCACTCAGGGCACACAGGAGAAACAGCCATCTGCTTCTCTACATATCTCTCTCTCTTTTTCTCCTCTTTTTCTGCAGCCATGGCTCAAATGGTTCGAGCAATTTGGCCCTGGGTGCTGAGGATGGCTCCATGGCCTCACCTTAGGTGCTGAAATAGCTCACTTGCTGAGCAATGGAGCAGTGGAGCAGTGGCTCCATATGGGCAGAGCATCGCCCTCTATGGGACCTGCCAGGTAGATCACAGTCAGGGCACATGTGGGAGTCTCTGCCTCCCAGCCTCCTGCCTCTCACTTTATTTAAAAAAAAAAAAAAAAAAAAAAAAAGGACTCACAGTTACAAATTCCAAGTTGGCAGTTATCATCTGGAGCCGCTCCAGAGTGGGATACTTGGCCTGACTCCTCAGTGCGTCACTCACAGCACCTGACACAGTCCATGTCACCCAGAGGATGCTCAGTACATTTATTGAACAAATTTATAAACTTACAGATTACTTTCTGATTAGATAATAATGCTCAGTCTTTCTGAGACCTTGTCTGTTGTACTACATCTAGAGAATCTGTACGCTGCATCCCCAGGGGCTGTGCCATGTTTGCAGGTGGGACCAAATATTTGCTGTGCTCAGTTTGGGAGTATGAAGAATTGAGGGGTCGGGGGAATCAAGAAGGATGCTTTGAAAAGCGAATGACTCTTCTGTCCAGTTGTTAATAAGAGCTGAGGTTGTAATTCATAGAAATAAGTTTTGTCTTTGCTGAAACGTACTATCAACAACTATTTGAGTGCTTACTAGGTAGGCCATAAGTCAATAATAGATTTAGAGATGGAGTTGGTTTTGCTTTTGTCTCTCTTAACTCAAGAGAATGATTTTTTAAAAAGTCATTAATTTTTCCTCTTGGGAAAGGTATATGACATAGTGACTCAGGGGCATAGTGGAGGCATGGAGGGCAGAGAGCGTGGTTTGAACATGGGTCCAGGTAACTTTGGGTATGTGGCCTCCTGAGCCCAGGCTCCTTATTACACAGGGGCAATAATGTCTGTCTTGTATGCCTCACAGAAAATGCAGCAGAAATTACCTGTGTTAAGAGTTGTAAAGATTGTCCACCCTGAAGTGGTTGCCACTCACAGGGGGAGAGGTTATAAGAGTGGCCCTGTGGGGTATAGAGAACACCAGGAACCTCAGGCTTGTGACTAGCCTCCTTTGGTTCTTCTACCCTCCTTGGGTACCAGTTCACCCAGTTTACTTCATTTGGCATAATTCCCAGTTTGGCTTCTCTCTTGGCTCAAGGTCAACAAGTTACTGTCTTTTCAAAACTGAATGAATTGCATCTGGTACATTTTTGTCCTTGCATCGCACTGCAAGGACTAAGGGTACTCTGGGAGCTTGGAGGAGTGAGCACCAGCTTCTGCACCAGAGAAGAACGTAGTCATATGGGGAGGCCAAGCTGCAGAGGAGAGCACTCTTTCTCTCTCACGGGAATTTCTCACCAATCACAAGTGCTTGTGAAAATTACCTTTTTTTTATTTTTTATTTTTCTGAAGTTGGAAACAGGGAGGCAGTCAGACTGACTCCTGCATGTGCCCGACTGGCATCCACCCGGCATGCCCACCAGGGGGCGATGCTCTGCCCATCCAGGGCATCGCTCTGTTGCAACCAGAGCCATTCTAGCGCCTGAGGCAGAGGCCATAGAGCCATCCTCAGTGCCCAGGCCATCTTTGCTCCAATGGAGCCTTGGCTGCAGGAGGGGAAGAGACAGAGAGGAAGGAGAGGGGGAGGGGTGGAGAAGCAGATGGGCACTTCTCCTGTGTGCCCTGGCCGAGGATCGAACCCGGGACTCCCACACACCAGGCCGATGTTCCACCACTAAGCCAACCGGCCAGGGCTGAAAATTACCTTTACATACTCACGGTCCTGTCCTTCCTAAGGGGGGACTGAGTTGCTTCTCAAATTTGTCTTGCAGTCATTGGGTGAGAATTCTGATTTTGTTGTAAAGCTAGAGCTCAGAAACAAGAAACTACAAGCTGGTCTTAGAGGAAGAAGGAAGCCTTCTTACACAAGTCTCTGGCCCAGCAGCTCCAGGGCTCCCCACTTGGGTAGTGACCCCTTAGCTGTGGACTGAGAGTGGTGCTTGAATGTTTTGCCCTTTGCCTGTCACACCCCTCAGCTGCTGTCTCCCCTCCCTCTCCTAGAGGAGCGCCATAGTTCAGGATAGAGATAAACCTCTGGCCTGAGTGTACCTCTCTCAAATAAGATTATGCCTTTCTATGGCTAAGATGTTACCCATCCACCACAATGCATGCTATGTCTAGAAATGATAGCATATTATTACCATAATAATATTAGAGCTATATGAAATGAGGAGGGTTGGGGACTGAGGTTGTCATTCTGAATTCTGTAGGTCTTAGATCAGATCGGTAAGATCACATTGATATATTTGAAAAGGAGATATTTTGGCGACTTGGTTAGAAGGAAATTGCAGTGTATTCACCTTTACGCCCACCTTCCTGTCTCTTCTGAAATCAGGGTGTTTTCAATTCTGGGTAGAACCTACATTGTTCAGAGTTTCAGCTCGTGTGGGCTGCTATAACAAAATACCTCAGACTGACTAGCTTATATATTTTTTATTTTTATTTTATTATTTATTTATTTATTTATTTATTTATTTATTTATTTATTTTTTCATTTTTCTGAAGCTGGAAACAGGGAGAGACAGACAAACTCCTGCATGCGCCCAACCGGGATCCACCTGGCACACCCACCATGGGGCGACGCTCTGCCCACCAGGGGGCGATGCTCTGCCCATCCTGGGCGTCGCCATGTTGCGACCAGAGCCACTCTAGCGCCTGAGGCAGAGGCCACAGAGCCATTCCCCAGCGCCCGGGCCATCTTTGCTCCAATGGAGCCTTGGCTGCGGGAGGGGAAGAGAGAGACAGAGAGGAAGGCGCGGCGGAGGGGTGGAGAAGCAAATGGGCGCTTCTCCTGTGTGCCCTGGCCGGGAATCGAACCCGGGTCCTCCGCACGCTAGGCCAACGCTCTACCGCTGAGCCAACCGGCCAGGGCTATTTTTATTTTTTATTTATTCATTTTTAGAGAGAAGGGGGGGGAGAGAGAGACAGAGAGGGAGGGAGAGAGAGAGAGACAAGAGAGAGAAGGGGGGAGAAGCAGGAAGCATCAACTCCCATATGTGCCTTGACCAGGCAAGCCCAGGGTTTCGAACTGGCAACCTCAGCATTTCCAGGTCGACGCTTTATCCACTGCGCCACCACAGGTCAGGCCTGGCTAGCTTATAAATAACAGAATTTAGTTCTCAGTTCTGGAGGCTGAGGGTCTGAGATCAGGATGCTATCATGGTTGGGTGAGGGCCCTCTTCTGGGTTCTGGTCGTATCCTTACATGGCAGAAGGGGCTAGGGAGCTCTGTGGAGCCTTATTTTATAAAGCACTAATCCCATTTAGGAGGGGTCTACTCTCATGACTTAATCCCCCCTTCCTGAGGCCCCACCTGTTCTATCTCCTTTAGGGGTTAGGATTTGAACATAGGAATTGGGGGGACACAAACATTCAGAGCATAGCAGAACCCCTCGCCCACCAGGCTCCTACTTGCTCCGACCCTCCTCTTGGAGGGTTCCCCTGCAATTCTATGGTTAGGATTTCCTGGCCACTCCTTTTCTGTGGCTGTTGCCAGTCATTCTAAGTGTAGAGGAAAATATCATTCTTGGCTTTGGCTTGGTGACTCATTTGAGTACGTTGTCTCCCTTTACTTTATAATATTGCCGTTTATTTTCCGTAACATAAGAGTTTGTCATTTGACATTCATTATCTCATTTGATCCAGAGCCAGTGATTGATACTTTCACCCTCCCTCCTTCCAAATGGGGAGAGAATACACATGCAGTAGTTAAGCTTAGAGGAGTTCAAACCAGGTAGGTGTTCAGAGGTGGGAACAGTGACAGTGAACTGAAGGGTTCTGGAAAGATCACACAGAGCCAATGACGCTAGTAGGGGACCTTAGAGAAGTCCAGGGCCAGGAAATGGGGCATAAAGAATTTCAAGTGATTTAGTTGAGTTTGTGATGATCTTGCTTTTAGGTAGCATTTGATAGTCTTTAGCATTCTTTACCTTTTCTGTGAATTAGATGAGGCAGGTAGTTAAATCTTATGTATTGTTGAGAAATTGAGGTCCAGAGAGAAAAAGTTATTTGCTCAAGACTATACAATGAGATTAGTGGTAGCCTGAGCTTCCGACCCTTGCTATCTTGAATTTCCTGTGTCACCTGACTACCCACTGGTCTGTGACCTCAGAGCACGCACCTTCATTGCTGGTTTCCTGCCGTGTTTTGTTTTGTTCTGCATTGCATGGTGCTATTCAAACAAATTTTTTTTAAAACAACACTTCCCCTGTAACCTGTAGCATCAAACACGTTTTTTTTATCTTTTGGATTTGAGCAGGTCCTGACTTTAATTTGATTCTTTTAAGATAACTTGAGACAACAGGATATGAGTATGTTTGGACTTTGTTTCCTTTCTTGAGATTGTAGGGATGTACTAGATTTCAGAGTCTAAAGTCAACAGCAGTCACTAGCCAGACGTGGCTACTTACACTTAAATTAATTAAAATTAAGTAAAACTTAAAATTCTGTCCCCTTCTCCCCAGTATCAATAGCCACATGTGGCTCTTGGTTCCTAGATTGTCAGCGCAGAAATAGAACATCACCCTCATTGCAGAAGGTTCTGTTGAACAGCACTATTCTCTCCATAACCTCTGACCCTCTGTACTCTTAAATTTTCTACAACCTTTGACCTTACTAAGTAGGCTTGAAGTGCAGAGGGATGCGATGAAGTTGTCTGTGGTACAGACTGTCTCAAGCCATGTTCTTACATTTTCTGGTTCGTCTTCCTAAAACACGAGCAATCACTTGTTTTTCACGGGGATGGGGGAAACCTCTGACTTTAGTTGTACTGACTTTAGTACTGGTGCTACTGTGGTCGAGCAGCACACCATGATAGAATCTAGAACCAGTGTGTTATTATTTGTTCCATATTTATATGTGGTGTGCTATACATGCCATTAGTGGCACATATTTACATGCTCATGTGTGGATAGATCATCATGTAAGTGTGAAGATAGATGCCTGTATTTGGGATGGCACGGTAGGAGAGGACAGCTGCAGCCAGAAGAAATGAGCTGCCATGTTGCTGCCTTTGACCTTAAGAATGTTCTCTGTTATGGCTGCTGGCCTCTGACTGGAATTTAGTTTGTAAATTCTTTATGTCTGCAAGAATAAAACTCCGTCACAAGTAAAGGACTGCTCTTAGTTCAAGTGCATCAAGGTGAAGTCACTCTATGCTCAGTAGCTTACACTGGGAACAGTCTTTTGGAAGGGTGAGGCAAGGAGGGCTCTTGTATGTCTCAGCATGTCGATTTCCTCTGACTGGATGGCAGGACATCTTGAGGGCTCTGCTGTTAGCCTTTATTTTATGCTACCAAAATTAGAGTTTATGATACAGAGAGAAGAACCATGCTCATACTAGCTATCTATGAAAGGCATGGTCTTTTCTTGGGTTTTCCATGGCCATTATTAGGTTATCGCATCATATTGGTTTATCCACAGTCTAGTTCTGAGCTAGATCTGAATAAGAAAAGGAAAGTTCCCTTTTTTCCTCCACTAGGTTATCATGTATTTATGTATTAAAAGCCCATCTACATAGGCTGTTGGTAATGTTCTAGAGCAGGCGTGGCCAACAGTTTTTGCCCCCGGGCCAGATTAGAAAGAAAACTTTTTTCATGGGCTGGACAAAATATTAAAATTAAGAAATGTTAAATACAAAAATGATTTATTTAAATAAAATTTTAATATGTAATTTGTTTATGAATAAATGTGAGTGAAAAAAATTTAATATACAATATTTTAATAAAAATATAATTACCGTATAAATATCCAAACTATTGCAATCAATCAAAACAATATTTAATAGAATGAGCTTGAAGCTGTTAAATTACAAATAAAATAATTATTTCGTTTTACAAACAGTCTGCACACGTTTTCAGTTATCAACTGCAGCTATTGTCTATGCTACAGTGCCACTTGATTCAGCACACTTGACCACAAAAATAACGAATTGTTTGACCTTGGGTGTGCACTGGCAAACTCCACCTAAAAGAATGTGGGTTTCACATCACAGCTAAACGTCCAACAGTTCATATTGAGTACAGACGAGTACAAAAGTTGTAAATCTTTATAATGGAATTTTTTTAAAAAATAAAGTATCGCGGATCCATTCGACCTATTATTGGAAGTTAACCCTAGATTAGTCACATGCGGAATTCTTTTTCGTGTATCATTATCTTCTTAAATATCTCGATTTCCAATCATCAAAGACGCTTCCGCTTCTGAGTAGCTGAGATTTTAAAGTAGTGGAGAATATTAAAAATTTAATCACAGGCCAGATGCGGCCCGCAGGCCACATGTTGGCCATGCCTGATCTAGTGGTTAGCACTGGGATGCTTGTGACTTTTGGTGGATAGTATTGCTCCATGAAAAAGTTGTCGACACTCTATTTTTTAGAATGCTGTCTTTATACTTGCCCTGGATTCAGCAATTTCTTTTTTTAAGAAAACAAACATTTGATTGAAGTATTTCTATATAATATACCAACCATTTAAAGACATAGTGTAGGGCCTGAGCAAGTGGTGGCACAGTGGATAGAGCGTTGGACTAGGACATGAAGGACCCAGGTTCCAAACCTCGAGTTCACCAGCTTGAGCGCAGGCTCACCAGCTTGAGTGTGGGGTCGCTGGCTTGAGCATGGGATCATAGACATGACCCCATGGTTGCTAGCTTGAGCCCAAAGGTTGCTGGCTTGAGCCCAAGGTCACTGGCTTGAGCAAGGGTCACTTGCTCTGCTGTAGCCCCCCCCCCCCATCAAGGCACATATGAGAAAGCAGTCAGTGAACAACTAAGGTGCCGCAACAAAGAATTGATGCTTCTCATCTCTCTCCCTTCCTGCCTGTCTGTCCCTCTCTCTGACTCTCTGTCTTTATTTAAAAAAAAAAAAAAAAAGATAAAGTGTAGGGAGTTTTGACAGGTGTAGACATGTGTGAAACCAATATCTCAGTTATGATACAGAACTTTATAACTCCTGAAAGTTTCTTGTCCCTTGGCAGCCCATCCCTCCCTACACCCAGTCCCAGACAGTCACTGATCTTCTTCTGTCTCTATAACTGTATACATTTTCTGGAATTCTATATAAATGCAAACATGCATTATGTGCCCTTTTAGAGAGGAGAGGAGCAAGTCTGGGCTATTTTATCGAGCATTGTTTTTGAGGTTCATTCATGTTGTTTAGCATGTATCAGTGTTTTGTTGCTTTTTATTGCTGAGTAGTATTCCATTGTCTGATATACCATGTTTTATTTATTCATTTACTTATTGATTGACATTGGGTTGTTTCCACTTTTTGGCTTTTATAAAGAAAGCTGCCGTGGTCATTTGAGTACAGGTTGTATGCACAAATGTTTTCATATCTCTTGTCTAAATATCTAGGAGTGGAATAGCTGGGTCACGTATAAAGTGTATGTTTTACTTTACCAGTTTCCATAGTGACTGTGCCACTTTGCATTCCCAAAAGCAGCGTATAAGAATTCACATTGTTCCACATCCTCACCAACATTTCATATTATCAGTCTTTTAATTCTATCCATTCTTGTGGGCATATAGCAGTACGTTGTTTTATTTCTCTACTGACAAATGTTGAGAGTCTTTTCATGTGCTTATTTGCCATCCCTGTCTCTTCTTTGTGAAGTCTCTGTTCAAATTTTTAAATTCATTTTTATTTGAGTTGTTTGTATTCCTATTATAGAGTTTTAAGAGTTCTTTAAATATACTGGATAATAGTCCTCCATCTTCTTTTGAATCATAAAGTAACTTTTGTGTTTTTGTAGTCGGGTAAGAAGGCCTAATTTTCATTTTAATGTTTAAAACTGAACCCATTCTGCCTTGGCCTGGTAGCTCAGTTGGTTAGAGCATCGTCCTGAATACACCAAAGTTGCAAGTTTGATCTCCAATCAGGCACATACAATAATCAGTCAATGAATACATAAATAATTGGAACAACAAACTGATGTTTTTTTTTCTCTCTCTCTATCTCTCCCTTCCTTTCTCTAAAATCAATCAATTAAAAAAAAAAACACCTGAACTCATTCCAAAACAAACCTATTCTATCATTCTTCCTTATCTCAGGTAATGGCATTCATTTGGGGGGGGGGTAACAAGAGATCATCATTTTTATGAATTAAAATTTCTGAGGTTGGAACATTGTAAAAGATTTTGCTACATATACACTTTATTGTACCTAGTATAAATTTATAATGTGTCCCTTTTTTCAAAATTAACTAAATCAAATCAAGTTTTAATGAGATTAAATGAACTGATGAAAAGCTGTTTTTGACTCTTTGAAGTGGTTTGGGCTTTTATTTTCCCTGGTAGCTGCTCAGTATTGTACCATATTTATTTGTTTCTTACCTTTGACCCCCTTCACACATTTATTTCACTCTCAGCGCCCTGTCTCTAGAAATCTCGAATTCATTCTGAGTGCTTTGCTTAACAAGATGAATTAAAACAAACCCCCAAGCCCACCCCAGACATTTTGCAGTGAAATAGCCCAACAAAGGAATAAAACAGAAATCTCCAAAGAGATTTCTCTCCTCCAAGAGAGGACTGATAATCTACAAATAAGTAACAATTTTAAGGTTTCTTTTATTTTTCTGTCTTCAGTTCTGCTTCATTGGTAGCCTTTCATAGACACTACTAGGCTATTGCTTACACCCCAGTTAAAAGGTTTGCTCTTAGGCAGCCACAGCTTTAGTCCCATTGAGTGGGGAGTAGACCTGCATGTTAGTGGGCACCTTCTGTTACACACTGTATCAGAAGTTTTACGAGGTGGGGTGTTTCTTCCTGTATTTTGTAAATGAAAACTGTCAAGGCTCTGTCTGAAGGGCTAAGTGACAGGCTCAAGTCCATGGCTGTAAGAGACTGACCCAGGACCTGTGCTCTGTCCACCTCTCCTGGGGGGTGGTAAATCAGCTAAGCAGATATCCCTAGTGAACTGGGGTTAGTTCTCTAAGCTAATGTGTAAGTGAAAGATCTCTTGCTGGGGCCTCTATTGTGGTGGGTCATTTCCTAGCTTCTGCATGTGGCTCAGCTGCATCCTAATAGAGATGAAAGACTGGCTGATTATCCTCTGGTACCAGCAGGCTAATTACCTAGTACATTCCTTGCTCTTTGGCCACCTACTAGTTAAAAAAAAAAAAAAAAAAAAAAAGACCTATGCCTTTACTAATATGTTGATAGACCAAGTTAGTGTACTTACTATTTGTTGGTAAGTGTTTTTTTGTTTTTTTCAGATTAGGAAAGTTGATATAGATTGTAGTTTTCTTCCTTCCAAAGTAACTTTTGGTCCCCTGTTGAATCTCAAACACTTAACTTTTTACATTTTGCCCTTCAGTTAAACAAGGATTAAGAACTTTGCAAGATAGGAACTAGGCTTTTGCCAGTCAGGGCTTTGGGGAAAAATACCTGAAAGTAGACAGGAGACATATTGGAAGATCACTGATTTATAAAGTAGGTAGAGTGTGCTTGAAGATGGGGGTGCTATGGGTGGGTGTCTATTAACAAAGACATCAGGTTTATACTTTCTTTCTTCCTTTCTTTTTGTATTTTTCTGAAGCTGGAAACGAGGAGAGACAGACAGACTCCCACATGCGCCCGACCGGGATCCATCTGGCACACCCACCAGGGGCAACGCTCTGCCCACCAGGGGGCGATGCTCTGCCCCTCAGGGGACACTCTAGCGCCTGGGACAGAGGCCAGGGAGCCATCCCCAGCGCCCGGGCCATCTTTGCTCCAATGGAGCCTTGGCTGCGGGAGGGGAAGAGAGAAACAGAGAGGAAGGAGAGGGAGAGGGGTGGAGAAGCAGATGGGCACCTCTCCTGTGTGCTCTGGCCAGGAATCGAACCCGGGACCTCTGCACGCCAGGCTGACGCTCTACCACTGAGCCAACCGGCCAGGGCCAAGTTTATACTTTCTTAAGAAATCAAGGGATTGAGTTATAAAACACTTATATACTTGGACATTCATGAATTAGCCTATAAAATCATATTTTCCACTCCTTTCTTACAAAATGTGATCACCGTCTTGAGTTTGATATTTTCATTTCCATTGCTGTATCTACCTTAATAGGTCTAGTATTTGACTGAATGTATTATGGATGCTTGCATAGTCCTAGATTTTGGCCTTTGGCCTGCAAAGGCAGGGGGTCATGAAGCTCAGTTGGGGCTTCTCCTTACCTGTGAACTTGATGTACGTACACTGTCAGCCCCCACACTGGATCACCCATCACTTCTAGAGTTCCTTGTTATCTCGGTCTCGGTCCCTGCCAGCCCTTTCTTTGTCTCTCTTTCTCTCTTTTGTACTCAGGCTCAACCCAGTAACTGAAGAGTTATTAGGACAGGAACCGTAATTAGCACTTTGTTGGATAAAACATGTTACTTTCTTTTCAGCAGCAAGGAAGTAATAGGAATATAGGTGGGGCAAAAGTAGGTTTACAATTGTGAGTACACAAAAGTTTATTCTTATATTGTTATTTGTTAATCACTGTATTATTTTTTATATGAACAACTCTAAACCTGCTTTTGTCCAACCCCCAACTCTGTATTTGATGTCTACTGTGGCAGAGTGCCTTACAGGCTGCTTGGGATTAAATCCCAGCTCTGCTACCTAGTTGTGTGTGACCTTGAACAAAGCACTGAACCTCTCTGTCTTGGGTTCCTCATGTATAAAATGAGAATACTATACTAAGAATACCTACCTTAAAAGTTGTTGGGATCAAATGAGTTAAAACCTATAAAACTAGTAAAATAGTGCATAGAAAATAGCAAGCACACAAGAGTGAGTGACTGTTATTATCACTGATGTTTTAGTGCCAGGCATTGCTCTGGAAGTTTAACATGAGTTATCTCTAATCTTCACAACAACCTTGTAATGTCAGCATCAGAAACCTTATGTGTGGATGATAAACCTGAGGTGGAAAAGAATTCATCTGTGCTAGGAGGAGGCATTGGTCTGTGTGGCCTAAGGCTTTGCTTATTACCCTGGATTCCACTGCCCTCTCTTTTGACAGGCCCTAGGAAGTTCTCTTGACTTAAAAGCTTTGGTGCAATCAAAGTGAGAGGTAGATGCACCCTTTAGTCAAGCACACATGACAAGACAAACTAAGACCAAGGCAGGGCCTGACAACTTCCACTGCTAAAGGTATCATGCGCCACTTTTGGATTCAGACAATTTCTCACTTACATAGAAGTAAAAGGAAGAATATGCCAGTTCCCCATGGTTATTGTCCCATACACTAAGAAAGTATGACATGGAAACAGAAGGGACCAATGACTGCAATGTGAATTGTGGGATACCCGTTGCTGAAGAGTCAGTTCTATACTGTGGCTAAGCTCTTCCGAGAGGGGTGGGGCAGAAAGCCTCCTCATCAGAACCTGGGAGATGATGAGAAACTGTGTCATGACAGCCTCCCAGGTGAGACAGGGAGGCAAGAGGGAGATGGCTTTGAAGTGCACCTCAATATTTCGCCTTCCCCCAATTCTTTCCTGTTCATTGAGGATCACAGTTGTCCAAACCTTTGCCTGCATGGCCCATGTGGATATGTGCAGGAGTAGCATCATGGCCAAGCCATTCCCCTCTTCCTTCTGGCCCATGGGCTCACAGTCTCTCGTCTTCTGACCTGGAACTCTTGGAACCTCTTTTCTGACTTCTCTCCTGGTACATACCAAGGCTAGTAAGCTTTCTAGGAATAAATGTCAAGTTCATCCAACTAAATAAAGACCCTTGAAGATGGAGACCCCATCAAGCTCTATTATACACACTCACAACAACATGGCCTTGCCTTCACTTAGAAATACCATAAATATTGATTTCTTTGTAGGTGAACTAAGCCACCTGTTTTCTTTGAAATTAAATGCAGCAAAAACTCGTCCATCAGTCTGACACCTAAGAGCTGAATAGTTGACGACTCTGGAGTTTGTCCCCTGTGTACCCCCGCCACCCTTGCCCTAGAATGTTGCGGTTGGGGGATGGTAACACAAAGCAAAGGATCTCAATTAAAAACAAAAAGTCCAGAGGGCCTTTTTAGTTAGTCATCTCCGGTATCAAATGTCAGGCACTGTGCTAAATTTTCCAAGGTGCCCTCTTGTTGATAAGTGTGGGTTTCAGGAGTGGTTATAACAAGATTGGCGACGGCAGACCCAACCTGGGCTGTGACCTCCCCAGCCTGCTCTTCTTTGAGCAAGAACTATTATAGCAGATGTAATAATAAAGCATAGGTACAATAGCTTAATAAGATGAGGAATGGGTAAGAAACTGTTCTAGCTTGTGCTAATAATTAATTCCTGATGTATAGTGACTATCTCCAAGGAGCCTGAAGCAGAGCTCAGACATTATCTTATTAATCCTCTCAAAAGCCCCATGGGGTAGGCAGGTGGCAGGCATTCCCCTTGCTCTCAGGATCAGAGAATGGGGCCCTTATTCGACTTGCCCAAGGTCATACAGGGTGGCACAGCCCAGCATATAATTTATTGCTTTTAACACTTGAGCCTGTGGTGTCCCCCCCCCCCCCCCCGCCTTCCCCTGCTATTAACAGACTACACAGGAATATTTTAATCAGGTGATTTTCATCAAGTGTCCCTTCCTGAAGCGCTATGGTTTGGAAACTCACCAGGCCAATTACAGAGAAGCAGGGATGGAATGGGGTGATTCTGTATGTAGCCTGTGGGTATAGCTAGTGAGTCCTCAAGGAACCCAAGGTGCCCTTCCCCTTCCTGGCACTTCTTGCTTTTTCTGGATTATCACTGTGTTCTCCTTTCATGCCTTTGTTGTGACAGGTTTCTTGCTTGGATTACGTGGTTTTGGGGATATTGAATGGAGATAGTTTAGTTTTCACCTCACTTCCCTTTCACTGATCCTGTTTTTACTCTATTAGTGTGGTGTTGTGCCCCCAGCTAGAGTCCTTTCCATCTTAGGCTGTCTGCCCTATCTATCCCTCTTGGCCTCAACCTTAGAATCCTAATTTATTAAGTACATTGACTTGTGCCATTTTACTCAGTGGTGCAGGCACCATCTCTGTTTTATGGATGAGGAAACTGAATCTCAGGGCTATGTTCTTTTCATCACACAGTGCCAGATTAGAGTCTTGCCCTGTTTTTTTGCTTTTTTCCCCCCATTTGCCTTTTATTTGTATAACTCGAGTAACTGCTTTATTGAGATATAATTCACATACCATGCAGTTCACCTATATAAAGTATACAATTAAATGTTTTTTGGTATATTCACAGAGTTGTACACCATCAACACAGTCAATTTTAGAATAGTTAAATCATCTCAAAAAGAAATCCTGGACCTTTAAACTCCTACCTCCCTATCCTCCCATTCCTCCATACTCCAGTCTTATGCAATCGCTAATCTATTTTTTGTCTCTATAGATTTCCCTATTCTGGACTTTCATATGAATAGAGAAATTTAAGATGTGGACTTTTGTGACTGGTTTCTTTAATTCAGCATAATGTTTTCAAAGTTCACCATGTTGTAGGATGTATCAGTACTCTGTTTCTTGTTATGTGCTCAATGATATACCATTGTAAGACTACACCACTTTTGTTGATCCATTCACCCCATTGGTGGACATTGGTGTTACTTCTACCTTTTGGCTGTTACAAATAGTGTTACTATAAACATTCATGTACAAGTTTTTGTAGATGCATGTTTTCATTTCTCTTAGATAGCTAGGATTGAAATTGCTGAGTCAGATGGTAACTTTATGTATAATCATTTGAGGAACTACCAGACTGTTTCAAAAGCAGCCACACCATTCTGCATTCCCACTAGCAGTGTATGATGGTTCATTTATCTACATCCTAGACAACACTTGCTTTTCTGTCTTTCTGATTACAGCCATCCTAGCAGTATGAAGTGGTATCTCATTGTGGTTTTTTTTTTTTTTTTTTTCATTTTTCTGAAGCTGGAAACAGGGAGAGACAGTCAGACAGACTCCCGCATACGCCCGACCGGGATCCACCCGGGGCGATGCTCTGCCCACCAGGGGGCGATGCTCTGCCCCTCCGGGGCGTCGCCATGTTGCGACCAGAGCCACTCTAGCGCCTGGGGCAGAGGCCACAGAGCCATCCCCAGCGCCCGGGCCATCTTTGCTCCAATGGAGCCTTGGCTGCGGGAGGGGAAGAGAGAGACAGAGAGGAAAGCGCGGCGGAGGGGTGGAGAAGCAAATGGGCGCCTCTCCTGTGTACCCTGGCCGGGAATCGAACCCGGGTCCTCCACACGCTAGGCTGACGCTCTACCGCTGAGCCAACCGGCCAGGGCCTCATTGTGGTTTTTGATTTGCATTTCCTTGATGGCTAATGATGTCAAGCAGCTTTTTATTTGCTTATTTGCATTTGTATGTCTTTTTTGGAGAATTATTTATTCAGATTATTTACTGATTTTTTAACTGGATAATTTGTCTTTTTATTGAGTGATAAGAATTCTTTCTGTATTCTAATTCCTTATCAGATACATGATTTGCATGTATTTTCTTCCATTCTATGGACTGTCTTTTCACTTTCTTAATGGTGTCCTTTGCAGCACAGAGTTTTTCATTTTGGTGGAAGTCCAGTTCTATTTTTTTCTTCAGTTGCTTTTGCTTTTGGTGTCCTATGTGTGTCACCCCACTTTCCACTTGCCAGGCTCATGGCCCCACTTTGTAACTAACCCTGAGGAATATGTATGTGGTGGACAGGATCAGCTTGGCTCTTCAGATGGAGAACAAGGCTCCAAGGGTATGTGACTCTTCTTAGGCCACACGAAGTAAAGTGGTAGTGCCAGAATTCACCCCAGCCAGTGGCTCAAAGCCCATGTCTGACATAGCGAGGCACTGCTACAATTCCATCATGGTGTCATTGTAGAATAATAGGCTGTCTGCTCTTAACACTGTGGTAAGAATCCCCTTCTCAGGACAACTGCTTGGCAAATGTTGGATTATTCCTCCTGTTTTAATTTCTATGTTTTTCCAATTAAATAGACTTTCTGAATATAAATGAACCTGGACTCTTGATTGGGAGGTAATAAACCTGCCTCTCAAAAGCCTGCCTTCCTTTGCATTTGGAACACTGCTCAAGACACAGCAAGCTGGCCATATTATGTCCTCTGGTTTCTCCTAAGAAATTCTCAAATCTCAAGAGTCACTGTCTTTATTTTAAGAAGAACCCGTGATTTGCACTTTATTGTAATGTTTGGGGATGTATATTTTAGGCATATGGTGAAAAGATTTTTTTTTAGCTTTCTGGTTTGAGTGTTTTTGTCTGTCTGTTTTGTGGAAGAAATGAAAAGAAATTATGGTGTAACTTCATGAAGTATTTCTATGACCAGGTGGTCCTCATGAGCAAGTTCAAAGTGTTAGGGTAACCAGAGCTAAACTGCTGCCATCATCAGTTGAAATAGTATTTATTGTTGATTCCACCCTATGCTGATTTATACCTTTCTTTTGTGTTTTCTTGCCGAGCACTTGCAGGAAGCCTGTACTTGCCATGGCATCTAACGTGCTCATGGTGCCTGCTTTCCAGCTCATACAGGGAGCTTTCTCCATGTTACTCTCAGCCCTGGTGGACAGCCTTTAGAGATATTTTGTGGGAAAGGAGCACAACTATTTGAGGATGCCTGTTACTACCGAGTACTGCCATTTGTTACTTTTAAATTGTGTTATACATAGAGCTGATTTGTAGGACAAAGCACTGGTGAGCTTCAAATTTCAGTCACCTGTTGTATGAGCATATATACATATGTTTTAGAATTTATTTTCAAAATCTTGATCAAACAACAAATCATCCAGGGAAAAGCCCAGGCCTTAATTACCTTTTCTTGTCCAGTACCTAGCTCAGGCTGAGCAAATGTTGGCTTGAATGGAAACAAGAATCCACAAATGAAAAATCTCCCACTATCCTTACTCTCTAACTCATTAACTTATTTATTTATTTATTTTTAATTATTATTATTAAGTAAGAGGCAGGGAGGCAGAGACAGGCTCCCTCATGCACCTCAACTAGGATCCACCTGGCAAGCCCTTTAGGAGCTATGCTCTGCCCGGATGGAGAGTTAGAGAGTAAGGATATGCTCTGCTCAGCTCCTTTGCTCAGCAACTGAGCTATTTTAGCACCTGAGGCTAAGGCCATGGAGCCATCCTCAGCGCCCTGGGTCAACTTTGCTCAAACTATTTGAGCTATGGCTGCCCTGGGTGGGGGAAAGAGGGAGATAGAGAGGGGGGAGGAGTGAAGAAGCAGATGGTCACTTCTCCTGTGTGCCCTGACTGGGAATCGAACCTGGGACTTCCACACACTGTGCCAACGCTCTGCTGCTGAGCCAGGGCCCTCATTAACTTTTTAAATTCTTTGTTTCCTTTTAGCTTTCATCCATCTGCAGATATTTAAATAGGTATGGTTTTACACAAACTTTTCTTCAAATTCCATGTGTATGGTACTTTTTTATACACTGGTATCTTCATTATTATCTTCTTGTGATTATAGATCTTATAGTTTATGTACATTGGCTTTTTTGCTTCATTATATAGTCTTTGGCATTCTTTTGAGATTTTCATGGATTGGCGGAGGACTGCTTAAGATTTCATCAAATAAAGTTTCCTCTTTGTTTTAAATTACTTCCTCAGGATCTAGTCTAAAAATGGAATTACAGGGGAAAGGAGGACATAAGGATCTTGGGCTTTGTTGCATGTTGCCAGACCAGTTCCACTCAAACTGAGCCCATTTGCAGCCTGGCAGGTGTGGTGTGTTCATTGCATCTTTCCCTGCAGGCCTCCCTCAGTGGGGTTAGCAGTTGGTTTACTTTGGTGATCTTGCTGTGCATTCATCAGCAACAAGGTTGATGGTCTTATCTGTTTTCTTACTATAAACTATATATCTATTTCATTCCTTTTTGTTACTGATTATATGAAGAAGTTTTAAAAACACACTGTTCTTGCCTGACCAGGCAGTGGCACAGTGGATAGAGCATCGAACTGGGATGTGGAGGACCCAGGTTCAAGACCCCAAGGTCACCAGCTTGAGTGCAGGCTCATCTGGTTTGAGCAAGGCTCATCAGCTTGAGCCCAAGGTTGCTGGCTCGAGCAAGGAGTTACTCGGACTGCTGTAGACCCCCCGGTCAAGGCACACATGAGAAATCAATCAATGAACAACTAAGGAGCCGCAACAAAAGAACTGAAGTTTCTCATCTCTCTCCCTTCCTGTCTGTCCCTATCTGTCCCTCTCTCTGACTCTCTCTGTATCTGCCACAAAAAAAGATAATGCATGAATAAAAATTAAAAAACAAAAAAACACACTGTTCTTTCTGTGTGCCCTTTGCTGCTATCTAGCATGATAATTGGGCTTCAGGCATGGTATTAACTCATGTTGCCTCATCATTTCTCAGGACAACTCATGGATGGCCAGACTGAACTTTTCTCCACATTGCTAACCACCTGTCCCAACAGAACATATTATTAAATGATTCCTTTATATATCCATATTTTTGCCCTGTTTTGTGTCATAGTAAGATCTTATGAAAATTTAAATGTATTTTTGGAATTTCTCTTCTACTTGTTTTCTTTTATTTTCAGACCAGCATCATGTAGTTTTATTGAGTTGTTGTTTTATGGTATTCTTTTTTAAAAAGAAAAAAAGTGAGGATTCCACTTTTACCTTTTCCCCACCAACATATTTCTTCTTAATAACTCTTTGGTGTGTGTAAGCATCTAACCCTCACCTTTTAAAAACAAGATCAGCCTGACCAGGTGGTTGCACAGGATAGAGTGCTGGCCTAGGACATAGAGGACCCAGGTTCGAAACCCCGAGGTCGCCAGCTTGAGTGTGGGCTCACCAACTTGAGCATAGGGTTGCTGGCTTGAGTGTGGGATCATAAACATGACCCCATGGTTGCTGACTTGAGCCCAAAGATTGTTGGCTTGAAGCCCAAGGTTGCTGGCTTGAGCAAGGGGTCACTGGCATGGCTGGAGCCCCCTGGTCAAGGCACATAGAAGAAAGCAATCAATGAACAACTAAGGTGCTGCAATGAAGAGTTGATGATTCTCATCTCTTTCCCTGTCTGTCTCGCTAAAAAGAGATGTCTCTCTCTCACTCGCTCGCTAAAAAGAGAAAACCAGAAAACAAGAACAATCAAGTGTCCTTTATTAAGTTGCCTTGCAATTTGTACTGAAACTATGTCAGTGAATTTCTGTACACAGAGCAGTACTTGTCATCTGGTAGCCATATGAGTCACTTTAAGAATGGGTTTAGAATAAACTTTTGTTTAATGTTTTCAGACACTTTTCTATAATCTATTAGATTCTTTTTCAAAAAAGAAAAAAAATTAATTTATGAAACATCTATTTGAAATAGGAAAGGACATTCTAAGTGGAGGTTTATAAAGTCATGAGATATACAAAGGACCATATCTAAGTTTCTATATAATTATCTGGCAAAAATGAAGTTCCAGAGGATGGGAGATAGTCAAGTGAGAAGGTGGATTTGAAGTAGTTGCTGATATACCTGGGTTCTGACAGGCAACTTCTTGTTGTTCTTTTGATACAGAGGAACCAAATAGGGTAGAATCTGTTCTTGGTTTTTCTCTAAAAGGTGACACCCACTGTGAGAGAGTCCAGCTTAGTGTTCTGAAAGCCAGAGCCCTCAGCAAAGAAATGCAGGTTTAATCCTCCGGCAGTTACCATTTGGATGTTTCCAGCACACAGCAGCAGTTGCCAGCTTCTTTTCTGTGTCGAGGGCAGTTGCTGTCCCCATTGCTATGATGATGGGGAAAAACTGTATTCAGGTACTTCTGGATTCTAGATCCAGAAAAAGGTTCAGGCTGTTTGTTCAAGGAGCAAGAGAGTTGTCTATTTCTTTGTACATAGAAGAGAAAAATATAATCCTTATGATTTAAGAGAGAAGTGGGTGGAGCTGTCCTTTACCATTCCTTCACATAAATTATAAGTTTTGATTCTAGCCGCCACACCTTGTAAGGTCTGGGACTGTTGTTTCATGTGAAACCCTGTACCATAGTGACACCCTACCCTAGCCGACAGCGGCAAAAGGACAAAAGGAAGGAAGTTTCCCTTTTAAATCCCCAGGAATTTTTTGATGAGATAATATTACAGAGTGAAATGTCTCTCTTCCTATTAGTTCTGTGTTTGGCTCCTTGTGTAACAGTAACCTACTTAGAAGCAGGCGGCCCTTTTGAAGTTATTTTAAAGGTTCAGTGGAGTGTAGAGATATTGTAACCTTGGATAACAGCACCACCAGCCCAGGTTTCAGTCTTGCCCTTTCAGACATGTGGAAAGTGCACCAGTATATCTCAAGGATTTTGTACTGAAAGCTTCTTAAAGAGCTGGTCTTGGTTTCAAAGCTTGGCTTGATGTCCTGTACTCAAGGGAACATAGTTCTGTTTCTTCAGATATTTAACCTTGTCTGACATAGTCCTTTGGCTTTGAAGTTCCCGTGGATTCTTTGTCCATTAAGAAAACAGTGAAACCATGAGAGTTGACCTCTTTGGGCTCAGGGAAAATTGAAGAAGGTCCATCTTCATATTTCAACATAAAACCAGATGTTTGATACCTGGCACCAGGGATAGTCAGGTATAGGCATTGCTTGTTGTTAGCCATTAGCCCTAGAAGCTCCTTATTTGGAAATGTAAGTAGGTTATTCGTGCCTGTTCTAGAGGTTATAGGGTCTGTGTGTGTCTGGGAGAAAATTGAAGCATCTCAGAAAAAGCACCCTGCTTATTGTGTCTGCCATCTCTTAACGCCCAAATCCACATCGCACTCTGGTGCCACCTGAGAGTTATTTTTGGTTGTGGAGGTGGTGAAGGCTGCTAGTTCTTTCTTATACCATGTCTCCCTGAGTCATCCCTGTGCTGTATTCCCAGCCACCCCCGGCCCAGACCCTGGATGGCTCCCAGAGCAGCCATCCCAGACAGAGACTCCCTCCAAGTGTCCACTGCCCTGTGCAGGCTGCCTGTGGGGTCTTACTTTGGCCTAACACAATGTTTTCCCACAGTACCCATAGAATCTGCTGCAACATCTGGAGGAAGGGACTTCTGTTCAGCAGTACATATAAAGTTTTAAATCCAAAAATGCATGTATATATTTATAAAAAGGCAAGGAGTACTTCATGGCTTATAATTAAAAAGAGCATTCCTATATTCCATCCTTTGCCATTCCTGATTCCTATTCTCAGAGGCAATTATTTTCAATTATTTTGTGTTTTCTTCTGCTAGTCACCTCTGGATATTTCTAAATTTCTGTGATTTCTAAATAACATGTTTATATTGCTGCTTCATATTTTTAGTCCATGAAAAAAAAATTTTTTTCCAAGTAAGAGGAGGGGAGGTAGTGAGACAGACTCCTGCCTGTACCCTGACCAGGATGCAACCAGCAACTCATCTAGGGCTGATGCTTGCAACTGAGCTATTTTTAGTGCCTGAGGTGGAGGCTCCACAGAGCTATCCTCAGTGCCCTGGGCTGTCACACTGGAGCCAATCAAGCCATGGCTTCGGGAGGAAAAGAGAGAGAAAAAGAGAGAAAAAGGGGAGAGGGAGGGATGGAGAAGCCGATAGTCGCTTCTCCTGTGTGTCCTGATTCAGGAATCAAACCTGGGACATTTATATGCTGGGCTGACAGTCTACCATTGAGCCAACAAGCCAGGGCTGAAAAATTTTTTTGACTTCTTAATATGATGGATGAAGATTTGTTCTCTTAGTCACGTGATGGTGAACCTTTTTATAAAAGCTGCCCACTTTTGCAGTGCTAATCAACCTGGTCCCTCCTGCCCACTAGTGGGCGTTCCAGCTTTCATGGTGGGTGGTAGCAGAGCAACCAAATGGCACCATGATTAGCAGAGCAACCAAATGGCACCATGATTGGCCCACCATGAAAGCTGGAACGCCCACTAGTGGGCAGGAGGGACCAGGTTGATTAGCACTGCAAAAGTGGGCGGCTTTTATAAAAAGGTTCACCATCACGGTCTTAGTCTCTTCTTTCCCATCTCTACATTTTTGCCTAATAGTTATATCACAATAATTGCTTAGGACAGGGTTTACATTACTATGATTGTCACTCTTCTCAACCGGGCCACGCAGGCCATACCGAAGTTACAACTCTGGTGTAACTTTCTGTTTTTCTTTGTTGTTGTTTTTTTCCTTCCTGGAGTTAATCATTATGCTCCTTCCCCATTACTTACTTACTTACTTACTTACTTACTTTATTTACTTATTTATTAAAACAAATTTAATGAAGTTATTGGGGTGACAGTGGTTAATAAAATTATACAGGTTGCAGGTGTGCAGTTCTGTAATACACCATCTGTATATTGCATTCTGTGTTCACCCACCAAACAAGTCTCCCTCCATCCCCATCTAGCCCTCCTCTATTCTCCTCCACCTCTCCTCACCTCCCTTTATTTCCTGCAATCCCCACACTGTGGTCTATATCTATAAGATTTTTTTCCTTTGTTTAATCCCTTTGCCTTTTTCACCCAGCTCCCCAATCCCCATTCCCTCTGATAGTTGTCAGTCTGTTCTCTGTATCTATGAGTCTGTTTCTATTTTGTTAGTTTATTTCATTAGATTCCACATATAAATGAAATCATATGGTTCTTGTCTCTCACTGATTGGCTTATTTCACATAGCATAACTCCTCCCCATTATTTTAGTTTGCTATGTAACTATCACATTTCATGTTCTTGTTTAGAACTATAGCATTCTTCTCAGAACTGTAAAACCCACTGGGTAATGATTCAGGTTATTATTGTTTGGTTTGGTGTTTTGGTCACCCCAGGCTGGTTGCACCTCGGGCCGGGATTTCCATCACCATCATCCCAGGAATTCCCTCTGTGCCTCTTCTTTTATTGGATTCCCTGTACCCTGGATCCTGTGCCATCTTCTTCCTTGGGTGTAGTCCCTTGTTTTTTTGGAGTTGACAGCAGCTTCCAGAAATGGATATGGGAGGGAAAATTTAAGGGTTTGCATTTTAGCAGAAGGTATCTTGTATTCTTTATCTCCCTCCACTGCCCTTATAAAGTGCTGTCAGGAGCTGCCTGAGTAAAGGGCAGCTGTGCACTATCCTGTGCATACAGAAAGCATTAGCTACTTCTGCATGCCCGCTGCTGTGGTTCCACAGCTGGCCCAAGAAGGGACAGTCTTTGCTCCTATGCCATTGCCAGTAAGTCTTTTTTGTCCCAGGAATGTCTTTGGTGACTTGGTCATTAATGATTATAAGAGCCAAATCTTTTGAAATTCTTGTAGCAATTTAATTAGTCTTGACCTATTTACCCTGGTCCCTTATTTAGCTGCGTGGAGATCCAAGTGGCTTACCAAAACCAAAACCTTCAGGCCAAAGGCTGCTCACCCAGCAGTCATTTATTGAGCAACTCTTGGACACAAGGCTCTGGGTGAGTATAAGGGGACCTCTGAGTAACATTGTCCTTCTAGAGGCAGGTGCCCATCTTAGAGGGAAAGCTGAAAAAACTGTGGTAAGTACCAAACAAAGCATTTGGGGACTCAGTGGTGGAAGCAGCTGGCTGTTTTGGTGCATTCAAGAAAGTTCCGTGGAAGGGGTGATATTTAAGCTGGTCTTGAAAACAGAGTATTCTAGGCAAAGCCATAAAGCACAAGCAAACATGACAAGTATAGAGAAAGTGAAATAGGAGAGGGCTTTCCCACTGATTGAATGTCTACTATGATACCATGATTATATATTTTACCTTATTTAATCCTTACAGCAGCACTCTGTTGAGTCAGATGCCATTGCCCCTGTTTTACAGATGGGAAGATCAAGGTTTATAGAAATTGAGTCATCCGCCCAAGGAGATATGCCTCATAAGAGGCAGGAGGTTTAAACACACAGTTGTATGATTCCAAAGCTCTTATTCTTTCCACCCCAAAACATTCCTTAGAACAAAACGAGGAGGAGGAGAGCAGGAGCCACAGCCTCATAATAATGTCAAACCTCATGATAAAGAATCCACTGGAAATTTCCCTTCAATTGATTTAAACAAGGATTTTGAGCACCCCAAAGTTATTGTTCTGAAAGCATGAGGCCAAAGGTATATAACACAGGGCATATTTTCTGTTATAACCTCACACTTTAATTGTATTTTATTAATTATTTGTGTTGTCTTTCTATGGGTCTGTCCCAGGTGTTGCTTGTCTTCTTGTTTCAGGCTGTTTCCTTTCTTCAGTGTTCTCTGTCCAGTGAAGTCTTTCTCAAGTTCCATTCCAGATTTCTGAGTTTATTTTATTTTTTTCTTTATGTTTTCATTATAAGTTCTTTCTGATGTCCCTGATTTCTTATACACAGTACAACCATTTTTAACCTTCTTAAAAATATTAAGACAAAAACTTTTCAAATTTCAAACATCTGATAAGGTAAACCCCATACAATCAAACATTTTAAGAAAACTCAGAAATGCCTATAATTTTATGTGCCACATTAAGTTCAAAGTTAACATGCTTGAACATCATTCATTGAAGTCTCCTAAGTTCATTTTGGATGGTTAAGTGTTCAGAAGTGCACACAGATCTTATATGTCGTCACTGCCTATATATGTCACTGGCTGATGTCACCGTGTGTGAATTAACAAACTAGGTTTTATGTGACGACTGTTGGCAGTGATATAGTGTGGAAGAAATAGCTAGCCGAATCCTCAGGAGAATATATGCATTCCATATGTAGGAAATCCTCATTATCTATCTGTAGGATTGTAATCCAGAAAAGACTTTGGCATATTTTCAAATTAGGGGCTAATATTTCTCAGTAAATAGTGGCAAGAAAGGTTTGATTAGGGCTTTATCTTGAAAACAGAAACTGAAAATTAATAGTTTGTATTTTAATTTAACAAGTTAAATTATAAAAGCATCTTTGTACTGATTTCTGAGAATAAACAAAGAACAAATCCCATGTTGGCAGTGTTGGGATATTTTCAGCAAAATTATGAGAGCATAGATGTGGCATCCTTCTCATGTTTGACTTCAGCTACAGGATCATCAAGTCGTTTTTCCAAAAATATTGGCGGACTCTCACTTTTTCCAAAGTTTTGTCTTAAGCCTTTGATCATTCTCAGTGGAAACTCCTATGTGGATTTCTTCTTTATCCTTCATTAGACTGGTTGCCATTATTGGCTTTGAGTGTTGACTAATATGACTTTCATGGACTCCATTACATTCTGCATCAGTGGCTGATTTAAACTTCTAGTTTGCAACTTTTTTACATGGCCTAGTTAGTCATCGTATCATCGGATATTCCAACAATTTGCAAGAGGTTACTAAAAGGATAAAATAAAATAAAATATATAAACATAGCAGATGCTAACATAGCACCCCCCTCTACACCGTCTCCAGATTTGATGTATTCATTTACATTTTATGTGTTTACCTAGACCCCTGGCCGGCAAACTGCGGCTCTTTGGCCCCTTGAGTGTGGCTCTTCCTCAAAATACCACGTGTGGGCGCTACCTCGATAAGGAATATACCTACCTATATAGTTTAAGTTTAAAAACTTTGGCTCTCAAAAGAAATTTTAATCCTATTGTTGATATTTGGCTCTGTTGACTAATGAGTTTGCCAACCACTAGTATTCCCTCCTTTGAGACAGCTCAGTTCACGAAGGAATATTTTCATGTTATGGCTACTTGTACTTTCCTATATAACATTCTGATGAGCTTATACTTGGAGCCTTTGGCAAAAGAGAACTCCAGGGTGTGAATGATTGGAGGCCTGGGGTGTTAACAATTTCCGGAAGTGGATATTGTCATCAGAGCGAGCTGACAGAGCCTGAATCATAAAATATTCGGCATATGGGTTGAAGAAGCCGGTTATACTTGAAATGTAGTTGAGATTAAATTAATGGGACCAAATAGTTTGGGCACCTGGGGATGTAAACCAGAATAAGGAACTCAGGAGAGAAAGAACTCAAAAGTGGCTCTGGGAAGGTGGTGGAGATTTTGGGGTAGGTTTTTGATGCTCTGAGATGTGATTTTTATGGCCTCTTTGCCCTCCTTGGGAAAATAAGCAACTCATGCCAATCAATCACACCCACTGGTGCTTTAGAAAAATTCCTTTTGGGTCCTGGCTGGATGGCTCACTTGGCTGGAGCATTGTCTTGCAATGCAGAGGTGACTGGTTCAGTCCTTGGCTGGGACACATACAGAAATAGAAAAATTTCTTTTGGTTTTTAAGTCTTTGTTCTCTGTTCAGAAGTCAACACCCTTGACAAGGCTGACATTTTGAGCTGCTAAGTCACCCCACTGTAAGTGGATGATTTGATAGGGGAGTCTTGTAGGAGAATGGGAGGGCAGGACTGCTGAGGAGGGACTGAGAATCCATCATTTGACTCTAGGGGACTAGCAGGCTTACCTGTTCAGATTTCTGTATGCCTCGGGATATGCTCTTGGATGTGGCCCTGAGTTTTACTTTTTACAGCATGAGCCTCCAGCCTGGTCAGACCTACTTCCTCCTCATTGTGGATACAAAGCGCCAGTCCTTGGCTTCGCCTTCTGCTTCCGCTTCTTGGTTCCCATTCCTAATCGTTCTTCTCCTGTCCCTCTTCCTCACTCCACATCCTGGCCACCCTCCCAGGCCTCCCCTTACCTCCAGCTGCCCTCGACTGTCCCTCCGCTTCTTTCACCATAGCCTTTATTCTTTGCATCATGGGTGTTAAACATTTCAGTCACGTTCGCTTTAGGTTTATTTTGTCGTTTGTGTATGTATTTCTCAAAAGCCTGTCCCATGAAACAGTGTGATCATATTTAACACCAAACAGGCTTATAATCAAAGAGTGGGAAATGCTGGTTTTAATAAAGGTTAAAAATGTTTTGTTTTTTTAAACCTTAGGCCTCTTCAGACCTTTGTAAGTATAAATCCTGAATCCCTGTGAAGTGTTTCTCAAGTTATTTACTTGTACAGGAACCTGTTTTCCATTTTGCAGGGCTAGTACTCTGCAGGGCACCATTTCCAGAAGGGCTTAGGCTCTTAGGGTGAAAACCACATTGTCCTCCATGGTGGATCCCTTGTTTGCTGAAAGCGGTCATTTCTCAGGAGACTCTCGGTACACCTTTTAAAAACTTTTGTATACGGTAAAATTGATATAAAATTCACCATTTCAACCATTTTAAAGTATATGATTCAGAGGCATTTAGTACATTTACAGTGTTCTGGCGACCATCACCATCATCTAATTCAGAACATTTTCATCACCCCAAAAAGAAACCCTATGCCCATTAAGCTGTCACTCCCCCTTCCCCTGCCCCTGGCCTCAGCAAACACTAATCTGCTTTCTGTCCTTATGGGTTCATCTATTTGGGATATTTCATATCAATGAAATCATATTAAACGTAGTCTTTTGTGCCTGGCTTCTTGATATAAATACAAAGTCTTAGACTGCATGATACCTCTGCTCCTCCAATATACTTCTTTATTACTGGCCAAACCCATACATGTGTAAGTAACAAAAAGCGACTCTGTTTGGAAACCTCCAAGTCATGTGGCCAGGCTTAAAATATCATAGAATACTGTAGTAAAAGGGTCAATAGTGTGGGTGGTGGCCATTGACATGACTAGACCTAGGGTTTTAGGAAGCTGACTTGAGCCAGGTTGGGAGCCCTTTCCTTGAGGTCAGAGGTGACTGGGCTGTTGGTACAACTGGCTCATCATCCTCACTTATCCTCTCCCTGGTGTGTGGTCCACATTTCAAGCTGCTCATCATTAATAACCATCAAACTTCCTAGAGTGGGCTGAGTTCTTCCGAGACAGTTTACAGGAAGGTTGTGCTATATCCCCTGCGTGCAGAAACCTCATCTGTCCTTTGAGCATGTTCTTCAAGCCTGAGACTCATGCAGAAATTGGATGTCCCAGGGCTCTCTGTCTCATGTGTTAGAATTCTCAGGGAGTGGTTATTGCTCATCCACTCACTCTAAAGACAGATGTTAGACGCCTCTGTAGCACCCTGTGCTCATCTGCCTCACGGGCTTGTGCAGCCTTCTTGTTGCCTTGAATTGCCCAGACCTCTTATCTCTGGGCTGTGCCCTTCACTTCTCTACTCACTGATGCCTCTTGAGTCCAGGCCCTGTACTGCCAGAAGGTGTGTCACCCATCTGCCTGGAATGTTCTTGTTGTTGTTGTTTTGTTTTCTGTCTTCTGCTGTATTGACAGGTAAACTATTTAGAATGTGCAGTTTTTCTACTGAACAATCTGTGCTATTGTCTTGGTATCTAAATTCCTATTTAGTTTTATAGCTCATCTCTTTTCTTTTTTGGTGTAGACTGCTCAGGCTGGTCTCATTCCTCTTCTCTCTTGAGCCCTTAGCTTCTCCTCCCTGAATTTGGACTGACTGCCTGCCATCTCTCATTTTCCCCCTGATCAGTATAATTCTTCCTTCGAAGCTCAGCTCAAGATTCATCACCTGCTCAAAGGTTCATCAGCTCCCCAAACATTTTAGCAACCTTTGCTTCCTGCACTGAACTCATTTGTGTTGTTCTCTAATGCCCTAGGATCTAGAGCTGGCGGGCAACCTTTTTTTAAAAAAAAATAAAGATTTTCTCCCCCAATCACATAACCAGTTTTTGGAGGAAGGGACAATAAAGTTAAGCAGATAAAGTGGGAAGGTACTGGACTGTGAATCTAAGACCCAGGTCATCTCTGGGTACAGCCACTTGCTGGCTGTGTTATCTTGTAAAAACTATTTATCCTGAACTCTAACATTCTCATCTGTAAAATAAGTGGGGGATTAGGAGGGCATATAACAAGTTACTACAACTGAGTGGTTTAAAGCAATACAGGTTTATTCTCTTCCTGTTATGGAGATCAGAAGTCAAAAGTGGGTTGGCAGGACAGCATTCCTTCTGGAGGCTCTAGGGAGAATCCATTTCCTGTCCTTTCAGCTTCTGGAGGCCCACTGCATGCATCCCTTGGCTTATGGCTCCCTCCTTCATCTTCAAAGCCCATTGCTCCATCTCCTCGATGTTTCTATGGTTCCCTTTTTTCCTTAAGTGGACCTTTGTGACTACATTGGAGCCACCCAGTTAATTCCAGGATAATCGTTCCACCTCAAACTTGATCACATCTGTAAAGTCTCTTGTGCCATGTAAGGTAACATATTCACAGGTTCTGTGGGTTAGGACATGATTAGGACATATAGGGGCCATTATTCTATCTACCACAGTAGGTTTTTAGGTCTCATATCTTTACAGCCAGGAATTTAAAGAGCTTAGCACTATCGTAGGCTCATTAATGTCTTGGTAAATTATGTTTATCTGTGAGAATTTCTTCTTCCCAAATTGTTATTAGGGATTCCAGGGGCTGATACAACTCAGTGATAGAACTGTGAGTATAACCCTAGGATTGTTCTGTTTTCAGGTTTCCATGGATGGCACTCCCCCCCCCCTTTTTTGTATTTTTCTGAAGCTGGAAACGGGGAGAGACAGTCAGACAGACTCCCGCCTGCGCCCAACCGGGATCCACCCGGCACGCCCACCAGGGGGTGATGCTCTGCCCCTCTGGGGTGTCGCTCTGCCGCGACCAGAGCCACTCTAGCGCCTGGGGCAGAGGCCAAGGAGCCATCCCCAGCACCCGGGTCATCCCCGCTCCAATGGAGCCTTGGCTGCGGGAGGGGAAGAGAGAGACATAGAGGAAGGAGGGGGGGATGGAGAAGCAAATGAGCGCCTCTCCTATGTGTCCTGGCTGGAAATCGAACCCAGGTCCCCCCGCACGCCAGGCCGACGCTCCACCGCTGAGCCAACCGGCCAGGGCCGGATGGCACTTTTATTAGCAAAAAGTTAATGATACTCCTCTACCTATCTTTGATTTTTGTGCTTTGCAAATTCTGGAAAAGCCTGAAAGTATTTAATCTGTTTCCCAGTAACCAGGGGTAATCTTTAAGCAGCCTGTTAATTATACTGGTGATTTGGCCCTGGCCGGTTGGCTCAGTGGTAGAGCGTTGGCCTGGCGTGCAGGAGTCCCGAGTTCGATTACCGGCTAGGGCACACAGGAGAGGCGCCCATCTGCTTCTCCACCCCTCCCCTTCTCCTTCCTCTCTGTCTCTCTCTTCCCCTCCCGCAGCCAAGGCTCCATTGGAGCAAAGTTTGCCCAGGCGCTGGGGATGGCTCTGTGACTTCTGCCTCAGGTGCTAGAATGGCTCTGGTTGCAACAGAGCAACGCCCCAGATGGGTAGAGCATTGCCCCCTGGTGGGCATGCCGGGTGGATCCCGGTCAGGAACATGCGGGAGTCTGTCTGACTGCCTCCCCGTTTCCAGCTTCAGAAAAATATTGATATCCTCCCCCCCCCCCCCAAAAAAAATTTATTCTGGTGATTCTACCATATTTCTAGTGGTCTCTCCATAAATTCTTGAACGTGTTTTCAGGTCCTCTTGCATAAGTTGAAGTTGATGTGTTATTAAGGCCTAGCAGCCAAATGGTCTTGGATACTAACCTAGCTAGTTTCATTTGTAACTGCACTTTAATGTTACAGCATTGCACAGCAAATTAGATTGGCATTTGCATGGGTGCTGTGCTGTTTTTCCCTACATCCCATTGGGTGGTATCTGCCTCGGGTGACCACTGTTTAGAGTCATGAGGACAGCACCAATAAAATATATGTATAGTTGCTCTATTGTTTTCTCCCCAGTGCTCAGCTCATTGTGCTGAGATAAGATTCCCCATGGGTTGAAAAATGCATCCCCCATCATATAATTTCAAGTTTTGAGGTTACTTTGAACTGTTGAGTCTGAGAAATGCACACTGTGAGTCAGTCATATCTACAGCCTGCATACTGAAGTTTTCTTTCCCTTTTGTTTCCTAGATGCACCCACTGGGCCTGTGTAATAACAATGATGAAGAGGACTTATATGAATATGGCTGGGTAGGAGTGGTGAAGCTGGAACAGCCAGAATTGGACCCGAAACCATGCCTCACTGTCCTGGGCAAGGTGAGTACCAGGTACTCTGAATCACTCCGATTCTGACTGGTATTCTCCACTCTCCTATTTCCTCAGTTCCTCAGGTAGTTGGTTACAGAGGAAATCCTTGCTGGCACAGTGTTCTTTCCTAGATGACGTCGAGTGGGTTGAACACTGGGACAAGTCTTGTAGCAGCACTTGGACTTAGATGGGGACTGCCAGCCTCACAGTCAGCTCCACCTTTTGTCCACTTTGTGGCCTTAGGCAAGTTACTTCCCCTCAAGGACTCCCAGTTTCATATCTGTGACATGGGTTGGTAATAGAGATTCACAATACCTTTTATTACACACATGGTGCTACATGTTTCAGAATTCTGAGACTTTGAGGGTTTAGAAAGACATTAAAGTATATGTATTTTATAATAAGTAACCCCCAAGAGATCTGGGTCAGTCCTTGGTAGTCAAACAGATTCATGTTTATGTAGCAAGCTTTATGGACATTCACATTTGTGAGTTAACTAAAATCTAAATAGCCTCATGTTAGTTCAGGGAAGCTTTGCCTCCAAAATCAGTTCAGGTCTATTAAGTTTTGCTGCCAGGTAAACTATGGAAAAACTTTTGGGTCTTAGAGCTTTTTTGGTTTCAGAATAGCAGACAGCAATTATGCTCCTGTATTAGAACTTACCTCATAGGATGGTTAGGAGGTGAGATGAGCTGCAACTCTCTAGCACAGAATAAGCTCTCAAAACATGTTTGCTCCCATTGTCTATTGTTGTCCCATTTAGAAGAACTAAAAAAGACCTCTTTTTTTTTTTTTTTTTTAAAGCCAAGAGTATCAGCATTACCTCTGACTGCAATGTAAGATAGAAATAAATTTATTTTGGAAAATCATTCATCAGTGGCATCTTAAAATATAATAGGTAACAACCTGTTTTGAACTGGATCATTTTGTGAAAGGGAAAGGTTTGGAGAAAGTTATTAGAATTTTGATTGGAGGAAGGGTGTTATCTCCTAAGGGGTAGTGTTATTATTGCCTGGATATTTTTTTTTGTATTCTCAGAAGCTGCTGTTCTAGGTACCATAGGAAGACAGCTAGGGGATACCAGCCCTGGTTCCTAGGCTCTTGAGGATTTCTTGGGAGATCCAGACAAGAGAAGAGGTAGTTTTGATGCAGGGTACTTGAGAGGGAGCCTTCTTAGCCTTGAAGATATCCCAACCAATGTCTCCTGACAGACCTTTGGCCCAGGAGACAGTCATGGGTCTAAATCTGTGATTTTTGCCTCCCATTTGTTTTCTGAGTAGCTTCCTAGCACTTGTCAAGTTCTTTTGACCCTTTATGGGAAAAAGAAACAAACAAAC
Organism: Saccopteryx bilineata; assembly: GCF_036850765.1. Classification (NCBI taxonomy): domain Eukaryota; kingdom Metazoa; phylum Chordata; class Mammalia; order Chiroptera; family Emballonuridae; genus Saccopteryx; species Saccopteryx bilineata. The sequence continues at coordinate 258,232,103 of NC_089491.1, read as the reverse complement.
ACAGGAGTTATTACATGCTTGGTTTACAGTACACAGTTGAATCAAGGTGTTTTAGGTGGCCTGGGCCCTGATACTTCGTCATTTAAGTAGTTGGCCAGAACTGCTTAATGATGCTAGGAGAGCAATGACCTCCTTGAAAATATTTTAGTGTTTTCCTAGGAGAAATGCCAGCTACATCCAAGGGCTGTAAGAACAGTGCTTTCCTTGTAGGTAGTACGCTCCTAATTTAATATTTTCTCCTTAACTTAAGCTGCTGCTCTGCAGGGCTCAGCAGCTTGTCTTAATTTGCTTTGCCCCAGTTTGGTGGGACTCCATCTTTGTGTCTGTTGTGTCTATAAATGGGTAGGAACAGGACTCCTAGGGACACCCTATGCTTCTCCCCTTGTTTCTTCCTCTATCTACAACAATCCTGTAGTGGTTTTGTTGGAGAGTTTTCTATCATTTGGCCTATTAGCTTATGAAGCCAGATGGAATAAAAACCCAAATATATATTGAATCATTAAGTACTTCTTGGGTTTATTCATTGACCAAATATTTATTGAATGCAGGAGCCTAGAAGCTAAGCATGTGGTTCTACCTGCTTACAAGCAACATTACCCCCTCACCCTCCCTTCCCATCTCCCCTACCCCCTACCCCGCATTTCCCTTTAGAAAGGTTGTTTGGTGGCCAGGCAGTATTTACATGTGGTTAGTTACTGAAATTTGGCTTAACACCTGAATAAAATCATTAGCAAGAATGCTTGGGCAAGACAGTTTCACATTTGTTTAAAACCTGGATTGGTGCAGGAGGTGCAAAAAGTCAGACATCTCTCTTTCCCTCTCCCCTCCCCTCCCCTCCCTTTCTCTTTTTTCTTTCATCTTCTTAAAGTGTAGTGGTTCTCAGCTTTGATTTTATTAACTTTGCTGTGTGTTTTCTGAACCACCAAGGGCAGTGCCCACAGACTAGGGCAGAGAAGAGCGAAGTCCCCTGTGGACAACCTGCTTCCCTGCAGATCACATGGCTTTCCATCATCTCTTCTCTTAGTGGCTGTGGCAAGGAGTAGGCATTGGAGAGAGGCACAGAAGGAGAAACTGCAAGTCAGTATGGGGGTGGGAGGAGGACTTCTCTGTATGGATGTTGAGACTTGTTAAAAACCATAGAAGGGACGACTCTGCCTTTCAGGCATTCGGAAAAGCCTGTGGGAGAATAGGGGAGGGACAGACACCAGCCCCTCTCCCTCCCCTGTCACCCACCCTCATTATCCACCCGCCCACAGAAAGTGCCATGGGGCAAAAAGTTGGAATAAGAGAGGAATGTCCTAAATTAAAAAAAAAAAAAGTAAATGCCTCTCCAGGAGTTCAAATAAAGTTTCATTTTAAAAGCAAAAGACATAAACTCATCACCTTGGTTTATTACTGAGTGCTTTTGAACTCCTCAGAAAGGAACACTGTAAACTCAGGAAAGAAAAATGATTTATGATCCCCTCCTCATAATCTTTTTGATTCTGTAGGAGGTGGAGCAGACAAGATCAGCTAGGAGGCAGAGTTGGGGTAAGGGTGACCCCACAGGGTGGCAGCAGGCCAGGCCCTGCCTCATACCAGGCCCGAGGCAACTCTTAGCTTTGCGGGGCCTCTTTTTCACTGAATGGGAAGAGGCTGCTCTCTCCTTGCTCTTTCAATATTCTGAGCTTCTGTGTCATACTTAAAACCTTCCCTTGATTTTTCTAATTTGGGGAGGTTCAAATTTTAGCACTGAAAGACAGACTTCATTACCTGTGTCAGTTTAAGTTCTAAGAAATTAAAATAGAATAAAATTAATGTTTCTGAGCAGCTCGCTATTGAAAGTAAAGGTCTTAACCCATCCCTACAGTGCAAGAACCTATGTCTATGACCCGTCACTCTCATGGAGAATATGGCAGGGAAGATACAAGGTGTGCTGGAGTTTCTAACAAAGCCTGCCTTGCCCAGATTTCAGAAATTGAGGCAGAAAATGCCCCCCCACACACACACACCCCTTTGTACCCTGTGTTGATGTGGAGTCTTAGGATTTTGAGAGACAGGATGGTCAGCAGGCTTGGAGTTGGCTCTTTCTAGTACTTAGAGGGCAGTGAGGAAGTGAATGAAAGGACAAGAAAGTTAGGGAATTTTAAGTCACTTTGGCCAAGTGACCTCTTGGCCTTACTCTTCTCATTGGGGCTTATGCTGCTTTTGTCATTGTGATGAGGGTTCTGCTGGATGTTTGTGGAACATTTAATTTTTTTTAAATTTTTTTTGTGTGTGTTTTTCTGAAGCTGGAAACGGGGAGGCAGTCAGACAGACTCCCGCATGTACCCGACCGGGATCCACCCGGCATGCCCACCAGGGGGTGATGCTCTGCCCATCCGGGCGTCGCTCTGTTGCGACCAGAGCCAGTCTAGCGCCTGAGGCAGAGGCCATGGAGCCATCCCCAGCGCCTGGGCCATCTTTGTTCCAATGGAGCCTTGGCTGCGGGAGGGGAAGAGAGAGACAGAGAGGAAGGCGAGGGGGAGGGGTGGAGAAGCAGATGGGCGCCTCTCCTGTGTGCCCTGGCCGGGAATCGAACCTGGGACTTACGCACGCCAGGCCGACACTCTACCACTGAGCCAACCGGCCAGGGCCTTGTGGAACATTTAATACAGAGCCCGGCTCAGGGTAAATGGCTGATGAGAACATAAAAGCAGCCATCATAGGTTGGCTCTTCGCCATGTGCTAAGAGTTAATATTGCCAGACTAACTTGAGATTGTGTCCAGATTCCCATTTTGCAATATGGAAATTGAGTCCCAAAGACTCACTCTATATAACCTAGGATTGGATATCTTCCGAGTAGCTAAGCTGAGATCTGAGATGAAGACTGTTCTGCTTTATCAATGTTAGTTTCTTTCTCTTGCCTCCTTTTGTTATCAGTTTTTCCAGATAAAAATCAAATGTTTTTCAGTAGTCACTGGTTTGGTTAGGACTGTTGGTCCCACTTCATAGAAACCCATCTGGAATTACATTGCTCTGAGGATCTGGGTAGCATCAGGGAATCCATTATGGGGGTACTATTGCTCTTTTAGAACAACTGACTCCAGGGCTCAGTGCCAGGGGCCCCTCCCTGAGTCTTCTCCTTTGTGTATCTGCTTTATTCCCCCACCCCTCCACCTTCTTGATGGGAGATACCACCTCTCTTTATCCCTGGGCCTGACACTCTCTTGATTTCAAGTCTAAAGGATTCCAGGAAATGGAACCATTGGCCCATCTTAGATCGGGTGCTCACTTTTAGTCTGATCAACTGTGATCTGAGGCTGGGAATCCACAGAACCTAGCCTCCTGCCCAGCCAAGTGTGGGGAGTGGGAGGAAGATGTGCTCTTCAGAAGAAAGCTGGCTGGGGCAGTGCTGAACTATCATCCCTAAGCAGCCCCTCTGCTCACCAAGCCAGGGGGGATGTCCTCAGTTTATCCTGAGTCGTTCGGAGAGGCTCCAGTTGGAAGAGGCTCTGGTTCACAAGTACTTTGAAGAGTCAGATCCTCTTGGCCTGAACTGAGTGAGGGTCAATCCCTTGGCAGTCATTGTGAGAGGAGAAGTGAGTCCACCTGGCTGGAAGGGCCAGGTCGGTTTTACCGAGAGGTGCTTGTGTGAGACGGTGAGATGTAGGAATAATCTCCAGGAATGGGGCACAGAGAAAGGGAGCAAGAAGCTTTACAAAGGGTGTTGAAAGTTGCTGGGGAACGAAGAGGCTTTCAGATGAAGGAGTTTGGTCCTCCTCCCCTAGGTAACTGGAGCCACTGAAGGTTTCTGACAAGAGGATGGGTGCCTTGGAATTCCTCCAGTTTAGAAAATGTTCATTTGGCAGTGGCAGCTCGGCTAGGTGGAGAGGGGGAGGATCAGGTTCCTTTTTGCTGCTGGATGTTTCTGGGAACTGAATGGGCCCAGGCATCAATTCTTTTAAATGCTTTGATGAGGCCATAATGTTTTATGATGTTGCCAAGGACACCTTGTGTTTACCTTTCGATGTCTCGGTCTCTTCATCTGCCCTTTTTCGGTTATCACATTTGGGCAGATGTGAGATGTATAGGCAGGAGAGCTGATCTGTAATCCTGGCTCTTCTGCTGAGCAGCAGGAATCCCAGGATGAAGGGCTGACAGAGACTCGAATGCTATGTTCACTTTCACTTCGTCAGCCCACACCCAGCCCTCAGAGTGCCTGGGTAACTTATTCGCAAAGTGTGGGTGAAGACTCTGATAATCAAAATGACTGCAAGATAGAAAACAGAGTCAAAGGAACTTTTTTTTTTCAGGGTGGTTGTGAGGAGAGGAGAGAGTATGTAATGGTTACGAATTGGGTTTAGACATCAAACTAACCTGAGTTAAAACCCCAGTTCTAGCCCTTTAAGCTGTGTGACCTGGAGCTTCAACTTAACCTCTGGACACATTTCTGTCTCCTCAGATGGGAACAGCACCAAAAGGAGCTGCTGTGTGTTGAGTGTCAGATATTCTTTCTGGCACAACTGAAAGAGTGGAATAACGTGGCAGCTCTTACCGACCACCCTCTTCTTTCTTCCTGCCTTGGTACCCTTCAGTTTCTTTTAGCACTCAAAGTGCTATTACATAAGGAGTCGAATCCAGAGACAGAAAATAGAACAGTGGTTGCCAAGGCCTTGTGTGTGTGTGGCGGGGCACGGGGTGGGGGTGAGTAATGTTTAACGGGTATAAAGTTTCACGAGAGAATGATGGAAAAGCTCTGGAGATGGATGGTGGTGATGGTTGCACAACAGTATTAATGTACTTAAAAATGGTTAGAATGGTAAGTTTTATGTTGTATATATTTTATAACAATAAAGAAAAAGAAAAATCATTTTCAATAATCAAATAGAGTTTGATGAGTAGTGGGTATTAAAAATAAGTAAGCACTTTGTTCCTAAAAGTAAGCATTTTGTTAGTGGGAATAATGGAGTATTGTCCTGTTGTTAATGATGACTGCTTCTACTGAGCCCTGGTGGGAAGCGCACCCTTTGTCCCATAGACGTGTTACAGGGGCAGCGAGGACAGAGACCACATCTTCCTTCGTACCTCAGGCTAGTGCCGGGAAAATGTACTTACCTTTCAAAGAACAACTGCCAAAATAGAGAATCTGAGTAAAGAAAAAAAATTTTTTTATTTGTATTCTCTTTTCATGACACAGTGGAAAACGGGAAAATGACACTGAATGCAATTCAATGATGTTTGAATTTCTTCACCAAACATTAACTGGAACCTGACATGAAATACAGCCATAGGCAATAGTTGGTGCTTAAAGAAAGAAAAGGACTCAGGAATAATCCAGAAAGGGGACTGTCACCCCATAATGATGGGTAAAATCATGGTGTAGGTGTTAACATAGCACAGTGGTTCCCAAAGTGTGGTTAGGGGACTTTAGAGAGTCTCAAGATACTTCCCAGGGGACCCACCAGATCAGAGCTATTTTCATAGCACTACAGTGTCCCTTGCCTTTCTCACTCTCATCCTCTCACAAGTCTATGGTGTTTTTCAGAGGCTTCATTTTGTGTGGTGACTTCATTTCTCTGACAGCTAATGGAATGTGTGCTTATATATTTTGTGTTTTAAAGACTTCTCAGTCTTAATTTCTAATATGGAAAATATCAATAGATATAACCCACTGAAAAAGAAGTGCTTTGGAGTTCTTCAATTTTGAGAGTGTGAGAGTTGGCTAGGGATTTGAGTGCACCAGACTAGCATTATGTCCCCACTGTAAGATAATCTCACAGAGCTTGGCAGAGAGAGAGATCCTATTACAAAATTAGTGGAAAGGAACAGAAACTGTGGGGCAATACAGGAAATAAAGGTGAATGTGTCGTCATGAAATTGTTCTGTTCTGTAGTATTGGAGCCAAAGATAGTTGGTTCTGAAGTGTTAGTAATTTGAATAAAGCCAGTCGGTTGCTGTTTTCCACATTTAAGAACAAATAACCAAGCAGTGAAATTGAAGAACTTAGATGAGGAAGATCTTAATATCTTTGAGGCTTGCATTGGGATATAACCTTCAGCCTTGACATTCTTGAACAGGCAGGAGCTCATGGGAACTTGGGTAAAGCTGCTGAGTTCTTTACAAGCCCTGGCGGTGTGGGGGAGGAAGGGAGCTTATCTTTACCGTGCTATCCTCATTTGGTTTTTTGGTCACAGATGTTCATTTCTTGCAATACCTGAGTGCCCTCGTCCTTTTGCTGAGCCCAGCTTAGCACTCCTGAGTATGAGATTTTGTCTCAGGATGATAGGGGACTGAAATCCTGAATTCTGGCTTGCTTGCCAAAGGGTGAGGCAGTGACTGTAACAGGGTCTCAGAAGCAGTTGCTCCACTTCACAGGACTTGGCCTCCTGCAATCAGGGAAGTGAGTGTGGAATTTGCCACATACCTGAGCACAGGGCACTGTGACTATAGCTCATTGCTATGGTATCCCTGGGAGTACCCTGTGCTTGGGACACTTAGCTGTGGCTAACATTCCCAGGGCTTATGATCCAAGTCATCTAATTTCAGTGGCTTTCAACCAGGGGCATTTTGCTTCCCCTCTTTCACTGCAGGCCTAGGCAACGTTTGCAACTGTCCATAGACATTTTTGGTCTTCAGACAAAAATACTCAGGAGGGGTTGGGAGGGTGCTACTGTCACTTAGTGGGTAGAGGCCAGGGATGCTTCTCAACACAGTACAGCCCCTCACAACAAAGAATTATGTGGCCCCAAATGTCAATAGTGTCACAGTTAGGAAACCCAATTACTATGGCATACAGGTTTTATCTCCCTAAGAAGACCTTAAATTCCACTTCTTCCCTTCTTCATTCCCTTCTCTGCCCCACTGCCCTCCAGTATAATGACAGGTTCATGCAGCCCTTGTGGTATGCTCTGTTGAAGTGCATGATAAGTGTTAGAGCACGTTCATATTTCCACGTGAGGAATATAAAGAGCCCAGACCTTGGAGTCATAGATGCAAATTATAATTCTTCTATTTTGCTATTAGCTGGGTAACTTTGGGCCAATTAGCCTCTCTTTGCTTCCATTTCTCTTTATTCTCATCAGTAAAGATAGTTGTGATGATTAAAATATGTCAAGGTCTTAGAATGTGTGAATACTCAATAAATAGCAATTTCCTCCCCTCTGTAAACATATTCCTACTAAAGGGATGGAAACTCTTTCTCTAAGGTGAGCTGAGGTAGGTTTCTTGTTGAAGAGGAAGTTTAGAAGGCTCTTCAGATTTATTTTAAGGAGCACTTGAATAAATACTTTCCATATTTGGTTAAAAAAGGAAAGCAAGAAAGGAACTTAGAAGCAGTCAGATTGGGAGGAAAAGATTGACATGATATAAATGGAAAAAGGAAAAACGTAGAGAATACTACTTTCTTCTAAGGTCATGTGTCTGACTTGAAAGTCACAAACTTTTAATTTGATACCTTTCTTCTACACTTAAATCTTCCAGGAACCTCTTGGTTAAAAGGCTATATTAAGCACAATACTTTTATTTTTTTTACTAGATCCGAGACATCTACAGCTATAAAAGGCTAACCAAAACCATTATTTGAAGTCCACTGAGAGGCTTATGGGAGTGTTTAAGATAGAGTGAGTGAATAGAACAAATAATGTGTCTGCCAACCGAAGGAACACAGGCTGCTGGCCACCTCCCCAGACTGGGGAAGCCTGGCTTGTAACATTCCTTCTGGCCATTGTCCTCACTGATTGAACCAGGCTCCCAACGGGGCAAAGGCCACAAATGAGGCTGTCTTAGGGAACTAAAAATGGGATGACAGGTCAGCATAAAATCCATCAAAAATAGTTAATGGCCTTGTCTTGAAAGTCCATTTGGAAGTATGAAGAAGTTAGAACCTAACATATTAAGTCATCATAATATGTGTATTACCAGTCCTGAGTTGGATGAACTGAATTTCATACTTGGAGATAAACCCCATTGTCCCATCTTCTCTCTTTCAGATAGAGGGGCTTTGCACACATCTGGCCATATCCGTGAGTTAACCCAAGTGGGCAGCAGGGGGCTGTTACTTGAGTGCATTTCTGGCCATGTCCGTGGGTGTTTCAAATTTGGGGGCTGTCTTGACAGTGACTATGTGTAATTAATTAATTGATTCACTATCTACCAAGCCCCTGGAAAACCTGCACACCAGGTTTAACCATAGCACATTTGAAAGGACTTGAATTGCACTTGTGTATGAGCCTGGTGCACCCCCATCCTGGGCAGAGATTCCTACTGGGTGCAGAAGCAGATGGGATGGGGACATTAACATGTTCCTGTCTGCTATTCTTGGTCACAAGACCCGTCTCAGACTGCAGACAAAGGCAGTTTCTTTTTCTAGTTCTGTCCTTTGCATTTGTTTCCTTTACAAAAAGCCCTATATTTTATTTGATAAAAGGTACCCTTCTGCTTTGATGATCTTGTTTTCCAAATCAAACATTGGGCTGTGTGTTCTGACTAATGCTTTTTCTGTTCTAAGTTAGAGGCAGTCTAAACAATTCCTTTGGGATACTGAAATGCTTTAAAATCTGCATCATTTTTGCTTGTTATAAAAATAATAAGAGTGTTTCAACACATTCCAATTGTTCTAAGCACTGCTGGATAAAATGAAGTCCTAGTCAGCCTTAAGAACTTGGGCTGTTTTTTAGGATGTGCAAAGGCACTTGGCTTTCACTATTATACATTAACCTGTTGCTGATAGATTTTTCACAAAAGTATAAACTCTTAAATGAACTTCAGAGAAAAGAATGTGGAATATGCAAGGAACTTTTGTTATCTGGGCTTGACTTATAGAAATAGAATTTTAAAGTGTTTAGCTTCAAAAGTTTTCATTTTCGGCCCTGGCCGGTTGGCTCAGTGGTAGAGCGACGGCTTGGCATGCGGGAGTCCTGGGTTCGATTCCTGGCCGGGACACACAGGAGAGACACCCATCTGCTTCTCCACCCCTCCCCCTCTCCTTCCTCTCTGTCTCTCTCTTCCCCTCCCACAGCCAAGACTCCATTGGAGCAAAGTTGGCCTGGGCACTGAGGATGGCTCCATGGCCTCTGCCTCAGGTGCTAGAATGGCTCTGGTTGCAACAGAGCGATGCCCCAGATGGGCAGAGCATCGTCCCCTGGTGGGTGTGCTGGGTGGATCCCGGTTGGGCGCATGCCGGAGTCTGTCTGACTGCCTCCCCGTTTCCAACTTCAGAAAAATACAAAAAAAAAAAGTTTTCATTTTCATTTGTAAACAGTAGATTGTTTTTTATTAAATGAGTTATTTTCTTTTTTTAAAGTTTTAATTGATAGAATCTTACCACTTTTATAACCGCTCACTTTAAAGGTATACCCAGAATGTATAGCATTAACTTATTTTTCTAACACAAATATTCTTGTCCCTTTTTAAAAAGTGTATAAGCAATATAATAATTTTTACCAACATTGTTATATTTCTAGTGCCAAGAACAATGCCTAATACATATAGCAGGCACTCAGTAAGTGTTTGTTGCATGAAACAATTCAATTATGGAGAATTTGAAAATAGAAGAAAAAAACTGCTTTTAATTCTACAACCTTAACCCAGGTACTGTCGATTTAGTTTATTCCCTTCCAGTTTTCTTTCCTGGGCCTTATTTTTAATGTAATTATTCTGAAGGTATAAATATCTACTCTGCCCTTTCAAACGTAATATATGCTACTCATTTGACCAATTTGATATTAATTTCGTAAGCTATAATTGTAATGGCTGCCTGACATAACCATGATTTAGTTGACCATTCCCCCATGGTTCAATAATTAAATTGCATCTGTTTTATTTTTAACCCTTAAAAATAAACCAAGCCTGACCAGGTGGTGGTCTAGTAGGTAGAGTGTCAGACTGGGATGCAGCAGACCCAGGTTTGAAACCCTGAGGTCACCAGCTTGAGCATGGGATCATAAACATGACTCCATGGTCACTGACTTGAGTGTGGGATCATAAACATTACCCCATGGTCGCTGGCTTGAGCCCAAAGGTCACAGGCTTGAAGCCCAAGGTCGCTGGCTTGAGCAAGGGGTCACTTGCTCTGTTGAAGCCCCCCAGTCAAGAAAGCAATCAATGAACAACTAAGGAGACTAAGGAGCTACAATGAAGAATTGATGTTTCTCATCTCTTCCCTTTCCTGGCTGTCCCTATCTGTCCCTCTCTTTCTCTCTCTCTGTCTCTGTCACAAAAAAATAAAATAAACCAAACTGAAACCTTTCCTTATGAAGAATGGATATTTTTAAATAAAGATTTTATTTATTCATTTGAGAGAAGATAGAGAGAGAGAGAGAGAAGAGAAAAGAAGAGAAGAGAGACACAAAGGGAGAGGAACAGGAAGCATCAACTTCCATATATGCCTTGACCAAGTAAGCCCAGGGTTTTGAACCGGCGACCTCAGCTTTCCAGGTTGATACTCTATCCACTGTGCCACCACAGGTCAGGCGGATTTTTGTTTATTATTATTATTATTACCATTATTATTGATTTTAGAGAGAGAGGAAGGGAGGGAGAGGAAGAGATAGATTTGTTGTACCACTTATTTATGCATTCATTGGTTGATTTTTTAAATTATTTTTGTGATAGAGGCAGAGAGAGAGACAGAGAGAGGAACAGACAGGGACAGACAGAAAAGGGGAGAGATGAGAAGCTTCAGTTTTTCATTGTGGCACCTTAGTTGTTCATTGATTGCTTTCTCATATGTGCCTTGACCGGGGGACTACAGCAGACCGAGTGAGCCCTTGCTCAAGCCAGTGACCTTGGGTCCAAGCTGGTGAGCTTTTGCTCAAACCAGATGAGCCTGCACTCAAACTGGTGACCTTGGGGTCTCGAACCTGGATCCTCCACATTCCAGTTTGATGCTCTATCCACTGCGCCACTACCTGGTCAGGCCACTGGTTGATTTTTGTATGTGCCCTGACCAGGGAATAACCATACAACCTTAATGTATCAGGAGGATGCTCTAACCAACTGAGGTACCTGGCCAGGGCTCTTTTTCTTTTTGAATTATTCCCTATGGTAATATTTTAGGAGATTATAGATCAAAGGATATAAACTTAGTTTGTGATTCTTGATATAAAGTTATAAATTGCTTTACAGTAAAGTTTCCTCAGTTTACCTTGTCAGCAGTGAAGTAAGAGTGAACCGTTCCTCACAAAAACAATGCTGACATTGACTGTTGTTATTATTAATATATTTCTTTTACTAATTTGAAAGGTAAAAATTGTTTGTATTTTTCTGATCATTAGCAAATATTAAATTCTAAGCATTTTTCCATTTACTAATTAAATTTCCTCTCTTTTGAGTTGTCTTGCCATTTATGGGTGAGACTCATTGGCAGATTATTTTATAATTATTAATCCCTTGTTATTTGGAATACTTTATAACGGGCCCTTTTATTTACTTATATAATTTATTTGTTTGTTTAGCTTTCTTGATGTACAGAAGTTTAAAATTTTTACATAGTCATCATTCCTTCATGATTTCTTCTATTGCTTCTAAACTTATTTTATTCCCTCCCTTGCAAGTTTAGAGTAAGTTTTGCCTTTTCTACTTTTTCTGTGGTCACTTTTCTTTTTAATATATTACATCTTTAAATCACTCAACATTTATTTTTGACATGTACTATCATGAGTGGCTAAGTAGTCTTTCTCTCTCTTATGCCATTGCCTTTATGTTATATATCCCCTTAATTTAAAAAAATACATATTCTGTTTTATTGTATTCTACAGGAATACAATACAATAGGTCATATCCTATATTATCTCCTGTCAAGTAAATTCTATATCCCTTTTCGGGCCAGTCCACACTGTTTTAATTTTTGTTGTTTTATAATATATTTCCAGAGCTAAGTGAAATATGCTTGTGAACACATTTAAAAGAATTCCTCTGTAAATTAACAAAGTAAATGCCTATTGTGCTTTTATTGACCAGGGGATCCTAATTAATCTTTATCCTCTCCCACCTAATATATCATACCCCTTCCCCAGCTGTCAGTATGGGAGTTGCTCTCAGACTCTATGTTTATTATCATAATTACCATATTCAAATATCACTTCATTCCAGTATGCATATGTATTTTTTGTTCTATAGGAAATGTATATTGTGGGTAAAACTGACAATGAAACCTATTTCAACTTCAAGTTGTCCCCAAGATCATATTTCACCACCAAAACTTTGCAGCCAATTTCTGTCCTGGAAATATGTTTTATATATTTGGACTCTATACAGGAACAGAACAGAAATAACTGATAAGATTTGTTCCCACATGAAGGCTTATTTATATTTTTTAAGTATATGGTGGTTTTTAGTATATGCATAGAATCGTGCAGCCATCACTACAATCAGTTTTATAACATTTTCTTATTTTTTTATATATTGTAGATACAGGGCCCTTATCAGATATATATATGAACATTTTCATCACCCCCCCACAAAACCCTTACCTATTAGTAGTCATCTCCACTCCACTTTGGACATTTTGTATAAAAGGAATCACACAATATGTGGTCTTTTGAATCTGGTTTATTTTGCTTAGCATAATGTGTTCAAGGTTCATCCATGTTTCAGCATGTGTCACGACTTCATTATTTTTTTTGCTAAATATTGCATTGTAAGTTTATCACTTGTGTATTTATCAGTTGATGGACATTTAGATAGTTTTCACTTTTGATTATTCAGAATAATGCTCCTATGAGCATTTGTGTGTACAATTTTGTGTAGATACAGGTTTTTATTTCTCTGGGATAAATAAGAGTGGGATTGCTGGGTCATATAGTAACTTCTGTGTCTAACCTTTTCAAGAAGGTTGAACTCTTTTTGCATTTTTCTGAAGCTGGAAACAGGGAGAGACAGTCAGACAGACTCCCGCATGCGCCCGACCGGGATCCACCCGGCACGCCCACCATGGGGCAACGCTCTGCCCACCAGGGGGCGATGCTCTGCCCATCCTGGGCCTCGCCATGTTGTGACCAGAGCCACTCTAGCACCTGAGGCAGAGGCCACAGAGCCATCCCCAGCGCCCGGGCCATCTTTGCTCCAATGGAGCCTTGGCTGCGGGAGGGGAAGAGAGAGACAGAGAGGAAGGCGCGGTGGAGGGGTGGAGAAGCAAATGGGTGCTTCTCCTGTGTGCCCTGGCCGGGAATCGAACCCAGGTCCTCCACACGCTAGGCTGATGCTCTACCGCTGAGCCAACCGGCCAGGGCGGTTGAACTCTTTTTGAAAGTGGCCACACATTGCACATTACTACCAGCAGTGTGTGATTTCTCCACATCCTAGCCAACATTTATTATCTGTCTTTTTTATTACATCCATCCTAGTGGGTATGAAGCAGTATCTCGTTGTGGCTTTGATTTTTATTTCTCTGATGGCTAATGATGTTGAGCATCTTTTCATGTGCTTATTGAAAGTTTGTATATCTTCGTTGGAGGAACATCTTTTCAGATCCTTTGCCCATCTTTTAATCAGTAATTTATCTTTTTAATATTGAGTTGCAAGAATTCCTTGTATATCCTAGATACATGTCCCTTACCAGATTTATAATTTGCAGATATTTTCTCCCATTCTGTGAGGTTTCTTTTCACTTTCTTGATGGTGTCCTTTGCAACCAAAAGTTTTCAATTTGATGAAAATTGGGGTTACTTGTGCTTTTGGTATTATATCTAAGAAACCATCAGAAGGCTCATTCTTTCACTGAGACCTGCTAGTTGCCCTTCCTGTGGTATTTTACATGATCATATATTTAATGCCCTTCTGGGATTAGTAGTGAAGAATTCATTCTCTTTCCTACCAGACGCTTAAAGTTGTCATAAAATTAACAGAGGGCCAGGAAGACTGGTCTCTCTTTATTGCTGGTCCCATCCCTGATCTGCCTTCCCAGATCCCTGATTTTACCTGGAATATCTGAGCCACAACAGTCTCCATATATCTTATGGCAGATCATTAGACGTGCCAGTGGTCATGACTCCTTAGCTCCAGCTCAGTAGCTGAATGGCTCGATTAAAAATATGGCCAAATGGCAGTCTGCCCATCCTCCTTTTTTTAGCTAATGATGGTTCTGGAAGAACTTTCTAGAATCCCAACAAGTGCCCACAAATGTGGATGCTTCTGCTGATCAGCTTTAGGGACCCAGTTTCTTACGGGCATAAGGTTATATTCGGTCAGATCTAGGTAGGGAAGACAAGACAGTCTATCAAAATACAGGCAAAAGAGGTGCCATTTTTGAAATGCTACAGAATGGATAGAGGCGAGTGACAGCTGTTAGTGAGGCTACTACCCCTGCAGTGCTTTTTCTTGCTTTTGAAAAGATAGCAGCTCAGAGATTCCATTTAGTAAATTCAAGATCTGAAACATATTTCCTAAATAATTTTTCTTTCAAAGGTTTGCTGATGAGCATCCACCTGAAAAAAATTCCCTTAACTGATGTTAGGCCCTTGTTCTCAGAAAGAGGGCTAGGTGTCTTTGGGAGTGAGCATCATTGACCAGGATGCTGTCTGTGCTCGTAAGAATAATACCAACAGGCAGTACAGGGACCTTCTGTTGAGTTCTACCCACAAACCACAGCCTGTTTGGAAGGTCTAACTTTGGGCCACTCAGCCTTGGCAAGTGTGTGCTTCAGAAAGCTGCTGGCAGAAACGGGAGCTGATAGGCACACGTGGCAAGGGGAAATGGTTGTGTGGTGGCTTCACACTTACTCGACTGAGACTGTTTTCCCAAGGTTACCATGATGCCAGAAGCACTGAGGAAAGAAAAAATAGTGTTTGCAGTTGTTTCTGGTCATTTACATCATCTGAAATTCATCTAGAACCCTGAAAATACTGTTTGTTGTTTCCTGTTATATGGTCTCTACATTGTCTGCTGATGTTACGGTGCAGTGACTTTTATATCATGATTGTGTTGAAATAAGTAAATAAATGCACTTGGCTACTACACAGAATTTTTACTGGGCGTGGACTTGGGCTCCTCCCTAAAGGTCAAGATAGAATCAGTTTGTTTTGCAAACGGATTGCCTATGGAATTGCTTTCAATGGTCCACTCTACCCTGCAAACCCCAAAATAGACAAATGGGGTGTACACCCATCTCGTAAGATGTGGCTGTATTCTATAAAGCTTCATTTCTTACTTACCATACCCCCACCCTCTTTATTTCTCTGTTCTATTGTCATCTTTGCTTAGGTTGGGCTCTCTTCTCTGAATACAAGAAAATAAGAAAATTGACTGTTTTAGGCAATGCAGGTGTGCTTCAGAGATTTAGAGTTAAGAAGTGAAGTAAATATTTTGGCAGCTCAACAAAGGTAAGAAAAGGAGAACACACCTAATAGGCTTCTCGAATTACAGGCCTGTCCAAACACTGCCTTCTTCAAGGGACACTGGTCAGGGTCAAAGCCTGCCCTGGTCCAGCGTGGCAGCAAGGCCCAGCTGAGAAGTGGGCTCACTTCTCTCACTGGTTCTGGCCCTGTGCCTGACAGGACACTGTCAGACTTTGATTCAATCCAACTGAGAGAAAAGATACTCATTAGTAAGTGGAAGATCTTTCCTCTTTAACAGATTCTAATCACACCGCTTCCTCTTCCTTGCTCAAAAAGTTCCAGATGGCTTTCTTCTCTTTAAATTGGAACCCTGAAAACATGGGGCACAATATCTCAGATAACATTTTTAGTGTGAAGGTTGGGAGGTAGACAGCTAGGATAGAGAACATGGGAGCGGTATGTCACAGGGCTGTTAGTCTTTTGGGCTTAGGATCTGGCATCCAAGTCTGTACCCCAAGCAGGCCAGACTAGGTGGCTTCTCCGTTGCCGGGTTTAAGAACAGAGACATCTCAGGAGGGAGTTCTGACCTGCTAGTGGCATGTCTCCGTTCAAGCTGTGCTTTGTGTCTCTTCTAACAGAAAGGCAGACATAAAAGCTGCCTCTCTTCCTTGCCCTCCCCCAGTGGCTTCCACTGGATCACCTTGGCAGGGCCTCATCTGAGGAGGGCAGGCGGGCGGGGAGGAGGGGAGGAGGGTGGCGGCTGCACTGGCGGCTCCTTTGATCACCTCCCGCCGGGTTCCAGGCCCTGCCGCCAGCAGGCCAGCCAAAGGCCTGGCTCTACTGATCTGATGAGGTGCTGAATAGGACCCGAGGGGCAATGACGGGAGGGAGAAGAAAGCCTCGGGAATGAAAAGGAAACCCCGTGAACCTGCACAGCTTCATTGGCCGGATTTTCCTACCAGGGAGCCGCTCAGTTCCTGCCAGCCTGGGCTGCCTGCCCCTCACCCCAGCCCCTCCTGTCTCCGGTTTTCAGACCCTGTGTGTGTTTTGTGTTTGAATCATGGCTGTTCTCCCTGGTTCTCAGGCTGGGAACCCACTGCGCCTGTTTCCATGGTCACTGGGAAGCTCTAAGTGCCATTTGCTTCAAAGGGAACCTTTCCCCTCCCAGCACTGCTGCTGCCTGCCCCAGGCGGCCACACAATAAGCGGCTTCTCAGAGCCAGGCCTCTTGACCCTTGCTTGCCAAGAGGAAAACCTTGCCTTTACCAAGTGAGGCTGTGAAACCTCACAGACATACCTTTCAGCAAAGATTGCGGATGTGCACAGAGAGCAGGCACACACACATGGGTACACATTTGATGGCACATGAGTTTCATGGGATCCTTTGCAGATTTGGATGGAATATTGAGATTATAGGTTGGTGAGAGAGTTTGGGAGCCTTTCTGAAATTGAAGAAAAGAGCAAACAAAGCCTAATCTCTATAGGAAAAGAGATGGCCTCATTCAAGGTGGGAAATGGGAAGGAAGAGGAAGACTTGGATTGGGGAAGGTAGTGGGACCCCGAGTCCATGTCTTTTGAGCCAGCATAGAATGGAATGTGGCACTGGTTTCCTATCCCAGGAGCTAGGTAATAAGGGTACCATCTGCTCACTCCTCCAGGGCCATGGATGCCTGAGGAGTCACCGCACCAGAGTGGAAGTTTGTTTTTGCTTGTTGAGTAATGCAAAGGAATGAAACCTCTCACATCTGATTGGAGAGAAAGAATCAGTGATTTAATGATCTTGGAAGGCCGCTTACTTGATGATGCTGGAATTAAAAGGTGAATATCCTTTAAAGAGCTTACATCTTAGATGCCAAACCTGCCCTCTTGAAGCTTAAGATGTTAATTTCTGCCTTGGGCTTACTGAACTATAGAGAGTATATAAATGGGAAATTGAATGTTTCTTCAGTAAATTTGCTACCAGTCTCTATCTTTGTAAATTTTTGATCATATATTCTTTTGCTCATTTGCTGCTTCTATAAAAACTATTTCTTTCGCCCTGGCCGGTTGGCTCAGCGGTAGAGCGTCGGCCTAGCGTGCGGAGGACCCGGGTTCGATTCCCGGCCAGGGCACACAGGAGAAGCACCCATTTGCTTCTCCACCCCTCCGCCGCGCTTTCCTCTCTGTCTCTCTCTTCCCCTCCCGCAGCCAAGGCTCCATTGGAGCAAAGATGGCCCAGGCGCTGGGCATGGCTCTGTGGCCTCTGCCTCAGGCGCTAGAGTGGCTCTGGTCGCAATATGGCGACGCCCAGGATGGGCAGAGCATCGCCCCCTGGGGGACAGAGCACCGCCCCTGGTGGGCGTGCCGGGTGGATCCCGGTCGGGCGCATGCGGGAGTCTGTCTGACTGTCTCTCCCTGTTTCCAGCTTCAGAAAAATGAAAAAAAAAAAAAAAAAAAAAAAAACTATTTCTTTCCTTGTATAAAACTATCTGAAGTTGCACCTTTCTCATTTTTATGCTCCAACAATGAGGAAGGGCATATAAGAATGGCAGAGTTTTTCTATATTGAGAAATGTTCAGCACTGCTGTGTCCTGCTTAATGGGCAAAATACATGCTCAACTTATATTTCTACTAGTAGGAGTTGAAGACCCTGAACTATTTAGAGTCTGGCTAGGGCATTGTGAGAGCACATTTGAGAGCACTGGACATGGGTATAGAGTCCTCTAAGGACAAGTTTTCCCATCACCCTGAGTAAGCTCTCCCTGGAGGAGATGGCTTTGTTCATTCCATGTTCTGAGCTAACTCTCTTGAGATTCTTAATCTAATTTAACATACAGAAATTATTGGTGGCATGATTTACTTTGGTTTATTTTAGTATCAGGCACATGTCTTGAAGAGACTAGGAAAGAGGAGCTCAGGGTTCTGAATCACTTGAATCAGGTTTTATTTCTTTCTCCCCAATGTCAAGCCTATCTAATTTGGACATAGCTCTTTAAGGCTGAATGAATGAGCGTAGTTTTCTTTCTGTGTGTTCTTGGGACAGAATTTAATGGGGAGAGGCATGGGAAGCCTGGGACTTCTTCAGCTTCATGCAGGTAGAGACTACATTGGTGATGGCTCTTGAATTTAATTCAGAAGAAGGTTATTGGTTTTCATTAGTTACTGCAATGGTTATCTATGTTGGCAGCTATAATAAAAGGATTAGGGAATTTCAAGTTGTCTCACAACTTGCAATTGATTCTCCAGTTCACTTCTATTTTTTTGTCCAGGTTCTGTCGCTGTGATAATCTAAGTGGCCAGTTAATCTTTTTGTTACTCAAGAAGGTTTATTCAGTTATTGGGTTAGGGTTTATAATTTAAGGTATGGACATGTAAAGCACGTTAAATTTACTTGATATCTCAGAACTATAGCTATCCAAGCATTCCTTTGCCCTGGTTGCCTTGTTTCCTTGATTTTCAGCAGGCAGCTTTGAAGTGTCTATCTACCATGCTCCAACCACCCTCTGGGTACTGCAGGGTCCTGACAGGGAGAGAGAGAGTTGGGACAGACTCCTTTCAGTCTTTGCTTAGCATCACTTTCTCCTGAAAGTCTTCCTAGACAACTAGTGTGTTAGTCAGGAAGGCTTCACAGAAGAGGTGAAACTGAACTTTCTGGAATGGGTTGGCTTGGAAAATTTTGGGTGGATAGTAAATCTCACTAATGTGACTTGTGATAAACGAATAATATTTTGGCCAAAATGTATCTTTTCTTCCATTATAAAAAGGCTTTACTGAGTTAATTAATAATGGATTGATACCAGAAATAGTTATCCTACTTTACATATAATGTAATATTTTATATATAACATACAATATATAGTTTATTTACTATATAACCTTCTATGAATTGGCAAAGGTAATTTTCCAAAGCACTGGCAGTATTTATCTTATCTTTACTAGCAAAGTTACAATATCAGTTGACATTCATAAATTTTCATACAGTATTTGGGTATGATGGTTTTTATATCAAGCCTATAATGTTTCACAGTTGCACTAAATATGATTTGATGGACCATTGGTGAAAAGAAACCAGAATTGTCATGTGCAAATAACTTTTAAGAAACATTACTACTAATAAAACATGATGTCTGCCTGACCAGGCGGTGGTGCGGTGGATAGAGTGTCAGACTGGGATGCGGAGGACCCAGGTTCGAGACCCCGAGGTCACCAGCTTGAGCGCGGGCTCATCTGGTTTGAGCAAAAGCTCACCAGCTTGGACCCAAGGTCACTGGCTTGAGCAAGGGGTTACTAGATCTACTGAAGGCCCACGGTCAAGGCACATATGAGAAAGCAATCAATGAACAATTAAGGTGTCGCAACAAAAATCTGATGATTGATGCTTCTCATCTCTCTCCTTTCCTTTCTATCCCTATCTGTCCCTCTCTTTGATTCTCTCACTGTCTCTGAAAACAAACAAACAAACATGATGTCTTCAAAATATAAAAGAATGGGTGGGCTTGGGTTTAGGAAGGGATAGAAGAGGAAATTCCAGGAGTGGGGCCAACAGGAGCAGAAATAACACATGGTGTGTCCCAAGGCAGTCAGAAAGAGCCACCTGACTGGGCCCCATTATTTTAGCGGGCAGGAGAAGATCCCCATGGTAGGGAAGGCATTTCCAGGGTGTGCATCAAGAGGTGTGCAAAAGAGGAGCAAGCAGTGGAGGGGAGGGGAGCGGGTTTCCAGCAGAGAGAAGGGGATGTGCTTAGGCTCAGAAATAGATTGTCAGTTTGGATAGTTTATTGACATTGATGTTCTATGGCAATTTAAGTAAAGGAGAGGAATAAAACTTAGACCTTAAAATGTAAAATCAAGGAGAGTTTTTCCATGAATGAACTAAATTAGTATTTGGTGGGACTTGCCCACGTAAAACATAAACAGGGCTCTAATTTCCCTTCTCTGCGGAGCTAATTCTTTTCACCCCGAATCCTCTCTCTCTAAATTGTGGTTCAATATGTATAATATAAAAGTTAACAGTTTTAAGCACTTTTTAGGGTACAGTGTTGTGGCATTAAATACATTCACATTTTGCAACCATCACCACCATCTGAATCTAGAACTTTTTCTTCTACAATTGAGACTCCATATTCATTAAATACCAACTCCTCATAACCTCCTTTTTTCCACCCCTGGCAACCACCATCTGCTTTCTGTTTCTATGAATTGACTACTCTAAGTATCTTATATAAGTGATATCATATATTTGTTCTTTTGTATATGTCTCAGCGAAATGTCTTCAAGGTTTATCCATGTTGTAACTTGCATCAGAATTTCCTTCCTTTTATGGTTGAATAATATGGCATTTTATATGTATATTACATTTGTTTATGCATTTATCTATTGATGGGCATTTTGAGTTGTTTCCACCTTTTGGCTATTGTGAATAGTGTTACTATGAACACAGTACAGATCTCCAAATGCCTCTTCAAGACCCTACTTTCAGTTCTGAGTATATACTACCCAGAAATGGAATTGCTGTATCATATGGTAATTCATGCTTAATTCTTTGAGGAATCACCATACCATTTTCCACAACAGCTGCACCATTTTACATTCCCACCAACAGTGTAAGGGGTTTTAGTTTCCCCATATCCTATCAATACTTCTTGTTTTCTGTTTTTTTGTACATATTGTTTTTCTTTATATAATAGCCATGTTAAGGGATTCGAAGCAGTTTCTCATTGTGGTTTGGTTTTGCACTTTTCTAATGATTAGAGATGTTGAATATCTTTTCCTGTGCTTATTGACTATTTGTATGTCTGCTTTGGGGAAGGACTGTTTGAGTCCTTTGCCCGTTTTTTTTTTTTTTTTTTTTTTTTTTTAATTTTTTTTTTTTATTCATTTTAGAGAGGAGACAGAGAGGGACAGAGAGAGACAGAGAAAGAGAGGAGAGAGACAGGGGGGAGGAGCTGGAAGAATCAACTCCCATATGTGCCTTGACCAGGCAAGCCCAGGGTTTCGAACCAGCGACCTCAGCATTTCCAGGTCGATGCTTTATCCACTGCGCTACCACAGGTCAGGCTCCTTTGCCCGTTTTTTGAATTGAGCCTTTTGCTTTTTTGTTGAGTTGTAGGGGTTCTTTATATATTCTGGATATTAATCCCTAACCCATATATTATTAATTCCTTATCTCATTTACAGATATTTTCTCCCATTCCATGAGTTCTTTTTTATTCTGTTGGTAGTATCCTTTGATTAAAACAAAGGTTTTTAATCTTGATGAAGTTCAATTTCTCTTTTTTTTTTTTTTTTTGGTGTCTCTTCTGTCTTGTTTGTGTTTGCATCTTAATTCATCTTCACTGAACATAGAGAAGGTTATACAAGTATATCTTACAACTGAGTCTGGTTTATAGTTTATTGTTGCCCTGAGAATTCCAGAAAGGAAGAAAAGTCTTGCTTCCTGGGCCAGGCTCTTGGGACTCACTGTGTTAGAAGATGCACTGTTATGGATACAAAGAATGATAAGGAACTACACAGAAGGTCCCGTAGGCTGGCCGCAGGGGGCCAGCAAGCTGACTACACTCTTCTGTGGTCAACCCACTGCAAATGGGGAGCTCCTGGCGGCCTCCATGGCCAGCTGCCACCAGCCCCACGGTGTGAATGGTGAGGAAGTAGGGGCTGGCTGCTGGCTGGGCTCCAGGATGCAGCCTTGCTGGCATAGAACCAAGGTGGAGGGGGAAAAACACTCTTGTGTGTGAGAGAAATAATACTAGCTCCAAAACTTAAAATTCCCAAGTTTTTTTAAAAAAAGATTTTTCAACCAAACTGTGCTTTTATCTTTGAATTCTGAATGGGAGATTGTTCACACAGCTAAGCTGGCTGCAGAAGCCAGGCCAGTTAAAACAATATGCAGGCAGCTCTCCTCCAAGTAACCAGAAACTCTTGGCTCAAAGGAGCCCGAACTGAGGAACCAACCTGCTGGGAGACGTTTTCCAAGTAACTCCAAGCAACGGCCTGAATGTAAATCCTCCTGCTGGGGAATGGCACTTTGGCAAATGAAGACCCTAATTAGAGATGGAAGGGTTTCTATTTTGTTTTTCTTTAATCCTTACCCTGGGGCCTTTACAGGGCCGCCTTGTCTCTGCTTGTGTGCAAAGAAATTTCCAGCTTCTCTTTGTAACAAGATCCTCTTTTGGGAAAGAAGCAACAAGCTGACAATGTGGGCCCACCACAGCTGGGGGACCCTGCCACCAGCCTAACCCAAAACAAAAAGTGTGGACTGGGCTGAGAGTCTGGGTCACCTGGATTGGCCACTTGTTTGAAGTTGTTGGCCAAGTTGGATCTCATGTGGCCACCCTTCCCCTGCCACCCCATGAAACACTCAAATAAATCCATGCTTAGACTGTAAGTAAAGTTTCTTAAGTCCCAAAGGAGAATAGAAGAGTGAACAAAATGCAGAATAGTAAAGGGGAATTGCAGCTCTGAGACACCAAGGCCAAAGCTGAATTTGAAACAACTGGCAGGATCCTCTTATCTCTTCAGCCTTCCACATGAGTCTTTGCCTGTTAGATCCAGGCCTTGAAATAGGCTGTACTTTTTTTTTTCTTTATTCAAATTGATCACCACTTAGTTCTCAAAATATCCAGAAGTATGACATACGTGGAGAACCTGCACGTACCAGTTTTGTTCTGTTTTGATGTGGGTACATCAGTTCACCCGACTACCCTCAGGGGCTTAGAACTGATGATCTTGCTCATTTTAATTTCTCTTTGGTCCTAGCAAGACAAATGAACAGTGTTCTCGGGGCCCACCATGTGGGGCTGTTAGTAAATTTTCAAGCCAATTTTAGACAATTCTAGATAACTATAGATTGATACGTCTTTTCAGCCTTTCAGGGTAGTTCTTTCTCTCTGAGGCATCTGTCATCCTTCATGTTGATAAATGTGAAAGGGCGCATGAGAATGTTGTGTTCCTGGGAATTCTATATGTACTATCAAGCGCTGTTAACTTATCATTAAGTTCACTGCTTACTTAGTACAGGATGCTTGGTCTCAAATGACTTTAAAATTTGGGAGGAGAAATTATACATTTTTGAGTCAAATATAGAAGGGATGCTGCTTCTAAACAGCTGTTCATGCTGAGCCTGGGCTGGGCTCTGCCTAGGTGAAGTCTTTTTTAATACTCCCAACTCTGTGAACCAGTTGGTAACTTTGCTTTATGATGAATACACTGAGTCTTAGAAGAAGAGACTTACCAAGTAACTGCAGCCACTGCACATGGCTCTGTCCAGGCCCCAAGTTAACCTCAGACCTGCTCTGTCTGGGCCCCCTCAGTTCCTCTTTGCACATCAATTCTGTCATTTGAATTAGAAGTTAAACCTACAGATAGTGGTTGTCCCATTATACATATGTAGAAGGACAGACTGACAGATTGTTAACCAACAGTCTATCCCACCACTGGTGAGAAGGCCAGTGCTGCCAAAGAGCCACCCATTCCTGGTTGTCCCATGCTGGATGGATGTGTCCGCTGCATTTATTCCCCAGAGTCCCAGCTTGCTCGTACTATCTGGAGTTAGGTTTCAGGGAATCCCAAAATGTTTGTTTTTTGGCACTATACTTGTGGTTAGACTGCTGCAGCTTTTTAGAGAAAAATGGCCCAATCTGTTGGTTGCCTGGCAAAATGATGACCATGAAGAATGTCCTGACAGTGCTAGTGACTGCCCCTGTCCCAACATCTCATTCTTGATTTAACTTTCAATGAGGCTCTTAGAAACTATTTAAGGTTGTTGGAAAACAGGTAGATCTGGGAGTAAAAAGAAAACTGAATTTTTAGATGCTACAATCATCCTTTTAAAAAGATAAAACAAAAAAACCTTACCAATATGTCCTTGATTTATTCTGTTGCTTTTTTAGTTTGTTACTTACGGGAAGTTTGGTTCGTAATGGCAGAGTGGGGTAGCAGCTTTATTTTTGTGGTTATAAATTTTTTTTGCCAAATTATACTCATAGCTAAATTAAAGCTGCATCAAACTGAAAGGTGGGGGGAAGGGATCTGATAATTTGCATGTCAACTTGCACTTCTACCTAATGAGCAGGTTGAGTCATTGCCTGCTAAGCTTGTGATGACAGTGGGTTTGGAAAGGGATTCAGATGTCAAGAACTGAGTTTTATCATAGGTTTTTAGACTGTGTGTGGAGGCCATAAGCATGACAGTACAGTGTAAAGTGAATAATACTGGGTTAACAGCAGTGCTGCTTTACTGCATTAGCATGAGGACCTGGGTAGAGTGGCCTGGGGACCTCGGCTTAAAGTGGGCAGCATTCTCGATAACATAAACAACCACGGGCATCACAGAATATCGCTGGTAGCTTTTCCAGGACAGTCAAGCATTGTTAAAAATATTTAAAATATCTCCATGCTCAGGTGAAAAAAACCTGCAGAGTCTTAATAGTCTTTATATTGTTCCCTAAATATCTTTCCCCTGTATTTTTCCTCTGCCCTGGTCATTTCCATGATGCCATAAAGTCATACGGAAATCCCAAGTGCTGCTGTGACAACACTGAGGATCCTTGCCAAAACCTTGCCCCCAGGAAGAGCTGAGAAATGTCCTCTAATTACCACTGTTATTTTTCTTGCTTTTGGGTTGTGTCCTCCCACCTCCATTTTTTTTCCCTCCCACCTCCATTTTTAAAAATTGCCTTTGGCCCTGGCCGGTTGGCTCAGCGGTAGAGCGTCGGCCTAGCGTGCGGAGGACCCGGGTTCGATTCCCGGCCAGGGCACACAGGAGAAGCGCCCATTTGCTTCTCCACCCCTCCGCCGCGCTTTCCTCTCTGTCTCTCTCTTCCCCTCCCGCAGCCAAGGCTCCATTGGAGCAAAGATGGCCCGGGCGCTGGGGATGGCTCTGTGGCCTCTACCTCAGGCGCTAGAGTGGCTCTGGTTGCAACATGGCGACGCCCAGGATGGGCAGAGCATCGCCCCCTGGTGGGCAGAGCGTCGCCCCTGGTGGGCGTGCCGGGTGGATCCTGGTCGGGCACATGCGGGAGTCTGTCTGACTGTCTCTCCCCGTTTCCAGCTTCAGAAAAATGAAATAAATAAATAAATAAATAAATAAAAATTGCCTTTGTTTTTTGTTTGTTTATTTTTAACAAAACAAGTAATAGTGGCATCTCTGATGTCACTCAGTTATCTGAAGTCATTTGTTAATTCCCCACATGCCCTCAGCAGTTCCTCTGGTGGCAGTAGCCCCTTGGCCTGCTTGAGCTATAAGACAGGCAGGCTTAGGTGATGATACTTGATATATATATGGGATCCCTGATCCCTGAGCCAAGGGCAGTTCAGCAGCAGCACTGCACAAAAGTCAGGGTGGAAGCAAGAGCTTGCAGACCAGCTTACCACAATCTTTTCATTTGACAAGAAGCAGAGCTCCCTGAAAAGATGTGATGAGCTTGACTCTAAGCAGCTCCCTTTTGTAGCTCAGTGTAGAACAGACTACATCTTTGGAATTCATTCATACATTCATTAAGTACCTCCTATATCCTAGCCATGTACTTGATACTGATGATACACTAGTGACTCAAACAGACAAGTCCCCTGCTCTTGTGGGCCTCACAATTGGTAGAAAGGACACAGACAATGCAGCAGGTGTACACACACAGACACACACACACACACTCTCTGTCTCTCTGTCTCTCTGTCTCTCTGTCTCTCTCTCTCTCTCTCTCTCTCTGCAGACTTTGGTACTGCAGGTTTTGGTATGCAGTGTGAGACCAAAAGAGGGGTGAGAGGGTGAGGAGGTGGCATCTGCATAGGCTGCCTGGAGCTCGGAGCCCAGAGTCAAAGTTACTGGAAGAAAAGATGTTCCCTGCTCCTCACCACATCATAGCTTTACTACCTTTGTGCATCTGCCAGCTCTGTCATCTGTTCTTTGGGCACATCTGTGGGGTGTGCTCTCTTGTTTCCTGTGCTTCCTATCATTTTCTAACCATCATATGGCACTTTGCTACCATTTATGTTCTATCTGTTAAGTAATAAAACAAGGGCATTCAAATCTTGCACAAAGTTAACTGCTTATTTTAGGTATCTTGTTAAATATTATCTGCTTGACTATTTTGTGACAATTGCTTTTAAAGCCTCTAAAAGAAGTAGAATATGCTGTGTGACGTAAAAGGATGTGTATGTAAAACTTTTTTCTAATTGCCTGTTTTTTTTTAATGCTTAGCTGTAGCCTTAAAAATCCAAAGTTAAATTGAAATTGGGTTTTAGTGTATTGCTTTGGATTGACATCCTTCCTTCTAGATTCCTTCTCCCCAAGTAGCTTTGAGAAGTAAAAGAAGAAGGGGGGGGGGGGAAACTGATTAAAACTAAAATTACCTTGGCTGATGAGGGTTGTATCTTATACTCCAAATTAAATAATGTTGCAAGAGGTCAACTGATCATTACTAAGTGATGTCTCTGGTACTGGCAAAGGTCATTGTCACAGTTCATGCAGAGCTTCCCAGTGCATTGACCTCATGTTCCCATGAAAATCTGGAGACCAGACAAACGAAGTGTCCTCTCAATCCATGATAGGTGCATTTGGGAAGGTTAAGTGGTATTTGACCAGCAAAGGAAGATGAAAGTATGGAGACAGGTTATAATGGTTAGACTGAGCACTTTCTCTTTAGAAAAAGGTGAATGAGAAAACAAAGCTTTGCTTGGGCAAGGAGTGGGAACTCTAGCAAATAAAAGGTTATACTAGATCCCACTTCCTTTGTTTTACCAAGTAAAGTCTTGTTAACACTGAATAATTATAGTAGTAAAAGCCTAAATGAGGCCATCCTTTCACTTGTTCAATGAAGGTTAATTTAAGGGACTTAAACTTAAGGGTTAATTTAAAGAGACTTGGGGTAGAGCTTGAATTTAGGGATTTTTGCAAATTACCTGTTAGAGGCAATGGAAACAGAAGTGTATTTGTTCCTTAGTATGTGAGTGACCTCTTAGTATTTAAGAGTGATTACCTATTTTATTTTTTTAAAATAGTTTTTCTATAGTTTTTTAAATTTATTTATTCATTTTTTTTAGAGAGGAGAGGGAGAGACAGAGAGAGAGAAGGGGGGGAGGAGCTGGAAGCATCAACTCCCATATGTGCCTTGACCAGGCAAGCCCAGGGTTTCGAACCAGCGACCTCAGCATTTCCAGGTCGATGCTTTATCCACTGCGCCACCACAGGTCAGGCAGATTACCTATTTTAAAAACTTGCCCCAGCTAAGTGAGTGCTGGCTTATATTGGGCTGAGCTGTGAGCGGAGTGGGGTGCTGTGTCTTAGAGCATTGTTACTTTAACTGGAGAAACTGCCCTCCCATATGATGTTCCCCTTAGCATCCTAGGGGTTGTGCCTAGTTGGAGCAGTTAAGATACCTCTGTAACATGTTTCATGCAAGAGACTTGAAATGGGAAAGAAAAGTAACACTTAGCCAGTGGTCCCCAACCTTTTTGGGGCCATGGACCGGTTTAATGTCAGAAAATATTTTCATGGACCGGCCTTTAGGGTGGGATGGATAAATACACAAAATAAAATTATGCAACCAGCGTAAAAACTGGTATTTTTAAATATAATTGTCGAACTTACGTGACAAGCATCAAGAGTGAGTTTTAGACAGATGTAACAGAGGGAATCTGGTCATTTTTTAAAAATAAAACATTGTTCAGACTTAAATATAAATAAAATGGAAATAATGTAAGTTATTTATTCTTTCTCTGAGGACCGGTACTAAATGGCCCACGGACCGGTACCGGTCCGCGGCCCGGGGGTTGGGGACCACTGGTCTAACCCCTGTATTCTAGATAAACTGATCTTTGGAGCAGAACTGGTGTGTGGCAGAGATAGACTTGGCTTGCCTCTGGAGCCCACAGATTTATTTCCATTTCTGAAGGTGGGATGTTTTCCAGGCAGAGATCTGGGATTTGTTGAAGGTCAAAGATGTGAAGCATTGGTCACTCAAGGTACACCTGCACAGTGTTTGAACTATAAATCAACATCAACACTAACATTGAAAGATTTAATATAAAAATGCACATATTTACCTCTCTTGATGAATCAGAAGGTCTGACAATGCTGGTGCCCCACCCTTCTGATAAAAGTAGCCTGAGCTGTGGGAAGCTGCAGTCCAACCACCTTGCTGTTTTCTTCATACTACATCAGAGTATCCATTGCTGTCAGACTTACAACTGGCCCCTGTGGGAACTTGAGTTTGTGATCACCATTGTATGGTGTGAAACTGTTGGGGAAATACCGTTAAGGTTGTCTGTGGAACATTGAAGGAATCAAATGTGAGCACAGACCGATATTTTCTGATGGTCGAACTGTAAATATGAAGAAAGATCCAAGATGGGTTGGATTAACAGACTTCTTTTATGTTTTCTGATTTGTATCAAGCCCTGTAAAACTACTATAGGGTGACCATGCCATTTGTCATATGCCAGGACACTTTTGAGATTAGAAGGGGATGCTGTCATTAATCATTATGGTAGGAAAACGTGTAAACCAGGGCTGTCCTGGGCATGCTAGGGACAAGATATATGGCCATCCTAGGCCTATGGGACATGAAAAGAGCAAGCTTATATTCCATCAACCAGTGTGAGTGAAGTAAAGATTCCTCAGAGGGGCTCCCATGGAGGCTACAGTGGTCTAGAGGTGATGCTGAAAAATTGAACAAGGCTTTGCAGAGAAAGGTTGTTAGGCCCTTGAGCATGAGAGATGGGTCCAGGGAAGCGACTAAGGTAAAAGGAATAACCTAAGCAAGAAGGTGTTTGTGTGTCTTAAATTTTCAGAAGTGGGGCAACTATGTAGTTGGAACACGTAGTACTCGGAGGCAGACAGTGAGAGAAGAGGTCTGCCAGGTAGAATGAGTCCAAACTAAGGCAAGGTTTGAACATTAAGGAAAGGAGTTGGGACTTGAATCTGAAAAGGACAAAAGGATAACTCTGGGCATCATGTATAAGATGAATTGGTAAAAGACTGGAGGCAGGGAAAGTCCTGTGATACAGTGTAGCAGGGATGCAAAGGGAGAGTGACCCAATATGGTGGTAGAGTTGAGCAAACCGGGAGTGGAAAGGGGAAGAGAAAGTTGCTGTAAGAAAAGGGGAATAAGACTTGGGTTTCTGGATTGTACGATGGCTGATCCATTATTCTGAGACAAGTAATGTTGCTTCAAGAGAAACTTGGTAACTGATTTTGGTTGTGTTGAATTGGAGCCCTGGAACTCAAGGAAGGGGTCAGAGCTGGAGGTGAAAGTTGAGAAATAATTAGGTGTGTGTGTTCAAACCAAGAATCTGAATGAGCTTGTCCTGGAAGAAAACACAGATTTAAGGGGGCCAGCACAGGACTTCAAGGAAAACTTGGAATAAGGGATGATGAGAGGGGAAAGCCAATAAAAGAGACTGAGGAGGAGTTAAGGAGAGAGATATGTAAGTAGGGTATTAGTGTCTGGAAATTTCCAGAGCAAGCAGTGAGTGAGTGGGACTATATAAGAGTCAGCAAAGAGAACTTGAACGTCGAGAGAAGCAAAGCAGCCTCATGAACACAAAGCAGTTTGAACAGGATTATGGAAAGTGCAGAGGACAACCCAGGTGAAGTAGCATGACCTTGATGAGCATTTCATTAGCACAGGTTTATCAGTTAGTTTGTGCTGCTTAACAAGCCCATGATACTTAGTATTTTTAAAACAGCAGTCGTTTTCATTTGTTCATGATTATAAGGGTCAGCCAAGCAGTTCTGGTCTGGGCCAGCTTGCCTGATCTCTGTGGTCTGTTGTTGGTTTTCTGTGGCCTCACTTGGAACAGTTGTGCCCTCTGGACAAGTGGCCTCTCATCATCCAGGAGGCTAGCCCAGCTTCTTCACATGGTAGTTTCAGGGTTCGCAACAGCAAAAGAGGACAAGCCCAGTGCACAGGCACTTTTCAAGTCCATACATGCATCATATTTTCTAATAAATCGTTGGCCAAAGTAAGTCACATGAGTGAAATCAGATTCCAGTACTGTAGAAATAAACCTCTTTTATTATTATTTTTAATTGAAATAAACCTCTTGATGGGAGGAGCCACAAAGTATTGGGGCCATTTTTCAATCTACCCTGACAGGTGTGAATTTCTTATAACACTTGGCAGGAGGAGCTATTTTATTATTTGAGTCAATCGTAACTCTCAGTTGAGCCAGGAGGAATTAAAGATCACAGTGAAGCAGTTTAAATTATCAAGACCCATCTAATTGTGGAACAGATTGTTTCAGTTCTGCTCCAAATAAAAGCTAAAGGTAGTGCAGGGGAAAACAGTGCCACTTGTATCCATGACATCAAGCTAAAGCAATTACTAAAGACATTGATATACCCAGTTCAAAACTCAAACCTGGGTTTCCTCTCTCTAAGCAGCATTGTCTGATCTGCAGCAATCAACTCCTCTTAGTGCCTTTACTCACTTAAGACTAGGTCAATGAGTAGTGATCATAGCTGCAATTAATTGGCGTCTACCACGTGCCCAAACTATGCCAACCACTTTACACCTATGAACTATTTGATCCCTTCAACATCCTTATAATCTATCACTTGTCCTAGTTCTACAGATGAGGAAATTGAGGATCAGATATGCAGTGACTTATCCAAGGGCATCTCATGGTAATAGAACCAAGCATTTTAGAAAAATCCCTAGGGCCTCTGGGATCCCCTGACTGTGGGCAGCAGTAGCAGGTACACAGATGTACACCCCCCACACACAATTCTAGTCTTCTTGATGTTGATATAATATGTTCTCAAGCATACTGACCTGTAATTTGCTTGCTTCTCAGAGTCCATGCAGGCTTTGTAGTGCTAGTCTTACTTTCCCATTCATCCAGATTCATTGAGAATGGATTTGTGTAGGAAGACTGAGGTAGTTTTAGATATCAGAAGGAGGTGTTATTTTGCTCAGTTTGGATAATTTTTAAAACTAGCTTTAGAATGTTGTCATAGTAACTAAAATTTAACAGCATTCACATGATAGTTATTTATGTCATAAAAATTTTGCTTTTAAGCAGTAAGCGCAATAATCAGAAGAGAATATTTGTGGATTCTTTCCCCACCCCACTTTTCAAAAAGAAAAAAAAAAGTTCTCTATTGAAGTGTAGTAGATAATAGTAAATAGCACATATTTAAAGTGTACAGTTTGAACTTCCAGGTTCAATTCCCAGTTAGGGCACACAGGAGAGGCAACTATCTGTTTCTCTACCCCTCTCCCTCCTCTCTCTTTCTCTCTTCCCCTCCCTCAGCCATGGTTTGAATGGTTCAAGCAAGTAGCCCTGGGTGCTGAGGATGGCTCCATGACCTTGCCTCGGGTGCTAAAACAGCTCAGTTGCTGAGCACTGGAGCAGTAGCCCCAGATGGGCAAAGCATTGCCTTGGTAGGGGACTTGCTGGGTAGATCCCCGGTCAGGATGCATGCAGGAGTCTGTCTCTTTGCCTCCCCACCTATCACACTCTCACTTAATTAAAAAAAAAAAAGTAGCGTGCGGAGGACCCGGGTTCGATTTCCGGCCAGGGCACACAGGAGAAGCGCCCATTTGCTTCTCCACCCCTCCGCCGCGCTTTCCCTCTCTGTCTCTCTCTTCCCCTCCCGCAGCCAAGGCTCCATTGGAGCAAAGATGGCCCAGGCGCTGGGGATGGCTCTGTGGCCTCTGCCCCAGGCGCTAGAGTGGCTCTGGTCACAAACATGGCGACGCCCAGGATGGGCAGAGCATCGCCCCCTGGTGGGCGTGCCAGGTGGATCCTGGTCGGGCGCATGTGGGAGTCTGTCTGTCTCTCCCTGTTTCCAGCTTCAGGGGGAAAAAAAAAAAAAATGAAAAAATGAAAAAAAAGAAAAAAGCATACAATTTAATAAGTACACACACACATATATATTGAGATAATGAACTTTCCATTACTCCAAAAAAGTACCCTCAAGTGCCTTTGAAGCCCTTCCCTCCCCCTTCTTTGTCCCTAGCCAATCCCCAGACAACTATTATCTGCTTTCTTCTACTGCAGTTTGAATTTTATAGTTTCATGTAAATAAAACTATATAATATCTACCCTTTAATCTCGCTTCTTTAACTCAGCATGATTACTTTGAGATTCATCTATGTTGGCATTATCAGTAGTTTATTCCTTTTTATTACTTTTTACATTTTAAATAAGAAAAGAGAACACTGCTTTTTCTACTCTGAACTTGAGCCAGGACTATTGAAGTTACCTACAAAATTGTACATTAACTAACTAATACTAGTGATGAGTTAATCTGTAACTTCATCTGTTAGATGTTAACATGACCCCCAAACCTAACCTCCTCTTGACTGTCAGACCCTAATGCTGGGCACACTTTCTCTGGAAACTAAAGCTGAATTTGGGCTTGGCGTCTTGGGGTACCTAGTATTTCTAAGTCTTAGTTGGTCCCTGTCCATCATATCTTAATGTAGTTTATGTTCATGACATAATGAGAACAGGGCTATGTATGTGTTGGAGCAACCAGCTGAAAATCAGGGGCTGGGTGCTCTGTGAAGAGCTCTGGCTTCAGTACTCTGTGATTTAGAAGTTTGAGTTATGTCCTAACCTCAGTAGAAGCAAACTCAGTATATGGGGCAAATTAGGGCACACAGGAGAGGCAACCATCTGCTTCACCCTGTTTCAAAAGTACTCACTTTAGGATTCATTTTTTTATAGTGAACTCAATTGGTACAGTTGAAATTACTTTATTGTACACTTTGTTTCAAGACTTCATCTCCTTTCTGAACTAACATACACCTGTCC
The DNA here is from genome assembly GCF_036850765.1 of Saccopteryx bilineata. Lineage (NCBI taxonomy): Eukaryota > Metazoa > Chordata > Mammalia > Chiroptera > Emballonuridae > Saccopteryx > Saccopteryx bilineata. Next base: position 258,199,132 of record NC_089491.1, on the reverse strand, counting down.
TCAAGGGAGAACATTATAATCACAAATCATCTTTTTAAGATTCTTTCCTTAAATGTTCCACTTCAAATCTTTTAGTATAGGAATGTTCTAGTAATGATTGCTTAAACTAATACATAGAAATATTTATGTTTTTACTAATAAGTGCTAGTTAAATATACATATTAGTTATTTACCATTTGATACTCCTTAGTGGGATATTCTCCCAAAAAGAAAAACTTGGATATGACAAAATTTAATGGACTGTAAATTAGGGGCAGTGTTATCCGGATGCAGTCTGCTCTGAGCTGACCGCCCTCCCCTGCTGCCAGCATATTCTGACCTTGGGAAGTCCCTGCATCCTTTGCAAAGCTAGGACATGGGACTAGTTGCTCTTTAATCCCATTCCAGGACCAAGAGGCCCCTTAATCAATTCAGATGGACCAGAATCGAGGTCACTGTTGCTTAAGCAGCCCCCTTTGTCCCTCTGCATGAGGACTGCAGTGACACTTCAGATAGGCCACATTGGCCCTTGGGGCCAAGAGAAGCAGGCTCAGTCTCTCTTCTGAATTTGGCTCACCAGTTCTTCCAAATGTTCCCACCACTTGGCGGGTACGTATTTTGACTTGTTTAGCTTCAACATGATGCCAGTCAGCTCCTTGTGCCCTCGTGATAATTGGGTGCTCTTGAGCCAGAGTTGGCATATTCTATAGTTATCTACGTACGTAGCATCTATAGTTTTTTTTAGCCCTCTCCTCTTACCCACAAACCAGACTGCCAAACTCCTGGATCATAAAACAAAGGGTAAGCACCTTGATCATGACCCAGCTCTTTTCCTGTTCTTTTTGAGACTTCCCCAACAGGAAAGGCTCTGGGTAATTGATAGAGATTATCCCTGATTCCCTTAATATAACCTTTTTACTCTTTCCTTTTCCTGGGATTAAGGTGTTCCTTAACAAGAAGTCCTTTTCTTAATGACACAGTCATCAACCTATTATTGACCAAAGGAAGTGATCTAGCCCAACTCCACTTTTCTGTGGTTTACAGTCCCTTGTCAAGTCTTTCATTGTAATAACTTTTAATGTCATTAACTTTTTTGTTTTCAATTTAATGCACTGTTAAAGGCTATCAAACTATACTTTAAAATTAATCTGTCTTCTTGAAATAATAATTGCCTATAGATTTGTTGTTGGATGTGAGTGTTCATATTGCATAGATGTTTTAATATTTGCTGACTGAGGGTTCGAGGCAGCACGCCTGCACTGTTCAAGTGTGCCGGTCACAGGATGAGTTGAGGTCTGACATAAAGTGAGGACACATGGACTCTGTCTGCAAGCACCTTTCCTCCTCTCTCTCTCTCCCTCCATCTCTCCCTCTCCCTCCTACTCCCACTCTCTCTCCCTCTCCCTCCCTCCCTCTCCCTCTCCCTCTCCCTTCCTCTCTCTTCTCTCTTGCTTTGTTCAAGGAGTATATCTTGCTGTGCATGCAAGGTCCCTATAGTGACTACTGGAGCTCCTTGAGAAGATAGACTAGCTCTGTTAGGACTGGATCTTTTCAGCATGCATTTGTACCATCAGGGTAGGTATTCAATAAATATGTGCTAAATTAATAAATCCTAGGAAAGACAGTCAGAGGTAAGCATTTTGCCTAGAAGCATAGTTGCCAGACTGAACCTTGTGTAGGGGTCAGGGAGCCCCATCTGGAGATTCTCCTTCCTGGAGAAGAATCCTGTACTCAAAGAGTCAAGGAATGGGCCAGGTGCCCAAAGGATACACATATACTATGGCCATGTCCAAAGGAGGGAGGTTATGCCTAAATGCTTGCCATGTGCCAGGCATCTTCTCATCTAGTCTTGCAGTGACAGTGAGGATACTTCCTGTTAGTATTATCCCATTGTATATAGGTGTACAAATGGAAGCATAGGAAGGTTTGCTCAGTCACCAGATCTAGGAAAGTGAGCCAAGACTTCAGCCTAAGCAGTGTGATTTGATAACTCATCTCCTGCCCATCTTCCATGGCAGTGCTAAAAAGAAGCTGGGTTAGCCTGCCTATTCCCAGGTCACTTTCAGGTTGTATTACTCTTCAGGGTCATCTTGGTTAGGGGTGCCATCAAACTGTCCCCAGAGAAGAAAAGCAAGTGAGGAGGCTTTGTACTCTGCTGAGAGAGAGAGAGAGAGAGAGAGAGAGATTTGGTTCTGTTGCTGTTACCAGCAATTTTGTTGTGAAGTTAAAAGAGATTTGTATTCAAAGCCATGACTGGGTGGCTCAGTGAATAAAGTATCCTGGTGCACCAAGGTCGCAAGTTTGGGCCCTGGTCAGGGCACGTACAAGAAGCAATCAGTGAGTGCACAACTAAACAGAACAACTAAGTAGAACAAGTTGATGCTTCTCTCTCTCCCTTCCCATCCCCCCCTCTCTAATAATGGGGAAAAAATTCTTTAAAATATAGAGATTTGTATTCAACTAACAAAGTCACAGATACAAGGAGTCAATTCAATAGGGTACACAGACCATTTTGAAACAATCTAGATTTTTAAGAAATATACTAGGGAAGGTCATACTGTTGGTGAGCCTGCACTGGCTAAAATGACAATGGATAGAACTGCTTTGAATGAAATAGTCTGTGACAGAACAACTTGGACTTTCAAGCAGCTAAACCTAGACAAAAGTGGAACTTTCCACCTTGCCAACCCTCCTTATGTTGACTATGAGCTGCATGACATTTATAAAGGGAGATTTAAAGATGAGTGAGTCCAGATTGGTTTAGGAGAACAACGATCTGGAATTTCTTTGTGGGATTGGGAAATGCAATACTTATATAAGCTATTAATGGAACGCGTGGAATTTCAGCATTCATGTTTTTATATATGCACTAATCGCCATCATGCTTGATTTTTTTAAATTTTTTTTTAATTTTTATTTATTCATTTTAGAGAGGAGAGAGAGAGAGAGGAGAGACAGAGAGAGAAGGGGGGAGGAGCTGGAAGCATCAACTCCCATATGTGCCTTGACCAGGCAAGCCCAGGGTTTCGAACCGGCGACCTCAGCATTTCCAGGTCGACGCTTTATCCACTGCACCACCACAGGTCAGGCCCATCATGCTTGATTTTGGAAACCCCAGAGAACATGAGTTTTCTCTAGGCTGGGATTATAGAGACTGATGTCAAATGTCACCTCTCTACTTCATGGCTGTGTGAGGTAACCACTGAGCATCCAGCTGTCAAGTGGGAATCAACATCACCTCACCTGCAGAGTTGCTGTGCAGATTCAGTGCCATTTGAAAGCACTCACTGCCTTGTCTGATACATAGGAGGGACTTCCCTTACTTATCCCTCTTGGAGTCTGATGCTTTGGGCCAGTACTGCCCTGAGATCAGGCAAGAAAGGCCCTGCTGTAAGGCCCTGCTTCTAAAACTTCTGGCCTACCTGGTAAGGAGTTCAAGGAGGAAGTCCCCTTATAAACCATTCCTGGGGTCCCTGAGTTCCCCCAAGATGACCCTGTATTGGCTTCCAGGACCTTGCAGACCACTTCTATAGGACATCCTTCTGGGGAAAGACTTCCCTGGCTGCACACCCCTCTTCCCAAGAAGGGTAGACAGACCTTGGCCTTGAGGCTGGGGTATCCATTCACATGTAAGTCCCCCTTGAAATGGGGCAAGGGGAGGGTAGTCAGCTTTCTCCACACTGACATGTTCTATAAAGGAACTCCAAAGAGTTAGATCCCATAAAGACCTTCCAAATCTTTATAAAGATACATATGTCAAGGTAGAAGGTTAGGTTATACTTTATTTGTTAGCTCTTGGCCCAAGCACCACAAATGTTAGGAGCAAGCCTACTTTGGACATGCAAAAGTTTTTCATCCTGGTTCCTGTCCTATTTTTTCAGTTTACCACCTGATTTAGGAACTCTCTAAAACTTTCCTTTGCCTCATCATAGTATTGCCTGGGATACTGGTTAGATAGCTTCTGGACCTACACCAGTCCAACTGCATCCAGACAGGGTACCCAGACTGTGTATTTGACAGTCATTGAGAGGCTTTGTGCAATTTGGGGCCCCCAGTGGTTCTCAGCCCTACCTAAAATTTAAAACTAACCGAGAAACGTTTGGAAAAATATTGCCGCTGAGGTTCCATTCCACATAGATGAAGTCATTGTCTCTAGGGGCGGGGCGCAGGCATGGGTATTTTAAATCTCCAGTTGCCTCCCTCAGTGGGCCAAGGTTGAGAACCAAGTGTGCCCTGCTGGATGGCCCCAGCAGGGAGGAGCTCAATCCTCAATGAGAGCCTGTCCTCCACCTCTCATGGCAAAAGGGAGGAGACTATAGAGTCTTCAGACTTTGCAAGCACTGTGTTCTTTGTCAAGCCTGATTCCACTACCTAATTAACACTTGTTTATAATAAAACAAAGGTTAGCTGTCATATGCGGAGAAGGGGGTGGTCCTTTTTAAAGTTTCTAGTTGCTGGCTAAATTTATGATTTGGCCTGAAGTGGGACTTCTGGAAACTCAAGGTAGCAGCAAACAAGTTCTTCCAAAAGTTTCTCTTTCAGGCGTGGACATCTCATGAAACAACCCAACTGCAGACTTTTTCCATAACATCCCTTCACCCAGCGGTGGTGGTGGAAAGGAGGGTTTGGCCAGGCTCCCTGGGTTTTTGGTGCTCCTTGTCAGGTGTTAAGACAAAGAGGATCATTGTGTTTTGGAAACTGGTCTAAAAGTCTATGTTTAAGATTAAAATCTAGGGAAATGCATTTCTTTTTGACACCTAGTATTTTCTGATTGTGAAAAGGGTACCAACCTGTGTAATGGCGCCGTGACATGGCCGCGGACTGCAGCCGCTTCTGTCGGTTCCTTTAATTAGGAGAAATTAAGGGGGGCTGCTACATATTTTGCGAATAAATAACACTATTTAAACTTAGGCAGCCTTAACAACTAACTTAACCGCTGAATTCTCGCTGCTACATGTCTCCAAAATAGATCAGCATAATCTCAACTAGGATTTAACATGCATCATCTTCGTCGTTCCGGAGCTCAGAACCAGCAGCCGGCAGGAGCCTTTGGAGGTTTAATGACTTTAATTATGGCGAGAAATACCTTCCCCGGGTGGGCGGGGTGCGGCCAGCCCGGTAGGGTCAGAGAAGGCAGGATGGGAGCCCGCCCCCAAAGACCGCCCCACTGGGTGGGGAAGGGACTAGGGGGCGTGGGGAAGTGGAGGGGGAGGGACCTTTAGGGTGGGCGTGGAGAAGCCTGGCTGGAGGGGTGGAAGAGGAGGAGGAACCCGCGGGGAGGCTGTGGGGCCTCGGAGTTCTGAGCCGTGTTTGTGGCTTTTGCTCTTTGATCTCCTGCCAGGGAAACCTGGAAGGTCAGGCCGGGCTGCAGCCAAGCCCCGGAGCTAGGAGCCGGTGGAGCGGGCACTGCTGCACCACCTACCCTCACCCTATATCCACCTTCTCCCCTTCCCGAAAGTGAAATCGCCTGGCCACCCAACAAACCCCCCTACCACCATCCCCGCCAGCCTCCACGCCCCGCCCCCCGCCCCCCGCCACGTTCCTCTGCGACTGTTTTGTGTGTTGATCTCCTTTAGGCAGGGATGCTCCGAGTCATGAAAGGAAACGAAGCAAACGCCCTGCACCCTGCAAGTTTAGTTTGGGGAAATCATGTATGTTGTATGTTCTATAAAAAGGAAACCAGGTTCTTTTAAAAGCTGTGTGTACCCTTTCCCTACAAATTTCTGGAGAGTAGCAGGTGGTTTCCCTGGTGGTGTTAGGGTCCTTCCCTCCCACTTTCTTCTGACACACGCCCCCTTCTGGGCACCAGGATTTTCTCACCGGTTACCCATGTGCTATGGTGTGTGACTTCATTTCCTATGGAATGAAAGGTTTCTGTAGGAAAACAGGGCCTCCGTGAGACAGGCCTTACAAGTCCCTATGTCTAGCAAGAATGTCCCCTGTCATGCAGTGACTCATGCGTCAGGGAACAGCGGCTGACCAGAATGATCAAGAGTCTGGTGCCTGGGTGGTCACTGCTAAGTGAAGAACATGGGGGAGGAGAAAAGGAAAAAATGAGGAGGGAAAGTTTGAAATTCACTTACTGGCCTCCAGAGGGAAAGGCATAAAGGGACCCAAGTAAGCCCCTGCTGTTTGAATTTGGGTAGGAACAGCCAAAAGAGACATGGGCATCGGGCGTGGCCAGTCTCTGGGACTGGCTGGTTGGTCTCCATTGGTGTTCACAACCGTTTGCTCCTCCCTGACTGCAGGAGCAGGCCCTGCCGCAGTGGCAGCACAAGTAGGGCTCGTTGCTGGCAATGATGTGTGTGAGGTCCAGGCCCTAGGTGGCTGTGCCTCTCGAGCCTGTGCTTTGGTCTCTTATCACCCCAAACCATTGAGTTTGGGAATTTGAAGTCTGCCGCCAGTTCACCCAGAAAGCGAAGCTCCAAACCTTCACACCAGGAGGGAAAGGCAGGCCAGTGTGCATGAACTTTTCCAGGATGGGCCCATTTGATGCCAGGCTATCTTTCTCTGTAGGGTTCAGGGTTAATTCTATCAGTCTTTTAGGTCCCCGAGGTGACAATGGAAGGAAACTAAAAGGCTGTATCCATGCCATTTGTTCCTGTAGATATGCCTAGGGTGGTCACTTCGACAGCTCTTCTTGGTGAGAGTTCTAAAGGGGGCTTGCATTCCTCCCAGGAGTGGAAGGAACAAACATGCAAGTACACAGATTTGTTTTCTAAATTTTGACATTGAAGATGTGCTCACACAGAGGCCTGGGGCTGATAAAGATCCACAACCAGGCAAAACCACTTTTAGTGGCTGGGACTAAAGTTACCCAGAGACAGAATATCTGCTTTAGAACTGACCACCAATCAAAGGCCCATCAGCAAACACTATAGCAGAAGACCTGTGTTGGTTAATAAGAAAGCACATCCTGAAAATCTGAAGTGCAGACAATCTGGAGTTCCAAGAAGATCTGGTAGAGAATGGACCTTCTTAATTTCAGAGTCCAAGGAGATCAGATGACCTGAAGTGATAGTCTGTGCTTAGAGTCCAAGGCCTAGAGTGTTCAATGCTAACCTTGAGGGCAAAAGCTGATCCTTTTTTAGGTTTATTAACAATTATTTCTTGGCCATTTACCCTGTGCCAGGTCCTTTGCTGGATCCTGGGGATTCAGCAGGAAAGTAGTCTGACACATTGACTGCCCTCTGGTGAGGGAGGTGCTTTAAATAAACAATTATAGTATGATGTCATAAGAGCTGAAATGGTGGGGCAGAGTCAGGCCCTAACACTAACAGGGCTCTAACTGTGGAGGGAATAGACCTGAGCCTAATGAGAGAAGAAGAGGTAAAGGCTAACCAGTGTTGTTGTCGAGAGGTAATACAATATATGTTCCTCAGTGGGAAGTATGCAGGTAGTCAGAGAACTCATAGATGCTCAGCTTAGTCAGACGGGGGACTGGAGTATTGCATTTGTGATAAGCAGTATAGGGAGGTCACATTTTATCTGAAGAGTAGTGCAGAGTCATTCGAGTAGAGTGGTACGGGTCAGATCAGGGACTGTTGCTGAATGGAGACCATACTGGGGTGCAGGTGGGATGGGCTAGGGAACAGATAGGCTAGCGTACAGGTGGGATAGCCTGCTTTTTTAGGTTTTATGGGGCACATAGACTGGTCAGTAAGAGCTGCCTCCCGGCTCCACGAGAACCTGAGGGCAGATTAGCCTAGCACCAAGGTGAGGATGTTGTTGTGACTCACATGAAAAGTTTGGTGTCCTAGACAGGGTGACAGCAGTGGGGATGGAAAAACAATGGATGGTTTTGGAAGATGGAATCAGCAAAATGTGGTAAGCTGTTGAGTATAGGGGTGAGGGCAAAGGGCTTTGGTTTGACTTGGCCCCCTGGGGTAGAGAGAACACTTCCCTGAGGAGGGAGCTCAGGTTATGGAAAGGTAAAGGTTAGATGAAGGGTAGGTCCATTGCAAGACCCCCATGCAGCCATATCAGCCTGAGCAAGGAATGACCCACCAATGTCAGGGGCAGTGTGCTCTGCTCTGGGAATAGGAACAGAAAGAACTTGAGGACCCAACTCAAAGCAAAATGCTGATGCCAAGTCATGGGAACCAAGGTTTAGGACTCTGGTGCCATTTTGGATTCTCCACAATTATGGTTTCTGCCACCTTGTTCACCCGGTTATAGAAGCATGTCAGAGGAGAGCCGCAAGTGAACTCTTGGTTGGTTGGTTGGTTAAGAAAAAAACCTCTCAGCGCACTCATCCTACTCATTGATAAGATCTCTCCCCACAGGACAACAGCGAATAATGACAGACACTTTTAGACTGTCCTGCCTTGGAGCCTTCTTGGGGTGCCTGGCACACCATTGGCCCTCTTAAATTCTTGGCAGGTTGAACTGTATTATTGAATGTTTTTATATTAATAACCGTCTCATTCAAATTGAGATGTGTATATTCTTTACACATTATTGTTTTCCAGATCAAAATGTCGATCTTTGTCATATCTTTCAACCTTATACCTGAGAGTTAGAACGAGAGGATGATTGGGGTATGATACTTCTCCTGTATTAGTGTATCATACGCCACAGAGGATTGGGCCCAAAAATGTTTTCCACAAGAGATAGGATGTTGACAGGAGTTGCTATAAAAAGCCTCTGTGTCCAAAAAAATCGAGGAGGCCAGGTAGAAAGAGGCTCTAAATGTGCCCTATAAAAGTCAGGGGTAACAACTCAAGAATATTTAGAATTTCTCAGAGGACACTGACCAAGAAAATCTTCCATCCTCTGATCATACTTTGGGAAAAGCTCCTATAGAAACGTGAGCAGAATGATCTTATGGTTGTAATATCTTACTTTCCCATGGAACTGAACACTCTGGCTATTCCTTATGACTCCTTTGGCCTTTTCAGAGAGGTCTGCCACCCTGCTGTTCACTGCTGTATGTATCCCCAGGGCCAAGCACACATACTAACTGGTTAATTACTGTTAAATAAATTCATAAATGGCACTACAAATAGAATTAAACTCTGTTCCCACCTACTATGTTAATTGGTTGAGTATGGATAATCTCCAGGCAGTCTGCGTTGTTAGGTGTTATGGGCACACTAACTGGTCAGTGAGATCTACCTCTTGGCCCCATTAGGCCCTGTGGACAGGTTAGCCTGGCACCAAGGTGAGGAATTCATTCACATGTAAGCTATCTCTGCCCTTTGACTCAGCAGAGCCTCTTGTGACTATTTATTTTAATTAAAGATGGACACCACCAGAATGAAAGTATGAGAATATAAATACAGCACTGTTTCTAATAGAGAAAAGTTAGAAATCCTCTAATGCCTGGCAGGGGGACAGTCTTAAATTCTGATACAACCATATAATGGAATAATATGTGCAGCTGGTAAGAAGACTGAACATTTTCTACATCGGTGCATATGATATTGTTGAGTAAAATGTTGTGATAAGTGGGGAAATAGAGTACAGAATGGTACCTACATTCTGTTTATTAAGTATTTTGGCATGTGGGTATATACATATGCAACTTATTCCTGCTAAAATATGGGTTTTAAAAAAAACACAGAAGATATAAACCACACAGTTATGTTATAAAATTGGGACATAGGGGAGCAATGAGTGAGTTATTTTTTGCTTTTAATTTCAGAATCATTTAACGTCATTCATAGGGTCTTGGAAACTGCAGGTTTAAGCGAAATGATGAATAACAAAACTAATTGATATAAACAAGTGTTAAATTCCTACGGCAGCCTGACCTGTGGTGGCACAGTGGATAAAGTGTCGACCTGGAAATGCTGAGGCCGCCGGTTCGAAACCCTGGGCTTGCCTGGTCAAGGTACATATGGGAGTTGATGCTTCCAGCTCCTCCCCCTTTTCTCTCTCTCTCTCTTTCTCTTCTCTCTCTCTCTCTCTCTCTCTCTCTCTCTCTCTCTCTCTCTCCCTCTCCTCTCTAAAAAATGAATAAATAAAAAACCCAAAAAACAAACAAAAATAAATTCCTACGGCATATTTCTAGTCACAAAAATATAGCTGAATTTCTACTAAATAAAGACCCAAAGCACTTCTTATATTAAACATTGAAATAAATGGGATTGATACATATACTTGAGAGATTCATAAAAACAAGAAGAGAATTCTTTTTTCATCTGCTTATTCCAGTTCAGGGTTGCAGGTGGCCAGAGCCTGCTCAGGACACAAGGTGGGAACCCAACCTGGACAGGACACCTGCGGTTGCACAGCACACTCAATGCACACTCACTCAGACTGGGACATTGTAGGCATGCCAGTTCACCTCGTGTGCACATCTTTGGGATTTGGGAGGAAACTGGAGTCCCCAGAGAAAGCTCACACGGACATGGGGAGAATGTACAAACTCCATACAGACAGCAGCCCTGGTTGGGAATCAATTTTTTTTTTATCAGCGTTAGAACCAAATGTTATTGAAGGACCTGCTGTATTAAAATTTTTACATCGATATATATTACTTTGGTAAGTAGCAAAAGGTGGGTCATGTTTGGGGTGGGAATGCATCACAGAAAAGAGTAAGCAGCAGAGGAGAAATCCGCAGAGATATTAGAGCTCAGAAAGGGAAAAGGGTTGTTTTGAGAAGTTTTTGTCTTAGGGGATGTGTGTTGGGGGGAGGGAGGTGTCGCACATGAACTTGACCTTGAAGAATCAGTAGGATAGGTATGATCAGCTCATAGTTCACTCTGGAGTGTCCTTCTACATGTGAAATATCGTACAGAATTACTAACGAACTGACTTCCTTCCCCAGCTTACCAATAAGTCAGTTTTTTTGTTTTTGTTTTTGTTTTTACAGAGACAGAGGGATAGATAGGAACAGACAGGAACGGAGAGAGATCAGAAGCATCAATCATCAGTTTTTCGTTGCGACATCTTAGTTCATTGATTGCTTTCTCATATGTGCCTTGACCGTGGGGCTACAGCAGACCGAGTAACCCCTTGCTCAAGGCAGCGACCTTGGGTCCAAGCTGGTGAGCTTTTTTGCTCAAACCAGATGAGCCCGTGCTCAAGCTGGAGACCTTGGGGTCTCAAACCTGGGTCCTCCACATCCCAGTCCGACGCTCTATCCACTGTGCCACCGCCTGGTCAAGCCCAATAAGTCAGTTTACCCAGAAGTTAAATTGCTCGATAAATTTGTCTTACATTGTCTGTGCCATCCTATCATGTCATTACTGTAGATAAATTAAGTTGTGTGGGTTTATAAGGAGAGGCAGTAATATCCTGTGTGGATTATATTAAGAGTCTTAATAAAATAATCTTCATATTCTTTGGCCCTGGACCTTTATCCTAAGGAAATTGGAAATGTAAGCCAAGGTTTATTTAATGTAGCAGTAATTACAATAAAAATCTGGAATAGCCCAAATATCAAAATTACATGAGTAAGTAGAGTACCAGTATGTGAAGGGATATATCACAGTCTTAAAAATATTTACAAAGAATTTTTAATGACTTGCTGGATGCTCATAGTAAGTGCAAAAAAATCCCAAAATACAGAATTGTATTATATATAGAGGCAAAAAAAAAAAAAAAATCATTTTGGAGCTCTCATAATGTCAGAACTTCCTGTAAGAGGTTGAAGGCACATCTTCATGTCAACACTAACACTCCAGCTTCTTTGAATATCCCATGGCCAGGAATTTGGGACAAAGGACATTTTTAGTCATTGTTTGGGTTACTTCCCATTAAGGTTGCATTTTGTTCGTTTTCTTACAATAAAGATTAGGCATTAGGGACACTACATCCAATGCTTTACAAAGATACAGATAAACAACAGGTAAAAAATGGAGTCTGTGCCCAGGGCCTCCAGGGAGTAAATATGGGGTGGGACCAAGCCCCAAACCAAGTCTGAGTATACCAAGAGAGTGCCGGGTCCAGTTCTGATTGAAATTCCTGAATTTAATTGAAACTAAAGCAGTGTCTAGGCTAAGTTTTCCCATTCACAATGTAGTAACAGGAATATTCTCATCAGAATGCCCCTTTCACATCTGGATATTTAAGAATCAATCAGATTGATAGAAGCACTTCTTTAGGGGATACATTCACATTTAGGGAACAATAAACCAAGAGTATGGTCTCAAGGAAGCTTTCATTCAGAATAAACATTTATTAAATAACCATAGGAGTCTTGCATTGCAGTAAATACTAATAACCATAGTAGGGCTCCATCTTCTAGTGCTTGAAATTGTGTACTTTGCAAACTAAGTGTGCAGATGTTTGCACTTTTGATACTCGTTCCAATGGCTATGGGCATTGTCTAGCCTTGGTCTTGCAGGCCTGGAAAGGTAACCATGACAATCTCTTACTCCACATTCTGCTGCTGGGCTTCTGGTCACCTGCTGGCTGGTGCCAACCTGCCCTGGCCTGTCCTGATCAAGCAGCAAAGCTGATGAAGGATTTGAAAATACCTGTGTGGGTGGGGTCAAGGGGAAGGGTATGCAGAGGTCAGTAAGGCAAGGCCTTTGGCTGCTTCTGGGAGAACTTACTGAGACTCCCTACATGTTTTCTGCCGTGCACACCCTCCTCTTGCTCTTCTTTCCATGCCCTTCTGTGCACAGCTCAGGGGTAATTACTGTCTGCTGCAACATCCCAGTGTACCAGTGACCTTCATCTCGCAACACCCACCAGGCTGCATCTTTCCCGTCCTTTCTTTGAAGCAGCCTTATCTTGGGATTTTTGGACATTGTAAAGATAGGGTTTGTGGCAATGGAAAGTTCTCCCAACTATGGTTAAGATTGGTTTTAAAATAGCACGGCCCAAGCTTGACTAGGTCAATGGTGAATGACCTAAGTAAAATATGAAGATTGGTTTAAAGAGTGTGTCATCAATCAAACTGAAAATGTGTGGCAAGGGGGAAAGGGTGACCAAGTAGTGTTCTGTGTTTTTAAATTTGCTTTGGTAATAGTATAATAAATGCGTCATTTTCTAAGTATGGATTATTTGTGGCCTATTTTAAATCCTGAGCCAACTACAAACAGGCAAGTTCCGGGGGGTGGGTTGGGAGGTGGATCCCACTCAGTCCTGGAATAGGCAGGAAATGTAGTCTTTTGATAGCACCTTACATTAAACATAACTTTTAAAGTTAACTGTGAGAATTATCATTTTCTCAAACTAAATATCTGTGTTTTTTATTTTTTTATTTATTCATTTTAGAGGAGAGCGAGAGGGAGGGAGGGAGGGAGAGAGAGAAGTGGGGGAGGAGCAGAAAGCATCAACTCCCATATGTGCCTTGACCGGGCAAGCCCAGGGTTTCAAACCAGTGACCTCAGCAGTCCAGGTCGACGCTTTATCTACTGCGCCACCACAGGTCAGGCAATATCTGTGTTTTGATCCCATGCATGATCTGATTGTTTCTGAAGTCAGGCTATAAATGAGATTTAAGCACCTCAATATTGACCTGCTCTCTTCACTGAATAAACCAAGAGACTAGCCAATCCATTGTGTTTTTTTAAAAGTGCCTGTCTCGAAAGGGTCATGCTTCACCTCCAAAACCTTGAGACTTCCACATTCTTGTGAAGCTGGGAAGCCTAAAAGCTGAGGCGGTCACGTGGCTGAAAGGCATTGCTTCCCCCAACTTTGCAGGCTTTTGTCCTATGGACCATTATGCTCTCCAGGTGCACTTGCGTCAAAACCGGAGGTGAGGTGCTGGGTGCCCCCCCTCAAGATGCTTCTGAATGCATATTCCCCTCAGGTGCTGTTTGATGTGCTTGATCTTGGAATGAAAGCCAAATAAAGGGGAGAGGTCCTGTTTATTAACTTGTATTAGGTACTGTTCCTTGAGGCACTTCTACATCTCAGGAGAGTGTGAAAGACTGGGACACCACCTGAGCAGAAGACATAAGCACCTACTTCTTGCTAACTCTGGGGTCCACAAGCTGTTAGCCTCAGGCAAAGGAGTCTGTGCCCCTACAGAGCCTTCTGGAGGAAAATGACGCCACTGTGCCATCATGGCCTCTCCTGCTGGAGGCGGGTGATAGCTCTTTCCCTATTGCTGTGGACAGTCAGTTGGATGTCCAACACTGGACCTCAAAGGGGCCCTGGTCTTGAGGACTTATGCTCCATCCTTTTCCAGATGGAGAAACTGAGGCTGAAGCTGAATGCAGTTAAGTGGCTGGCCCACCGTTGGCAGCTTTTCAGTGGCAGAGCCAGGAATAGCTCCTTAACAGTCACTCCTGACTGCAGAGTGGTGGTAATGATGAGTAGGGTGGGATGGACAAGTGGCAGAAGAAGGTTTAAATACCTTGAATTTCAAATCAACAAGAGCCCCAGCAGAACTAGGATAGCCTCTGCAGCACAGCACCTGAGGTGCCTGAGCTTAAATTGCAGAGGATTAGGCTGTGTCCCTGAGGATTTCACTATCCTGCTTGTATGGTACAAAGCACAAGGAGGAATGGGTTTGTTGCAAAAACAGAAGGATAAGACTGCCCTCTAGTGGTTTGTTGGAGCAGTTGGTCTAGCTATGTTATCCACGAGTTGAGTGTTGCTCTCTTATGCTGCATCCATGTAGAATGATCCTTCTTTTGGAAGGAATTCAAATTATATGCTTTCTCAAGCACCCTGGCCCTAGAGACTATCTTTGACCTCTGAGCACCATTTGCCCATCTTATAGCAGGATTTGATTTTTGTTTTGCTTTCCCCCCTCATGTTAGAAGTTACTTACTTACTTCCCTAATAAGATTCAGGTTCCTAAAAACAATAGTTATGTAGTCTTCTTCCATAGCTTCTACCCCATTGTCATACTTTGCTGTATATAAAGTTAGGTTTATTGGGATGGAAAGGAATTTCCCATACACACACCCCAAAAGAATCTTACCACTTCTCATTTGTTTCTAAAATATTCCAACCTCATCTGTCTGATCAATAGTTCCCCAAGTGGTTGAATCATCAGAATCCCTCAGAAAACTTTCAGAACTCAGTTTCCTGGGCCTTCCTCCAGCCCTGCTGAATCAGTCTCTGTGGTTTGAGCCAGGAAATCTGCTTCACAAACTTCCCAAGTGGTTTTGATGTGCAGCCAGGTTTGGCAGCCAGCTGCTCTAAATCCCCATTTACAATTATTTTTTGTAGCTTTTCCCTCTGACAGCATCTCCAAAGGTCTTCATTCTGTGTCAGTTATTAAAATTGACCGTTTTGAGAGTCCTTCAGAAATCGTCAGTATGCTATTCTAGCTGCAGTGCCAGGTGACATGGGAAGAGAGAAGGACCAAAGGCATTTGGCTTTGGTTGCCAGTGGCTCTGTGTTCATAACAGAAAATACTGAAACCAATACCTTTATGCTTATTGCACAGGTTGCTGGTTTGTAGTTTATTTTTAATGCTTAGGCTGGATAGGGAGACAAAGGTTAACTGAGCACCCACTTATTTGTTTTCACCTATTCTAACTCATCTGGATCTCAGAACCAAAAGGTAGGTGGCATTAACCCTTTTTATACAGATAGGAAAGTCAAAGCTTAGGAAAGCTAGTAACTTGCCCAAAGTCACATAAGTTGGTAACTGTCAGATCCTATATTTGGACATAGGTCTGATTTCCAAGGCCAGCTTTGGAAGGGTAAGAGGACCAGAGGACCAACCTGCTCTTTTTTATTCTGCCAGGCCAAGCGAGCAGTGCAGAGGGGAGCCACTGCAGTCATCTTTGATGTATCTGAAAACCCGGAAGCTATTGACCAGGTAAACTCCTCAGGCTACACCAGCACTGCATTCTCCTGAGAGAAGCACTGGCTTTGGTTAGCTTGGCTTGTCACAGTCACGTCACCCGCATCTCAGGGCCTTTGCACTTGTCTGCTGATATTAGATATCCATGTTTGGACATCATACTCCAAGGCAAGACTGCTGAGAGGGTTAAGAGACAGGAGAATTGGGGTTTAGGGGACATTTCCTAAGACCCTTCTGGGCCTTCAGTGCACCCAGTCCATCCTAAACAAGCATCATCCTCAGCCTTGCCATTCCAGGAGCTCCAAGTCTATAATGCTTGAGGAGTTTGATGATTTCCAAACAGGTATTTAGCATTCTTTTCCTTCAGCTTTTCTTTTTCTCTCCTGCTTCTTACAGTAAGCAGATCTTCTAACCAGGAGTGTCTCTTCTTCCCTAGCTAAACCAGGGCTCAGAAGACCCACTCAAGAGGCCGGTGGTGTATGTGAAGGGCGCAGATGCCATCAAGCTGATGAACATTGTCAACAAGCAGAAAGTGGCTCGAGCGAGGATTCAGCACCGCCCCCCTCGGGTGAGCCTCCACCCTGGCAGCCATGCCTGGCATCTTCTTTGCTGCTGCCTGAGCCCTTATTCCCTTTGGGCTTTGGCCTTTTGTTCCTGTTTTCTTCTGGATAAAATACTGATGCACCCCAGGTTCCTGTAGGTCAGGGGTCCTCAAACTACGGCCCGCAGGCCACATGCGGCCCCCTGATGCCATTTATCCGGCCCCCGCCGCACTTCCAGAAGGGGCACCTCTTTCATTGGTGGTCAGTGAGAGAAGCACTGTATGTGGTGGCGCCGCAAAGCATGGTGTCGCTCACAGTACAGTACCTACTTCCAGGGGTGCGGGATGCACGCGTCACGGCTCCAGAAGTGCGTCATATCCCTTGTTACGGCTAGCAGTGACAAATATGGAACCGGACACTGACCATTAGCCAAAAGCGGGCACATAGTTCCAATTGAAATACTGGTCAGTTTGTTGATTTAAATTTACTTGTTCTTTATTTTAAATATTGTATTTGTTCCCGTTTTGATTTTTTACTTTAAAATAAGATATGTGCAGTGTGCATAGGAATTTGTTCATAGTTTTTTGTTTGTTTGTTTGTTTTTAATTTTTATTTATTCATTTTAGAGAGGAGAGGGAGAGAGAGAGAGAGAGCGAGAGAGAGAGAGAGAGAGAGGAGGAGCTGGAAGCATCAACTCCCATATGTGCCTTGACCAGGCAAGCCCAGGGTTTTGAACCGGTCAGGCTCATAGTTTTTTTATAGTTCAGTCCTCCAACAGTCTGAGGGACAGTGAACTGGCCCCCTGTGTAAAAAGTTTGGGGACCCCTGCTATAGGTTTAGGTCAGATAAATGACCAGAGGCCAGGGAGAGATTTCACCCATATCCCTTTAGAGGGGGTTTGAAAAGTCCTACTAGAAAGAGATGATTTGTGCTAAGATCTCTCTGGTCTCTTCCATTCAGTGTTTTTTCTTGAGGACCTCTTCTTTCTCTTCTGTCCCATTTCCCTCTGAAATGTGAACTGAGGAGGAGTGAAGCAAAGGTATACTCAGCACTGGGCTTCCTGTGTTTCCTCCTTCCATGTGACCTAAACTAGAGAAAAAGCCAGTGCTTCCTTCTTCCCACAGAGTCAGCTGTGTTATTAAAACCCCCTGATGTTCAGTTTTGGAAAAGTTAGCTTTCAATTGGGATTGAAGTTCAGGACTCCTAGGTAGTTAATGAATAGTGTTTAAGGCTCTTAAGTGTGTTGAAGGGACACTGCTGACCATTAACTCTTGTCTGGCATCTCCTGTCCAAACCTCAGGCATAAAATTTTAGGAACCTGGGACAGGTGCCCCATACGTGGTTTATTTCCTCCTCACAAATATTGGGGTAGTCTACTTGTAGGATGATTCTTTTGTATGCACATAACACCTGGATACCTACAGCATTCATTTAGCAAAAACTCTGTTCTTGTTGGCTGAAGGCATGTCCTAGATGAGGTAACTTCAGGGTCTTAGGAGGCATTGAGCCATGAGGAAAAGGTAAGAACTAAAAGTAGATTTTGCAGAACTGACATGCTGGCTTCTTTTTAAAGGAAAAAAAGAGTGCTTTGGTAAATATGACTCATTGTAGTGGAAGCTGATATTTGTGGAAGCAGTGCACAATTTTCTGAGTTGTTGTAAACCATTAATTATATGGTTAGTAATCACTGTTCCCTCAAAACATGACACTCATTCCTTTGTCCCAAAAATGTGATATTTGTGTTTATTTGGAAGGGCCTCTCCTACCGGTTATAGCGAACTTTGCACTGTTCCACGTCGAGCTAGGCTTTATGAACTGAGTTCTCGTGGCTTTTAGGAGGCCTGGCTGAGACCACTGCCAGCCTCTCCCTAGCCACTACCTGGACCTGATTAGCACACTGTATCTTAGCAGAACCCCAGGTGTCTCCTGCAGATGAGGAGGGGACACCTTAGCTGCTACATCCTTACCCTGACCTGGGCCAGCACAGCCCATACACTGGTCCTCAGACTAGAGAGAGCTCTGACTCACTGTGTCTGTGTTCTGTTCCAGCAACCCACAGAGTACTTTGACATGGGGATTTTCCTGGCTTTCTTTGTCGTCGTCTCCTTGGTCTGCCTCATCCTTCTGGTCAAAATCAAGCTGAAACAGCGACGCAGTCAGGTAATACCTCAGAGCAGCCTGAAAACATTGGTGGCTGCTGCCTGCCACTGGTGAACATGGGGGCTGCTCCCAGGGCCTGGGAACAGCAAAGATGGAGAAAAACTGAAGCGAAGTTCACAGCACTGTCTTCTCTGTTCTGAAAGATGCGGTCCTACAAAGGCCAAACACTGGAGGTGTTGCCAGGCAGGCATTTTTCCAAAGAAATGTTTAAATGTTAACGTGGAACCTAGGGCCTTGCTTGGGGGACCACATCAGTATAAGCTGGAAGCTCAGTAGAAAGGCAGAATGTCAGGCCCCTCCTGGACCTGCTGACTCTGAATCTGTACCTACCGAGCTTTCGGGGTGACCCTCAGTAAACAGAGTAGGCCCTCTAGTACCTCAGTTGGCACAACATGTCACTGTGTAGGAAGGATTCGGGGGTGGAGGGTGATGAGAAAATAAGCAACAATCTAGACTCTCAAAGGGGTAGCAGTGTGATCTCTCGGGAGAGCAATGGTGGACTGTGGCACGCAGTCTGCTGTGAGGAGATTCGCCAAGTTCTCACAAGAGTTGAGCAGCCATCACCAACAAAACAGTGGCTGATGTTTGTTGAATGCGTCTCATCTGCCAAATTTTGGATCCTTGTGCACGCTCTCATTTGCCCTCAGAACTTTCTTTGGGGTAGAGAGGAGGAACCCTTGGCATAGAGCAAGGTCTTGCAGAACTAGCCAAGTAATTGAAGTAGACTTCTGTGGAAAAGCCTGGGTTAACATCACGGACACTCAGGAGTCTGACACATCTATGCTGTGGCAGTCTGAATTGTTTCTGATTTCCCGAAAGTCTGTTCTGGAATGATAGAGACTAGCATTTCCTGTCCTGAGTTATGAAGTGCCATGGCCCTGGGGGTGACCACCACTGTTAATCTGTGCCAGACCCTAACCCAGACCACATTCTGCCATGCAGAATTCCATGAATAGGCTGGCTGTGCAGGCCCTGGAGAAGATGGAAACCAGGAAGTTCAACTCCAAGAACAAGGGGCGCCGGGAAGGGAGCTGTGGGGCCCTGGACACTCTCAGCAGCAGCTCTACGTCGGACTGTGCCATCTGCCTTGAGAAGTACATCGACGGAGAGGTAACAGCAGAGCTGGGCTCATTGTGAGCAGGGATGAGGTAGACAGATCAGAGGAACACAAGGCTTAGAAGGACAGGGCCCCGTGTCCTTGTCCCACAGCTTTGCAGGAGCAGAAGCACTTCAGTGCCTATGAGTCGAGGGGATAGCCTGTGACAGTGTGTCTACTATTTGCCTCTGGAAAGGGGTGGTTGGTCACCATGCAGAGACCCTCTCTCCAGAGGATCCAGCTGAATGTGTTGCTTTTGGAAGTTGATCAGAAATATATGGAAGGCCAGAAAATGTCTGGTTTTAAGAACATTCTCACATGTTGACTTAATTTTATAATTGCTCTCTGAAAAATCTGAGACCTGACCTGATACAACTTCTCCTGCAATGCTGTACAGAACATTTGGCGTTCCTATCATCAGATGAGGGTGCAATATCCCCTTTTACCTTTCTAGTCTTTTATTCTGAAATTTTCAGACCTTCAGAAAAGTTGCATGAATCATACAATGTTTGTTTTGGTTTTTTTTTTTTTGTTTTTTTTTTTTCATTTTTCTGAAGCTGGAAACGGGGAGAGACAGTCAGACAGACTCCCGCATGCGCCCGACCGGGATCCACCCGGCACGCCCACCAGGGGCGACGCTCTGCCCACCAGGGGGTGATGCTCTGCCCATCCTGGGCGTCGCCATGTTGCGACCAGAGCCACTCTAGCGCCTGAGGTAGAGGCCACAGAGCCATCCCCAGCGCCCGGGCCATCTTTGCTCCAATGGAGCCTTGGCTGTGGGAGGGGAAGAGAGAGACAGAGAGGAAAGCGCGGCGGAGGGGTGGAGAAGCAAATGGGCGCTTCTCCTGTGTGCCCTGGCCGGGAATCGAAGAATCATACAATGAATCCTGTATCTTTCACCTAGAGTCACTCATAGCTAATATTTTGCCATATTTGCTTAATCTTTCTAGCTAGAGGTACATATACCTACACACTTAGGGAGTAAACCACTTCAACATTAATTGCAGGCATTTGATGCCTCTTTGATGAAAATGTTCTATTGCTATGTAAACTGTTAGATGAAAATTGAGTTTTTGCAGAGGTCTTTACATTAATAGTCTTGCATGGTCCCTAGATACAGGCTGCCTAGGTTCTAATCCTGGGTCAGGTGGGTGCTAATTTTGTGATCTTGGGCAAATGACTTTATTCTCTCTCTCTTTTTCTGTCTCCTTTTTGTTTAAAATTTTATTTATTAATTTTAAAGAGGTGGGGGAAGGAGTGGGAAACATCAACTCACATTAGTTCCTTCTCGTATGTGCCTTGACTGGGCAAGCCCAGGGTTTTGAACCAGCGACCTCAGCATTCAAGGTTGATTCTTTACCCACTGCACCACCACCATAGGTCATGACTTCATTCTTTGTGCCTATGGCTTGCGACATGGGCCCAAGACTGACCTGCATTCCAGTTGATCAAAGGCTTACGAGAGAGAACACATGTAGTAAAACTCTTGCCAAGGTCAGACTCAGCATTAGGTATTAGTTTGAATATTATTGTATTGAGTTGGTCAAAGAGTGGGAAAACAAAGTAAAAGCAAATTTGGAGGGTGCTTGGGCTCATTAACTGCAGAGGTGGTTCTACCTCAGAAAACTCCATCACATCCCCTCTACATAGGCTGCTTTGTTATAAACCACATGCCCCTTTTCTGCCCCACCTGTCACTCACAAATCCCATCTTCTTTCTTTCTGTTCATCCCCATTGGAGTACATGAAAGCCACCACCCTAGAGATGCAGAAGGTCCTGGGGTGTACCCAGCCCTCTCTTCACACCCCCAGGCTGCCTGTCTGCATTGACATATGGCCTTGGTCTTGCCTCATGTGTGGCATGAATGTACCATCCTCCAGTGACCAGCAAGGAGTCTATTTCTCTGTGCTTCCTATCTTAACACTGAGGGCCATGGATGGGGCTGTCTGAGGGCCTGTTTCATTCTCCCTAGAACCCATGCATGGGCTCTGACTCCAGGAAATGGAGCCCACCTGTAGCTAGAGATGGATGAGACGGGGAGGGAGCCTCCAGGCACTGGCATGGTGGGCAGGGCTCCTGCGTCCACGCAGGGCTCCACAGGAAGAAGCACATGCGGGGCCGAAGGCAGAGCTGCCCCTACCTGTTCTCTCCCTTCAGGCTGTATGTCTTCCCTCCCTTCCCAGGAGCTGCGGGTGATCCCCTGTACTCACCGCTTTCACAGGAAGTGTGTGGACCCGTGGCTGCTACAGCACCACACCTGTCCCCATTGTCGGCACAACATCATAGGTAAGAGACGCTGCCCCTACCAAGTGCCTAGCAAGAGCATGCCACCTACTGCAGGCTGTGAGCGAGCAAAACCACCACAGCATTGCCATCTGGACTTGGAGGTGGAGGAGGCCTCCAAACTTTAAGGAGAGCCTGGCATGAAGAATGGCCCTGAGTTCATTTTGGCTTTCACCTGAACCAGTGTCCGTAGGCCCACAATCTCTTTAAAGTGAAGGACAATGCCCACGGCCAGTACTGGGAGTTATTCCTGGCCCCAGGAGGCTGTGAGTGGCAGGGTTGTGGTGCTGCTCCTGCATCACTGGGCTGGACCACTGGTGCACCCCAGGCAGCTGTTTTTCCATGAGGGATGGTGCCTTTTATCTTGATAGCCCTGCTGCTCTCTGCAAATTCCTATGGGCCCTTTGCTGGGTGGAGCAGCGGGGAGATGGGAGATAAACCCTGACAGGAATGACCACCTTTCAGACAGAGAAGCAGGCCAACGTCTGCCAGCATGGCTGAGTTTGGTGACAGCTTAGAGCAGGTGACCAACCCTGCTGCTTTGGTCTTTGCCTTGATTTACGTATCCTTCTAGCCCTGGACACCAGGGTGCTCAGCCCTGCTGACTTTGTTTCCTCTCTTCTCCCCTCCCCAGAACAAAAGGGAAACCCCAGTGCCGTATGTGTGGAGACCAGCAACCTCTCCCGCAGCCGGCAGCAGAGGGTGATCCTGCCAGTGCACTACCCCGGCCGCGTGCACAGGACCAACGCCATCCCAGCCTACCCTACGAGGACAAGCATGGACTCCCACGGGAACCCTGTCACCTTGCTGACTGTGGACCGGCATGGGGAGCAGAGCCTCTATTCACCACAGACCCCCACCTACATCCGAGGCTACCCACCCCTCCACCAGGACCACGCCCTGGCCCCTCACCGCTGTGGCCTGGAGCACCGAGCCTACTCACCGGCCCACCCCTTCCGCAGGCCCAAGTTCAGCGGCCGCAGCTTCTCCAAGGCAGCTTGCTTCTCCCAGTATGAGACCATGTACCAACACTACTACTTCCAGGGCCTCAGCTACCCTGAGCAGGAGGGCCAGGCTCCCCCTAGCCTTGTCCCCAGGGGCCCATCTCGTGCCTTTCCCCCAAGTGGCAGTGGCAGCCTGCTCTTTCCCACCGTGGTTCACATGGCCACACCTTCCCACTTGGAGAGTGGCAGCACGTCCAGCTTCAGCTGCTACCATGGCCACCGCTCGGTGTGTAGTGGCTACCTGGCTGACTGCCCGGGCAGCGACAGCAGCAGCAGCTCCGGCCAGTGCCACTGCTCTTCCAGCGACTCGATGGTGGACTGTACCGAGGTCAGCAACCAGGGTGTATATGGGAGCTGTTCCACCTTCCGCAGCTCCCTCAGCAGCGACTACGACCCCTTCATCTATCGCAGCCGGAGCCCCTGTCGCACCAGCGATGTGGGGGGCTCGGGCAGCTCAGCCCGGGGGCCTGTCCTGCACCTCGAGGGCTCCCCGCCACCTGAGGAACTCCCAGCAGCCCACAGTCAAGGTGCTGGGCGGGGAGAGCTTTGGCCTGGCCCTGCCTCTCCCTCAGGAGACCAGCTGTCTACCTGCAGCCTGGAGATGAACTACAGCAGTAACTCCTCCCTGGAGCACAGGGGGCCCAACAGCTCTACCTCAGAAGTGGGGCTCGAGGCTTCTGGGGCCGCCCCAGACCTCAGGAGAACCTGGAAGGGGGTCCGTGAGGGGCCGTCATGTGCCTGCTGCTGCGAGCCCCAGCCGCCTGCACTGGAGCCCAGCCCAGGAGCAGCTGGGGGCAGCACCTTGTTCCTGGGCACCCCCCTCTGTGAGGGCTGTGGTCCCACAGGGGTGGAGTCACAGCCAGGAAGCGCCCAGACCCTGTATGGCCTTCACCCCGACCATTTGCCCAGGACAGATGGGGTGAAATATGAGGGCCTGCCCTGCTGCTTCTATGAAGAGAAGCAGGTGGCCCACGGTGGAAGAGGGGGCAGCGGCTGCTACACTGAGGACTGCTCGGTGAGCGTGCAGTACACGCTTGCCCAGGAGTCCCCGCCCGGCTGCCACCCAGGGGCCCGGGACTTGAGCCAGCGCATCCCCATCATTCCGGAGGATGTGGACTGTGACTTGGGCCTGCCCTCAGACTGCCAAGGGACCTGTGGCTTTGGCCCCTGGGGTGGGACGCTGGGCCCTGATGCCCTGCAGCCCCACAGGGCCCTGGGAGGAACCCAGGAAGAAGAGAGGGCTCCATGCTGCCAGCCCAGGGCACCACTGCCACTTGGTTACCCTCCAGAGGAGGCAGGGACCGCCAGGGCCAGCTTCCTCAGTGCTTCCCAGGACACTCAGGAATCTAGTGCCACAGCCACGGAGGCTGCAGGTGAGAGCGAGAGATGACAGTAGGCCAGAGTCGGGGTCCTCTTCCCTCTCCACAGTCATTTTCTAAGGGCTTCCTTTGTGCCGTTGACTTCAAACAATATCTGATGATTTCAGTGTTATTCCTCAATTCAGCCCTTCCTCTGAGTTCCAGACCTATTGGGCCCTTTGTTTTTATAGTCTCTTCCCCAAATGCCACACAAGTACCCCAACCTATCATGTCCACAGCAGCCCTCTCCAGTTCTTCTCTCTGCACCCCCTTCACTAAGTCTCCTCACCCAGAAGCCCAGGCACCATTTATCCCTGAGCCCACTCTGCCCCCTACATTTGTGTCCTAGGCTTCTCAACCTGTCTCTGAGAATTGTTCAGAAAAATGAAACTTAGCAAAAGACACATAAAATCCAATTCCAGAATTCTTATTAGATTCAGCAGATAACAGATTGCTATAAAGTTTTCAAACATCGAAGTGTGGACATTGCAGGTTCAATCCCTGGTCAGGGCACACATGAGAAGTGACCATATTCTTCTCTTCCCCTCCTTCTTCCCCTTCTCCCTCTTTCCCTTTTGCAGCCATTGGCTCAGTTGGTCTGAGCATCAGGCAGGCCTGGGCACTGAGGACAGCTCGGTTGGTGTGGGCATTGGCCTCAGGCTCTAAGGATAGCTTAGTTGATTTGAGCATTGGCCCTAGATGGGGGTTGCCGGGTGGGATCTCAGTTGGGCCACATGCGAGAGTCAGTCTCTCTCCTCTTACTTGAAAAAAAGTTTCTAAACATTCCGTCTTAGTGATAAACAGTGAAGTCCAGCACCTCGGAGTAGCACTGAGACAAGTTCCACCTCCAAAGTATATTCCTTACTTACTGCCTCTGCATTCCTCCTCTGTCCCCTCAGCTAGGCTCATTTCCTCTCTTCAGAGAAAAGGCGATAGCCTTCTGACTGGTCTCCTGTCACTGGTCTTGCAATATCTATTCTACATGGGAGCCAAAGTGGTCTTTTTTGTACATATTCAATAAGTATGTCTTTACACTAGAAAACCCTTTAAGGACTTGCCATGACTTTTAGCATTTTGAAAATGTAGCCCCCTGTGGCCTCCGCCCTGTTCCTGCAACATTCCTTCATCTCAGTCCAGCCTCTAGACCTCTCTGCTGCTTCCCTCCCCGGGTCTCAGTTGAAATGGCTCTCTCCAGCTACCTTTGAGGTTACTCTCACATCCCCTGCTTCCTTCCCAGGTTATCACAACCTGAAATCACTTTGTTTTGAGGTTTGTAAGCCCTGGGGTGGGGGTGGGAGGGTCTTTTCTTCTGTTCTTCCCAGTGCCTGCATCAGTGCATGATGCACATCTTCTGTACATTGTGTTTTCATGCTACCTAAGGGCTTCCAGAAGGCTCTATAGGTCCAGATGAGGGAGGCCAGCCCTCTGTGCTCTCAGCACAGAATGAGGAGCTCTGCTTAAGCCTTTTAGCATATGCACACTTCATCCAGTCCTGTGACCTGTCACTTCCTGAGAGCTCGCCACATGCTAGGGATGGGCACCAAGGCCCTTGCTGGTCTCTGTGCATTGTGCCCAAAGTCTGCAGTGCTGGCCCCTGATGGTTGTTCTTTCTCTCCCAGGACAGAGACCTCGCCCAGCAGACTGCGGTGGCACAGGAGCCTGAGCCCAGAAGGAACTCTATGTGGAAATGGGAACTGTACGGAGACTCCAAACTCTGACTTCCTTCAGAAAAAAAAAAAATTTTTTTAGCTTTGACAAACACAAAAGTGGTAATAAAGAGAGCCCTCCTTCTCAACCCAAAATGTGAGCCTCCTGTGGCAACTCCCCATCCCATTAACAAACCAACAGACAAAATTCTCTGAGTCTTTGCCTCTTTTGATAACATGTTATTCTGTTTTGTAAAGTGTGTGTGCTTGGGGTTCCAAGGTGTGTGGGATTGAATTCTCGGCTTTGTTTTTTTAAGATATTATATGTAAATGTAAAAAGTTATTTAAATATATATTTTAAAGAACCCTAACCACCAACTTTTGCTGAAAAAAAAAATCACTGCTGCATTAATTGAACCACATCATGTGTAGATACTGTTGTCTCCCTGGAGGGAGCTCAGGCTTTTGAAAAGCTCAGGGGCTACACCTGCCTTAGAAAATGAACCAGAAACTTGAAGTAAAGCTAGTCGATATGGGTACAAACTCTGAGGAACAATGCAATGCTGCCTCTTTCTCATGGCAAATCCCAGCGTACAGAATTTCAGGTCTTCTCAGAAGCCGTGCTTCTCCAGCCCACACCTGTAGGCAGCTGATGGATATAGCCAGGAGTAGAGTAGAAGGTCTGCAGCATTGGGGAGCTGGGACAAGCCATTTCTATGGAAGCCACCGGGTGACAGGGACGATTCTGCCCAGTGTCCTCCACCTGTCCCCCTGGTATCATCCTAAGGTAAAGGACAGAGTTCACAATCACGATCTTGGGCTTCCTGCCACTGGCTGCAGAAATGGTTTGACGGGGTATGTGGGACAAAAACACCCAGGAGGAATGTAGTTTGTGGCTTTGGTGTCTGAAGGGGCTACCGAGGTAGCACCGGAACTGCTGCATCCTTGGGCTGCCTTCCTGGGGGCACATGGCCAGGACCCCCCTGGGTCTGCACCAAGCTTCATTTGAATGATGTTTCCCATCCCATATTCCCACCGAAGCGCTGCTTCAGGGTTATTCAGCCCTATGCTCGTGGCTGAAGTTGCTCATCTCGCCTGCAAATGTCTACTATCCTTTCTACCTAATGCACTATTATGTATTGATTCTCCATGAGACAGAGGAAGAAAGAGACTATCAGATAGTTTAGACCCAAAGGGTAGGTTTTGTATATTTTTCCAGACTTTGGTTTTTTTTTTGTTTGTTTGTTTTGTTTTTTTGAGAGAGGGAGAGTTTAAAAAACCCAAACCATTTTTTAAAAAGATGCTTCCATTATAAAAGGGAGAATCTATTTAAAGCTATTTCAGATCAGGGATTGTCATCCTTTTTGTCCAATGTATTCCTTGTTCTTAAAAACTTTTTTTTAGAAGAAACTAATGACATTAGCCCCGTGTTCACTAACTCTTCTGGCCACTTTTATTTATTCATTTATTCAGGTATTTGGTGCCACCTGAAAAGCTCATTTTGAGCCCTGGGAGCTGCCCCCTGTAAGTGGGGACACAGCAACCACCCTGGGTTGTCAGGAGACTGTGATGACTCTTCTCCAGTAAGGCTGTGGTCTGAAGTGGTCAGCCCAGGGTCCAGACAAGAACATTTTAAACGAGAATCTCACTGTATCAGAACCCTTTTCTCTTAAAAAGTCCTGCCTGTAATGAGGAAATTTACTTACTTTTAGCCAGGATTTGACAGAGGAAATTCCAATGTCACATAATTGAGCCATTTGTCATTTAGGAACTCCCCCATTTGCCATTTGGTGAGATCTGTCCTCCAGCCTCTAAGGTGCAGTCCCTTGGGGGCTGCTCCCCTAGGCCTGTGCCCAGCGCACCTGTTGGCGAGGGTGTGAGAAGCGTCTAAGCTGTTGATATGTAATCTGGGCCGCCTTTATTTCTCTGGCCAGGACTAGCAGCTGCTGAGGACAACAGCTTGCATTACGCGGTTTTGGGAAAGGGGGGTGGGGGTATGGCTTTTAACATGAACTGCAAAAAGCAGCTTCTCGTTGTTGAAATTTTTTTGTTATTGTTTGTGGTTTTGTTTGTTTTTAATGCCTTAGAGTGCATATTATCTCCCTTGTCTGAAACCATACCCCCCAAAGTGGCTTTCTTTAGCCCTAGCTGGAAAAACCACTCCTCAACAGCCTTAAGCAATGAATAGATGAGTAGAGGATATGGCTTCAACTGGGCTTATGAAGATAAATGTGTCCAATTTTCAGTTGAAAGAGCAAAAACTACAGATGGGAAAAGAAGCACATTTAATGTTGGTAGTTTACAGGTGGTAGAAACCAAAAAATAAAATTTTGAAACTGTCTTAAACTTGTGTTGGCTTATCAGTCAGGGAGGTCACCAGACTAGAGTAACCAACTATATTATATTACTGCCTCACCATTTAAATCAAAAGAAATATCTTCTGTGAAGTTGTAAGACTCCAATATTGATAAGAACCTTTTTCAGTGACCTCTCATGGCGTGTGGGGCTTAATGAGCTGTGGAAACTGGGAGCATCACATTTTCCATTAAGATTCCCCTCTGCCCTCACCACCACCACCAGCCCCCAGCCAGGGTGTGGCCATCAGATGTGGTTCCCTGGGGCAGCCCTTCCCTGGGACAGCCATGTGAAGTGAAGAGTGCTAGAACCAGTTCATACGGAGGTCGGGGGGAGTTTTGATCAACAAGGTACCTCTTTGTAGACACAGCCCCAGTACCCTTGTTTTTTAACTCAGTCTCTTCCCCCTCCTCTGAACCCAAGCCATTTTTTAAAGCCCAACCTGCTGTCCCATGGCTCAGACCCTCTCTTTTGTGCTGCTAGTTTCTACTCAAAAGTTCATGCAGGACTAATGCTTTTTAAATGAGGTCTAAAAAATAATTACTAATCAAGAGTATTATTTTTTAAACAGAACTGCCTTTTTCTATTCTTTATATGAACTCTTATGTTGGTCTAACAAGGCACTATTTTAAAATGAAAGTTTTGTTTTGTTTTTTAATTTCTCCCATAGCACTTAAAAGATATTTTGTAAAGCTTTGCTGTAAAGATTTTGTAATAAAATGGTCTAAGGGCTCCTTCTCCAACATTACCATTTTTAAAAAATGTTTTAAAGGCTAGAAAACAACTTATGTATATTCTGTATATGTATAGCAGCACATTTCATTTATGGAAATATGTTCTCAGAATATTTATTTACTAATATATTTATCTTAAGCCATGTCTTACATTGAGAGTGTGACATTGTTGGAATAATCATTGAAAATGACTAACATGAGGCCCTGTAAATATATGATAATTGCACACAGATTTTACATATTTGCCGACCAAAAATGATTTAAAACAAGTTTTAGTCTTCTATGGTTTTGTAACAAATTGTACAAATGACTGTAAAAAAAATACAATTTTATCAAGTACATGTTATATGTTGTCATGGCTCTGTTTGGTAAAGGTCTACACATTCCATGTTTGCATGAAGCAGTGCCTTAAACTTCAGCTCTCTCATGGGAGCATTCACATAATTTCCTCCCTGGTTAACGGATTTCAGGTTATTGGGGATTTAGGTGGCGACATAGGAGAGCATCTGGTAGAGAATGTGTGGGATTATGTCCTTGAGGTGATAGTAGTTTTTCTTCTCAGCCCTGTGTGGAAGGAGGGAGAAGGAGGGAAATGGTAGTCTGTCCTAGCAGTACACTTTTTAAATATTGGTAACACAGGATGGGTGTTACCCATCATTTTCATCTGCCAGGACTTTTCCTACCTAGAAGACAGAGGCCCTCAAACCCCAAGGGAAAGGGGCTTGTAGGAAAGAAGCATCTAGCCCTCGAGATTACGTATTCATGAAAGTGAAGTATGCTTCAGTATGAAATGAATCTTGTACCCATTTGTCATGTTTTCTGGGGAGGGTAGCTACAAATTTGTAAAGCACTCTGAAATAACATTGTAGGTGCAAAGTGGTGTTTATTTTTTAGACATCTAGCAGAGAATATACCTGATCTGGTGAGTTCCTATTTCTATTTCTCCCTCTTTAACTTGGGCCATTTCTTGGGCACAGGCCCCTTGTCAACCTCCAGACACGTCCTGCCCAGCAATGGGTGCTGAGCACCTTCAGGGACGGCAGCCTGGCTGCACAGAGCCTCCCAGAGCTTTTGTTTGATGGCCTTGCCCAGCTCCAAGCTGTACCTCTTGGGGGTCCCTGAATGATTCCACAGCATTGGCTCGACCACAGCATGGTACAGAGCCTGGTAACTCTCTGTGGGTAGGCCGTGGATGGTTAGCGTGTCCGACAACTGCTGTCTCTTTCTGGCTTCAGGAAGCAATGCCTGGCCTTTCCAGGCTGCTGTCCCAGTGTCCCTGTGTAGCGCTTGGGTGGCAGCCACATGTTCAGCATATCTGTTCTCAAGATCTTGGCTGACTGTTACTTTTTTCTCCTTTGAACTTTCTTTACTCTAGCCAGGAAGAAAGCAGAGAAGTCAAAGCTAAAACTTGAGAAGGGAGCTCAGAATAATTATCTGGGATTTGTGTCCCAGAGTCTTGGTTACAGCCACAACCAACATTTGTCTAGTGTGTTCTAGTTTACCAAATTCCTTCGTGTATACCACTGCGTGCGTTCCCCATAACCCTGTAAGGTCAGCAGGAGACAGCTTTAAAGGCAAGGAAACGAATTGGTTTGCCCAAGGCCACACAGCTAAAGTTAATAACCACAGTTGTCATCTATTGAATGCCACACAGGATCCTAAACATTTAGTCTGCCAGGCCCTGTTCAGAAGCCCTTTGCATGTATTTACTCATTTCACCCTCATGAAACCCTATGAGAGAAGGGCTGGTAGCCCCCATTTTATAGATGACAAAAACCAAGGCAGAAAGAACCCACCGTTGTCTTTTTTTTTGTATTGGATCCCCTCTCAGGTCAACTACTCCCACCGTTGTCTTTAATTATAGTCAAAGCTAGGATTTGAACCTGGCATCCTAGCTCCAGGGCATATTCTGAGCTCTGCTGGCCACCGAGTGATGAAGCTGGACTCAGACCAGGCCCGTAGATGCCAAGTTCTCCTTGTGGAAGTTCATAGGTCTTGGTCAACTCTGCTGTTCCAGTGTACGTGCCTGCATGCTCTAATCATACCCTGGCCTTGCCACCCTTATTTTCCCTTCATGTCAATCAAGTTCCTTTCATCTGTGTTTATGAAAGCCACTTCACCCCCTATAGAACTAGGCACCCCCAGGCCTGACCTGTGGTGGTGCAGTCGATAAAGCGTCGACCTGGAAATGCTGAGGTCGCCGGTTCGAAACCCTGGGCTTGCCTGGTCA
Organism: Saccopteryx bilineata; assembly: GCF_036850765.1. Lineage (NCBI taxonomy): Eukaryota > Metazoa > Chordata > Mammalia > Chiroptera > Emballonuridae > Saccopteryx > Saccopteryx bilineata. The sequence continues at coordinate 258,168,078 of NC_089491.1, read as the reverse complement.
AGGCACATATGGGAGTTGATGCTTCCAGCTCCTCCCCCCTTCCCTCTCTCTGTCTCTCCTCTCTCTCTCTCCTCTCTAAAAATAACAATAATAAAAATAAAAATAAAAGAACTAGGCACCCCCAGATCTGGTTCTCTCTCCACTGTACCATGCTGCTGCCCCTCTCTTTCCCCAACCCCCACAATCCTGTATTCAACTTGAGGATTGCCTTTGCTTCATATAAGTCTCTTAAGCATTACGTGTCCTCTAGCTGACATTTCCCTCTCCCACCCCATCACATTTTTTTCCACCACCAGCCTATCTACCTTGTTGATGTCTCCTGCAGGCCCCCTGAGCCTAGGTGAGCCTGGCCGCTGCTCCATGGGCTGCTTGCTCTTGGAACTAATGGAATTTCTTATTCTACCACGCCGGGTGGCTTTCATTGCTGAATCATCCTTGGGTTTTAATCTCTTTGAGGGTTTCTTTTCTTTAAACTTGCATGGTACTGGGCAGCATTTATCCTTCAGTTGTCGCCTGAGCACCAGCTTAACCAGGGAGAATGAACTGGCAATGAACGGGTTCTTTACAACTTCCCAAGAAGAGGTGGTGGTACCTGGTGCTGGGGCATTGATGTTCTGCTTTGCACATGTTCTGGTCGTCCAAATGTTGGTGAGAGCTGGGGAATCCACATAGCAGTCCTGAAGCCTGGTGTTCAGTAAGATAGACTGTCGGAGTCCATAGGTGGGGATGCTGGGGTCTTGTCTCACACAGATTGGATGCTAGAATTAGAAGGGGGAAAGGGAACAAAAAAGACCAGATCTCAAGCAGAGACCAGAAGGTCTACTTTGGAGGCAAAGTATTAACATCTTTTTAGAGACCATTCCTTCTACACCCATCTTAGAAATCTTTCTACACATCCTCTTTCCTGCTCACCAAAGCCTTTTGTGCCAAGGTCACGCTGATATTCAGCCTCTCGAAGAACATAGCATTCTTCGGCCGGAAGTGGAAGGTCAGGGAGCTTTACAAGGAATAAAAGACAATTCCTGTCTGCTGGAAAGCTAAGGGGACCCATGGCTGGAAAAGGATGGGAGACAGGATCACTCAAGATTCCTACAGGAACTGAACTCACTCTTTAACCATGCTGCTCTAAAGAAATGACAGCAGGTTAAGTCCTCCCCAACCCTGAATACACTTTCTAACCAGACTGACAAGAGCCACGAAAAAGCTACTAACCAGGGAAATACATTCTGGGGTCCATAAAGACAAAAGCACAATGTAAATTATGCTGGCCTCCATTTTCTGGGACCAAGAACAAAAGAACCATCTGGATAGATCAGAATCACATATCTAGAGAGATCTGGCTTTCTAAGAAATGTCATCTATAAAAAAATAAAATCACCTTACCATATTTCAGTTGCCTTAAATTTTATTTTAGCTAGCTTAGTAAGAGAAAGAAATATGTATTTTCTTTTCCTTCTCTCTCTCTCTGTCTCTTTTGTTTTAGTATTCTAGTCTCCTATCCTTCTCTGCCTCGGTCACGTGTGGGCAAATTGAAGTTTATTTGGTTTTTGGCTTACCTGCAGTCAGTTTTGAACCATTATCTCTAGTATTTGTGATGTCACTTTGTTTTGTGATGTGGGTGTAGGTGGGTGTTACATCACTGAAATTTATAGTTAAATTATGTTGGAAGCAGTTCTATTTTTTGTGCTTACAGCCTCAGGAACTTCTGGAGTCCTCATTTCCCCCAAAATGGCTTGGGTGAATTGTGAAGGTCCTAATGTTCTTTAGAAGTGTTCTTTGCACGCCACATAGTCAAATACGCAGACCAGATTTGTGGATACAGGTAGTGAGATGCATTCTTACATGTGCAGAAGTGCCCTTCTTCGTGCATATAAAGAAGGTACTGTTAAATTTTCAGAATAGCTGCCAAGGTTAGGGACCAGAAATGAAAGAACACGTTCCTGCAGCCCTGGGCACCTCTCCCTTCGTGTCTCTCCCAGGGAGACTACATGGTTTCTGGAATGTGGTTTTATTTTACATCCCATGGCAAATGCAGTAATTAGAGCTGTTAGCAGTGTCAAGGGCTTGAAATGAGAACAAAGATGCCTCTTCCTGGGAACTCTTGGGCAATGCCTAGCTCCTCCTTATCAGGTGCTTGTCCTGTTGGTGGTTTTGATTTTTCATACGCAAAATGCCAAAGGAGGCTCCCTCCCAAGGGGGAGGAGAGCGAAATGATGGAAAAACAGAGTATGAGTCTGGCAGGAGTGCCTGGAATCGCATGTGTTGCCTGTTTGATTTTTTTTCAAGTGTTGTCCCTGGAGTGAATCAAAGTCTGCAGGCAGACCGCACCACAGGCCGTGGTAGAACCACCTCCAGGCCTATGGCATCTGGACCCACAGACGCTTGAGAGGACAATGGGGCCCATTCAGCAGTAAGCCCTGGACTCACCTCCAGAGAGGTGGGTCAGTTTTAGAGCAGGGCATTGGAAAGGGTTTGTCTTTGGGAAGGTTTGCGAACGTCTGGAGGCTGGGCAGGCAAGCATCCTTTCAAAGCCGGTGAATCCCAGAGAGGTGACACCAGCCTCTTGGGTTACTGTCTCCCTTTACTCTGCATGGCGGGGACAGAAGGCATACTGGAAATAGCTCTTCTGCTTCTCTTCTCTCCTTCCCTATTTGAGACTGGCCTTCCCCCACATCCTCTTTCCAGGCACTCATCTATCATATTTACCTTCCTAAGCCTTTTACTCAATGACAAGTGACGTTGTTCTGGCTCTGAGGAACACTCTAAATCTTCTGTTCACATGGACAGCAGCTGATACATACTCTTCAAATTCCATCAAATTCTGCCTTCTCTCCCTTCAATTGACTACCTCAGCAAGAAACCCTCACATTGCTTAGAATTAATCCAGCATAATTTGGCCTGTGTTATTTCTCCTATGTCAGTTAAAAATCTGTATTTGTTGATTGCTTACTATAGGGCAAACAGTGTTTTAGGTACTTTACAAGCATCATCTCATGAAATGATTCCAACAGTCTTGTGAGTTTGGACACTGTTGCCATCCCAACTTTACTGAGGAAGAAACTGAGGCACAGGTTGCTCAAGAACTATGCCCCAAAGCTAATAGCCAACAAAGGCTGGGCACAAACAAGGAGTCTACCACCCCACCCTTGCTCTTCCCCAGCTATTACTGTGATTCTTCGCCTTTCATCTGGTCACCCCATCCACATACACGCACACCTGGGTCCAGTTCTAGTCCTATCCTTGTCACAAGACTTCCCCTGGGCCCAGGAGGTAGTCTGCCTGAGTTGATATCCCAGATCAATCTCTCAATGGGCAACTGAATTCACATCTCTGAACCTTATTTTCCTCATCTGTGAAATGAGGATAGTGATAGTGTCTACTCCAGGACCACTTGGGGGATAAAATGGAATGATGCATGTGAAGCACTTGGCATGGCTCTTGGTGCATAACAAGCACTCAATAAATAACGTTCTTATTAACATTATTAATATTATGGCCCATTTGCCCCCTGACTCTTTCTTTCTTTTTTTTTACAGTCAGAGAGAGGGATAAATAGGGACAGACAGACAGGAGCGGAGAGATGAGAAGCATCAAGCATCTCATTGCAACGCCTTAGTTGTTCATTGATTGCTTTCTCATATGTGCCTTGACCACGGGCCTTCAGCAGAACGAGTAACCCCTTGCTCGAGCCAGTGACCTTGGGTCCAAGCTGGTGAGCCTTGCTCAAACCAGATGAGCCCGGGCTCAAGCTGGTGACCTCGGAGTCTCGAACCTGGGTCCTCCGCATCCCAGTACGACGCTCTATCCACTGAGTCACCGCCTGGTCAGGCGCCTCCTGACTCTTTCTTGAGCCCCTGTTGCCCATGGTCTGAGTGACATAACCCAACAATTGATATGGACTTTGTCTTAGGGCCTTTATGTGCACCCCTCTGGTTCATGAGACCAAGCTATAAGCCTCTTGTAAGTGGGGAATGATTCTGATCTGACTTGAGTATCCCAACATTTCTTTCCTATGATTCATCTTGACTAAGCATCAGTCAGATTCATCAACTTCACACAAGTGGTATAATTACAGGAGGTAGATTTCCCCCTGATTATGGGAGTGGTTCAGAAATCCCATGCTTCATTATACAGAAAGGAAAAAGCAAATACCTGAAAATGTGCTAAGGAAGGTGAGTAGTTTTTTTTTTTGTTTTGTTTTTTGTTTTGTTTTTTTTTTCCTTCTGAAGCTGGAAACGGGGAGAGACAGTCAGACAGACTCCCGCATGCGCCCGACCGGGATCCACCCGGCACGCCCACCAGGGGCGACGCTCTGCCCACCAGGGGGCGATGCTCTGCCCCTCCGGGGCGTCACTCTGCGGCGACCAGAGCCACTCTAGCGCCTGGAGCAGAGGCCAAGGAGCCATCCCCAGCGCCCGGGCCATCTTTGCTCCAACGGAGCCTTGGCTGCGGGAGGGGAAGAGAGAGACAGAGAGGAAGGAGGGGGTGGGGGGTGGAGAAGCAAATGGGTGCTTCTCCTGTGTGCCCTGGCCGGGAATCGAACCCGGGTCCCCCGCACACCAGGCCGACGCTCTACCGCTGAGCCAACCGGCCAGGGCCAAGGTGAGTAGTTTTTAATAGCGATTGTTCCATCAAAAGTTGTTCAGAATTACAAAGTCAAGATGGAAAGACTCTCTTTGGTTCAGAGTCATGAAACTATGGCAAGACTCTCCATTGTTAATGCCAACACTTGATTTGTGAACTTAGGGTTGAGGTAGTAGGCCTTCCATATTGCTCAAAGGTCTGTTCTTCAGTTTGAATTGCTGATGAATCTTTTTTATTCTGCTGAGCTCAGTCTAAATAGCTTTTATTTTCCACCCATCATTTGGAGCTGTGCTTCCTGACATCTCTAAACCACTGCTTCTATTTGGAAACACATCTGCCCTTCTTTGATGCTCAGCCAAGCTCTCCTCACTATATTTTTAGCACCTATAATGTTTCTTCATTCTTTTCTCCTTTCCTACAACCTTTCTCCTCTTTAGTTTCTCTTAGCTCCTCTTCTTTTTCTGGAGGATCAGTTAATAAAGCGGAATTGAGCCTATTTATATTAATTCTTGGATTTTCCCTTCACGCCCCACTCCCAAGTTCTAGTAGAATTTAGTTGTTTTTTAATCTTCTCAAAAGATGTTTTTATTTTAGCACCCAAGCAGTAAACTTCCACACCCATATGGGAATGAATATATCTGAGGTCTGTGATGTAGAAGGTTTAGGAAAGAAGAGAAAAAGTTTGGATGAGAGAATTTGAAAAGATTCCCGAACTATGATGCAAACTCCAAGGACCAGTGATTTATTTAGGCCACATGTGCTTAATACACACCTATCATGGGCCAAGTATATGATATAAGGGTTCCCTGTCCACTCTGCCACCCCCTCTCACCTGAATCTGAGTTCTCAGCCATGGCCACCTGGATGTCCCACAGATACCTCTAACTCCTTATGTTCAAACTAAATTCTCTCCGCTTTTACCCCCAAATCAGAACCAGCAAACTATTTCTCTTGAATTTTCCATCACTAAGTTGCCTAGCCCAGAAACCTGGGAGACAGGATTAGCAATAGTACTGTGCTGAGCCAAGCCTGAGGCAAAAGGAAAATCAGTAATCTAGATCCTGTTTTTATTTAAAATTTGGTATTTTGTTCATCTAAGTTTTTGTCATTCATTTAGACTTTCAAAGATTTTTTATTAAAACACTTTGTTAAATATATTCAACATATGTTTAAACCTATTAAATAATATTTACTTCTTTGTCCTGACTACAAAGTGTTTTGGGCCTTCTGAAATTTTGTGCCTAAATTGAATGCCTCATTCACCTCACCCCAACCTAATCTTGGTAAGCATTTGTTGCTAAGCCCCTATAAGGACCAGGAGGCAATTCACCACAGTAATTGGGAGTGTAGTCCTAGAGTCCTACTACCTGGGTTCAAAGCCCAGCTCCACTACTATATGACCTGTGGATGAACCATTTAACTGCTCTTATGAAGGGATTGGTAAGGGTGCCTCCTTCATAGGGGCTATTGGGAGAATTATGTGGGATGCAGAGGCAAACACTACACCCTGTCTAGAGTTTAGTGAAGTTCTCAGTAAATGTTTGCTATGGTTATTATATAATCAGGCTCCTCATCCAGTGCTCACTTTATACATGACTGCCCTGTGAGCAGAAATCACCCCAACTAGAGTTTCAAAGATACCAGGATTATCCAATCTCTACCATCTGAGATCGTCCAGCTTCTTGGCAAATCCTGCTACCCATAGAGGAATCAAAGGGTCTGACTGCAGAACACAAGAGTCAAACAAACACCAACATCTTCCTGGAGGCCTGGGGGCTATAGTCAGTGTCCTCACTCTTTCCATGAAATAAAGCTGCTAACCGACCAAGGCATGTGAAGCATTGAAATGAATATCTTAGACTGCTCCTTGCCAGGGGCCAAGACCACATAACTGAGCAAAAGACCTTGAGCCATTAAGTGCCCTGACCTAGACTGGCTCGGCTGTATTTTTAGCTTCTGTGCACTGTTTCCATCACCTGTGCTGGGCTTTAAGCTGGAAAAGAAGGGAGGGAGGCCTAGAGAAGGCATGAGGGATGTTTCTCATAGCAGCCAGTGGGGGCAGGGGTTTGCACACAATTTCTGAGTTCTGTTGCACTAACCGGCTTCCTGGGCATGCAACTGTGTAGTGACACAGGTCCCTGAACTTAGAAGAGCCCAGCAGTGGTTTAATACCCGGTGGTTGCCATCTTAACATTTGTAATCATTTTGAATTAGGCATACCCACATATTCATTTCTCACTGGGCTCTGCAAATCACATAGCCCATCCTAGTTGTGCACAAGGCCAAGAGAGCCAAAAGAAGGAAGGGGGCTGGTATCCACCTAGCAGAGGTGCCTTCCTGCAGCTGGGCAGGACAGGCCAAAGCTACTCTAATGAGGAATGACTCCCCAGATTTGGCCAAATAAACCTTATTTTGAACCTCCTTCTGCCCCTTCCTACGTCCTTCTCAAATTCAGGCATGAGATGCGAAAGAACCTTGTATCGATAAATTGTTGATTGCCATGTCCTGCTTTGCTAAAACCTTTCCTCAGCCCTCTCATTAAAACAGTCTACAGGTTATCTGTCAACATTATTTTCTTATCTTTGTAGTACTTTTTGCTCTCTGAAATTCATGTTATTTTCATGTTGGTTGACTGCCCCCCTCCCCTCTGTTAAGATGTAAGTTTGCGCTGTTTCTGCTGTTGGCATGTACCTCACTCAGTTATTAAATTTATCAAGGTAACATTGGTTAATAACAATTTTCAGGTGTACAACATTATATTTCCATGTTTGTATATCCTGTTGTGAGCTCCCCACCCAAAGTGTTCTTTCCTTCTGTTTCCCCTCAATAAATATGTGTTGAGTGGAAGAAAGTTTGCCTTTATTGAATGCTTACTTTGTAATGATGGCTTCACCTGCATCTTCTCATTTCATTCTCCTCCTATGTGTCCTGCCTGTGCCTGTGATGGCACAAGTGAGAGGTAAAGACTTCCCAATTTCCGCTGGAGAAGGAGGTTTTGGAAGTGGGACAAGCCCAAAATGGTGAAGAGAGGGTGAGAGCCAGGTGGGATGTGGAAGATGTGTCTTCAGGGACCAGGTGTTGCTTGGTGGGGGTGTCCCCTGCCCCAATAAGGAGCCCAGAGGATTCTTGAACTCGGGAATGATACAGTGAAAACAATGACTGAACAAGATTCTTCTTGCCACAGCTCTGGGTCGTGTGGGTGGGAAGAGACGGAGATTGAGAGACCTCGTGGGAGGTAGTGCGCCTTTGAGGCCCAGCCCTTAGAACAGTTTGGGGGATGGGGTGGGGGAAGACGGACCCTGGGAGTGGGCGAGGGGGCAGAGGGGCCGGTACATCTAAGGCAGACCAGGACCAGTCCAGTCCTACTCTGGGCGCGGCGAGTAGGCACATGAGGGCAGATGTTCCCGTCGCCACGCGGGGCGCAGGCCTGCACTTGCAAGTCCGGGACCAGGGACTTGAAAGAGCCCGGCTTGCCGCCCGGACCTGCCTCGTGGGGCGTCACCGCGGCGCTTTAGGAGGGAGCAGAAGGAAAATCTCTGCCTGAGGGAATACGGGGGAGGAGGGAGGCCCACCGCAGACCCTCAGTGCAGCTGGGGAAGACCTAGGAGAGTAGGAAGGGCAACCGTCCTGCCTTGCGGGGGCCAAAAGTTTAAGGAAGGCTGCTCCCTCTGAACCCCAATGGGAAGAAAGCATCATTGCCCCATCCACTTCTGGACTTTTCTCTGTTTGGTGCTTTACCTGCTTCTATGTCACCTAATCTTGTGAAGATGTTTATGATTCTAAGGCTCAGTAAAAGTAGGAAACTTGCCCCAGTTGACAAAGGATGTGGGATAGGATTCGGAACTGGGCTTAGCATGCTTATCTATGGTTGCAAGAATTGGGATGGTGAAAGGAACTCAACATTTTCTTATTTTTTTTTAATTTTTATTTATTTTTTATTCATTTTAGAAAGGAGAGAGAGAGGAGAGAGACAGAGAGAGAAGGGGGGGAGGAGCAGGAAGTATCAACTCCCATATGTGCTTTGACCAGGCAAGCCCAGGGTTTTCAAACGGCAACCTCAGCATTTCCAGGTCGATGCTTTATCCACTGCGCCACCACAGGTCAGGCAACATTTTCTAAGCTCCTACTGTGCATGTGTAAATTTCCATGCATCGCCTCATTTAGTACCACTGTTTTTGGAATAGCTGCTATCAACTCCCTCATTTAACAGATGAGGACATTGAAGTAAGGGGGCTATTTTCCCTTTAATCTTGCCTAAGGTCCTACAGGTGACCGATATGTACCGGCACAGGCTGACTCCAGAGCACCCTTTTTTAACCACAACGATGAGCCAAACAGGGAAAAGCGGTCTGCAAACTACTGTTCTGATTATTACCCTTGCGGTTGAGCCCGCGTTTGGGTCACGACCTGAATGAGGGTGGAACAGGGGTCACTAGGCGCCCAACCTGCTCCAGCCCGACCAAACCTCCGCTTGGGGAGTCGGAGGCGGAGTCCGGAACCTCGCCCTACACCTGCTGGCCCCGCCCATCGATCAGACCAATAAACTGCTCCGTGGGGGGTGGGCCCAGGTAAGGAGAAGAATGCGGGCGGGGCCTGGTGCGTGAGTGGCAGGCGAGGCGCGCGGGTTGGTTGGAGCGGGCGTTCGCAGTCGGCTCCGCCTCTCGGGCCTCGCGGAGTAGCCAGGCGGGCCCCCGGCGGCCGGGGAGGTAGCGGCGCTGGAGAGGGCGGGCCTGGGCGGGGCGGCCGGGAGGCCGGGGCGGGGCCACGTTCGAGCCCCGCGTCCCGCTCCCATGGCCGCCCCCGGCTCCCCGCGCTGCCCCCTCTCCCCCGGGCCGCGCCCCGGGGCCCCGCACTGACGGCCCATGGCGCCGCCCGCCGCCCGCCTCGCCCTGCTCTCCGCCGCCGCGCTCACGCTGGCGGCCCGGCCCGCATCCAACCCTGGCCTCGGCCCCGGACCTGGTGAGTGAGCGACCCCCGACGCCAGCCCTCTGCGAAACCAGCCAGAGGGGCCCGCCTGGGGGGGCCAGTCCCCTCGCCACTATCTTCCGGGACTCTTCCAAGCCCCTCAGCGACGCCCCTAGGACCGGGCTGGTACCCCGCCTCAGGATCCGGAACTCCCCCAAGGCCCCTCAGCGACGCCCCCCAGGCTAGGACTCCCTCTGCCTCCGTACCTCCTTAGACCTAGTCGCCACACTTATCAGCGACACCAGCGGGCTGGGACTTCTCTGTCTCAGGACCCGGGATCCCCTGCTCAAGTCCCTCAGCGCTTGTCCGAAGCTACAGAAGCCGGGACGCCCCCTCGGCTTCTGTAGCTCCTGGGAACCTGTCTTTCAGTCTCTCAGCAACGCACCTCGGGCGGGGACGCTCCCCCACCCCGCCTCAAGACGCTGCACCACCTCCCCAAGTCTCTCAGTGACACCCCCTCCGGGGCCAGGACCCCCTTCGCAAGCCCCACAACGACGCCCCCGCGCTCCCCACCCCCGGTTACCCCAGCGCCTCCCGGCTCAGGAGCGGGTGCAGAAGGGAGAGGAGCGGGCGCCCAGCTCCTCTGGCCCAACACTAATTTCTGCCTCGCAAGGAATCGAGCTGACTTACCCGATCTGCAGGAGGCAGGTCTGGGTCCCGGGATGACCCGCTGTACCCTGCTGGAACGCCCCCTCCCTATCCCCAGGGGCCGCGTTGAACTTCCCCATGACTCAGGTACAGGTCCAGCTCGGAGAGGGGAAAAAAGGAAGGGTGTTGGGAAACTTCTCCCCTACAGACCTTAGGATGCTTATCTTGAGGGTGCTATGCAGAGCCCCGTTTCCCTGGTAGCCCCACACTTTGAATAGAGTCACCTGCTACCCAGGCTAAGGTCAAGGCCAGGTCTTCCTGAGCTAGGGCCCTGGACCAGGATGGAAGTTGGGACTTTGTTTAGCTTCCATACACACCCTTCCTTGCAGCAGAACTCTTTTCCAAATTGAACAGCAGCAGGCAAGAGGGCATTGTCTGGCCCAGTTGCATTTCTCTGCAGGTTGTTTGGGTGTTGAAAATTGGGCATTAGTGAAAAAGAAGGCAAGAGTTCATTACCAGTTTGCCCAAGTAGGAAGACCAACCTCTGGTTTCTCCACCCAAAGTCACAGACTGGGATCTTGGAAAGACAGGATTTTACTGCTGCAAGAAAACTGAGATGTTTTGTTTACTTTCTCCAAGATGGGACTTGATGCTGTCTCTTACAGTCCATGCCTTCAGCTCTCTGAGCCTCACTTTACTCATCTGTAAAGTAGGGAGAATAACTCCCTTGCAGGGTGTTGTGAAAATTTAATGATATACTGCAGGTAAACTCCCACATATAGAAGACAGTCAATAAACATTTTAATAATACCTTTTTATAGTGCATCACAGTTCACCAAGTGCTAGACACCTCATTTGCCCTGAATGAATGCTCTGAGCTTCCAGTCTGATTAATCCCTGTTAAAGGCAAAGCTTGGCTTTAGATCAGAAGAAGGGGGTGAGGGATGTCTCCAAGTATTGTAAACCTTAGGTTTAGGAAGTGGTTTCTGAGTGATTGGTGGCGGCCTTCTAGGGGGATTTCTACAAAAACTTATACACAAGTTTGATCACTTCTACTGTTTGCCCAACGTGAGGAATGAAGGAGGGACTTTCTGAGAGCCAGAGTATGTCAACATAACTGTAACCTAGTAACCCCTTAGCACCACTTTGCCATCTGTGTGGTCAGGATTTAATGTCCTCTAAGGAGAGAGAGGTACTAGTGGAAATAAACTGGTCCCCTTCTGGAAAGGGCAGAGTAATCATTCTGAAAGGTGTTAAATAAGCCAACTCTGTGCTTACACTTGTTAGAAGGTGGCTTCCTTTCTTCAGACACCTTTGGTTTCCTAGGAACAGTCAAATGCAGCAGCTCTTACGTAGTTTGAACCTCAAACCTTGTAGTACTTTTATTAGTTGATTTATTGACTGATTGATCAATTGATTGATGGATTGATTTTTAGAGAGACAGAGAGGGAAGCATTCATTTGTTGTTTCACTTGTTTGTGCGTTCATTGGTCACTTCCTATATGTGCCCTGACCAGAAATTGAACCTACAACCTTGGTGTTTCCAGGTGACACTGTAACTGACTGGCCAGGACCTGTTGTACTTTTATTTGGGAGTCTGAGGTAGGGACAAATAAATAACCATTGTGAAATGATTTATGGTAAGTGGCCAAAAATCTCATGAAGGTGCATTGGCTTTTTTTTCTATTGTCGTGGTACATCAGTGCTTTTGTGACTTTTTCTCTTTCGTTCCAGAAAACAGTTTTAGGGAGATACCACATGCATCACATCCTATCTAAAGCCTACCCACTAATTTTTAAAATCCTTTCCAATAAAAAAACACATTTTATTCTGAGGATATGCCAGACTTACCATTTTATATTTTTTGATACTGTAATTTTCTCTAGAATTTTGTGGATGGAAAAAATTATTTCAGTACTTATATTCTGTACAATTTTGTAATATTTAAATTACGGGTGGTTTGCATTTTTGAATACTGACTTTATAAAAACAGTTAGCTCATTCCCCATCAATTCTATTTCTAATTATAGTGTGTAGCCAACCCTAAATGATCTCCCTTCTCTCCATTCTTCCTCTGAGATTCTTTCCTTCCTTCACAACTGATAAGGAAGGAGGAGGATAGAGGTTAATGGTGGAATCTAGACTCCCTTTTCAAGGAGGAAAGCAGCCAGGGCCGTGGGGCTGATAGGCTTTTCGAAGTGAGCTCCCATCTGGAATTTATTGACCTACAGGGGAGAGCCAAGAGAAGGTAGGAATAACAGAGAAGCCTGGGTGGACTTGGACTGTTTGAGTTTTCTGCTCAAGGCAAACTACCTGCTTCGGTGTTTCACTACATTTGGCTATCAGGTATGCAGCAACAGACTTTTTTTTTTTTTTTTTTTAATTTTTTATTTATTCATTTTTAGAGAGGAGAAAGAGAGGAGAGACAGAGAGAGAGAAGTGGGGGAGGAGCTGGAAGCATCAACTCCCATATGTGCCTTGACCAGGCAAGCCCAGGGTTTCAAACCGGCAACCTCAGCATTTCTAGGTCGACGCTTTATCCACTGCGCCACCACAGGTCAGGCTCAACAGACTTTTTCAACTCAGGTTACATATGCTATGAACAGCATTTTGAATAGTTGATGCTCCTTCTCTAACTCGTCATCTAGAATTCATCATGTTAGTCCATAGTATGTCTCGCCATAATCCCTATGAGTTCAGTTATACTCTTGGGGACTTAATTAACATTAATAGAATTATCTGTATACAACATACGGGCTAAGAAGAGTGAAGTATACTGACATGCACACCAGTTACCTTTATGCTTTGACTATTTTAAGAAATACAAAACTGCCTGACCAGGTGGTGGCGCAGTGGATAGAGTGTCAGACTGGGATGCAGAGGACCCAGGTTCGAGACCCCGAGGTCGCCAGCTTGAGCGCGGGCTCATCTGGTTTGAGCAAAGCTCGCCAGCTTGGACCCAAGGTCTCTGGCTCGAGTAAGGGTTACTCGGTCTGCTGTAGCCCCCCAGTCAAGGCACATATGAGAAAGCAATCAATGAACAACTAAGGTGTCACAACGTGCAATGAAAAACTAATGACTGATGCTTCTCATCTCTCTGTTCCTGTCTGTCTGTCCCTGTCTATCCCTCTCTCTGACTCTCTGTCTCTGTTAAAAAAGAAAAAGAAAAAAGAAATACAAAACTGTGAAAACTCTGCCTGACCAGGCGGTGGCGCAGTGGATAGAGTGTTGGATTGGGATGCCGAGGACCCAGGTTCAAGAGCCTGAGGTTGCCAGCTTGAGCGCGGGCTCATCTGGCTTGAGCAAAAAAAAAAAAAAATGCTTACCAGCTTAGACTCAAGGTCGCTGGCTCAAGCAAGGGGTTATTCAGTCTGCTGAAGGCCCGCGGTCAGGGCACATATGAGAAAGCAATCAATGAACAACTAAGGTGTCGCAACGAAAAACTGATGATTGATGCTTCTCATCTCTCTCTGTTCCTGTCTGTCCCTATCTGTCCCTCTCTCTGACTCTCTGACTCTCTGTCTCTGTAAAAAAAAAAAAAAAAAAAAAGGCCCTGGCCAGTTGGCTCAGTGGTAGAACATCAGCCTGGAGTGCAGGAGTCCCGGGTTCGATTTCCGGGCAGGGCACACAGGAGAAGCACCCATCTGCTTCTCCGCCCCTCCACCTCTCCCTCCTCTCTGTCTCTCTCTTCCCCTCCTGCAGCCAAGGCTCCATTGGAGCAAAGTGGGCCCTGGCACTGGGGATGGCTCCATGGCCTCTGCCTCAGGCACTAGAATGGCTCTGGTTGCAACAGAGCAACGCCCCAGAGGGGCAGAGCATCGCCCCCTGGTGGGCATGCTGGGTGGATCCCGGTCAGGTGCATGCGGGAGTCTGTCTGACTGCCTCTCCGTTTCCAACTTAAAAAAAAAAAAAGGCCCTGGCCGGTTGGCTCAGTGGTAGAGCGTTGGCCTGGTGTGTAGAGGTCCTGGGTTCGATTTCCGGCCAGGGCACACAGGAGAAGCGCCCATCTGCTTCTCCACCCTCCCCCTCTCCTTCCTCTCTTGTCTCTCTCTTCCCCTCCCGCAGCGAGGCTCCACTGGAGCAAAGTTGGACCGGGCGCTGGGGATGGCTCCTTGGCCTCTGCCCCAGGCGCTAGAAGTGGCTCTGGTCGCGACAGAGCGACGCCCCAGAGGGGCAGAGCATCGCCCCCTGGTGGGCGTGCCGGGTGGATCCCGGTTGGGCGCATGCGGGAGTCTGTTTCTCCCCATTTCCAGCTTCAGAAAAATACAAAAAAAAAAAAAGGACATGGGAGAAATGGTTAAAATGGTAAAATGTTATGTTTTGTATATTTTACCACAAATTTTTAATAAACGTAGGGGGAAGTTTATGCACATACATTTGGATCTTTACTAAGACTTTTTTTTCTTCAATAAGATGTTTAAAGAATGCTTTGAAAACAAATTCAGTATGGTTCAGTGTGCACTACATAAAGAAATAGTGCCTGCCTTGGAACTGGCCCATGGTTTGTTCAACTATGCAGATGTTGCTTGGAACAAACTGTTGAGAGATCTGTTTCTCAGAGGAAAGCCCAGGCAGCAGGTGGCACCAGCCCTGAGACTTAGAAAAACAGCCAGGAAAAAAAGAAGTAGAAAACAAACTTCTATCACTTGCATGTTGTTGAATTTTATTTCCATGGTTCTATCGTCACTTTAAAAAACAACAATGTGCTTAGCATGGCTGATTTTTTTCATTTTAATTAAAACATTTTTGAAAGAAACAAAATGAAACATTCAAACATACCAAGTTGATTGTGTTTGTACTGTGGAACAGTTAATGCAAAACACTTGAGAGAGGCCAGAAGTTTGGATCTGTAGCTTTTGTCTGAATTTTTGCCTCCTGAATAAGAACAGTAGAGGAGGACGTGAATGTGTCCTTTATTAAACTACTTACGTAGGTTTTTGCAGTGAGATCTCCTCAAGCCCCTGTTCCTAGCTGGCTTGCTGTGCAGTCCTTGAATGGGTGAGAACAATATGATTGACATTCCTTGCATATTCTGTCAGACCTTGAGGATCCAGCTGGAACCTGGAATTATTAGTCTAGAAGGAATACCCCAAGGTTACTCTTATGTTTTTCTCTTGCCGTGTTGTCCTTAGTGTCTTCCTGTTATGATGGCAGTGCTTCCCAGACCTCACCTCTGAGATATTACCCTGGCTTCTAACTGAACAGAGAAAAGAAGGAGGGCATTAATAGAAATGTCATAAGAGTATTGATACTACTAAAAAAATAGCCACTCTACAGAAACTTGCCTTCTCTTCCTCTAAGGAAGTCTCTCCTCACCCCCTTTTAATCATATTTCTAGGTAAACATCTCCCTAGCCTGAACTTGCACCAGTCTGAAGAGGGTTAGGGTGTGAGGAATGAAGTTGGGTGCTATGAAGCATTTGGCAAACAAAAGATTTTAGGCCTCCTCACATGCAAGGTTGCCTCTCTCCCTTCCAATGATAACAGGACCCTCTCAAGGCTGCCCTTCTGCTGGGCCCAGTGTGTAGTTTCTCTTGCCACTGATTTAATTCCTGGCAAGTAGCCAAAGCATTAAACGTTTATTGTTCAATTTACCACAAGGGCGGGGCCTTGCTTCTTCTTTTTTTTTTTTTTTTTTAAAGATTTTTTTTTTTTCATTTTATTTATTCATTTTTAGAGGGGGGAGAGGGGGGGGGAGAGAGAGAGAGAAGGGAGGAGGAGCTGGAAGCATCAACTTCCATATGTGCCTTGACCAGGCAAGCCCAGGGTTTTGAACCGGCGACCTCAGTGTTTCCAAGTCGACGCTTTATCCACTGTGCTACCACAGGTCAGGCGGGGCCTTGCTTCTAGTGGGCTGAGGAGGCTGCAGCACTTCCAAACCCGAGTGTCACACCACATTAGCAAGTTCAGATTTTGAGGGCTGGATTTCTTTCCATTTGGTTAGATTCTGGGTTAGAATCAGAACAGTATACTTACACTCAAAGTCTGAAAGTTAGCAAATAGTAAAAACAGCACAGGCAGCTTTTAAAGATGACTCAAAATGGTTGCAGCATCAGCACGTAGGACTCACTCGGCATGGTTTCTTTATACCTCCCAAACATATGGTAGTGGCTGTCCATGTTCCTTGGTGTCCTAATGTTAGATGAAAATATGACAACTAAGGAGTTCTCTTCTAGAAGAGTAGGGCATGTTAACCAATGCCATCACAATATGTAAATTACTTGCTGCTGTTCAATCTATAAAAATTCATCTTCAAAGAAAATTATTGGGCTGGTAAAAATATTTTTAATAATGACCACAGAAGCCATATTTGTTTTTCTTTGATGTTCTTCCGAAGACCCTTCTGGTTTTAATCAGATTGTTCCCACATAAAATACAGTGGAAATCTACAATAATAAAATCCCTATTCCTATTTCTATGGGGAAATAAACAGGATGGGGACTGTCCTTTTAAGGGGCTTTCCCCTTTCCTTTCCCCAGACTCAAAGCCTCTATTACTGGTGGGTGTTTTGGCATCAGTTAAGGGCCTTCAATCCTTCCCTCCCTCCATGTTTTGCTCTTTCATTAAAGTGTTTCTGTTGTCTAATTATATCCTTTCAATCAAATTAGAGACTGCAGCATCTGGTGAGGGCCGTAACTGCTGCCATCTGCACCTCGTATATACAGGCCTTTTCAGCTGAGAATCACTCAACTTCCAAATGGCAGGAAGAGATTTGGAAAAAGTTTAGTTGGAAGGGAGGTTAACTTAAAAGGAACGTCTTCAAAGACTGGTGCAACGCCCTGCTTGCTGTGATGTGTGTATTGCCATGCGGAGCTTCACTGGCTTGGCTCACCAACAATTCTTCCTGAGCACTTCTGGCAGATGCAGGGTTTCTGACTGTCTTAGCTGCAGTGACTAGGCCTTCCCATCTTAGTGAGGGGCTTGTAGGGACCTGGGGCAAACTGAAAATCTCTCCCTTGAGAAGAGTCTTCTGTTATATGACCACTCGTTAATGGATATGACACTTTCATTTATTTGACCATTTCTTCTAATTCAGTGGTTTCAACTAGAGGAGATTTTGCTCCCAGGGGACAAATTTGGCAATATCTGTAGACATTTTTGGTTGTCACAACTCAGGGCAGGGTAGGGTACAGTGTGCTACTGGCATCTAACAGGTAGAGGCTAGGGATGCTGCGAAACATCCTAGAATGCACAGGACAGCCCTACAACAAAGAATTATCCAACCCAAATGTCAGTAGTGCTGAGGACAATAAACCCTGTCCTAATTGTATTATTCTTTTGTCCTTCCCTTCACTGTGGGCCAAGAGTAGGCAACTCTGATCAACGTATTTTCTCCCTCAAGAAAGTAGTTTCTTTATTATCCATATTAAGCTACTTAAGCATTTCTGTGAACAGTGTTTCCGAAATCTTAATGGAATAAGGAGTTCTGTGATTCACTGTATATTTCTACTCTCTAGACTAAAATTGTCAGATTAAATACAAGACACTCAGTTAGTTAAACTTGAATTTCAGATAGTGAATCATTTTTTGTATGTCTGTCTCATGCAACAAATACTTAAATATCTTTAAAAATGATTTGTTGTTTGTCTGAAATTCAGATTTAATTAGGCATTCTGTATTTTCATTTGCTAAATCTGGCAACCCTATTCCATGTCCATGAAACATTATACGAAACTTTAAACCTTTGACTACCAAATCAAACTGCCCTTATTTTACTGGGTGGCTAGAGATGATGGCACTTGTTCCTATTTGTAAATAATTGCTACAACTGAGTCTTTCCTTCTGCCTCACACTGTCTCCCTGGTCGGAGCTTCAAAGCATGTCACTTAAGTCATTTTTATCTTGGGACCAACTAACAAGTGCTTATCGAATACCTAACATCTCTGACTCATCACTGTGCCATTTTTGTAAAAGATTACAACTTCGTTGCTTTAGGTTTTACTTTAAAGACATGCTCTAAGAGATATGCTGTGGAGGTGACAGTCAGCTCCTCACCCAAGAACTCTTGCATTGTTTGGCCATCTCATATTAACCAAGGAACGCTGAATTGCCCAGAGACCAGCTTCCATGGAGCACTGACTGCTCTCCAGGACACCGTTATTGGGGAAATTTCTAGCCACCTAAAATTAAAAATAGAGCACAGGCAATACTGATAGAACTTGCCCAGAAGCTTGATTATATCACTTTATTTTATCTCCATTTAGACTGATAGAGGGCTTCAGACAGTGTGAAATAGGGTTTCTCAAGAGATGGTGAAGCGAGGTGTGGATTTGAGCCAGGTGTCTCCTGCTTAAAGCAAACTCAGAATATAAAAATATACATTCATTACAAAGAGGTTGATTGCTCCCTATGACAAGTGGATTCACCATATGTTTTCTTTAAACAGCAGATTCCCCTGGTTTAAATAGCAAGTCTTTTACTTTCAAATACCTGATTTATGTCAACTTCCCTGAAACTTCTCATTGGTCTTTACTAGGTAAGTCATGGTTACTAGCTTAGAGACATAAATTGGTAAGGAAACAGGGGCACGCTGAATATATCTGTAGTGGGTTGTTTTTTTGTTTGTTTGTTTGTTTTACCTTCTAGCTCCTCATACACCTGCTTCCCTCATTAAACTAACATTTGCCAGGCACGACCTGTGTGGTCTGTAGTTGTTGAGGATATGAAGATGAGTGAGATGCTCAAGAAACTCACGGGCTAGTGGGAGCAGGGCCAGGTGCTTCTTGAGCAATTGCAGTTCAAGGAGATCAAGTGTTATAAGAGCTGTGGCAGCAGGCAATATGGGACTAGTTTTAGAGCCCCTGGTTTCTATAGGAGTCTACTGCTAACTATTCTGATCTTATGCTTTCAAATAGTGCTCCATCTTTGGTCTAGTTTTTTGTTTCCTTTAGAGTTGATTTACACTGCACTAAATTATTTTACATCAGAGAACTGGACTTTTAGTTTTAAAACATCTATTGTTCCAGCCTGACGAGGTGGTGGTGCAGTGGATAGAGCATCGGACTGGGATGCCGAGGACCCAGGTTCAAGACTCCAAAGTCGCCTGCTTGAGCACGAGCTCATCTGGTTTGAGCAAAGCTCACCAGCTTGGACCCAAAGTTGCTGGCTTGAGCAAGGGATTACTCGGTTTGCTATAGCCCACGGTCAAGGCACATATGAGAAAGCAATCAATGAACAACTAAGGTGTCACAACGAAAAACTGATGATTGATGCTTCTCATCTCTCTCTGTCCCTATCTATCCCTCTCTCTGACTCTCCTCTATCTCTGTAAAAAAAAAAATAATCTATTGTTCCAGCTTCTTTATGTGAAAGCTACTTCTAGTGTGAATTTTTTTCGAGATTGAAATCTTTTTTAATTTAAAAATTTTTTTAAATTTATTTATGTATTCATTTTAGAGAGGAGAGATAGAGAAGAGAGAAAGAAGGGGGGGATGAGGAGGAAGCATCAACTCCCATATGTGCCTTGACCCGGCAAGCCCAGGGTTTCAAACTGGTGCCTCGGTGTTCCAGGGCAACGCTTTATCCACTGCACCACCACAGGTCAGGCTGAAATAGATTTCTTTGTACTCAAATATATCAAGAGAGGTACCATCCAACCTGCAATAGAACATGTTTTGGTGGTAATGGCAGTAAAATTCATGGTTAATTTAATGAAATTAATTAATTAATTAGAGTTCTGCTGAGTCCATTCTTTTTTTTCTTTCTTTCTTTTTTTTTTTCTTTTGTATTTTTCTGAAGCTGGAAACGGGGAGAGACAGTCAGACTCCCGCATGTGCCCGACCGGGATCCACCTGGCACGCCCACCAGGGGCAACGCTCTGCCCACCAGGGGGCGATGCTCTGCTCCTCCGGGGTGTCGCTCTGCTGTGACCAGAGCCACTCTAGCGCCTGGGGCAGAGGCCAAGGAGCCATCCCCAGCGCCTGGGCCATCTTTGCTCCAATGGAGCCTTGGCTGCGGGAGGGGAAGAGAGAGACAGAGAGGAAGGAGGGGGGGTGGAGAAGCAAATGGGTGCTTCTCCTATGTGCTCTGGCCGGGAATCGAACCCGGGTCCCCCACACGCCAGGCCGACACTCTACCGCTGAGCCAACCGGCCAGGGCCTGAGTCCATTCTTTAACTGAGGCTTGGCCTCATCTCTCTGTATATATCATAGAGCTGGATTCTTTCTCAAAAACTGCCTTTGGTTTTCAGTTTGATGATTGTATGTGTTTATAATATCCTAAATGGTAAACAGAAATTCCTCAAGCATTACTGCATATTCATGGTGATTATTTCTAGCAAAAGGACTTACACTTCACATTACAACCATGTCCAGTGGATCCTGCCTGGGTAGAAGGGAAGTATATTCAAGGTGAGAGCTAGATGTTTAAGGGGTGGCACCCAAGCAGCAGTGCATTCTAGGCCTCTTTGCTTTGATTAATTACATGTTTTTCAAATTTTAAATAACAAATAAGGACCCCTCTCTGAAGTGCCTTCATGGGTCTTCTGATTTTAAACTTCTGGTTCAATTTTTCATGGACTACCCTTTAATTAAGTATTTCATTTGTTAACAGAGATGAATAATCTAGAGATTCAAAGAGATAAACCTCAAGTTCCTTCCAAAAGTATAAATTTTTAGTTAAAACAACTTTGAGAAGCATAGAATTTTTTTCTGTTACTGTTTTTAAGGCCACTGTTTTCTTGAATGAAAAGAAAGATCTAGAGGATATTTTAATGAAAAAAACTACTAGTCACTTAAAAATTACAGTGGTTATTTCTGTGGCAATTCTACTTTGGACAAAAGTTCACCTTGTCCTCTGGTCATTTGAACTGTTCATATGTAGTCCAAGGACATGGTATATGAATATCTGTCTTAATTTTAGATGATTGAATATATGGCTGATTGAGTTTGTTTATAGTTCTTGAAAAGAAACTAAGGCCTGACCTGTGGTGGCACAGTGGATAGAGCATCGACCTGGAATGCTGAGGGCACCAGATCGAGGCCCTGGGCTTGCCTGGTCAAGGCACATATGGGAGTTGGTACTCCCAGCTCCTCCCCCCTTCTCTCCCTCTCTCTCTCTCTCTCTCCTCTCTAAAATAAATAAATAAAACATTTTTTTTTCAAAAAAGAAAAGAAACTAAGGTAGATTAATTGTAAAACATGTTAATAACCATTTTCAACATGTCTGTTATCAACATGTTTAATAAAAATTTAAAACATTTTTATTAAGGGAAATTTAGAACATACAAAATAGAAGAGTGTAAGGAAATCTCATGTATTGTATCCGTCTCTCAGGTTCCATGATGACCAGCCATGGCCAATATTTCATTTGTACCTTCTCCATTCCCTTAATTAGAATATCTTGTAACAAATCTCAGATATCGTATCATCTCATCTGTAAATATTTCAGTATGTATCCCTAAATGATAAAAACTCTTTTCACAAACATAGTGTCAGTACTATTATCCTTATTACACCTAGAAAAATTAGCAATAATTCCTTAATATTATCAAATATCCAGTCAATCAGTTCCCCTGGTTGTCTCATCAGTGTGTTTTACAGTTCAAATCAGAAATTAAGCAAGTTATATTTAGGTGATATGTCACTTAAGTCTCTGTTAACCCATAGATTTCCCCCCTTTTTTTTCCTTGTAATTTATTTGTTGAAAATGTAGTTTCTTCTAAACAAAAAGAATACTAATGTGCCTTTTCAGAGGGAGGTCCCACATGGGAGGTGGCTTACTTTTTTACTGTAGAATTCTCACTTCCATTGGAGAAACATGTAGAGAGAATTTTAAGCTTGAAAGAGATTTTGGTCTGTCAATCTTTTCCATTCACATCACCCCAGATTTTTGAACTATTCTATTTAGTTAGAATATGGAAATTAGAGTGAAGAGATGTTGAGACCATGTGGTTCAAATTCCCTTGTTTCACAGGTGAAGAAACTGAGGCCCAAAGTGTTCAGGTGATTTCCTGAAGCCATACAGTGTAAGCTACTGAACTGGTATCATTTCCCCTTTATTCCAGTGATTCACAATATGTATTACATGTGTCAAGAACCATCTTCCTTCTTCTCGAGGTGGTCCTCTCTTTAGCCTAGACCTGGAAACCCTTCTCAGTATCATCATGGGAATCACACTCTTGGTGAGCCATGATTAAGAATAGGAGAATATCTTATAGCCTCAGCCGTGCTGAGGTGAGAAAAAGTTGGATACTGCTGCCTTCCCAGGGCCACATGCCTCTTTGCTACAAGTTTACACATAACTGAAGTAAGCATTTCTTCTTCTTTTTTTTTTGGCAGAGACAGAGAGAGTCAGAGAGAGTGACAGACAGACAGGAAGAGAGAGAGGTGAGAAACATCAATTCTTCGCTGCAGTTCCTTAGTTGTTCATTGATTGATTTCTCATATGTGCCTTAACGTGGGGGGGGGGGGCTCCAGCAGACCGAGTGACCCCTTGCTCTAGCCAGAGACCTTGGGCTCAAGCTGGTGAGCCTTGCTCAAACCTGATGAGCCCGCACTCAAGCTGGCGACCTTGGGTTCTTGAACCTGGGTCCTCCACATCCAAATCCCACGCTCTATCCACTGCGCCACTACCTGGTCAGACTGAAATAAGCATTTCTGAAGTGCTTTTGAATGTTTGAGTGCAAAAGGCAATTTTGTCAGCATAGGCTTTGAAGATATACCCACAAGTTCCCACTGGACACTAATATGTCCTGGAAACCCAACAGAGCAGCACATGTGTTGTACAAACATTTGACAACACTGTCATGTTATCCTCAAAGGAACTTTTTCCACCTAAGCCTTGTATTTCTAAATTCTACCTAACTACCAAATTAGAGACATCTTTAAGAGAATAAAAGATATTTCCATTGGAAAATGTTTTCTGTTCTCTTATTTTAAGATGCCATAATTGAATTTAGTGTTTACTGAGTTATAGCAATTTCAAACTAGACTAAAACCAGCCAGATTCTTCTAACATAGTAACAATAGAGCTGTTGAAGGGTCCTATATAGAACAGAAACTTAACTTTGATGGATTAAAAATAGGGACACTCACAAACATCCCATATAGAGACCCAAATAGTAATTCTACCAGAAAACTAGGACTATTCTACACTCAATATGAGCAAAATGTTCTATTTCTTAAAAAATGTGATTTTGGACAAAAAACATAATTAGGAATGACCTAGTTATAGAACTTCACTGACAACATACTCTCCAACTTTAATAAATCTTATCAAGAAATAGAATGTCTTGTAGATTAGCTGCTATTTCTACCATTATCTCATATGTCAAGTTTTAATTATTTTGAAAGAACAGTTCATTATAGTTTTAAACGTTAACTCTAAAAATACAACACATGTGTATGCTGACAGAGTTCAGTTGTCTAGTACTCTATTAATTTAACATTTTCCTCACTTATAATAAGTTCAGATATTGAATTATGTGATTTCAGTAGCATGTCTAAACAAATGTGTTTTATCACATTTACAGTAGAAATTTCATTAAGAAAAATCTTTTTTTTTTTTTTTTTTCAGTGACAGAGACTCAGAGAGAGGGACAGATAGGGACAGACAGATAGAAATGGAGAGAGATGAGAAGCATCAATTCTTCATTGTGGCACCTTAGTTGTTCATTTATTGTTTTCTCATATGTGCCTTGACCATGGGCCTTCAGCAGATCGAGTAACCCCTTGCTCGAGCCAGCGACCTTGGGTCCAAGCTGGTGAGCTTTGCTCAAACCAGATGAGCCCATGCTCAAGCTGGCGACCTCGGGGTCTCAAACCTGGGTCCTCTGCATCCCAGTCCGACGCTCCATCCACTGCGCCACCGCCTGGTCAGGCAAGAAAAATCTTAATTGCTTCATTATACCTTTTTTCTTACCTCTCATTCCTTGAATGCTAATATTTAACATAGAGTTTAAACTATACATATATATTCTATCCTAATGGTAAATTGATCATTTGAAGCAGAATTGGAGCAGGATGACATCTACTTATGTTATATTACCTTTTATAGCTATTTATTTTTATGGACCAGAAGAAATTATATAATCATGATGGCTATAGTACTTTGAAATCTATATAATAAAGTATTATAAATTTGTTAAAAATTTATAAAATTTTGCCCTGGCCAGTTGGCTCAGTGGTAGAGCATCGGCCTGGTGTGCAGAAGTCCCGGGTTCGATTCCCAGCCAGGGCACACAGGAGAAGCGCCCATTTGCTTCTCCACCCCTCCCCCTCTCCTTCCTCTCTGTCTCTCTCTTCCCCTCCCGCAGCGAGGCTCCATTGGAGCAAAGATGGCCCGGGCGCTGGGGATGGCTCCTTGGCCTCTGCCCCAGGCGCTAGAGTGGCTCTGGTCACAACAGAGCGATGCCCCGGAGGGGCAGAGCGTCACCCCCTGGTGGGCAGAGCGTCGCCCCCTGGTGGGCAGAGCGTCGCCCCCTGGTGGGCGTGCCAGGTGGATCCCGGTCGGGCGCATGCGGGAGTCTGTCTGTCTCTCCCCATTTCCAGCTTCAGAAAAAGAAAAAAAAAATTTATAAAATTTTTTAAGTACATGATAATAATTTATTGGGTACCTGCTGTGTGCTAGGCATTTTACTTGCACATTCTCAATTTTTAAATTGCCCTGAGCTGTGGAAAATCTAATTCCCCATTTAAGAAGTGAAGAAACTGAGGCCCAAACAGGTTAGCTGAGTACCTGTAGTTGTAAACTGTAAAGCTCAGGTCTGACTCCAGCCCCTAGCATGTGCATTCCATATAGTACCATATTGTTGCTAGAAGTTTTCTTTGAAAAAAAAGTACCTTGAAATTAAATACATACTCAATCCTATAAAGTTCCGTGTTTGTGTGTATATTCTGTAGATCTCGCTCATTCAGGGATGTCTTTAACTTAGACTTAATGGATCTTGGGGCTGTATAAAAGGGCTTCTGGGGCTCTATGAACACTTCTGAAATTATAAAATGTTGTATGTTTGACTTGTCTGGGGTACAGGTCCTTTTCTTTCAAACGAGTCTCCAAGAGGTCTGTGTGTGTACCTAAAATAATTAATACTCCTGATCTCGTCAGCCCCCCACATTTCAGAGATAAAGAAACGTGGATTGCAAAAAGGGTGTGCTGTGCACAAAGGCAGCAGAGAGTGGCCAAGCCAGAACAGAGCAGAGCAGCACTCTGACTTATCAGTGTTCCTCCCTGACCATGAGTGCTTTTCCTATCCTGACAGAGAGGTGATGCTAAGCTCTGCAGTCAGACAGCCATCTTAGTGTGAGGCCAGGCCTCTTTCACTGCTTAATAACCATTGCCCTTTATGAGGTACTAGCTGCAACGCTCTATTTCAGTATGTACAATAAATAAGCATTAAATGATTGCCCATTATATCATTAGATAGATTGACTTTGAGGATTATAATATGCAAATATCTTTGGAAATATTTCTAGGTCTTCTGCAGGCTGTGTCTATAAATTAATTGATATCTTCAAATCATTTTACATACAGCATGTGAATATATGAGAGCTTACAGAATTTGAAGTATAAATACCAACATTTAAAATATATATGCCATTAGTCAATTTTTGCTTTACACCCAACCCTTCTAAATTCCAAGTATAATGAACAATAATAGTTTGTTTATTTATTTATTTTAATTCAGTGAGAGGAGGGGAGGTAGAGAGACAGACTCCTGCATTCACCCTAACTGGGATCCACTTGGCAAGCCCAATATGGGGCTTTGCTCTGTTGCTCAGCAGCTGAGCTCTTCTTAGTGACTGTGGCGAAGGCCATTGAGCCATCCTCAGTGTGCGGGGCCAACTCACTCCAGTCAAGCCATGGCTATAGGAGAGGAAGAGAGAGAGAAAGATAGAGAAGTGAGAAGGGGCAGGGTGGAGAAGCAGATGGGCACTTCTCCTGTGTGTCCTGACTGGGAATCGAACCTGGGACTTCCACATGCCTGGCCAATGCTCTACCACTGGGCCAGTGCTCTACCATTGAGCCAATGAGCCAGAGCCCAATAATAGTTTTATGATAAAAACAAAAAACAAAAAAAACTCCAGCTAGCTTTTATTAGCCATGAAGGAGTTTGAGCATTCACCTAAACATCGTCTTTGCCCTCAGATCTTACTACTGGGGAACAACCTCCAGGCCTTCATACAGTAGCAGGTCCTGTAGAAAACAGTCTGCACGAAACCATTTGCTCAGGATTCTCAACTGAGTGTTTGTATACCTAATGTGATTCTACTTACCTCAGAATTTTAATAAAATTACCATCTCCAATTTTAAAAATAAATGCCATCTGCCATACTTAGGAGGATTTTGGTGACGGGGAAAAGATAAGAATTTCCAACTTGGAAAGGTAGAATTACTCTTTTGAGGGCTTTGGTGCCAGCCTTGGAAGTTTTCATCAGGGAAGTTTTCTGCTGTATTACTAAGTTTCTGCCAGACTTTAACTAAGGGGCTGTTTTCATTCAGTCTCCAAAACAAAAGTTTTGGAGTTTTTCAATGGAAAGACAGGGTCAAACAGAGATGAACTCTGAAGTAATTGGGATCTAGCTAAAGAAGACAGAAAGGAAATAAAAATTCCTGTTTTCATGGTTTGTTATTACTTCCTTTTTGAAACACTGTGTCCCTTGACTTCCAAGAGCCATACACTCTTACCTTTACCTCCCCGGCTGTATTTTCTCATCATTGCCACATTGCCAGGCCCTCCTCTTTCCAAGCCTGAAATGTTGGAAGGCCCCCAGGCTCAGCCCCAGATGTCTTCTGTCTACACATGAGTGCTCTTACCACCACATTTCTAGCTGTAGCCTCAGCCTCTCTCCTCAACTCCAGGCTAATCTAACAAGCTGCTTACTAATTTTTTTTTGTATTTTTTCCAAATTAGAAGTGGGGAGGCAGTCATACAGACTCCCGCATGCACCCGACTGGGATCCACCCGGCATGCCCACCCGGGGTGATGCTCGGCCCCTCTGGGGCGTTGCTCTGTTGCTGTGTTGCAGCTGGAGCCATCCTAGTGCCTGATGTGGAGGCCATGGAGCCATCCTCAGTGCCCGGGGCCAACTTTGCTCCAATGGAGCCTTGGCTGTGGGAGGAGAAGAGAGAGAGAGGAAGGAGAGGGGGAGGGGTGGAGAAGCAGATGGGCGCTTCTCCTGTGTGCCCTGGCCAGGAAGCGAACCCAGGATTTCCACACGCTGGGCTGACGCTCTACCGCTGAGCCAACCGACCAGGGCCACAAGCTGTTTACTCTTTTATCTCCATCCAGTGTTCTGAAAGGTGTCTCAGACTCAACTGATCCAAAGCCAAACCCTCAATTTCACCTAAGATACTCTGGCCCTCTTGTGTCCTCCCCACTGTAATAAATGGCATCACCACTCACCCAATTACTCATGCCCAGATCCCTGCTGTTGAGCTAACTTCTCTTTCTCTCAGGCCCTGTGTTCAAACCCCCAGCTTCACAATACACCCAGAATCCAGGCACTTTTCACGACCCTTGAGCTACCAGCCTCGTCCAGGCCATCCTTTCTAGCCTGTCTTCTGCACTGACCACATAGCTGGTCTCCCTGCTGAGTTCTTGCCTCTCAACTGTTCTATATCCACCCAGCAGCTAGACAGTTCTATTGAAAGATAAGTCAGATCATGTCATTTCTTTGCTCAAAACTTTCCAATGGCTTCCTCTCACATTAAGAACAAAGCCAAAATCTAATTTAAATTACCCTCAAGACCTTACATGTCCTGTCCTGGCCTTTCCTGCCTCCTCCTCTTCATTTGCCACCCACCCTTCCCGACCACTCATTCAGAGTAGAGGAGCTGCGTTATAGTTCTCCAAACTTGCCAGGCACATTGCTGCTTTCAGGGGTTTTGCATTTGCTGTGCTTCCGCTTTTAATGCTCTTCCCACATCACTTTAGTGGTTTGCTTTTGCTTTTTCCCTTCGTCCACATCTTTGCTCAAATATCTCCTTCTTTCCAGGCCTTCCCCAACCCATTCTATCCAAAAGAAACTCCCACCATTTGATCTCCATTCCCTTACTCCAGGAGTCCCCAAACTTTTTACACAGGGGGCCAGTTCACTGTCCCTCAAACCGTTGGAGGGCCGGACTATAAAAAAAAAACACTATGAACAAATCCCTATGCACATTGCACATATCTTATTTTAAAGTAAAAAAAAACAAAATTGGAACAAATACAATATTTAAAATAAAGAACAAGTAAATTTAAATCAACAAACTGACCAGTATTTCTTTTTTTTTTTTTAATAAATTTTTATTAATGGTAATGGGATGGCATTAATAAATCAGGGTACATATATTCAAAGAAAACATGTCTAGGTTATTTTGTCATCAAATTATGTTGCAAACCCCTCGCCCAAAGTCAGATTGTCCTCCATCACCCTCTATCTAGTTCTCTGTGCCCCTCCCCCTCCCCCTAACTCTCTCCCTCCCTCCCTCCCTCCCATGTCCTCCCTCCCCCCCCACCCTTGGTAACCACCACACTCTTGTCCATGTCTCTTAGTCTCATTTTTATGTTCCACCAATGTATGGAATCATGTAGTTCTTGTTTTTTTCTGATTTACTTAATTCACTCCTTATAATGTTATCAAGATCCCACCATTTTGCTGTAAATGATCTGATGTCATCATTTCTTATAGCTGAGTAGTATTCCATAGTGTATATGTGCCACATCTTCTTTATCCAGTCTTCTATTGAAGGGCTTTTTGGTTGTTTCCATGTCTTGGCCACTGTGAACAGTGCTGCAATGAACATGGGGCTACATGTGTCTTCACGTATCAATGTTTCTGAGGTTTTGGGGTATATACCCAGTAGAGGGATTGCTGGGTCATAAGGTAGTTCCATTTGCAGTTTTTTGAGGAACCACCATACTTTCCTTCATAATGGTTGTACTACTTTACAGTCCCACCAACAGTGAATGAGGGTTCCTTTTTCTCCACAGCCTCTCCAACATTTGCTATTACCCGTCTTGTTGATAATAGCTAATCTAACAGGAGTGAGGTGGTATCTCATTGTAGTTTTGATTTGCATTTCTCTAATAACTAATGAAGCTGAGCATCTTTTCATATATCTGTTAGCCATTTGTATCTCTTCCTGGGAGAAGTGTCTGTTCATGTCCTCTTCCCATTTTTTAATTGGATTGTTTGTTTGTTTGTTGTTGAGTTTTATGAGTTCTTTGTAAATTTTGGATATTAGGCCCTTATCTGAGCTGTCGTTTGAAAATATCAGTTCCCATATAGTTGGCTGTCTGTTTATTTTGATATCAGTTTCTCTTGCTGAGCAAAAACTTTTAATTCTGATGTAGTCCCATTCATTTATCTTTGCCTTCACTTCTCTTGCCATTGGAGTCAAGTTCATAAAATGTTCTTTAAAACCCAGGTCCATGATTTTAGTACCTATGTCTTCTTCTATGTACTTTATTGTTTCAGGTCTTATATTTAGGTCTTTGATCCATTTTGAATTAATTTTAGTACACGGGGACAGGCTGTAGTCGAGTTTCATTCTTTTGCATGTGGCTTTCCAGTTTTCCCAACACCATTTGTTGAAGAGGCTTTCTTTTCTCCATTGTGTGTTGTTGGCCCCTTTATCAAAGATTATTTGACCATATATATGTGGTTTTATTTCTGGGCTTTCTATTCTGTTCCATTGGTCTGAGTGTCTATTTTTCTGCCAATACCATGCTGTTTTGATTATCGTGGCCCTATAATATAGTTTAAAGTCAGGTATTGTAATGCCCCCAGCTTCATTCTTTTTCCTTAGGATTGTTTTGGCTATTCGGGGTTTTTTATAGTTCCATATAAATCTGATGATTTTTTGTTCCATTTCTTTAAAAAATCTCATAGGGATTTTGATGGGAATTGCATTAAATTTGTATATTGCTTTGGGTAATATGGCCATTTTGATTATATTTATTCTTCCTATCCAAGAACAAGGAATATTTTTCCATCTCATTGTATCTTTTTCGATTTCCCTTAACAATGCTTTGTAATTTTCATTATATAGATCCTTTACGTTCTTTGTTATGTTTATTCCTAGGTATTTTATTTTTTTTGTTGCAATTGTGAAGGGGATTATTTTTTTGAGTTCGTTTTCTAATATTTCATTGTTGGCATATAGAAAGGCTATGGACTTTTGTATGTTAATTTTGTATCCTGCGACCTTACTGTATTGGTTTATTGTTTCTAATAATCTTTTTGTGGAGTCCTTCGGGTTTTCGATGTATAGGATCATATCATCAGCAAAAAGTGATAGCTTTACTTCTTCTTTTCCGATATGGATGCCTTTTATTTCTTTGTCTTGTCTGATTGCTCTGGCCAGAACTTCTAGCACCACGTTGAATAAGAGTGGAGAGAGTGGACAACCCTGTCTTGTTCCTGATTTAAGGTAGAAAGTCCTCAGTTTTATGCCGTTTAATAGGATGTTGGCTGATGGTTTATCATATATGGCCTTTATCATGTTGAGATATTTTCCTTCTATACCCATTTTGTTGAGAGTCTTAAACATAAAATTGTGTTGTATTTTATCAAAAGCCTTTTCTGCATCTATTGATAAGATCATGTGGTTTTTGTTCTTTGTTTTGTTGATATGGTGTATTACGTTAACCGTTTTGCGTATGTTGAACCATCCTTGAGATTCTGGGATGAATCCCACTTGATCATGATGTATTATTTTTTTAATATGTTGTTGTATTCGGTTTGCCAGTATTTTGTTTAGTATTTTAGCATCTGTATTCATTAGAGATATTGGTCTGTAGTTTTCTTTCTTTGTGCCATCCTTGCCAGGTTTTGGTATGAGGGTTATGTTGGCCTCATAAAATGTGTTTGGAAGTATTGCTTCTTCTTCAATTTTTTGGAAGACTTTGAGTAGAATAGGAACCAAGTCTTCTTTGAATGTTTGATAGAATTCACTAGTATAACCGTCTGGGCCTGGACTTTTATTTTTGGGGAGATTTTTAATAGTTTTTTCTATTTCCTCCCTGCTGATTGGTCTGTTTAGGCTTTCTGCTTCTTCATGACTCAGTCTAGGAAGGTTGTATTGTTCTA
The DNA here is from genome assembly GCF_036850765.1 of Saccopteryx bilineata. Taxonomy (NCBI): domain Eukaryota; kingdom Metazoa; phylum Chordata; class Mammalia; order Chiroptera; family Emballonuridae; genus Saccopteryx; species Saccopteryx bilineata. Next base: position 258,136,925 of record NC_089491.1, on the reverse strand, counting down.
GGAATTTATCCATTTCTTCTAGATTGTTGTATTTGGTGGCATATAATTTTTCATAGTATTCTACAATAATTCTTTGTATTTCTATGATATCTGTGGTGATCTCTCCTCTTTCATTTTGGATTTTATTTATTTGAGTCCTGTGTCTTTTTTCCTTGGTGAGTCTTGCCAAGGGTTTGTCAATTTTGTTGATCTTTTCAAAGAACCAGCTCCTTGTTTTATTGATTTTTTCTATAGTTTTTCTGTTCTCTATTTCATTTATTTCTGCTCTGATTTTTATTATCTCCTTTCTTCGGCTGGTTTTGGGTTGTCTTTGTTCTTCTTTTTCTAGTTCCTTAAGGTGTGAAGTTAAGTGGTTTACTTCGGCTCTCTCTTGTTTGTTCATATAGGCCTGAAGTGATATGAACTTTCCTCTTATTACTGCTTTTGCTGCATCCCAGAGATTCTGATATGTCGTATTTTCATTTTCATTTGTCTGTATATATCTTTTGATTTCTGCGCTTATTTCTTCTTTGACCCATTCATTTTTTAGAAGTATGTTGTTTAGTTTCCACATTTTTGTGGGTTTTTCCCCCTCTTTTTTGCAGTTGAATTCTAGTTTCAGGGCTTTATGATCAGAAAATATGCTTGGTACAATTTCAATTTTTCTAAATTTGCTGATATTGTCTTTGTGGCCCAACATATGGTCAATTCTTGAGAATGTTCCATGTACACTAGAGAAAAATGTATACTCTGTCGCTTTGGGATGAAGTGTCCTGTAGATGTCTATCATATCCAGGTGTTCTAGTATTTCGTTTAAGGCCACTATATCTTTATTGATTCTCTGTTTGGATGACCGATCTAGAGCCGTCAGCGGTGTATTGAGGTCTCCAAGTATGATTGTATTTTTGTTAGTTTTTGTTTTAAGGTCAATAAGTAGCTGTCTTATATATTTTGGTGCTCCTTGGTTTGGTGCATATATATTAAGGATTGTTATGTCTTCTTGATTCAACTTCCCCTTAATCATTATGAAATGACCATTTTTGTCTCTGAGTACTTTTTCTGTCTTGTAGTCAGCATTATTAGATATGAGTATTGCTACACCTGCTTTTTTTTGGGTGTTGTTTGCTTGGAGTATTGTTTTCCAGCCTTTCACTTTGAATTTGTTTTTATCCTTGTTGCTTAGATGTGTTTCTTGTAGGCAGCATATAGTTGGATTTTCTTTTTTAATTCATTCTGCTACTCTGTGTCTTTTTATTGGTAAGTTTAATCCATTTACATTTAGTGTAATTATTGACACTTGTGGGTTCCCTACTGCCATTTTATAAATTGCTTTCTGTTAGTTTTGTATCTAGTTTGATTCTTCTCTTTTGTTTTTCTATCATTTGTTTTTGTTTGTTTGTGTTCCATACTTGTTTCCTCTGTTGCTACCTTTTTTAAGTCAAGTGTTTTTGTGGTGGTTTTTTTAAGGGTGGTTACCATTAAGTAATGAAAAGGGTACCTACCATATTCATTGTAGTACCCTATCTTATAAGTATTTCTGCACTTCATCATCCTTTGCTACTGTTAATCTCCATCCTCTCCCCCCTTTTTTTCCTTTGTTGTCACAGTTTAAGTTTGGTTTTATTGTGTTCTTGGTGGAGCTGTTACTTGTGGTGTTGTTTTCTTTTGTTCTTTGAATCTGGTTGGAAAACCCCCCTTAGTATTTCCTGGAGTGGGGGCTTTCTGTTGATAAATTCTCTCATCTTTTCTGTATTTGTGAATGTTTTTATATCTCCTTCATACTTGAAGGATAGCTTTGATGGGTATAGTATTCTTGGCTGAAAGTTCCTCTCTTTCAGGGCTTTAAATATTGGGGTCCACTCTCTTCTAGCTTGTAGAGTTTCTGCTGAGAAATCTGATGATAATCTAATAGGCCTTCCTTTATATGTTGTACTCTTCTTTTCCCTGGCTGCCTTGAGAATTTTTTCTTTGTCATTGGTTTGTGTCATCTTTATTATGATGTGCCTTGGAGTGGGTTTGTTGGGGTTAAGAAAACTTGGTGTTCTGTTTGCTTCTTGAATTTGAGGCTTTAGTTCCTTCCACAGGCTTGGGAAGTTCTCGTCTATTATTTGTTTGAGTATATTCTCCATTCCATTTTCTTTCTCTTCTCCCTCTGATATACCTATTATTCTTATGTTATTCTTTCTGATGGAGTCAGACAATTCCTGTAGGGCTTTCTCATTTTTTATTATTTTTGAGTCTCTTTCTTCTTCTCTCTGTTGTGCCTCAAGTTGTTTGTCTTCTATTTCACTAATCCTATCTTCAATCTGGGCTGTTCTGTTAGCTAAGCTTGTTACCTCGTTTTTTAGCTCGTGAATTGAGTTTTTCATTTCTGTTTGATTTGTTTTTATAGTTTCAATTTCCTTGGTAATATATTCTTTGTGTTCATTGAGTTGTTTTCTGATCTCCCTATATTGCCTTTCTGTGTTTTCTTGTATATCTCTGAGTATTTTTAAGATTTCTATTTTAAATTCTCTGTCATTTAGCTCCAAGGCTTCCAATATGTTAAGTCTTTTCTCCATAGATTTTTCCACATCTATTTGTGTTACCTCTCTTTCTTTTGTATCCATAATATTCGATTTCCTCTTTCTTATCGGCATCTAAGGGTGGTCTTATTGATAGCACTAATTAGAATTAATAAAGAGTAAAAAGAAAAAAAAAAAAAAAAAGGGTAAAACACCCCACAAAAAAAAACAGTAATAATTTATTATTTCCCCCTTTTTTTCTCTCTTCTCTTTCCCTCCTCTCCCCTCCTCAGGGAAATATTGTGCCTATAATGGAGGGCCTGATTTGGGGTGAAGAGTTCAAGGGGCAAAAAAAAGGGAGTAGGGACCTACTAAATGCAAAAAAAAAAAAAAAAAAGGAAGAAAATCTTAGACAAGCATAAGATGATTTGCTTGTAAGTGATGGTCAACTAAGAGATATAATGAGAGGGATAAGAGGGAATCAGAAAAAAGGACCAAAAAATAATAATAAAGAAGAAAAAATAAAAATAATAAGTAAAAATCTGTTGTATTAAGTGGAGCGAAGACTAAATACAATGGAGACCTTGGGTTGGGAGGACCCAAAATGCCACAAAAATAAACAAACAAGAGAAAATAAAAACAAAAGCAAAAAAGAGAAATAAAGCCAAAAAAAAGCCTTGAGTCCCAAATTAACTAATTTGTTCGTGATTGAGGATTATATGGGAGGAAAGTAAAATGAGAAAAGAAAAAACGAATAGAAAGGAAAAAATAAGAAAAAGATAAAAACGAAGGAAGAAATAAAATAGGAGGAGAAAAAAACAAAATAAAGCAAGACAAAAATAAAAAACAAAAGAGGAGAGAGTGAGAGTTAAGTGTTTTGGAGTATAACCTTAAAGGAGGGTGAGGATGAAGAAGAAAAATAAAATGCAACACTCATGGGTAGTGTAGTTCAAGAAAGGGGAAGCATAAGATGGGCAGAGAATAGAAGGACCGAGGTGGAGGAAATAAAGGCAAAAAGATAGAAGAAACAAACAACAACAACAAAAAAAAAAAATTAGTGGATCAAGTTGTAAAGTCTGTGGGTTTTTCTTGATTTTGAGAGGTTAACTTCTTCCTTTTTCTTTTCTCTCCCTCTTCCTAGTCGGTGACTCTGTACCCCAGGCTCTGCCCCTGTGTCACTCTTAGGTAGGGATTTGCAGTTGATGGGATTCTATGGCAATGTCATATAATTGGCTTTAGTCTTGCTGGAAGTAAAGGCTTGTTGGCGTTTGCAGGGTCCAACGATGAGAGAGTTTGCTTTCCTGGATTCTCTCTCCTAGTCCCCCCTTTCTGAATTAGCAGCCTGGTGATCCAGCTATAAGGCTGCAACTGCTTCTGCCTGGGGAGTAAGAGGCTCAAAGAACTGGGAAATCCCCACTCTATCCCCACTCAGTGCAAGGCTTTGGGAAAGGCTCTGAGAGTCAGGGCCTCCAGTGTAATCAGGCGGGGGTGGGAGTCAATTGTTGTCAAGGTGACTGTTCAGCGCCTATCATTTAGTTGGACCTCTCAACCCAGGCTTTCCACACTTTGTAGCCTGTTTTTGCAGGGAAGAAGAGGCACTAGTCTCTGCTTACGACTAGTGTAGTATAGACCTTATTATCTGCCAAGTCCTTCTTGTTAGCGTTTATCCCTGAATATGGAGGCTCTATCAATCAGAAGTTGCCCCCGCCCCTTTAGCGAGAGGCACTTAAAAAATATCACGCCTCTTGTCTTGGATCGCTGAACTGAGAGAGATCTTATCAATTAGAACCAAGGGTGCGCAGATTTTATGGGTTAAGCTAATTTCAGTGATTGGGTTGCAGCTGTGCTTCCGAAGGTATTTTAGGCTGCCTGCGTGCGCCCCTCCCCCAACGCTTGATTGTTAGCTTGAATGGCTGGGTGAGGTGCCCCGCCCACGGAGAGAATCTCTCAAGCCTCTCCCGCTCGCCCCGCCGCTGGTGGCTGGACCGCACCAGGCGCAGGATAATGGATCCCCCTGGGTGTGCGGGCCAGCAGGGCGCCCTGGGCGCGTGGAATGCCCAAGGCACGCGCGCGAATGGGGTGCTCCGGGCACCGGTGGCCGGCGACCCCCACTCGCAGTGTGCGGGCTGCTGGGAACGTCAGCGGTGCTCAACCGGACCGGGCGTGCGCTCGGCTGCTCGCGGCGGCTCGCAGCGGCCGCTCGTGGAGGCGGTTCGCGGCGCGGCGGCTCGCGGTGGCGGCTCGCATGGGCCGCTCGCGGCGGCTCGCGGTTCCCAAGTATATGGGCTGACTCACTGCAGGCGCACTCCCTCGCGGCTTGAATGAGCGTCGCTGCGGTAGCTTCCTCCACACCCTCGTCTCTCAGATTCAAGTGATAACAGTCCTTTTGCTTTCAGTTTGTGTGGAACTCCGGAATGCTCCGAGGATAAATTTTTCTGTTTCTAGTTGATAAATTTGTTGTGATTTAGGGGAGAGCTGTCGGACGCGCTTCTCACGGCGCCATTTCCGTGACGTCACTCCCTGACCAGTATTTCAATGGAAACTATGGGCCTGCTTTTAGCTAATGAGATGGTCAATGTGCTCCTTTCACTGACCACCAATGAAAGAGGTGCCCCTTCTGGAAGTGCGGCCGGGGCCTGATAAATGGCCTCAGGGGGCTGCATGTGGCCCACGGGCCATAGTTTGGGGACCCCTGCCTTAATCCATTTTATCGTATAGCCCCTCTCACTATGTGATGTTCATTTTGATGGTTTATTATGAGCATGTCTGCCTTTAGCACATAAGCTCCATGAATTGTGTTCACCACTGTAGACCCAGTGGTGTGAACAGTGCAAGACACATGATAAATATTGAATATCTGTTGAATGAATTAATGAATAATACCTTATAGATTAGATCTATTGCCCTTACACATTCTTGTTCACTAAATGCATAACTATACAGCTGGCCGTGTGATATTTTAATGTTTTTATTGGTTTAAGCCACTCCTTGCCTATCTAGCCAAAGCTTATGTCAGTTTCTCAGCAGTAGAAAATAAGGGAGGCAGGGTCCTCGTCACTTAGTACCACACCCTAGTAGTCTGATGAAATCAAGATGCACGCATAACTTTAATCTAGACTGCTCAAATTTGTTTTTCTTGAACTTTTTCACAATTGACATGCACTGGGCAAGTCTATCAAAAAATAATCACAAAATTTTGTACATTGCCTCTGTTTCCCTAGTGTAATGAGAACAAGATTGGGTCTGGGAGAAAGACTAAAGCAAAGACGCCTGCACTTTCCCATTCCCTCCCTCAGATGCCACCCTATCCCCTTTCTTGAGAACTGACACTTGTGGATGGTTGCCACATTCTTTTGTGTTACAAATCAAGTCATCTGAGCCTCTGGGAACACTGACCCCGCCACCCTACAGGTTGCAGTCTATTGCTAAGGCCTACATTTCTGACTCCTGGGCCACTCCTCAGCCACTCATAGGAGAAAAAGATGTAATAACATATAACAATTCAAAATCTAGTAATTGGCAAAGATTTGTCTTGACATTCTTAAAATCATTTAGTCTAGTGATTCTCAGACTTGATTTGTTACCAGAATTACCTGGGCAGCTTTTTAGACATACAGGTTCTCAGGTACCTCTCTAACTCTGTGGTTGGGAGAGGGCTCTGGTATGGTATACACACCCATACACACAGTCTCATTTTCCCAGCTCTCTCTTCCTCTCTCTAGCAGATCATATGTAATCCTATGAAGCAAACAAACTAAGGTGGAGATGTTGAGGAATGGTTTTCCAAGAAGGCAATGTTCAGTGTGCCATGGCAAGTATTAGGATAAAAACATTTTGGGCAGGACATAATGTGTGTTGACAGAATTAAAAGCAGACCAGTGTGACTGGAGCACAGCAAAGAACTAGGGGAAGAACTTGGGGTGGAGCAGGAGGGAGAGTCCGGGCCACATCATGACAGCTTTACAGACAAGGTTGAAGCATTTGGGCCCAGTGCTCATGTCTTCCTGAGAACTTTGAGCACTGCATGGAGAATGGAATGCAGAAGCACGAAAGTGGAAGATGTAAGACCTGAACAAGGTTTACTGTCCTCTGATGGTAAAGGGGACTAAAGTCATGGCACCCAAGATGAAGAGGAGAGGGTAGTTTCAGGGTATATATTTTAAGAAAGTCAACAGGATTGGATGATGAGTGGGAAGTGGGGTGAGGGAGAGGATGGGGAAACAAGGATGATAGTGAGGTGTTCTACTAGAGACAGTATAGGGTGTGGTTGAGTGACCCAGGTGCCTCATCTGTAAAATGGCAGTATTAAGGGACCTCTCCATTGGATTGGTGGTGAGTTGATATTTGTAAAGCATTTAAAACAGAGCTTGGCACACCATAAAACAGTCTGTAAGCATGCGTGGTGATGTGGATGATGCTGATTCGTCCAAGGTCGCACAGCTGGTCAGCAGCAGGTCCAGGATGAGAAGCCAGGGTTTAGTTTTTTGGGGCAGTGTATTTTATGCTACACTGAGCTGTCTCCTTCAATTTCCTTTAAACTTTTTTATTTTTGAAAACTCGGTAGAAGGTTTGGTTGTTGTGGTACCTTCTCAAAGAGTCATACATCATAACATATGAATATTGCACCAAACTCTATAAATTACTAGGGTATTCTCTGCAGCCAGGAATTCCAGATTATTTTGGCTGTCCATAAAACTGTGCTATTCCAGACAAAACATAGGGCCCAGATAGTGGGAGAAAGAGGGTACAGGAAGAGAGATGGTCTGTTGATAGATTTTTAAATATTAAGAGAAGTATCTTCTAGAATATAGATGTGCTATCGTTTTGTACATGCTTAGGCTGGAAGAGGCACATGCACTGTAACAGGAGTCCTTCACACTGGAAGTTACAGGTCAGTGCACACCAGGAAAAGGAAAAAAAGAAGGCTCAGAATGTTAGTGTAGCTCCCCCAGATTGTCAGGTTCCTAGTAATACTTCTTAAAGTGTTTGAAGTGCTTCTATCTGTCAGTTTCAACTAAGCTAATTTTTAAAAATTGCTCTTTTTACTGTGCCTTTCTCATGAACCTCTGAATTTAATGCATGCAATATGTCAGGGGAAAGCCTATCAGTCTCAGTTCCCATCCCCCCAAAGTCTGAGAAGCAGATTTTAGAAGCACATTTTTGCACCTGCAAGGATTTTGTCACTTTACAAAATGGACCTGAGACCGTGTTCAGTGTGTCTTGTAGGAAGGATTTCAGAAACAGGTGAAAGAAAATGCCAACTCAGCCCTTCCTCTCTGCTGTTGACTGTCTGTTTTGTTGCACCTCTGTCTCAAACAGCATGAGGAGGACTGTTCTTCATTACCAGGGAATGTGAGTCATTCCCAGACTTGTGTGATTGGGATTCCAAAGCGTTGCTGAATCCGATGGTCTTATTAAATCCAAGTGTCAGTGCAGCCTTTCAGACTGTAGGGGAGAGCTCAGTTACAGCTGATGACCTGGTTTTAGTTACCACACAGAGATACTGGCGAGAGCAGTGACCCCCTCCAAGCACCCAGAATTCCTCATGGATGGCTGTTACCAACTATTCCAAGATTTGGGGGTTTCCTGGTTCACTTCATGGGCTTCAATACATTTCAGTTCCCTGTTTATATCTTAGTTGGTATTTGTATACTTTAATGGAAAATGTTCTAGTGTATGTAAACAAACTAGTGCCAAGATTAGCCCAGCATTTGGAGGGTACCTCAATTCAGATTTATTCAGCCCTAGCAATGTTAATTTTGCTGTGTCCTAGATCTAGCAAGACACTATCCATTTCCAGCTTGGTCCAAAAAAAACAAATATCAACCAGGAGGGAGGAAACCATAGATGTTGCCAGAAAATTAGTTTGCTCTGTCTTTTCTTTCTCCTAGAATGTTTCACAGCCAATGGTGCAGATTATAGGGGAACGCAGAACTGGACGGCACTACAAGGCGGGAAGCCATGTCTGTTCTGGAATGAGACTTTTCAACATCCATACAACACTCTGAAATACCCCAACGGGGAGGGGGGCCTGGGCGAGCATAACTATTGCAGGTAAGATGGGGCCGCACAGTACTTTAAAAAAAAATCTCTGGTCTCCTCTTCCAACCTTTTCCTTGCTCAAAACTAGGTAAAGTGTCTTTGTCTCCTTTTGGCAAACTCAGAAGACCTTTCTTGTTAACTATTTTTTAAATATTTCTCTCACACCTTGTGTGCGTGGGTATGTATGCACACCCACATGCATAATCTACCATCTTTTCAACTTGGGTTGCTTTGGTACTGGTTTTCAGAGCTCTGCTTTCCTGTCTGATCATTTACATGTCTTTTTGGGAGGGGTTTCTTAGTTGGCCCTTCCACCAGTGGATAATCACAGACAGCAAAATTTCTTAAGTTGCTGTGAATGTAGGGGTCAAGCAAAAGCACCATCTGTGGCCCAAATCTCCCTCTACTTCTGAGCAAAGACTTGGCCTGCATTATCCCACATTCTGCCAGCCCAGGATAACTTTTCTCTGAGAGCAGTGGCAGCTGTCAGATTTGTGCTTGTTTCCTTCTTTTCAATAGACTGAGATGTTTCTTTGCTCTTCACCTGTCTGACTCTAGCAGGGGCTCTTAACATGAGATCCCCAGGGCTTCAGATGTATGCTTGCAATTTTCTGGGGCGATGATCCAGACTTTGGTCAGATTCTCAGTTATTGGTAATCCAAAACAAGTAAAGAATTATTGGTCTGTAGAGACCAGAGTAAAAATTCTAAGCACTTTTGGTTCTAGCTTTGCTTTAGCTATTTGTACCCAAGACCCTGGTAATTGATTCATGGTTTAGCAATGTGTTGCATTTAATTATTAATAGGACAGGTGCAAAGACAGCCTCTTGAGCCATTGGGAAAGGGAAAAAATTATTCCTAAACGACACTTTCAGCTACACATGGTGTCCTCAGTTCCACTAATATGCTGGAATCTCGGCCATGGTGTGTTGACCCAGCTGAGCCAGCATATTTAAACCTGCATTGCGTAGGCCACACTGTTTACCTTTTGCCCTCTCTACATACATTTGTTAACACCCTAGGATCTTGTGGTTGTCTTAAAGTTACCAGGCATGTGGTCTGTGTTCATTATTCCTGTGCATTCAGCTCTTTCCTTCACCTCTGTCCTAATTTGTACCAACTAGCCATTTCCCCATAGTTGTGTTGTATTTTTTTTTTTAGTTTGTTACTATAATTTTATTTTTATTTTTTTACAGAGACAGAGAGTCAGAGAGAGGGATAGATAGGGACAGGCAGACAGGAGCAGCATGAGAAGCATCAATGATCAGTTTTTCGTTGCAACATCTTAGTTGTTCCTTGATTGCTTTCTCATATGTGCCTTGACCGGGGGGCTACTGCAGACCAAGTAACCCCTTGCTCAAGCCAGCGACCTTGAGTCCAGGCTGGTGAGCCTTGCTCAAACCTAATGAGCCCACGCTCAAGCTGGTGACCTCAGGGTCTCGAACCTGTCCTCATCCCAGTCCGACGCTCTATCCACTGCACCACCGCCTGGTCAGGCTAAAAGTATTAAAAGATTTTCCAAAAAATTCTCAAAAACTAGATATATATTGTTTAAATAAAGCCTCCTATTTTACCTCTTTCCCCATGAATACCCCCTACTCAACCCTACTTCCCATAGATAACAGTTTGTATAATATGCTACTTCACATTTTGTTGTCTTTTATATTTTATTATTAAAGTTACACATGCTCATTACATAATTTTTTAAAAAAAATTTATTTTTTAAGTGAGAGGTGGGGAAGCAGAGAGACAGACTCCTGCATGCACCCACCAGGATCCACCTAGCAAGCCTCCTATAGGGCAATGCTCTGCCCATCTGGGACCACTGCTCCGTTGCTTGGTAATTGGGCTGTTTTAGAGCCTGAGGGAAGGCCATGGAGCCATCCTCATCACCCAGAGCTAACTTGCTCAAACCATTCAAGCCATGGCTTCAGAAAGGGAAAAGAGAGAGAGGTAGGGGGAGGGGTGGAGAAGCATGATCACTTCTCCTGTGTGCCCTGACCAGAATTCAACCTGGGACTTTTATACACCAAGGTGTATAAAAGGTGATGCTCTACTGCTAAGCCAACCATCAAGGGCCAAGTAATTCTTTTAAAATTTATTTTCCTTTTTTTTAAGATTTTATTTATTCATTTTAGAGAGCATAGAGAAGGGATGGGGAGGACAGGAAGCATCAACTCCCATATGTGCCTTGACCAGGCAAGCCCAGAGTTTCAAACTGACAACCTCAGCATTCCAGGTTGGTGCTTTATCCACTGCGCCACCACAGGTCAGGCCACAGTTTATTTTCAAAGCTACATATGTTCATTAAATTTTTTTCTGGCCTGACTGGTAATGACACAATGGATGGAGCACTGACCTGGGACACTGCAGCCCCAGGTTTGAAACCCCAAGGTCACCAGCTTGAGTGTGGGCTCATCTGCCTTGAACTCAGGCTCACTAGCTTGAGCTCAGGGTTACTGGCTTGAGCGTGGGATCGTTGACATGACCCCATGGTCGCTGTCTTGAGTCTAGATGTCACTGGCTTGAGCCCAACGTCACTGGCTTGGCTGGAGCCCTCGGTCAAGGCACATATGAGAAGCAATCAATGAACAACTAAGGTGCCACAACTATGAGTTGATGCTTCTCATCTTTCTTCCTTCCTATCTCTTCTTTCTCTTACTTAAAAAAATTATTTTTTTCTGCATAACTAAAAATTTAGCCCCACTTTATTTCTGTATTTCCTTCCCCTAGCTTTTCTATTTATAGGAATAGTTGGGTTGGGAAGAGTGTTTAGGAAGAGAAACTAGTGTTTGTTTTTACATAGTTACTTAGATTCTTGTTCTAAAGTATCTCTTAGTAGTGGGCCATTGGTTTGTTCTATTATTCTGTTGCTTTCTATCAAACAAGTCTTCCCAGAAGTGCTCCTGTTTTTAAGTAGGGCTTTAAGGTAAATTTGAAATTTCCAATGAAGTTTATTTATTTATTTTTTTGTATTTTTCTGAAATGAGAAGTGCGGAGGCAGAGAGACAGACTCCTACATGTGCCCCACTGGGATCCACCCGCACACCCACTAGGGGGCGATGCTCTGCCCATTTGGGCCGTTACCCCGTTGCAACCAGAGCCATCCTAGCACCTGAGGCGGAGGCATGGAGTCATCCTCAGTGCCCAGGCCAACTTTGCTCCAGTGGAGCCTTGGCTGCGGGAGGGGAAGAGAGAGATAGAAAGGAGAGAGGGAAGGGTGGAGAAGCAGATGGGTGCTTCTCCTGTGTGCCCTGGCTGGGAATTGAACCTGGGACTTCCACACACCAGGCCGATGCTCTACCACTGAGCCAACTGGCCAGGGCTCTCCAATGAAGTTTAATTTATATGAAAAAAATCTTTTCTCATAGATTAGCACTCTGTTTTCTCCATAGGCTCTCAGAACTGCACTGGTAAATATTCATTAAGGGTGCAATGAGAGCCATGGATGACCAACTTCCTCCTCAGCCCTGGCCAGCTGCAGCCCTCCCCTGCATTGATTTGATGGAATGTACCAGACCTGAACTACCAGTTTATACTTCAAAAAGGACAGGCTGAAATTGTTGGTTGTTACTGCATCAGAGAGTCTGGGCCTTTTGTTTTTAGCACTGCAATGAAGTCAAAGATGAATTTGTTTGTTCTTTATTAAGCTATTCTGATGCTTTTCAGAATGGTTTTGACATTGATAACAAACAGTTGTTTTCTAAGGTCTTTACCAAATACGACATCAAAGCTGAACACTGAATAGAGGGAGGAAAATGACAGTGAAATACTGTTTAAAGAAGGGCTTTGTACAAGTTCTCCTACTTTGATTTCTCAGCTGACATCCGACACTGTGTTTGCCTTGTGTGATATTTCCAGATCCATCACAATTGACATGCCTGAGAGATGGCGAGTGATGGGAACGCACTTTTCTGAGCTCGACATATCTGGATTAGAGGGGAAGACAGAGAGACTGGGAAGAGCAGAATTGGCGCTGGCACCTGCCTTTGGGCACAAAAAATAAAAGGACCCTTTGTGCTTTAGGGCGGCTTATCTTCTGGGCCACACAATAGGCTTATCCCTCCCGGGCCTGATAGGGGTTGCTCCCAAGCTCCGGCTGCTGGGTCTTTATGCCCATTTCCGGCCTAACCAGAGTGTCAGGTTTCCAGTGTTCTGAGTCTAAATAAAGAGAGCTTGGAAAGCAATGACGAGAGGCTAGGCTTTTCTGTGTGTCCAATAACCCCTGCCATTTTTTGTTCTATTTCATTGGTGTGGCCCATTATTGTAATGGCATCTCTGAGTTGAAAAGACCTTAAAGGGCATTTATTCCAAGCCAGTCATTTAGAAATGTGAAATACATCTTTAAAAAATATTATCGCTATGTCAGAAGTTGGAACCAGAATTACAGGGAAATCTTTGGCATAGTGTTCTTCAGAATTCTCTGAGAAGTTAGTATTTTGAGGCAGGAGTAAGAACCATTTCTATAAAACATAAGTTGACTAGCCTGATCCTGGTGAAAGCTTGTCAATGGAGTCTGTATATGTATATTTTCCATATTAATAAAATGTGTCTCTATGCCACATTTTAACTAGCTGCCTAGCATTTCCTTATATGGCTAATAACATATTTCTTTACCCAAGCCTAAATTGTTGTTTCTAACTATTTTTGTATTATTAAAATGCTGTGGTGAGAATCTTTGTAAGTAAACATTCCTTAGAATAAAGTACTAAAGGAGAAATTGCCAAGTAAAGAGGGTTTGCATATTTTTTGGGCCTTTGACTGATTACCAAGTTGCCATCCTGTCCATTTAGCCATTGACATTCTTCTCCGCAATATCGAGAGAGCACCTGTGCTCTGTCAGCCATGGGAATTGTCGTGTTCACACATAAGGTACCAATGCTGCTTGTCATGATTTGTTCAGTGATCTCTTGTCCCGCTACAGTGCAGTGAATTTGTGTAAACATATATCAGCCTTGCTCACTATCCCTACCCCTTCCTGCCTCCCAGCTCTGAAGTATATGTTGGAAAACAAAGGTATTACCAATTTTTTCTTCATAAAAGATGACATTGAGCCTGACCAGGCGGTGGCACAGTGGATAGAGCGTTGGACTGGGATGTCGAGGACCCAGGTTCGAGACCCCGAGGTCACCAGCTTGAGCGCGGGCTCATCTGGCTTGAGCAAATAAAAAATGCTCACCAACTTAGACCCAAGGTTGCTGGCTCAAGCAAGGGGTTACTCGGTCTGCTGAAGGCCCGTGGTCAAGGCACATATGAGAAAGCAATCAATGAACAAATTAAGGTGTTGCAACGAAAAACTGATGATTGATCCTTCTCATCTCTCTCCATTCCTGTCTGTCCCTATCTATCCCTCTCTCTGACTCTCTCTCTCTGTCCCTGTAAATAAAAAAAAATAAATAAAAAAAAAAAAAAAAAAAAAAAAGATGACATTGAGGCACATACCAATTAAATTATGAGAAATAACAGAAGCTGAATCATTCCCTTTTGGTAAAACTGAAAAGCAATGAGCCAAATTGACTTAAAAGGGCGGAAATGTGACTAGTGTGTCCTTTTCCCCAACAGAAACCCAGATGGAGATGTGAGCCCCTGGTGCTATGTGGCGGAACACGAGGATGGTGTCTACTGGAAGTACTGTGAGATACCTGCTTGCCAGAGTAAGCCTTGGATGCACCTCTGTGGTGTCAGGGCCCCAAGCCCTTAGTGTACAGAGTGGAGGATGAGTAGTGACTTTCATGAAGCAGGTGAAAGGAGAAGGATTTGCAATTCTCCTGTTGAGGCTTTTCAGAAATGAGAATGCCTGGCTCCCTTGGGATCCAATTTCCTTGATGGATAAGCTCAACCAGTATTTCTACTTCGATTCAGTTTCCTCATAGAGATGGCAACAGTAGCCCAGTAGCAAGCCCAGAAAAGTACCTTGTCCTCTTGTGAATGAATTTTTTTTTAGAATGAATGAAGACAGTAAAACTAAGTTATAACACTACTTATTATTTGGATTTAAGGTGCTATGTTCCCTGAAAAATGATATTCAGTAAATATGTAATTAGATACTCTCCAAAGCCAATGTGATAGCCCTTTTCCTCACATTAGCATCAAGAGATTCTGTGTTTTTTATGAAAACTTACAACTGACCCTTTCTACTACAAAACAAAAAAACCCGGCTTCTTCAGCCTTTTACTATGAGGTCTGTTTTCTAACCGTTTCGCTCATTTATTCCTATGGTCAGTGTTTATGATATGCAAGATACAAAGGCAGGGCCTTGAGGAAATAAATAATGTGGCAGGGAATCTTAGAAAACTACTTTAAAACAAGGTAGAAAATATTGTGGGAAGATTTGAAGTACAGAAACCACAACTAAATATGGTACTGTGATGGTACTACAAGGAGTTAGTGATGTCGTGTTTGTAATGGCTTTTTAATTATGTCAGAGGAACAGGGTTCCTCTGTTCCTAGAGCTGAAGAGCAGGACGGCTCGTTCATAATAATCCTACCTGTGTTTTTTTTTCTTATTATTTAAACCTACCTCTTGCCCTGCCTCCTTTCTCATTCCTTAGGTCAGGAGCCTGTACATAGAGTGATGTGGTGGTTTGCTGGAATCCGGGACTCCCTCCCTCACCATGCCCACCATAGCAGTTCAGATCCCCATGCCTCAGGGGAAAGCACAGCCCCTGCACTAGTGCTGCAGGCCCACTGCTCACCTTTCCCCTGCCTGGCAGTCAGGCCCGATCTTCACGATCCTTCCAACCTGAGTGTGTCTTGATTCAGTCCTAGAATTAAGAAAACAATAAAGACCAGAAGAAAGGGCTTTTGCTCAGTCTGCTTAATCAAATTTTTAAAATGAATGAACAACATCTCATTTGGCTCTAGCTATGTAAAGAAAAAAGGGGCAGGGAGAGAGGAAAGCAGATTTTCCTCGGTCCATTTGCTCCACACAAAGATAGTCTTTTAGTGCCAGCCTGTGCCATTCTCTCAGGAATGGCAAAGAGGGGATTTCAATCTGGGCACTTTTATTTGGAAAGATAATCCTCAACTTGCATTTATAAAATATAATTTGGGCCAATGGGAGCTGATTCATGTGGTCACTGAAACTAAATTTCAGAAGAGAGAATTAAAGCAAAAATGGTACAAGCCACCTCATACCCCCTAATTCATAATGCTCATCAGATGTGCCTCGCTCTTCCAAAAGAGGAAAATTTAATATTGTTTCCTATTTTTTATGGCCCTTTGGTAATCCTCTCAACATTTCTAAAGCTGGCCTTGTCATGGTCTGGGTGGGGAGAATTACGGAAGTTAGGAATAAGAACTGGGGAGTACCTAGTTTGAAGAGATGGGGAATGACTGGCTTTTGTTCTTTGGGAAACCTTTACATTCACCCTGTGGGCACCAGGGCTCCACATCAAACCAAGCTTCAAACCTTGAATCTGGCAGAACATTGTGCAGCTAGTGTGTCTGATTAACATAGTTGAAAAAAACTGCTGTGATATTTGCAGCAAGAGATCTTGGTAATTGCCTAGTGGACTCAACTGAGATACAGCCTGCCTATTTTAGGCCAGTTTTGCCCTATTTCTGGATGTGGAGTCATAATTTTCATGAATAATGAGTGAAGCCCGCTATTCATGATTAGTACTGAACTTGCCATACAGGAAAAGGCTTGTGAAATGATCAGATTTCTGGAAAGTTCCTATCTGAATATAACAGACCCAGCAGGAGCCAGGGGGAGTGAATATTTAGGGAAAAACAGAATGTGGTTGAATGGTGGGCCATTGTGTGAAGACCGGAATCTCTGCCCCTTGGCGTGTTACGTAGAAAGAACAAGCAGGGCGACAAAGATGAAGTATGACTCAAAAGGAGGGGCAGAGGAATTGGAACTGTGCTCTTGACCTATGGAGCACAGATCAGAACTTACTGTTAAAAGGAGATTAACTTTGAGGTAATTGGACTTGCTCTTCAAACCACTTCTGTCCATGTGTTTCTCAGAAAGCCCAAGTTTTGTTTTTGTTTTATTTATTTAATTTATTGATTTTAGAAAGAGAGGAGGGAGAGAGAGAGAGGGAGAGAGAGAAAAAAAAAAAACAGGAACATAAATCTATACCTGTATGTGCCCTGACCAGGGAATCAAACCAGCAACTCTGCGCTTTGGGATGAAGATCTAACCAACTGAGCCATCTGGCTAGAGTGAAAGTTTTCAATGCAGTTTTTAGTGCAGGCAAAACAAATACAGGTTTGATGATGTTTAAATTCCAACATCATCAAATTTGTCATCCCTCTAGATTTCACTCTAAAAGTAAGTCCTGCTGGTTTGACTATTGAGGGAAGTCATTTGGCTTAAAATCTATCCTTTGCATATCTCTCTTTTGTAAAAATCCATCCTCACCAGTTTAATTCCTGTTTATTTCACAGTTTTTGAAGGACATGCTTGTATGGACTTTAGCATTGCTTGTGCTTTGCTCTATTTTACCTATGGGTTTTTAATAACAGGGTTTCTGTTTGTTTTTTTAGCAAGAGAGACAGAGACAGAGAGAGGGACAGATAAGGACAGACAGACAGGAAGGGAGAGAGATGAGAAACATCAGTTTGTTGTGGCACCTTGGTTGTTCATTGATGGCTTTCTCATATGTGCCTTGAAGAAGGTGGGGGGTTGCAGCTGAGACAGTGACCCCTTGCTCAAGCCAGCAACCTTGGGCTTCAAGCCAGTGACCTTTGAGCTCAAGCCTGTGACCATGGGGTCATGTCTATGATCCCACACTCAAGCCAGCAACCCTGTGCTCAAACTGGTGAGCCCACACTCAAGCTGGATGAGCCCACGCTCAAGCTGGCAACTTTGGGATTTTGAATCTGGGTCCTTGGTGTCTCAGGCTGACGCTCAATCCACTGTGCCACTGCCTGGTCAGGTATAACAGTTTTCTTTTTTTAAGTAAATAATTTAGTTATAAATAGGGAGAGGAACTTGCAAATGACATTGAAGGCTGGCCTGACCTGTGGTGGCACAGTGTATAAAGCGTCGACCTGGAAAGCTGAGGTCGCCGGTTCGAAACCCTGGGTTTGCCTGGTCAAGGCACATGTGGGAGTTGATGCTTTCAGCTCCTCCCCACCTTCTCTCTCTGTCTCTCTCTCTCCCTTTCTCTCTCCTCTCTAAAATGAATAAATAAAAAAAAGAACCCCCCCCCCCAAAAAAAAAATGACATTGAAGGCTAATATAATATTCTTTACACATAGCTGATTTGGGCCTGAGGCCATAGGCATGTGAAATTTACCTTGTCATCTCTGAGATCTATTTTTTGTTTGCTATAGAACATTCACCTGATTTCTACAAACCCAACTATAAAAATTCATCTTTGGAATACTTAGCAAAACTTGAATGCAGACTATTAGATTATATTAAGGAATCACTTAATTTTATTATGTACAAAAACGTTCTTTTAAATTATAGATACATATTGAAATATTTGTGGCTGAAATAATATTATAGCTGGGATTTGTTTTAAAATGGTCCAACCTCCCAAAAAGTGAGTGGGTGGGGGTAAGGGAAATGAGCAAAAATTATTTTTTAAAAAGTGGATATTTGTCAGTGTGGGGTGATAGGCTTACTATTTATTCCTACTTTTGTGTATATTTGAAGGTTTCCATTGAAAAATATAATTTTTATAATATTTTAACATTTTATAGTATATTAAACATTTAAAAATTAAATGAATAATACAATATTCAAAATATCTGGATTCAAATGTGTGTCACAAGAGTAACCTAAATTGTAATACTTTTATGTGTAGTTCACAGGTATCCGAGTTATTATTTTATTTATTTTTTATTTATTTAGTCATTTTAGAGAGGAGAGGGAGAGACAGAGAGAGAGAAGAGACAGAGAGAGAGAAGGGGAGGAGGAGCTGGAAGCATCAACTCCCATATGTGCCTTGACCAGGCAAGCCCAGGGTTTCCAACCAGTGACCTCAGCATTTCCAGGTCGACACTTTATCCACTGCACCACCACAGGTCAGGCTCCGAGTTAGTTATTAAAAGGAATGATTATAATTTTTGTAATTGAAGTTAATAAAATAATTAGTTATTCTTTTAGTTATTAAAACTGTTATTATTAAAGTTAATGCTAGTTATTAAAGATAGTTATTTAAAGTTAGTTTTCAAAGTTTAAAATCACAAGGACGTTAGAGGTTATTAGCTGTGACAAATAACTTTTTTTTTTTTTTTTTATAATTTTATTTTTTTTAATTTTTATTTATTCATTTTAGAGAGGAGAGAGAGAGGGAGAGACAGAGAGAGACAGAGAGAGAGAGAGGAAAGAGAGAGACAGGGGGGAGGAGCTGGAAGCATCAACTCCCATATGTGCCTTGACCAGGCAAGCCCAGGGTTTCAAACCAGCGACCTCAGCATTTCCAGGTCGACGCTTTATCCACTGTGCCACCACAGGTCAGGCCGACAAATAACATTTTGTAAGCTCTGACCATGTGCCAGACCTTATACAACATGGGGAACACAGGATGGCATGGTCTGCAGCCTGTTGTGGGGAGCCCCTCGTCTAGAACTGAAAATAAACACATAAACAGATAGGTATATGCAAAATACTCTACAATAAGTGAGATGAGCAAAAGGTTGAGAGCACTGAAGAAAGGCAGCTGCTCTGGCCTCGTGGGAGGCAGGGACTACTGTTGGCCAAAGAGGGCTTCTGGAAGAAGTGGGGTCTTAGTGAGGGGCTTCTCCAACTTTAAAGTTTCTTATAAAAATGGAGTAGTAAGCCCTGGCCAGTTGGCTCAGCGGTAGAGCGTCGGCCTGGCGTGCGGGGGACCCGGGTTCGATTCCCGGCCAGAGCACATAGGAGAAGCGCCCATTTGCTTCTCCACCCCGCCCCCTCCTTCCTCTCTGTCTCTCTCTTCCCCTCCCGCAGCCAAGGCTCCATTGGAGCAAAGATGGTCCGGGCGCTGGGGATGGCTCCTTGGCCTCTGCCCCAGGCGCTAGAGTGGCTCTGGTCGCGGCAGAGCGACGCCCCGGAGGGGCAGAGCATCGCCCCCTGGTGGGCAGAGCCTCGCCCCTGGTGGGCGTGCCGGGTGGATCCCGGTCGGGCGCGTGCCGGAGTCTTTCTCTCCCCGTTTCCAGCTTCGGAAAAATACAAAAAAAAAAAAAAAAAAAAAAAAAAAAATGGAGTAGTAGTACAGTCACCAGGAATCTTATTCAAATGCAGATTCTGATTCAGTAGGTCTGGGATACACTTGAGACTATTTCTGGAGCTGCAGGGCCACACTTTTTAGTAGCCAGGTTCCAGACGTTAGGGTTGGGTGGCACAGGGAGTACATCGGAGGTAGAGAGAACAGTTTTTCTGCACTTGTGCACACACATGAATTCCCAAATAAAGTCAGCATTTCTGAGACAGAAATTTTAAGAAGGCAGGCAGAAGATGAGGTCTAAGAAGAATTAGGTGGGGCCAGATAATGGAAGGTTGTATGGTCTGGAGTGGAGCTTAGACTTGACCCAGGAAGATAACAGTAAGGCTAGGAGAGTGGAATGTAAGAAGGAGACATTTCTCCATAGTCTCTTAGACCTCTATATTAGGGATTTAGGACAAGGCTTCTCTCTCCTAACCTGTGAGAAGTTCTTTAGTGATTGTATCATTCACACAGACCAGCCCTACCAGATGCCAGTGATAACACCTCTGCAATGTAGGACCTTTGGTCAGTCTCAGCCATTGACCTCACTGGCTCAAGTTCCTTTTAACTAAATAACACCCTAACCTGGTTAAAACAGGTTTGTTGTACCTTACAGAGACACCGCCCAAAAAACAGGATTGGAAAGCTTCCAATTGTGATCCCTGATAAGAGTTTTTAAAGCTATGTTAAGAGTTTGAGTACAATCCAAGGGCACTTTGGCAGTGGTGGTCAAAGCGTTTCTCAATTAAAGAAAATGTCTTGTTTCTGTCAGCATTATCTACATTTTAATGTCAGCACTGATTTTTAATATGTTTTAGCTTTTATACGAATTATTATTGAGCACCTACTGTGTACAAAGCACTTATATTCACATTACCTTATTTATCTTTTCAACAATCCTTTTTTTTTTTTTTTTTTTTTTTTTTTTTTTTCATTTTTCTGAAGCTGGAAACAGGGAGAGACAGTCAGACTCCCGCATGCGCCCGACCGGGATCCACCCGGCACGCCCACCAGGGGCGACGCTCTGCCCACCAGGGGGCGATGCTCTGCCCATCCTGGGTGTCGCCATGTTGCGACCAGAGCCACTCTAGCGCCTGGGGCAGAGGCCACAGAGCCATCCCCAGCGCCCGGGCCATCTTTGCTCCAACGGAGCCTCGGCTGCGGGAGGGGAAGAGAGAGACAGAGAGGAAAGCGCGGCGGAGGGGTGGAGAAGCAAATGGGCGCTTCTCCTGTGTGCCCTGGCCGGGAATCGAACCCGGGTCCTCCGCACGCTAGGCCGACGCTCTACCGCTGAGCCAACCGGCCAGGGCTCTCAATAATCCTATGAAGTATGTGGTGTGTCCTCTTTTATTTTTATTTTTTTATTTTTTTCATTTTTCTGAAGCTGGAAACAGGGAGAGACAGCCAGACAGACTCCCGCATGCGCCCGACCGGGATCCACCCGGCACGCCCACCAGGGGCGATGCTCTGCCCACCAGGGGGCGATGCTCTGCCCATCCTGGGCGTCGCCATGTTGCGACCAGAGCCACTCTAGCGCCTGGGGCAGAGGCCACAGAGCCATCCCCAGCGCCCGGGCCATCTTTGCTCCAACGGAGCCTCGACTGCGGGAGGGGAAGAGAGAGACAGAGAGGGAAAGCGCGGCAGAGGGGTGGAGAAGCAAATGGGCGCTTCTCCTGTGTGCCCTGGCCGGAATCGAACCCGGGTCCTCCGCACGCTAGGCCGACGCTCTACCGCTGAGCCAACCGGCCAGGGCCTGTGGTGTGTCCTCTTGTAACCACTCCTTTCCCATTGTTCAAATGAGAAAATGAGGCTAGAATAATAAGTGATTTGATGAGGAGTACACTTTGAGCCAACATTTGAATCTAGGACTCCTAATGGCAAGAACAAATGCCCTTCCCTTCCAGTACGTGAGAACAGCACCATTTCTTTTATTGCCATGAAAACAGGGACCCTGGGATGGATCCAAGCTACTGTTGAAGTCATTCTTGAGAATTTTCTTAGTGGATTGTTAGGGAATTAGAGTTTGAAATTCTGATAGTATGCTGAATTATTAAGATTGCCTTTATGACATTGTGGAAACCAAAGGATTAACTCAGTGGCGACAGAGGGTCTGCAGTTCAAGCTGTTAGCTCTAAGTAATTTTCTGCTCTTCTTTGGGTTTGGGAAATCCCAAGCCCCAGGAGTAAAGCAGGCTGCAATGGTATCCAGGAAGCATTTGTTGCACAGCAGAGCGGCTCTGTAGAATGTTGGACTATCTCCGCGGGTGTTCCCAGCCCAGCTGTTCTCAGCTGGGAAGGCGCTCCCCAGAGTCAGACCCTTTGCATGAAACACTGCATCAAACAGCCTTGCCCAGGCCCCAAGGGTCTCTTCATGTCTTTATTACATGAGCTGAAGTTCACCTTGAAAAAGACACATCTCTGTGCATCATTAACACTTTATAGCTAAAACAAAACCTCAAACTTAGGCCATAACCCAAGCAATATCAAAGTGAACATTAATAAGGTAAAGTATGTACACTAATTTTTTTTTGCATCATCTGTCTTTCCATTACAATTACATAATGTTTTTCATTGAAACCTTTAGATTGCCTGAGTTAGTGTCAGAATCCCGTTTTTATTGTTTATTCTTACTTTTAGGGTAAGCTTTTCAAAGATAGAAGCAGGGGTAGCTCTGAAATTTCTGTGAAGAAGAGGCTTAAGGTAGAAAGGGGGACTTAAAGATTTCTTTTAGAGCTGTATTTCCATAGCAGTCGCCCTCATTTTACTTGAACTGTGTGTTATTTATGAGGGGTGCTGATGCTGATGGAATTTATGAGAGTTTTCCCCCAACAAGCCACATTTCTTAATAATTTCCCACAGTACCTAGCACAGTAGAGACCATAGCAGGTACTCATAATTATTCTTGATGACATGAAGTTGTGTCTCCCAATAAGAAAGAAAACACAAACTAGGGAGAAGAATGTGGATCTGAGAGTCACACCAGTTTAGGTCAGAATCATACTCGTTTAATATGTAGCTTATGGCAAAATGACTCTCCCCAGGCCTTGGTTTCTTCATCTGTGCCTTCTGGGGTTATTTGGAAGACCAGTGAGTAAAATTTACATGATCCTCAGTCCAGACTTAGCGCATGGGAGGCACGACTGTCCTGGCAGGTATTGTGGTGGCCTGTGCTTTCCCCCAAGGAACAGTCTACCATGGGCATATTCCTGTCATCTGATTCCTAAATAGGTCATTCCAAACCTGCGTGTTATTTCTGTCTGTTCCTTTTTTATCTGACTGACCATGGGCCTCATGGTCTGTGGTGGCCTTTCCTGTGGAGACTGATGTGGCATCGCACTCAGAGAGCTCAAGAGGCTCTACATTTGTCTTTACAATGCAGTGTTATGGTTCCAGATCTGGCATATTCTCAATTAGTCTTTGTTTTCAGCAGTGGGTATTGTTTAATTTTTCATTAAAAAATATAGACTTTCTGAACCAAATGGACACTTTCCTTAGAAACAGATGTATACTGTATTTCTAAAATGTTCTAAAGCACAGTTGGATAAAGCATATTAATATCTTTAAAAGAGAAAATCATGTAGGTCAATAAGGATGATTTTATGGAAAATCTTTACACCAGCACTTGCCTATAAGGAATATATGTAAACATAAGAAATAGTCCTTACCCTCAATCATATGACGTAATTAGGAATCTGAGTTATAAACAGGGGAGAGAATTGGAGGCCAGACCACCCATTATATAAATAAGATTGAATTATGAGGTACAGTGCTATGAGTTTTTATTCATTTTAGAGAGGAGAGGGAGAGAGAGAGAGAGAGGGAGGGAGAGGGAGAGGGAGAGAGAGGAGAGACAGAGAGAGAGGGGGGAGGAGCTGGAAGCATCAACTCCCATATGTGCCTTGACCAGGCAAGCCCAGGGTATCGAACCGGCGACCTCAGCATTTCCAGGTCGACGCCTTTTTTTTTTTTTTTTTTTTTTTACAGAGGAGAGGGAGAGACAGAGAGAGAGAAGGGGGGAGGAGCTGGAAGGATCAACTCCCATATGTGCCTTGACCAGGCAAGCCCAGGGTTTCGAACCGGCGACCTCAGCATTTCCAGGTCGATGCTTTATCCACTGCGCCACCACAGGTCAGGCCAAGGTCGATGCTTTATCCACTGCGCCACCACAGGTCAGGTTGCTATGAGTTTTAAAGACGAAAGGGGTGAGGACAGGCTCTGGAAATTGGAGCCATCATCACGGAGAAAGGCAGATGGAGCTGAATAGGTCAGGGTATACCAGGTCAGGGAACAGCCTGACTGAGACTTGGAGAAAGGGCACAGGACTGTTGTGCTTGTAGGTTGGGAACTGAGCTGCGTGAGTAGAAGGGCAGACAGAGAAGAACCAGATCAGACTTTGAAAGTCAGAGCTAATGAGACAGGGACTGACATGCAGAGAGCCCTAGATTAGAAAGATGAATCCAGTGTCCATTCATCAGCTAGATTGGAGAAAAGCAGTTTGGGGAGGAGAGGAAAGGTATATATTTTTAAACCCAGGGGTTAAGGACTTGGGCTATGATGGCAGCAGTTAGGAAGGGTTAAATCCAAGATGCATTTAGGAAGAAGACTAAACCTGATGACAAGTGGAATACATAAGGGATGAAACAGCAGAAAAAGTAAAAGATGACTCTGCGGTTCCTTGCCTGGGGTATTTGTGGTGTCCCTGAAAAGAAAGTTCAGGTCAACAAACTGAGCTCTTCTTCCTAGAGACATAGCTGTATCATTCTTCTTGAACTTGGACTGACCTTTTGTCGGATAAGGTGTTTCAGTTGTCTCTTACTGCCTAACAAGCCACCCCAAACCCTGGTGGCTTAAAACAACAACAGATGATCATTTCCCCTGATTCTCTGGGTTGGCTGAGTTTCAGCCAGGCTGTTCTGCCACTCTCTTGTGGGCTCAATCAGGTGGCTGCATTAAGCTGGGGGCTCTGCTGGGGACAAAACATTCCGGATGGCTTCAGGCTCTACCTGGGTGACTCTTCTTTCCAGCAGCGTAGTCAGACCTCTTCTGTGGTGGCTGGCTTCCAAGGAAGAGGAAGCAGAAGCCACCAGTCCTCTTAAGGCATGAACTCAGAAGTTCACCACAGTCTGTTGATCATAGCAAGTCAAAAAGCCAGCTCAGACTCAAGAGTAGATAAAATTGACTCCAACTATTAAAGTAGGGAATGACACACATATATGGGGGAAAGGGAGAAAATCTTAGAGCCTCCTTTGGAGACTGTCTACCACCTTAAATAGCCAGAAATCATGTTTCAGAGAAGGAACTCCCACCAGAAGAGAAATACCTATGCGATACATCAGGGTCATGTGAGGGTCAGGGTCCTTAAGAACTCTTACTACCTTCCCCTAAAGGTAAGATTTCACAGGGGAGAAAAGGCTGTTTACTTATTTGGGTGAGTTGTTAATAGACTCTGAGACACATGTGGGGCTGATTGAAAACTCAGGGTGACTGAAAATGAGAGTTGGTGTTTAGAATAAATTTATAGAGGTAAGGTGGGGCCATATTGTGATAGGACTTGGACCAAGATGCCAGCTCTCATATTTGGAATGGTTTTAGATGGACAGGGTGGGGTGCAGCATGCTCATAGTTAGTAGCTGAGAGTGTGGAGGAAGCTACACTTAACTCATTGATGCTCTGATGGACATATTCTAAATGATTGGTCCTCTGATAGTACTCTAGTGGCAAAATTTTGTGTGTACTTAGTCCTTGTTCCCATGGAAGGGAAAAATCAGCCTCCAAGGCACACTGAGTGCTTGGGGCAGAAGATGGTCTCTGCCACACAAGGTAAAATGACACTAAAAATAAGTATTTACTGCATTATTTCTGAAGAAGCTGATTTTACTTACAAGAAAAAGTAGATGTCTGCAGACCCAGGGAAGAGTTTTCTAAAATGCAGGACAAGAACTTTGCTTCTGGTTTCTTAAATATCCCCAGTCTGGCCAGAGCACTGGACTAGAAAACACAGTAACAGTCTGGACTTCTCATATAAATTATCATCTGAAGAAGTATATTCAATTGAGCTTTTACCATAATGGGCACATGTCTTTGTTAGGAATTGTTTGATTGCCAGGAATAGAACTCACTCAAGCTGACTTGAACAAAAGAGATTTATTGGAAGGACACTGAGAGTATATCACAGAACCCAGCCCCTGTGTTCCAAGAACCCAGGAAGAGAGTTTCCACTCTTGCCAACTCTCCCTGGGGCCACATGGTCTCCCACTTCTGCCTTTCTCACCAGGGTGTTCATTCTTCCTACTGTTTGTGGACCAGCAGAATCAGCTCACTCATCAACTCACGTGGCTCAGACATGGCTGGTTGCCTTAATCCCTACTTGACAGAACCCTACAATTCACTGCAATTCACCAACTGGATTCCCAGTTCCAGCTTCCTGGAGAGGGAATCTCGTGGCCCCAGTGGGAGTGAGCTGTGGCCAGAGGAGTGGGTCCTTTGGCCTGTCCTCAGCAAGCAGCTGTGTGGGAGCAGATCCTCTGAGAAGGTGATGTGGATGATGGGTGGTCCTCAGAAAATGGCTATCAGCTGTGGAGACCCCACAGAGATGTGTGCAGCACCTTCACAGTGATAACCAAATGTAACAGATGTTTAATAAGCCTGCCTGGTTGCTTCCCAGAGTTCTTTGTGATAGTAATAGAACTGGGTTCATCGGAATAGAGGCCTATCTCCCCTCAGCCACCTCTAACACTGAACTCTGTCAAGAACATCTGAAGGGAATGTTAGTAATTCACTATGCTGAGTTTTAAAGTATCAACTATGATAACAAGAGGTCTATTTGTATTTTAAGATGATTTTTTAAAAATTGAAAGTGATGAAGCCTCTTTGGTAAGAGGAAAAATGCATGACCAAGCCACAGGCCTCTAAAGTGGTCTTGAAAGTGAAAAGGAATCTGAGAACAAATAGCCTTTTTCAAATTGAGTTTTCCTCCCTGCTTCTGGGAAGAGCTATGGGTGGGTTACGGTCTGGAAATCCACTCAGTTGACCAGTAATGCTTTTGAAGACTACATGACGTGTCTTCTCCAGTGAGACTTCGAGCCACACTTTCCAGCACAACTCAGAGGGCAGCGGCACCCCTCAGAGGCTGGCCACTGTTTCAGAACCTGGCCTTGTGCTGCACAGAGCACCGAGGGACTAATATGTTTGAGAATTCTGTCTTTAATTTCAGTGAGACATTTTCATGTAGCTCCCCAGACTGGCCCTATTAGGAAATAGGGCGAGGGACACCACGAAAAAACCATGGCATGAGAATCCTAGAGCTCCACTCTGCTCTTCACTTCCATCTTGCATGCGACCATGCAAGGTCCTTAACCTCGCTAAACTGATTTCTTCTCTGTCACATAGAAATAAGATCATCTGTCCGGCCTTCCTGAAAGTGCTGTGAGTTTCATGCAAGATGCTTACATTCAAGTGCATTGTATGCTAGCCAGATAGATGTAAGAGATTAAGATTTGAATATCTGGAATCAAACCCAGTTTTCTGAGGTGGCTGCCTTTGATTTTTGTCTTTTAATTCACTGCTATTTTATGTTTCTGTTACTAAGCAAGTTGTTCCTGTTTGTGTGGTGAATGATGAAAGCCTTATTCCATATAATAATCATAAACACTACTTATTCAGCACATGCTATCTTGCCAGGTCTTGTGGTGTTTACTTTATTTACATTATCGTCTTTTAATTCTCCTTTGAGGCCTGTATTGTTCCTCACTGTTGAAAAAACTGAGCTTGGAAAGCCATTGCAAAATGCTGACTGCTTCTAGACAGATGAAAGTAGCACCCTTCAAAATAGTGCCAAGGACTGGGCAATGAGCAGGGAAAAACAACTCCTGAACTATAATATGGATGGGTGCATAAAAGATCTCTTTTTTTTTTAAATAAATGTATTGATTGGTTTTAGAGAGAGAGAAAGGCAGAGGGAGGAGCGGGAAGCATCGACTCATGTAGTTACTTCTCGTATGTGCCTTGACCAGGCAACCCCAGGGTTTCGAACTGGCGACCTCAGCGTTCCAGGTCAACGCTTTAGCCACTGTACTATCTTGGATCAGACTAGGTCCTCCTTCTTTTAGAAACTGTTCTTATTTTTCACACAATAATAAAAAGCTTGATAGTTTTGTTCAAAGCCTAAGAAGCAGCAAATTAAGAGGATAAGTAAAGACTGCAGGCACTGATAGGTACAAGAAGCAGGTGCTAAGACTCCTTCCAGTTCAGATGTTCGGAGATTCAGCAGCTGTGACAGTAACCGAAGAGACAGATTAAATATTAAAGTCAGACACGAGAATATTTAAATAGTTCACCCGTCTGGAGCCATTTGGTGAAGGACATTTGATGACCCCCAGCCACCAAAAAAAATTTAAAGTAGGTTAAACCAAGTGGTTTTTCTTTTTCTTTTTTTTTTTAAGAAATAGCTAAGTGCATTTTAGAAAGGTTTCATCCAAAATGATAAAGATAAAATCTCAAGTTTTAAAGTTAACCTTTATGGAAAACTTGGTTATCTAAAATGGTGTTTCTAGATGGCCAAAGAGGACAGAGAGCAGGCAGGACTCAAAACAAGGGGTCACTCACTGTAAGTGAATGCTGTAGATCTGCTCTGCTTGTATCAGTCACTGCTGCCTGAGGACTTCCTTTACCCACTCACTCCATGCTTTTAGCTGGCGACTCAGAGCATTTGTTGATTTAGCACACAGTTTTAGAGCGCCTGCTTTGTGACTGGAACCATGCCAAGCCCTGGGAAGACAATGGTGTGCGAGAGATACAGTCTTACCCTTAAGTGGTTCTTGGATAATTGGGGAGAAGGACACATAAACAGATGTTTAGAATCAAGTCCAGCATAGGCTGCTATGGGACTCCACAGCAGGGGTGTATAACCTTTGTGTGTGTGTGGGAGGGGGGGCAGGAGGGTCATGGGGCTTTCCAGGGGAAATGATGTTCAGGCTGCAATCTTAAGTAGGGAAGAGTATTCCAAGCAGAAGGAATAATGTACAGAAGTCCAGAGAACAATGTGCAATTGGGAAACTTGCAAGTACACTGATTTATTTTGACTTACGTATAGAGTGTGAGCCCAGGGATAGATCCTGATGGCGAAGGGGAAGGGGAACAGCACAGATAGGGCAAGGCCTTTTGTAACATGTGGGAGAGTTTGGACTTCACCCTGAGGGGCAGCCAGGGATCTTTGAGGTTTTTAAGCAAGGCCCTTGCATACCTCTCCAGCTCCTGTTGCTTTTCTCTGTCTGTGTCATCGGTCATACTCACTTGTTTTTGTTCCTGCAAAGGCCAAGGTCATTCTTGCTTTAGGCCTCTGCCCTTGCCATTACTGCCTGGAATGTACTGTAAAGACTATTTGGTTGCAGTGTACCAATTACATTAGAGCCGGGTGAGCCTATGAATGGCGGGGAGGGGGGCGCTAAGAGGGAAGAGGGAAGAGATGGTGTTCTAAACTGGGGAAGTGACAGTGTGGCTAGAGAGACATGGACAGATGCCTGAAATATTTTAGGAAGTACAATTGACAGTGTCCAGCAAGTGATTGATATGGACAGTAAGGATGATACCTAAAGCCATTGATATTCAAATGGATGGAGCAGCAACACAGTGTGATCTGATTTCAAGTAATATACCTCACAATATGTTTTGGGACCTCACTGCCCCACTGGAACATGAGCTGCCTGGATTTGCTCACTAAATTATGAATAAAGCTTATGGGTTCCAGCTGCATTAATGCAACCCATGATCTTGTTTATGTCTAATCTCAACATTTATGATTATGTGCCTTGGATCCTCTATAAAATAATACGTAATAACATGCTTACTGGTGAGCATAATGGAATAAATGAGACAAAAATTAAAGTAAATGATCAAGATGATCATGATTAAGTAGCTCTTATTAATAACAATTAATTGCATGGCTTGGGTTTTCATATGCAAGTTCCCTTTAACAAACTTGGCTTATATGATACACTCTTGACTAGAGATGCTTAACTCACTGCGTTTGTTTAAATCTAAAACCCAGCCATTCCCAAGCCAGGCCCCCTGAACACTAGGCTTCTACTGCCTAGAGTTTTTCTGTTTACATTTGCTACTATAGAGATTTGGTTTGTTTCCGAAAGATGCATTTTAGCATTTGTGTGGTGAGCCACATTTGTTATATTTGAACCATGTGTGACGTAAGAGAGAAGGGTAACCACTTGGCTCAGAGGGGGAAGGGTGACTCTTTGGGTTAGCAGAGGTACTTCCTGCCAATTTAAAATGAGCTGGTTAGCCTGACCTGTGGTGGCACAGTGGATAAAGCGTTGACCTGGAAATGCTGAGGTTGCCGGTTCGAAACCCTGGGCTTGCCTGGTCAAGGCACATATGGGAGTTGATGCTTTCCGCTCCTCCCCCCTTCTCTCTCTCCTCTCTAAAATGAATAAAAAAAAAAAAAAAAAAAAAAATTAAAATGAGCTGGTTAGATGTAGATTGTGGCAGAAATTAGAAGTGTGTGTGTGTACATACACACATGGACATGTATATATTTTTATATGTCAAAAGACTAATGTGTATATAAAGCTTATTAAACTGGACCATGCTCTTTTCCAGCTGTAAACATAAAGAAAAAAATGCTTTCATAAGAGTCTATATGACTTACTTTGGAGTTGAATAACATATAACTCATAATTGACCTAGAAGTGCTTCTAGGACCAGGCCTCATTCATGTCTTAGTATGCCTTTAGTTATATAAACTGTGAGACGCCAAATAGAGAAAGTAGGGAAAGGGCTCCATCTGATAGTGGAGTGATTCATAAATTAATAACAGATGGAAAACTAAGGTCCAGAGAAGTTGATTTGTCCATAGGCCATAATAAATTCCTTCCTTCCTTCAGTAAACATATACTTAGTTTGTGTTATTTAGGTGTGTTAGTTAGCTCTTTCTGTATAACAAATTACCCTAAAACATAGAGACTTAAAACAACATACAGTGTGTCCGTAAAGTCATGGTGCACTTTTGACCCGTCACGGGAAAGCAACAAAAGACGATAGAAATGTGAAATCTGCACCAAATAAAAGGAAAACTCCCAACTTCATACCTATTCAGTGCAGTTCGATATGGGCTCACGCACAGATTTTTTAGGGCTCCTTAGGTAGCTATCCCGTATAGCCTCTACAGATTCATCACTGACTGATGGCCTACCAGAACGGGGTTTCTCCACCAAACTGCCGGTTTCCTTCAACTGCTTATCCCACCGAGTAATGTTATTCCTATGTGGTGGCACTTTGTTATAAACGCACCGATATTCACATTGCACAGATATTCATATTCATGGATTCGAATTTAGCGAGCCACAGAACACACTGAACTTTGCTCTGTACCGTCCACATCTTGACTGGCATGGCCGTGGGCTGCTCTGCTGTATACACGGTGTTATGTCATCATCTGCACATACGCACATGCTGCCACATCATCCTACAGAAACTGGGAGAGTTTTCCTTTTATTTGGTGCAGATTTCACATTTCTATTGTCTTTTGTTGCTATCCTGTGACTGGTCAAAAGTGCACCATGACTTTACGGACACACTGTACATTTATTGTCTCACGCTTTTGGTGGGTCAGGAAATCTGTACCTGGCTAGTCTGGGTCCTCTGCTTTAAGGTCTCTTTTAAGGCTGCAGTCAAGGTGTCTGTTAGGTCTGGGGTCACATCTGAAGGCTCCACTGGGGAAGGAGCTACTGCAAGCATGCATAATTACTGGTAGGATTCTGTCTTTGCAGAAACTGGAAGTCTTGATTTCTTGCTGGCTGTTGAAGGCCTTCCTCAGTTTCTCACCACATGACCTCTCTGAGATGGCATATTGCTTTATCAAACTATATAAGCCGAGAAGCCAGTAGAGAGAGCCACTAGCAAGACCGAAGTCACAGTCTCTTGTAAGCTAATCAAAGAAGTGGATTTTTATACAGAAATCCCATCAATTTAGCCACATTCTTTTGGTCAAAATCAAGTCATTAGTTCAACCCACACTCAAGGGGAAGGGATTATACAAGGGCATGACCACTAGGAGATGGGGATTATTGAGGGCCATCTTTGAAAGCTGTCTACCACAGTTGGTACATATGTCCAGGTTTCTTTATTCTCAGATAAGCTTTTTTTACTAGACCAAACCATCTGATTGTGTCATTATGAAACACTATTATGTTTACTGTTGTAGGCTGAAAACTGCTCCCCCTTCAAATGGATGTAATCCCTTACATGGTATAAAGGATATTGCAGGTATGATTAAGTTAAGGATTTTGAGATGGGGAGATTATCGTGAACTGTCCAAGTAAGGCCCAATGTAACCATACAGGTCTTTATAACAGAGAGGCAGAGGGTCAGAGTCAGAGAAGGTGATGAAATGATGGAAGTGGAGGCTGAAGTGGTGTGGCCACAAGCCAAGGAATAGGGGCAGTTTCTAGGAGGTGGAAAAGGCTAAGAACAGAGGCTCTCCCCTTGAGCATCCAGAAGAAAAAGCAGTTGTCACCCTGATTTTAGCCCTATAAAGCCCATTTAGTATTCTGACCTTCTGAACTGTAAGATAATGAATGTATGCTGTTTTAAGCCACTAGGTTTGTGGTTATTTGTTTTAGAAGCAATAGGAAACTAATACACTTAAGAAAGGACCTTGGGGCCTGACCAGGCAGTGGTGCAATGGATAGAGTGTCGGACTGGGATGTGGAGGACCCAGGTTCGAGACCCCGAAGTCGCCAGCTTGAGCGCAGACTCATCTGGTTTGAGCAAGGCTCACCAGCTTGAGCCCAAGGTCGTGGGCTTGAGCAAGGGGTCACTCAGTCTGCTGTAACCCCCCCCTCCCCCCTGTCAAGGCACATATGAGAAATCAATCAATGAACAACTAAGGAGCCACAATGAAGAATTGATGTTTCTCATCTCTCTCCGTTCCTGTCTGTCTGTCCCTATCTGTCCCTCTCTCTGACTATCTCTGTCTCTGCCACACACAAAAAAAAAAAAGAAAGAAAGGACTTTGGGGAAACCCACTTATGGAGCTCCTTAAGAAACAACGGGAGGCACAGGCAGAGGATGATGGGCTTCCAAGGGATTTCCCTGCCTTCTAGTGATTCTGAAACAGTTTACATATTGTAGCTTCTGTTTTTAGGAGTGTTCCTACTTTTCTTCGATACTAACTTCTATCAATAGTGAACAGGTAAAAAAATTTATTAGGATTAGTTCTATGAGCCTCACATACTTTCCAAAATAAAACAAAAACATGGCATTTAGCAGAAGACACTAAGGCTTCCATTTTTAAAGCTTGTTGCTTGTTATTTATTTGTGCCTTAGGAGTGGAAATATTGGCTGAGATGAAAGTACCTGGCACAAAACACTTTTCCTTCTTAGTGTTTCACAGCCAGATGTTGTGAAATTCTTTTGTTTTTCTTTTTTCTCCAGTGCCTGGAAACCTTGGCTGCTACAAGGATCATGGAAACCCACCTCCTCTCACTGGTGCCAGTAAAACATCTAACAAACTTACCATACAAACCTGCATCAGTTTTTGTCGGAGTCAGAGGTTCAAGGTAATTGCTCTGTGGCTATATAACTATAGAAATAGATAAAGATATAAGTGCATCCTGCTGAGACAACTTAAAAAAATATATATGTTTTTGAAACACAACTTGTGAAGCCATACAACTCTATTTTTTGCCAAGGAGAAGGTGGAGGAAGAGAGCGGCTTGGGAGTCAGGAGTGTGAGGAAGCACTCTTTCCAAAGACTGAAAGTAAAGGACCTCGGGGGAAAATCCCCAATATCTGCACCCCTCTTTGACTTCTGACAGAGTTAGTTTTCTTGTATGTTATAAGCAGGAACATCTCTGGCTCTGTGGGAGATCTGGGAGTAAGCCAAGGTAGCGGTTACTCCCTTGATACATTCAGTGGTCCAACCTGGACAACAGTCCAAAATATATTCTTTTCATCCTATTA
Organism: Saccopteryx bilineata; assembly: GCF_036850765.1. Classification (NCBI taxonomy): domain Eukaryota; kingdom Metazoa; phylum Chordata; class Mammalia; order Chiroptera; family Emballonuridae; genus Saccopteryx; species Saccopteryx bilineata. Next base: position 258,103,278 of record NC_089491.1, on the reverse strand, counting down.
GTTCTTTTCTCTGAAATTCATTTGTTGGCCATTAAAATTCACTAATGCTCCCTGGCTGGATAGCTCAGTTGGTGAGAGCATTGTCTTGAAGCACAGAAGTTGCCAGTTTGATCCCCAGTCAGGGCACATACAGGAACAGATCTGTGTTCCTGTTTCTCTATCTCTCTCTCGCTTCCTCTCTCGCTAAAAATCAATAAATAAAAATTTTAAATAAAGAAGTTAAAAAAATAATAATAATAAAAGCATCTCCCAGAAACCCTAAAGCTAAATTCATATTCAGTGATGAAAGGTTCAGTGCTTTCTATCTTAAAATCAGGAACAATGATGCCAACTTTTACCTCTTCTATTCAACATTGTACTGGAGGTCCTTGCCAATGAAATAAGGAAGGAAAAATAACTGGCATGTAGGCTAGAAAGGAAGAAGTAAAAGTTTCTTTATTAATAGACAACATGATCATGTATGTAAATAATTCTAAGGAATCTATGAAAAAAGCTATTAGGCCTGACCTGTGGTGGCGCAGTGGATAAAGCGTCGACCTGGAAATGCTGAGGTCGCCGGTTCGAAACCCTGGGCTTGCCTGGTCAAGGCACACATGGGAGTTGATACTTCCAGCTCCTCCCCCCTTCTCTCTCTCTGTCTCTCCCTCTCCTCTCTAAAATGAATAAATAAATAAATAAATTAAAAAAAAAAAAAGCTATTAGAATAAGTAAATCTAGCAAGGTTGTAGGTTATAAGGTCATATTAAACCAAAAAATTTAAAGTCCATTTACAGAAGTATACATAAAAAGAATACATTTAGCAAAAGATAGTAAAGACTTACACACTATATATTCTGTGATACTGCAAGAGAATATTAAAAACAACCTAAATGACCATGGATATGGATATTGTTCATGGATTGGAAGGCTCCATATTGTTAAAATGTCAGTTCTCCCCAGATTGATCTACATATTCAATATAATCCTAATCAAAATCAAAGCTTATTTTTTGAAAAAATTGACAAACTAATCCTAGAACTTATATGGAAAGGCAAAGAACCTACAATAACTAAAATAATTTTGAAAAAGATCAACTTTGAAGGGCGAACCCTGCCGGATCTTTCTATAAAGATACAGTAATCAAGAGAGTGGGCCCTGGCCGGTTTGCTCAGTGGTAGAGCATCGGCCTGGCGTATAAGAGCCCCGGGTTCGATTCCTGGCCAGGGCACACAGGAGAAGCGCCCATCTGCTTCTCCACCCCTCCCCCTCTCCTTCCTCTCTGTCTCTCTCTTCCCCTCCCGTAGCCAAGGCTCCACTGGAGCAAAGTTGGCTCGGGAGCTGAGGATGGCTCTGTGGCCTCTGCCTCAGGTGCTAGAATGACTCTGGTTGCAACGGAGCGATGCCCCAGATGTGCAGAGCATCGCCCCATGGTGGGCATGCCAGGTGGATCCCGGTCGGGCACATGCGGGAGTCTGTCTGACTGCTTCCCCGTTTCCAACTTCAGAAAAATACAAAAAAAAAAAAAAAGAGAGTGGTATTGGCATAAGAATAGTCCCATAGATCAGGAGTCACCAAACAATGACATGTGGGCCAAATCCTACCACCCACCTATTTCTGTATATAAAGCTTTATTGACACATAGTCACACCCATTCATCTGCATATTGTTTATGTTTGCTTTCATGCTGCTACAGCAGAGCCAAGTAGTTGAAAAGACACCATACGGCCTACAAAGCTGAAAACATTTACTGTACCATCTGATTTTTCACAGAAATTTTTTCCTACCTTTGCTATAGATCAAAGGAACTGAATAGAGTCCAGATATAGACCTGCACTTATATGGATAGTTGGTTTTCAACAAAGATGCCAAGATAATTTGGTGGGAGAAAAGAATAGACTTTTAGCAGTGGTTCTAGAGAAAAACTGGAGCTCTTTATGGGGAAAAAAAATATGAACCTCTCATCCTTAAAACACATCATAGACAAAAATTAATTTTAAGTTATTCTGTAAAAATAGCTGTGGGACTGGTGTAAGGATGTGAATAGAATTTAGAGTCCAGAAGTTAATGTATACATTTATTTAAGATCAACTGCCTTTTTTTTTTTTGTTTACAGAAACAGAGAGAGAGTCAGAGAGAGGGATAGATAGGGACAGACAGACAGGCAGGAACGGAGAGAGATGAGAAGCATCAATCATCAGTTTTTTGTTGCAACACCTTAGTTGTTCATTGATTGCTTTCTCATATGTGCCTTGACCGTGGGCCTTCAGCAGACCGAGTAACCCCTTGCTCGAGCCAGAGACCTCAGGTCCAAGCTGGCGAACTTTTGCTCAAACCAGATGAGCCCACGCTCAAACTGGCGACCTCGGGGTCTCGAACCTGGGTCCTTGGCATCCCAGTCCAACGCTCTATCCACTGCGCCACCACCTGGTCAGGCTAAGATCAACTGCTTTTTGACAAGGGTGCCATATCATTCAGTGGGGGAAAAAATAGCCTTTTCAACAAATGATGCTGGGACAATGGATATCCACATGCAAAAGAATGAATTTGGACCCCCTACTTTTTAAGAATTAACTAAAAGTAGATAAAATGTCTAGATGGAATAGCTAAAACTATAAAACTCTTAGAAAAAGACATAGGTATAAATATGCATGACCTTGGATTAGGCAATGGTTTTGTAGTTATGATACCAAAAGCAGAACTAATCAAAGAAAAAAAATAGATAAATTGGACTTTCATCAAAATTTAAAACTTCTGTGTGTCAGGGACACTATTAAGAAAGTGGAAAAGCAACTCACAGAATGGAAGAAAATATTTGCAAATCATGTATCTGAATAAGGATCTAATACCTAGAATATATAAAGAACTCTTACAATGTGACAATAAGACAACCCAAGATCAAGACATTTGCAGATTTGGTGTATGATGAGAACTTCCTTCCTGGTACACAGATGATTATCTTCTCACTGTGTCCTCACATGGCAGGAGGGGCAAGGGAGGTCTCTGGGGTCTCTTTTATAAAGGCACTAATCCCATGCATGAGGACATTCATGGCCTTGTGACCCATTGACCTCCCAAAGACCCCACCTCCAAATACTATCACTTTGGGAATTAGCTTTCAACATATGAATTTGGTGGGGGAGAACACAGACATTAAGTCTATAGCATATAACATTTTTAAAAAGAAAATACTATAGTAATAAAAGAGTAATCAGTGGTTGCCAGATTTTTTTATTTATTCATTATAGAGAGAGAGAGAAGGGGGGAGGAGCAGGAAGCATCAACTCCCCATATGTGCCTTGACCAGGCAAGCCCAGGGTTTTGAACCAGCAACCTCAGCATTTCCAGGTTGACGCTTTATCCACTACGCCACCACAGGTCAGGCAGTTGCCAGGATTTATAGGAGGGGAAACTATGAAGTGATATCATGAAGAAGGTTTTGGGGGTGATGTACCTATTCTGTATCCTGATTTTAGTAGTTGTTGCACAAACCTGTACATGGGTTAAATGTCATAGAACTATATACCATATAAATAGTTTTACTGTATGGTAATATAAAAAATAAAATAAAAATTTAAATAGGGCCTATAATGAGTTTCCTGGGAGGACTAGCTATAAGGCACTTAGTATCTGGTACATAGTAAACATTCAATAAAATGTTTAGCGGTTGTTTTATTATTAATGTTTCAAGCTCTTTGGATTTCCCCCCTTAAAACTAACTTGAATTCAGTAGAACAGCAAACATTTAAAAGGGATGCTCACTGAAGGGGAAACACAGTGGTGATGCATAATTACTGATCAGTGTGTAAGGAACTGTTATAAGAATGGGACAAGGGAGAGGTTCCAGGGGAAGGATGGGCTGGGGAGATAAGGCTGGTTGCTTGCTGGGGACCAGCCTTGCCAGGTTCCTTTAGGTCACTTGACATCCCTGATTGATACTTACCAAGTACTGCTTCTCTGTTGTGACAGTTTGCTGGGATGGAGTCAGGCTATGCTTGCTTCTGTGGAAACAATCCTGATTACTGGAAGTATGGGGAGGCAGCCAGCACCGAGTGCAACAGCGTCTGCTTCGGGGATCACACCCAGCCTTGTGGTGGTGATGGCCGGATCATTCTCTTTGACAGTGAGTATGCCCTGTGCCCGTGACTGTTGAAGACACAGGAACCCTTGGGCCAGGGGAACAACCCTGCCCCCTTCCTTTCTTCCATTTATTCTTTCATTCACTTGGCAATACTTATCAAACACCTACTGCAGGCTAGGAACTGACCAGACACTGCGATACAATGCTGAACAAGACTCAGCCCCTGCCCTCTAGAAGGGAAGATATTTGTTTAACAAGTAACTTGCTCAAAGTCCCACAGACAGTGATCCTGCCCTTATGGCATGGGAAGAGATTAAAGGTGAAAAAGATTGAGGGCCCAAAAGACAGGTAAAGTCTGACTGCTGGGACTGCATTAATAATTGTATTTCATAGACTCTTAAGGTGTCATCAATTGTGAGAGGCAACATTATTTTACATACCACAGAAGGGAAAAAACCACTTCTCATTAAACAATGACTTGCACTGATTGAAAGATACATCCCAGGTTATATGTGTCAAGTTAATCTCCCCTTCAAAAAATAAGATCTTGGGCCCTGGCTGGTGAGCTTAGTCGATTAGAGCATCATTCCAAAACACCAAGATTGTGGGTTTGATCCCTGGTCAGGAAGCGACTAGTGAATGTACAACTAAGTGGAACAAGAAATGAATTCTTCTCTTTCTCCCTCCCTTCCTCTCTTCCTCTCTCTGTCTCTCTAAAATCAATCAATAAAAAAAAAAAATAAGATTTTTGAATATATTCCTAAACTTTGAGTTTCCTGCTGAATTATCACTGAATTTTAATAATTCATCATAGATGTCATGTGTTCTCAAAATTGCTGAATTGGGTGAGCTGTCAGTATAGCACATATCTGGGAATCAAAAGTTCCAAGTTTAAGGTCTGCCTTTGCTGTTGAAATATCAGTTTAACCTGGATACTTTATTCTTCTATAATATTAGAAGAGCTGACACTTACTAAGCTTGTATACATGCTAGATCCTATTCCTAAACACTTTATCAACTCATTTTACTTCTTATAACCACGAGGGAAAAACTATTGTTATTTTCATTTTATAGATGAAGAAACTGAGGTATACAGAAGTAAGTATCTTGTTAAAATTCATACATGGTAAAGTCATTGGGATTAGAACCCAGGAATTTGGTTTGTTTTTTTTTAATTTTAGGGTTTTTTTAGGTATAATTTACATACAGTAAAAATCATTCTTTTAGTCATACAATTCAAGATTTGAAGAATATATACACAACCAAGATATAGAACATTTTCTTTTTTTTATTCATTTTAGAGAGGAGAGAAAGAGAGAGAGAAAGAGAAAGAGAGAGAGAGAGAGAGAGAGGAGCAGGAAACAACAACTCCCATATGTAACTTTCCCAAGCAAGTGCAGGGTTTGGAACCGGCGACCTCAGCATTCCAGGTCGACACTTTATCCACTGCACCACCACAGGTCAGGCCAAGAACAGTTTCATCACTTCAGAAGTTCTCTTGTGCCGCTTTGTGGCTGTCCTCTCCCCCACCCCCAGCCATCAGCAGCTACTGATCTATATTCCATCTTTATAGTTCTGTCTTTTGAGAATGTCATATAAACAGAATCAAACATTACTTAACCATTTGTGTCTGGCTTCTTTCACTTAGAATAATGATTTTGAGATTCATTTATGTTGTTTCAGTGGTTCCTTTTTATTCTAAAAAGCATGCCTTTGTACAAATGTATCATAATTTACCTATTTACAATTGATAAACATTGATCTGTCCATGTTAGAGATGCTATAAAACTTCCAAAAACATCAATCTACAGGTGTTTGTGTGAGCATGTTTTCATTTCTCTTGGGTAAATTACCTAGTAGTTCCAAGATTTCTGGGCCATATGCTGAGTGTTTAACATTTATAAGACACTGTCAACTATTTTCCAAAGTGGCTATACATACCATTTTGCATTCTGATTAACAATATGTGACATTTCCAGCTGCTCCACTACACATTCTCTCTCACATGGACTTCTGTATTGTCTGGTGGTTTTTTTGTTTGTTTGTTTTTTGTTTTTTTTAGCCATCCTAGCAGGTGTGTAGTGGTAACTCATTGTGATTTTAATTTGCAACTCCATAATTTCTATGGTGTTAAACATTTTTTCTTGTTCTTATTTGCCATCTGGTACCATATTCTTTAGGCCTAAAGAAGTTTCTTTAGCATTTTCTTTAATGCAAGTCTGCTGTCAGAGGCCTCTCTCAGCTTTTGTTTGAGAAAGCCTTAATTCACCTTCATTTTTGAAAAATATTTTTGCAGGAATATTTCTTCTTTGTCTTGTGGCTTGCATAGTTTATAGAGATGTCTGCTCTACCTTGTCCCCCTGTATATAATCTTTTTCCCTTATTCTGCCTGCTTTCAGAATTTTATCTTTTCAACATTTAACTATGGTATGTCTAGGTGTTTTCTTTGTGTTTTTTTTAATGTTTATTTAAAAGTTTATTTGCTTTGAGTTACTGAGATTTTTAGATTACTTTTTGTTGACTTTGGAGCATTCTTTAGACATTTTCTCTTCAAATATTTCTTCTGCCCTGTTCTCTTTTCCTTATCCTTCTGGGACTCCAATTAGGTGTTGTTAGGCCAGTCAGTGTCCCACAGCTATTGGATGTTCTGCTTTGCATTTTTCACTTTTTTGTTTGTTTTATTTTGGGTATTTTCTGTTGACCTATCTTCAAGTGTTTTGATTCTGTTCCCAGCTTTGTGTAGTCTGTTTATAAGTCCATTAAAGGTTTATTTTTTAATTTCTGATAATTGTTTTATTTCTAGCATTTACATTTGACTCTTTTTATAGTTTTCAGATTTCCACTGAACTTTCCAATCTGTTCAAGCATGTTGTCCATCTTTTCCTCTAGGTACTTTGTGTATTAACCAAATACACAAAGTATTTGGTAGTCTCTGGCAGTTCTAACATCTGGGTTGTTATTAAGTCTGGTTCTGTGGATTGTTTTACCTCTCCTTTTGTAAAATTGAGGTACAATTGACATATCAATTGTATTTATTTTAGGTTTACAACATGATGATTTGAGATGTGTGTGTGTGTGTATGTAAATATGTTTACCAGATGTTTTATCTCTTTCTCGCTTTCTTTTATATGTGTGTTGTAATGTTTTATTGAATGTCATCCACGATATGTAGAAGAACATTGGAGGCTGAGGTAAACAGAACTTACATCTGGGAAAGAGTAGACCTACCTAGTGTGGGGATTGAGCTGGGTTGGTTTGGGTTTCTTGTTTCTGTCATCACCCTCAGTGCACATCTGGCTCAGCTTCCTTCAGAGATGAGCTGCTGTTACCTTGTGCTTAGTGTGGAGCCTGAAGCCAGTGGTGTTTCTTCGTGTTCTTGTTCTACCCTCCGCTTTGAGCAGTTTCTACAAGGCTAGGCCACTCAGGGGATTTTTTCCTTCCCTCAGTGGTAGGCTGCTGTTGCTATTACTTGGTACTGTGCACTGTGAGGTCAAGGGGTGGGGTTGGGGCAGAGGCGAATTAAGGTCAGTTGAGGCCCCCGGCGCAGAAGAAAATATTAAGCCCCTTAAAAAAAAAAGAGACAAAGCCCTGGCCGGTTGGCTCAGCGGTAGAGCATCGGCCTAGCGTGCGGAGGACCCGGGTTCTATTCCCGGACAGGGCACACAGGAGAAGCGCCCATTTGCTTCTCCACCCCTCCGCCGCACCTTCCTCTCTGTCTCTCTCTTCCCCTCCCGTAGCCAAGGCTCCATTGGAGCAAAGATGGCCCGGGCGCTAGGGATGGCTCTGTGGCCTCTGCCTTAGGCGCTAGAGTGGCTCTGGTCGCAACATGGCGACACCCCGGAGGGGCAGAGCATCGCCCCCTGGTGGGCAGAGCGTCGCCCCATGGTGGGCATGCCGGGTGGATCCCGGTCGGGCGCATGCGGGAGTCTGTCTGACTGTCTCTCCCTGTTTCCAGCTTCAGAAAAATGCAAAAAAAAAAGAGAAGAAAAATAAAAATACATGTTAACCATGTATAAATAAATAAAAAATATTATGTACTATTAATGTTAAAATTGCACATATGAAACCAAACTTGGTGTCATTAGAAAAAAGTGTAAAGTTGGGGTTTTGCGAGGCCCTTCAGAAGTCGGGGCCCAGGGCGCATGCCCAGTACACCTGCTGTTAAATCTGCCTCTGGATTTGGGGTGTCTTAGTTCTCCTGTCCGTCCTTAGTCTTAGACAGGACAAGTTCCTGGGCTTCAGGGATGGGACCTCTTCAGCATCCCTGCACTCCCTGGCAGCTAAACACTGCCTTACGTCTGTGGTGACTCTTGGGAAGAAGAGAGTTTTCTGCCCCTGCTTTCATTGGTGCGGAATCCTGAGGCTCTGGGCAACCAGGGTTTGAAGGCTTTGCCTCTGCTCTTCCCGCAGAAGCAGGTCTCTGCCTGGTACTTTGGCCAGTAGGAGAGAGTTGCCTACTCCCTCTCCCCAGGGGCAGACAGGGTTTTCTACCCTGGCGATAGGAGCAAGTTTTGCTGCCCCTCTCCCAGCAGCTTAAGGCTTTGCTTCCTTTGGGAAGGGGGTCCAGGAAGCAGCAGGGCTTCACGCCTGCCCTCCAGCAGCAGCCTGTCATACCATCACACCCATGCCACCAACAGGTGCTGCCCTACCTTAGTCACTGTGGTGGGCACTGGGCGGAGTCCTGCCCAGAAATGCTTGAAAGTGAGCGCAGACTCCTATTGTGTCTGGTTATCCTAGACTGAGAGACTAGCCCACACTCAACCTTCAGGAATTTGTTAAAATTTTAGCTGCGTTCTTCTTACTTGCTTTTATGGCAGCTACCTCTTCCTCTCTTTTTTTGTTTGTTTGTTTGTTTGTTTATTTTACAGAGAGGAGAGAGAGTCAGAGAGAGGGATAGATAGGGACAGACAGGCAGGAACAGAGAGATGAGAAGCATCAATTATTAGTTTTTTCGTTGCAACACCTTAGTTGTTCGTTGATTGCTTTCTCATATGTGCCTTGACCGTGGGTCTTCAGCAGACTGAGCAACCCACTGCTTGAGCCAGCGACCTTGGGTCCAAGCTGGTGAGCTTTGCTCAAACCAGATGAGCCCGCGCTCAAGCTGGAGACCTCAGGGTCTCGAACCTGGGTCCTTCCACATCCCAGTCCGATGCTCTACCCACTGCACCACCGCCTGGTCAGGCCTCTTCCTCTCTTATTCTGTCAAAAATGAAACACTTTTGTGTAGCCTGACTCTCCTTGAAGGGACTTCTTACTGTTTAGAATTAAATTCCCTTTGTCTTCAGACCTTAGCTTTCTGACAGGTTGATACATTTTTGAGCTTTTTCTTATTGTTCAGATGGAACCAGTATTCTCTTACTGCTTTCTGTATCCTAAAGAGAAGCAGAACTCTCCCAAAGCTTTTTTTTTTTTTTTTAATTTATTTTAGTGAAAGGAAGGGAGAAAGAAAGACAGAAACATCTATCTGTTTCTGTATGTTCCCTGACCATGGATCAAACTGGTGACCTCTGTGTATTGGGACAATGCTCTAACGAACCGAGCTATCGGGCCAGGGCTCTTCCAAAGATTTTTAAATCCCAGCCCTACATACACTGCCTCTCAAGGACTTTCACTTCCAAGACTGTATTTAAACTTCACCACATAAGACATGGGCAGGTTGTTGTAGTCCCTTCCTGGAACCTGCAGACAAAAAATGGGAGTCCGGAGAAATCAAATGTGCTAATAGAGAGTGATCAGAATCAAGTGAGTTTCTTCTGTGCAAAAAGTCACTTCCTGTGCCCATTTCCCACCTGAAAAATACGTGTGGGTCCTCAGGTGCGCATTGTACCATGAGGACACCCAAGTGCTGTCAAGTCCTTCTCTTTTTATGACTTTACCTCATGGAGTGCCTCCCCTGCAAAGCGGTCCCAGTGCTTTCACGTGCTTTATCTCATCTGTCCTCACACATTCATGTGATACAAGGGCAGGTGGTGGTCTCTCCATCCTCAAATGTGAGAGAAGCGAGAGGCCTGGAATGAAGGATCACATGGCCCAGCTGGTCTCAAAGCAGACTCTCTGACTTCAGCCTGGCCCCCACCGAGGCCACACCACTGTGCTGTGTGCTCATTCTAAGGTCTCCTGGGCAAAAAAAAAAAAAAAAAAAAGCATGCACAGTTATTTGTTCAGGGTTTAAGTGATTCATTTTGTGATTTGATCCTGAAACAGAACACAGTCCGGTTTTACAGACAAAGAAAACAATATCCCAAACTGGATCACATTAGTTAAAAAGAGTTTTGTTTGTAACTGGTTGGAAACTGAGCCCTGTGGCTGAGCCCTGGGCTCAGGGCTGGTGTCCTTTTGTCTCCCGTAGCTCTCGTTGGCGCCTGTGGTGGGAATTACTCGGCCATGACTTCTGTAGTCTATTCTCCTGACTTTCCTGACACCTACGCCACAGGGAGGGTCTGTTACTGGACCATCCGGGTTCCCGGAGCCTCCCACATCCACTTCAGCTTCACCTTGTTTGACATCAGGGATTCTGCAGATATGGTGGAGCTGCTGGACGGCTACACCCACCAAGTCCTGGTCCGTTTCAGTGGAAGGAACCGCCCACCTTTGTCCTTTAATGTCTCTCTGGATTTTGTCATTCTGTATTTCTTCTCCGATCGCATCAATCAGGCCCAGGGATTTGCTGTCTTATACCAAGGTAAGACTTCCTTGTGTGCCTTGGACTCACCCTTGTGACCTGTAGACCTGGGGTGGTTCTTGCCAGGATGTCTGAGTCAGGAGCTACTGACTCAACTTCTGGATTTTCCCTCTTCCCCTTTCATAACTTGTATATGTTTCATGATACAGAAAAGAAGAGAAATCTGTCAATTTTGCCATGTTAGTAGTTCTAATGACAGTTTTCGTGGGAGAGTTAAAAGAACAACTAAAAGAAAAAGCTAAGGTTGGTAGAATTGGAAGGCTCTAAGGAGGTCATTTGGTCCATCCTCCTGCCTCTCAATGTCCCAATCCCAAAAGATTGGTTTCCCATCTTTCTTCAAATCCTCCTAAGTTGGAGCCCCACTCTCTGTCCCTCTAATGTGGACACATATGTTTAGGACACATATGTTTAGGCACATGAGAAACACAGGGGGTGTCTAAGACCTAGGCTTTGTCCTAGATGTCAAGGGTCTCAAAACGAGTTCAGTCAGTATGTGCTACAGGGAGTCGGAGGAGGCCTCCCCTCAGGTGGGTCAGTAGGTAGGAAGGAAGAGAGCCTTCCAGGCAGAAGAGGCCATCGCTGCAAAGGCACAGGGTAGGAAAATGAGAATGTATGCCCAGGTGTCTGCAGAGATCAGTCAAGAGATTAGAAGTTGACAGCTCACTTCTTCTGCCTCCTTCAGGGCCAGGGCCTGGCAGGTTCTGCTTATGGGCCAGTGGGCCCAGAACTGGATCAGAGAAAACCTCTTTTCTGCATAACCAGTGCCTCCTCTTCTATAGTTCTTCATTGTCTTTATCAGGTTTTCCCCAGTTAATTCCTTATGATCTTCCAGCTATCAAGGAGGAGCCACCACAGGAGAGGCCCACTGCCAACCAGACACTGGCTGAGGTGATCACAGAGCAGGCCAACCTCAGTATCAGCGCTGCCCGGTCTTCCAAAGTCCTCTACGTCATCACCACCAGCCCCAGCCACCCACCACAGACTGTCCCAGGTAGCAGTCCCCAGACACCATCAAAGTGGGGGAGGCACCAGGGATCTTGAAGGCAGCGCTCTTGGTAGTTATAGAATCAGAGCACTCCTGGGTGGTTGTCACTCCAAGGCAGGTTGGGGGTCTTGGCTCTGTCACTGTGTTTGTCCTGGCCTTGGAGGGACATTTTCTCATTAATTTGACTCCTTAGTCTTTAGGAAAAAGTACTCACCTCCATAGACCCAACATGTGTGCCTTTTGTACACTATGATTAATCAGCTGATCCAGTGTTTTCTCACATTAAGTATATCTTTCTAGAACCCCAAGTTGTAGCTCCCTAAATTGGCAATTTCAAGAACTCCATTCATTCAAAAGGTATATAAATGCTTTAATGGTGCCAGGCGCTGTTGTGGGCACTGGACTATACAATGAACTGAACAAAATCTGCCCTCCAGTGGCTTGTAAGTGGAAAGAACAAGACAAGAAGCAGAATAAAAAGTCAGACAGTGGTAAGAGCTATGAAGAAAAGTCATGCAGAAGGAGGACAGAGGGTAATGGTCTGCTGGTTTAAGCAGACTAACTTGGTTGGGTACAGACTTCCATTCTCTTTTCTGCCAAGGAAGTTGGGGCCTTTATGAACTTGTCAAGCTGCAGCATACTGTCAGCAGTTACCCAGCCTGGTTCTCAGAGTAGTCACAGGGCCCCTGCAGGTCCCTCCACAGAAAGTCAGGGGTGAGAGCCTCTCCAGTGCTTGCCCTACGTCATTTGTTTGCATATCACAGTAGGATTTCACAGATCACACATCTCATTCCTCTGATGAGGAAACTGAGGCTCACAGAGTTTATGTAACTCAGCTGTGGTTGACAGAGGATGCAGTAGTAGTGACAGAATGTGCACCACCACTTTGGACTGAGAGTCCAATGCATTTTGGATCACGCCATCTGACTCCCTCAAAGAAAGAGCTTGAAAGCCAGGCGAGGTGCTCCGAAGGCTGGGGCTCCATGCCAGCCTGGCTCTTAGCTACATTTGATGGCTGTTTCCCCTGCAGGGAGCTCCTTAGCCAGAGTTGCATCTCTGAGCTGCCAGTGTTCACTCGGGGCTTCCTGCTAAAAACTGAGCTCAGACAGGTCTGATGAAGCCTGTCTTTTGCACTTGCAGGATGGACAGTGTATGGCCTGGCAACTCTCCTCATCCTCACAGTCACAGCCATTGTAGCAAAGATACTTCTGCACGTCACATTCAAGTGAGTACGACAGAGCTACCCATTTCCAGGGTGGAAGGCTCAGAACGCCTTTTCTACTGTGCTTCATTTGTCTGGTTAAAAGTGTAACATCAGAACATGCCTCTAAAGCCCTTAGTCCTAAGGAACATAAGACAGTAGACATTCCTAATTCTCTGTAGAGTGAAATGTACAACTGGACAAATGTCACTAAGGTTTGAGGGATTGTGTTTGCTCCTGTGTCCAAAGGATACAATTTCAAAGAGGATTGAAACAGTCTGGGCATGAAAAGCAACAATTTCCATTTTTTGTATTGTTGTGGCTCCTAAAAGAGATCTTGGTGCAAGAGTAAAGGCATATTTCCTGATGCCTTCTAGAAATTGGGAAACATTCTTAGAAGAGAATGCTAACATTTTATTGACTATTACTTAATAGTAATTTAAGGCAATCATTTAAGAAGCTTATAGAAGCTTCATCCTTCAATTTTGATCATTTAGGGGGAAAAAAACCATTTCTTTATTTTGCTGTTCAGGATTAACAGTTCTTCCTTCCAGGAAAGGGGCTACTAAAGTTTGTATATTTGCAGAGGGGAGTCCTTTCTAATTTTTTCTAGACTTCTACTCTGTCTTCCGAGTGGTTCCCAGTCAAGGCTCTCTCCATTTCTTTTTTAATTTTTTTCCAGTTTTATTGAGATACAATTAATATACAGGTGATCTCCTTTTCAAGCTTTCCTGAACATTGATGTCCATTGAAAGCCTCCTCTCCCTGACCTTCTTTTTTTTTTTTTTTTTTTTAGAGATATATTTATTTTATTTTTTTTAATTTTTATTTATTCATTTTAGAGTGGAGAGGGAGAGACAGAGAGAGAGAGAGAGGAGAGACAGAGAGAAGGGGGGGAGGAGCTGGAAGCATCAACTCCCATATGTGCCTTGACCAGGCAAGCCCAGGGTTTCGAACCAGCGACCTCAGCATTTCCAGGTCGATGCTTTAACCACTGTGCCACCACAGGTCAGGCTCCCTGACCTTCTTATAAGCCCTCTGCCATGGACATTTTATACACTGAACGACGGCTCCATCAAGGTCCTATGAAGCCTCCCTTAGCCACATGGGGACCACCCATAGGTCTCTCCACTCTGCACTCTACAGTTCTCAGTGGAAACAATGCCATTATTGTTTATTGAGCCCACTAACATGCCATATATATATATATTTTTTAATTTAATTTAATTTAAAAAAATTTTAAGTCCCAGTTTTACATGTTCTGGAAGCCTCTCAGGCACAGCCCTTACCATGTGTCTCCTATAACAGCAGGAGAGCAGGAGGCTTCCAATAGGGCCCAGCAGCTCATAGCACACTGAGGCCCTAAAGTACTTGTTTGACTCCCATGTGACGTTGGAGTCTCTCTGCCACTTCCCCACCACCCAGAGGTGGTGCTAAGACAGGACCCACTTCTGGCACAGTGGTTTTAGCCTTTATCCCATTTTAACTAGGTGGGCTTCAAATGTCATTTGAAGAAGTCATTCTTCTATTCTAAAAAAAGAATTTGAAAACTCATAACCTCTTAGCACAGGCCTTTCCAGACCTGAATAATTCTGTGTTACAAAGTTCTGTGTCCTCTTGAGTTTGGGCTGGAGTTTGCCCACTGCGCTCCCACCCCAGAGGACGCATGTCATCAGCACAGTAGTCCTTCAGATCTCTAAAGGAAGCTTTCCTGTGACTTCCTCTCACTGAGTGTCCTATTTCATAGGTACAGGTAGCTCATGAGATGGTAGGTGGTTGAGAATGCCTTGTCCTATTGTACATGGAGGATTCTTAAGTTATTTTTGTTTGACAGATCACATCGTGTTCCTACTTCAGGGGACCTTAGGGAGTGTCATCAACCCGGGACATCAGGGGAGATCTGGAGTATATTTTATGAGCCCTCTACTTCCATTTCCATCTTTAAGAAGAAGCTCAAGGGTCAGAGTCAACAAGATGACCGTAATCCTCTTGTGAGTGACTAAAAGCTCCCCCCCATGCCCAGGACATGAGGTTCCTCTGAGCTCAAGGCCACAGGGGACCACTTCTCCTGTGGTTTTCCCTGACGAACTCTTTCCTGCCTCTCCCTGAGCCTCATCAGAGGCACCTGCCAATGGACTGGGAAGGGGCACCTGCTGCGAGGGCAGGCCCAGCCTGGATTCGTGCTGCTTCATCAGCTGCACTTAGGAGAGAGACTCAGGTCCCAGGGTCCCGCCTCCTGTCTCTCTCTGGCTTTCTCTCTCTCTGATCTAGGAATGAGGGTGTCAGGACATTGAGGCTGAGGTGACAGAGATGGCTGTGTCTGGCACTGCAGATACATTCTTGATGACTGTGAGGTAGTGGGTAACTGTAGTATACGTTAGTCTTCCTTGCTTCTTCTCTATTTTGTTGACATACAAATCATTTGGAAGCGGGCCAGGCAGAGAATTCTGAGGTTCTCTTGAGGGTTAGCCTGGTCTTGTACTGGGTATTAGCCTCCCCAAAGCCCTAAAGAGGGCCCATGTTCTGTGCTGACTCTGGGGCTTCACCCTCTGGGTGCTGAATAAGAACAGACCTCCTCCATCCTGGGATGGCCTGAGAATTAGGTCCGCTGACCCCCATTCATGTCAAACTTGAAATAATCCACATTTGGGCTTCTTTCCCTAGCTTGGTAACCAACAGAGCAAACTCATAGAGTGGTCATATAAAATATCCGTTGATTTATTTACACAATACACTTTACTGAAAGCTTTTATAGGTGCTCAGTCACCCCTTGTTGGACTGGATTTATCTGGCCTTACCCCCAAACAGCTAGCGGTCCTCTGGAACCTGAGCCAGGCTCTCATCTCTCCACAGTTCTCTGAGCTGACTCTCAGTTCAGAACAGGGAGTATAAACACCATGGTTTAGCATTTAGGCAGCATCATGTGAGACAGGATGCCAGCAGTCCCTCCTGTGGCTGTCCCTCATTTTAAAAGGAGGAAAAACAGCCTGTGTTCTCTGTGGCCCTCTCTGCTTCCTCTTTGGGGACAGAGTGAGGCTTGGAATGGCCTGGTAAGGAAGGAGAGGGCACCTATCCCTTGCAGGGATGGCATGAGGAGTGAGAGGATGGGCTTTGGAACTGGAGACCTTCTGAGGACAGGCCTCTGAAGACTGAGAGCTGCAAATGCAGTGGCCACTGGTTGCAAAAGTCAGTACCATCTCCAGGTGAGAAGTCCCCACCATGCAGAAGTGGGCTTGGTCAGCAGCAGCGGAGAAGAGCAGTCTGAGGTTCTGCAGCAGGGCCGGAGCCTGTGTCAGAACGTGACTCTCCCTGAGGCCCTCGGTCCTGGGGCCTTGCTGTGCCGCTGACCTCACAGGTTCCCTCTTTGGAGCACTTTGTCTACCTTCCCCAAGTCCCTAAGCCACTGCCTGCCACGGCCCTTCCTGGCGTTCTGCTGTAATGGCGACCTGTCTGAAACTGGCTGCTGCCAGAAAAACGGGGCCATGTGGGGTCAGCGAGAAGGTGTCTGCAGGAGAGGTGACACTGGGCACCCAGGAGAGACATTAGGAGCTGACAGGCAAAGGGGCATTCAGAGGAGGGAAATGGGGCAGCGAGTCCATAGGAGGGCAGGGGTCCCAGGCACCATATGAGGCCTACCACAAGCATGGGTCTGCTCAGTGCTATCTTCACGCTTTGATCTAGAAAGGGTGATTACCCTGGAGCAGCTGTCCACAGGCCCCTGGGCCTGGAGACAGAGGTCTGTCCCACACAAGGACCACTGGAAATATACTAACATGTGCAGTCTTTCTTCCCAGCTATTCCTGGCTTTTGTGGAATCTCCTCTCAAACACAAGTGTCAGGTGTGCAGTCACAAAGGGCCCTGAGCTGTGAATAGATCCACTTGCTGCACAAAGGGAATGAGGAATTTGGCAAAGGGTTCACCCAGCCAAGAAGCAGTTGCTCAGCTGCCTAAGGTTTATTCTGATCACTGGCCTTTGAAGCCACCGGCCTGCCCTGCTCACCTCACACTCTGGTCATAGGGGCCAAGCCCCAAGCCAGCGTGTTGTCTGAGCCTGCAGCGGGCTCAGGCCTTTCTCAGAGATCCTGGGGGTGCTGGTGTTGCCCCAGGACTCTCCTTACGGTTGGGCCTGGAACAGTTCAGTGTTGCCAGGATCAACTTACTGCCCAGGGAGGGACCATGGGAAACCCAAACCAGCCTCAGGACATCATGTGGGACGATAGCTGTAAATTGTCCCAGGTCAAACCTCCATAAACTCCTCGGCCACAGTCTGGCCATGCACAGTCTTGGTTGGAACCTATCAGCAACACCCCACTAACGGGTCCCTGTAGCTAAGTAAACACCCAGAAAAAATGAGGTGTGCTTCCAGGAGCACTGAAGGAGGAAGCACTTGATCTTCTAAGAAACTACTTTAGAAAAGAGAAAGTAGGGGTTAGAGGTGGTTGGAAAGGGTGACCCTGAAAAAAATTCACTGCAGATCACATAGCTGAAGATTATGGAAGAGGAAGAGGGAGCGGCTCTGAAAGCACCTCCTCCGGAGCCTTTGCCCTGAGGTGGCAGAGGGAAGGAGGCTGCAGGTGGGCACTTCAGGAACTGTGCGCCCTCCCCAGCCCATCCGCTGCTGGTGCCCAGGCCCTGCCTTCTCAGCATGTGTCCCAACATGAGAGAGAGTCCACGGGCAGCTGCTCTTGTTGCCTCCCACAGTGAATGCACTTTTCCTTAGCCATGTCCCAGTGTCCTTGGCCCCTCTAGAAAGCACTCGGTGCCTGTGTTCTTCCCCATGTGTCACTGCTTACAGAGCAGAGAAGGAATAGGAATGAACCGGGAACCTTCCTCCACGTCCCCCATGTCAAAACGGGGGGGGGGGGGCGGCCCTGGCCTGTTGGCTCAGTGGTAGAGCATCAGCCTGGCGTGCAGAAGTCCCGGGTTCGATTCCCGGCCAGGGCACACAGGAGAAGCGCCCATCTGCTTCTCCACCCCTCCCCCTCTCCTTCCTCTCTGTCTCTCTCTTCCCCTCCCGCAGCGAGGCTCCATTGGAGCAAAGTTGGCCCGGGCGCTGAGGATGGCTCCTTGGCCTTTGCCCCAGGCGCTAGAGTGGCTCTGGTCGCAACAGAGCGACACCCCGGAGGGGCAGAGCATCGCCCCCTGGTGGGCGTGCCGGGTGGATCCCGGTCAGGTGGATCCCGGTCAGGCGCATGCGAGAATCTGTCTGACTGTCTCTCCCCGTTTCCAGCTTCAGAAAAATACAAAAAAAAAAAAACAAAAAAAAAAAAAAACGGGGGGAGGCCTCTGGCTGTCAGCGAAGTCACCTGGTTGCTCTAACTTCTGAAGTGTGGGCTCTGGCTCAAGACTCCAATCAGCCAGAAACCCACAAAGATCAAAGCACTAATGAGTACAGCTATCCTGGACCTCGGGCCAAACCTGTGGGGAAAGGCCTCACCTGCACACCCCATTGTCAGCCCACAGCTGGAATCGGCCTGACCCACTGAGGGTCTGGCCAGGCCACCCCAACACCAGCAGGGTGTGCAGGCCGTCGCCAAGCCTCTGTGTGTCTTGGGCACCAAATCCTCACAAGCACTTAGTGGACATCCTTCGAGATCCCATCTCCCCGGCCTGATGAGGCCCCCATGTCTCCTGCAGAGCCAGGCCAGCCTCCCCTCTATGGCCCAGTCAACTGGCACCCTCTGGGGTTTCAAATCTCCTATTTGATGTTTGATGTCTGCTTTTGTTACTACCTTGGAAATTTTCAACCTTTTGGTGGTTTCCTCTGGTGTCTTTGTTTACCTTCCTCACTTTTCTACCTCCTGGCCAGGTCTCTCAGCTTAGCTGCCCTGGCATGGGGTGTTTCTCAAACCTTCCAGTGCAGCGGCCTCCCTCAGGCTGGCCAGCTCAGGGGAGACGGGGCCTCACCCTCTGCCTGCAGGCCCCAGGGGGTGCCCATTGCACAAGCTTCTGTCCTGCTGAGTTCAGCACACTCGACAAGACAGAAGTGGGGTGTGGGGGAAGTCCGAGGCAAATCTGCTTCAGAAAGGATGTGTCTTCAGGAGCACGTAGTGGGGAGCTGCCGTTGCAGGGTCCATGCAGCATCCAGACCTGCCCACATCCAGACTCCCCCTCCTGTGGGGAGTTTCAGTCTGGATGACAAGGCTTTATTTGTAAATATGCTCTTAATATGCAACTTTGAGAATAAAATAGAAACATCATGTATTTTAAAATATAAGATGAAGTGTGACACACTGTATACAATTTAATATATATTTCTAGGATTTTGTTATTTAAGAAAATGGAATGTAATGGTACTTAACTTTTACAAAAGAGAGAAAAATGTTATTTTTACTGCCTGGAGAAAATAAATATTCTCATTGTTGTAGAAACTGGGCGACGGGCCCTGGCTTGTCATTTTTATGGGCGCGCTCCCAGAGCCCCAGGACAGGGAAGGTGTCGCGTGCAGGGAAACCGCCTGCTCTTCTTAACCCTGCACCCGTGCCAGGCCTCAACGTGTGCTCACTTCTTCCCAAGTGTCTGCAGATTTCCTCAGGTCTCGTCACGGCTTTGACCCACAGTCAGACTCACCTTCCTGCGATCTTCAGCGGCTAAGATTGGAAAGAGCTGGAATTCCAAATCAACACACCACAGTGGAGGTGGGAGCGGCTCTCAGAGACTGGGGTGTGGCTCTGCGCTCAGAAAGACCAAGGTCTGAACTGACCTTGAGTTAGTGGGTCACTTTGCAGCCTCAGTTTTCCCTCCCTATAAAATGTAATTGTGTATGTGTCTCAGAAGGTGATGAAGAGTAAGTGAGAAAAGGCGTCTAAAGCACTAATGTGATTATTAGCCCACGTGGGATTCACCTTGCCTTTCAGAGCAGCCTGCTTTACCTCTCTCCACCCTTTCCTTCGTAATAAGACTAATGGAAGTTCCACGTGAAATGCCCGCTCTGCACCCGGCACCTTCCTGTCAGATGCTGAGCATACCCTAACAGCCCTTTTGGCAGGTAGTGTCACCCCTATATTGCCAGCGAGGAAACTGAGGCTCAGAGAGGCGTATTGGGATAGTAGTTGAGAGCACAGCTCTAGAGTCAGTCTTCAGGATTCAGCGCCCACCATTCATAAGCTGAAAGGCCAGGGAGAATAAAACAGGAGACTGCAGGGTTTTGGTGGAGGAGTAACATCAGATTCCTAGTTTAGAAGGATTTCCTGCTTGCCTTAGGAAAGACAGATTGGAGTGGGGTGAGCCCGAGGACAAGGAGGCCAATCAGAAGGCTTGTAGATAGATACACAGGTCCAAATGAGAGATTGGGTGGACCTGACTAGACCCCCATACCAGCTCTGTGGGGGGAGGGCAGGACCTTGGTGAGAGAAAGCTAGCTATCCCCATAGGCAGGGCAGGTGCTTGGGACCACTGCATGGGCTCACACCCCACCGCTTACCACATGATGTTGGGCGAGTGACTCAGCCTTCTGTGCCTACTTTCGCATCTGTCAGATGGGGGCAATCATGGTACCTGCCCATAGAGTGGTGATGAATTATTACCTGTCTATGGTTTCAGTAAATGGTAGCTGTTCCTTGCTTTTCTACAGTAGAGATGGGGGTTTAAGAACAAGGATGTGTCTAGGATATAACTCACATTTATTTTAATGTTTAATATTAGAAGTGTTTAGGGTCTTTATTTAGAAGTTTGGTGGTGTTCTTGTGATCAGAAATATGCCATAGGAACTTAACTCTTGTTTATATCAATTATCCTATGGTAAAACTGGTTTCACTATACTTCATTTCCCGGAAAGTTGCAGTTTCCAAGAACCTATCAATGGTGTCCAGTGAGGACTTACCGTAGTTCTCTGGCAGACACATTACCTTGACATGGAGTTCGTGCCCCTCTCTTTCCCTCTGCCCTCTCCCCAGCTGACCTTGGCCTGCAGCGCAGCAGCCAGCCCTCACACTGCTGTGGGTGTGGCAATGTGACGGCATCTGGAAGGCCAGCTTCACGCGAGTGTTTCTCTTCTCTAAGCTTTCCTTCTCTCTTTACCAGGAAAATCTTTTTTGACTTTTTAAAAATTTAAGTACAGTTGGTATACAGTATTATATTATTTTCAGGTGTACAGTGTAGTGATTCAACATTTATATAAAATGTGACCTCCACACTGACTCTAGTAATCATCCATCAACCACGTGAAGTTATCACAATGTTACTGAAGATGTTCCCCTTCACCTTTTCCACCCATTCCCCCCACCCCTGCCTTCTGGCAACCATCAGTTTGATCTGTTTCTGTGAGTCTGGTTTTGTTTTGTTTTGTTTGTTCATTTGTGTGTGTTTTTTTTAGATTCCACATACAAATGAAACCATATGGTATTTGTCTTTCTTTGTCAGACTTAATTTCACTTAGCCTAATACTCTCTGGGTCTATTCATGTTGTCACAAATGGCAAGATTTTATTCTTTTTTACTGCTGAGTAATATTCCATACACACACAGATACACACACCATATCTTCTTTATCCATTCATCAATGGACATCTAGGATGCTTCCATATCTTAGCTATTGTAAATAATGTTGCAGTGAACATGGGGGTGCATATATCTTTTCAAATTATTGTTTTTACATATGTGGGTTTTTTAAAATAAATACACAGAAATAGAATGCTAGATCCTATGGTAGATCTATTTTTAGTTTTTTGAGGACCCACCATACTGTTTTCCATAGTGGCTTCACCAATTTGCAGTCCCACCAACAGTGCAAAGAGTTCCCTTTTCTCCACATTTTCACCAAAACACGCTACCTTTGCCTTTTTGGTAATAGCCATTCTGACTCATGTGAGGTGGTCTCGTTATGGTTTTGGTTTGCATTTCCCTGATAGTGATGTTGAGCATCTTTTCATATGTCTGTTGGCCATCTGTATGTCCCTTTTGGAGAAATGTCGCTTCATGTTCTCTGCCCATTTTTTGATTGGATTGTTTTTTTGTTATTGGGTTGTATGAGTTCTTTATATTTTTTGGTTATCAACCCTTATCAGATGTATTATTTGCAAATATATTCTGAAGGAAAATATTTTTAATGGCTGGTAAGAAAATAAGTGGGGTGGCCTCTCTGATGAATTTCTTAGAGATCGATTAATTATCCGGTAGCAGAAAAATAAGTAAGTGCAGCCAGAATGTGCAGCTGTCCTGCCGAAAGCAGGACCAGGAAAAGTCCCCCAAATGCCTATGAGTGGGCTTTGGGGACTACTGACTTTGACTTTGTGTCTTTGTGCTCCTGAACCTGAGAGATTCAGACATTGCAAAACCCGCAGACCCTGGAGCCAACACCAGGGTAGCATCAGCCTCCTCCTTTGTCAGGCAATCAAAGACTCTTCTTCCTGTGAAGACGAAAAGGGCTGGACAAGGGTGACCCTGTCTCAAAGCTTGGAAATCACATGATCATCTCCTCCCCACACTGGGCGGTGTGCGCCTGAAACTGCAGACAGTCTCTGGGACTCTGAGAACTGGAGAGCTTTTGTTCCTCTGTGGCAGGGCCGGGTCCCTATGGGGGATTGTTTTTGCTTGGCTGAAAGGGGTGCTGGAGGAGAGAATATCTCAACCTCAGGAAGCAGCAACATTTGCTTGTAGCTGGAAGTCTTCATTTCTGGTCTCCAGCTGTTGTCTGGAGATACCAAGACCCCGCTGAATGGGATGACACCCGGCAACTGGGGGCAAGCAGCACCCGGCCAGGCTGGCCGCTGGCCAGTCTGTGCTTAGGGGGCCCATCTCCAGGACAGCCGGGCAGCAAGGGCACCCTTGGCCCTCCTGGTGGTGGTCACTGGGCTTTGAAATGAACCTGCTGGCTGGAAATGACTGGGCTGGGGAACCAGGCTCCACAGAGAAGCATTTTAGGAGGAAAATAGATCCAAGTTTGAGGTCCAGGCTGACTCCTTGGGGGAAAAAAACAGAAAGGTCTGAAACAGCCAAGGCTTTTTGCAACAGAGAAGTTTCAGATTTCACTTATTTCACTCTTAGGAATGTTTACCATTGTCCCTGTTCAAATAAGGCCACTGGACTTTTAAAAACTTAATTGGGAGCCTGCTATTTTGCACATTGATTGCGTGAGTATGTTTAATGGACTTGCCTTAGTTGATAATACCACAGATAAATAGATTCAAGAGCACTTAAAGGGGTATTCATACCTCACATTGAACCAAATATGAGGCAGCTTGTTATGGGCCCCGGACCGAGCTGAGGAAAGAGCTTCTGAATGTGCAGTGATAGTGATGAATTTAATAACAGCAGCTAAAATTTCTGCAGTACCTATGTGTGCGAGCACTCGACAGTACTGAATTTATTCCTGTGACAACCCAGCCCGGGAATGGAGGCTCAGAGAAGGGGCCCAGGGCAGTGCCCGGATTCAGCCTGCTCCAAAGCCGGGGCTCCTTATTCCTGTTGCACTGCAGGCCCCTCCAAGCAGGCAGGTGGGGCCCCAAAGCATCCCAAATATCTCACCCTCACAGATGTAGCATCCAGACAGCCCAGGTATAGTACAGATCAACTTACCTGGGGCAAGGAAGGCGTCAAACCTACACTTCCTGAACTATTTGAGGACACAAACCTCTTTAAAAAATCAGAGGAACGTTATCAAGCCCCTCCCCCCCCAAAGATCCCACCTACAAAAATGTACATAGAAATTCTGGAGATTTAAAGACCCCCAAAACCCTTCCATGAGCTTCAGGTTTAGAATCTCTCTATTAAGCCATAAGCATCAGCACCTGAAAGTTTAAACTAGACCTAAAGAGGACAACAACAAGAGTATTAATATAATAATAGTAACTGTAAATACATTTAACTGATCACTTATTGTCAGGCACTTATTCTAGGGTTTGGTAAATTTTTTGTGCAAAGGGCTAAATGGTAACTATTTTACCCTTTGTGAACCAAAAGCCTCTGAGCTCTGCCACAGCTACCTAACTCTGCCTGCATTGGTTGTTGGGGGCTAACCACTAGAACCAGTGCCCATGCACTGAGACTCTCAAGGACCCCATCACTGCAAGTACCTGGAGCCATCCAGGTGACTCCAAGAGGGGCAGGGGATTGCCATTGGGAGGGGGTACTAGGGCCCATACGTAAGCAGCCACAGACAATCTCTAAACAAATGGCAGGCTGTGTTCTGATAAAACTTAATTTATGGACACTAAAACTTGAATTTTATATCACTTTTAATTGTCACCAAATAGTATTCTCTGGATTTTTTTTACCTCAACAATTAAATCTATTAAAACCATTCTTAGCTCGTGGACCATACAAAAATAGGTGGCAAGCCCACAGGTCAGAGTTGGCCGCCCCTGCATTGTGCCAACCACTTTCACATGTCATATTTAATGCTCACAACAACTGTGTGCATTAAGCATTGTTATCCCCATTTGTCAGATGAGGACACTGAGGCTCAGAAAGGTTAAATAACTCGTGCAATAAGGACAGGAGTTAGGACTCGAACTTGTCCCCAAGCCTGGTTACTTTCCTGAGAGGCGAAACTTAGTGAGTTTAAATTGTGGAGAAAGGAAAGGAAAAGGTGCTGGTGGAGGGGAAAGGAAGACCCTAATGCTTGGCGGCACTCTGGGCCCTGGGAGCATACAGGAGGGCGGGGAGAGGCTCTTTGTTTGAAAGGCCTGCACAGCGGGGGAGGGTGGCTGGTTTCCTGAGCTGTTCAGCAGACAGAGACCCAGATCCAGGACAGCTGGTGGCCTTGACATTGTTTTGCGTCTCCCAGGTTCTCTTAATTATAACCAGTTTGCCACCCTCAGCAATTCCTTGTTCTCCTTTGCTAATACCCATGAGTTGGAACCATGAGCCAGACTTCCAGCCAAATGTTTGGCTAAAATCACTTCCCTTTCCCATGTAGGGAGCCCCAGTCTCTTAGAAACTTGCTTTTCTTCTCAGTCCTATGAGGCGGGTTAGGCCCACCCTTTTGCATGCTGCCTTGCTTGGCTGAGATTTGCCATCCAAATCTCTTAGCAAAGGGGGAGACAGTACCTGCTTAACTTTTTCCAGCTCCTCACCATTCTGGCTGACTCTTAGGCTCAAGGAGATGGCCAAGAGTGGTCTTCTTGGTGCACATCACCATTTCTCCATTCCTGCCTTAGCTCTTTGCAACTTGAGCCCAAGACTTTGGAACAAGCTCTCTATATCAGAAACACTCTTTAGGCTGTCCCTGTCTATTTTGGGGGGTGACCGGGCCTGGAGGCTGGGGCTGAGGAAGGTGGTAGCATGAGGGGTTAGAGCAGTGGTCCCCAACCTTTTTTGGGGCATGGACCGGTTTAATGTCAGAAAGTATTTTCACGGGCCGGCCTTTAGGGTGGGACGGATAAATGCACAAAATAAAATTATGCGACCGGCGTAAAAAGTGGTATTTTTAAACATAATTGTCGAACTTACGAGACAAACGTCAAGAGTGAGTCTTAGACAGATGTAACAGAGGGAATCTGGTCATTTTTTTAAAATAAAACATCGTTCAGACTTAAATATAAATAAAATGGAAATAATATAAGTTATTTATTCTTTCTTTGCAGACCAGTACCAAATGGCCCACGGACCGGTACCGGTCCGTGGCCCAGGGGTTGAGGACCACTGGGTTAGAGAATGAATCAGGCTTGATATCACACCCTGTGTCAGTAACCTTGGCCAAGTGACCTAGCTTCACTTAGGAAACCTTGATTCCTCATCAAAGGAGCCTTGAGACTATGAACTTGGTACTCAAGGTCCTGGGATCAATGTATGTTCTACCATCACTAATTCCCAGACCTCAGGTGAGTTACTTTACCTTCCTAACCTCAGTTTACCCAGCTATAAAATAGGTGTAACAGTAGTTTCTCATAGAGTGTTGTGAAATTAAATAATATTATAATAAAGGTAAAGTGTTTAGCTCTGTCACCAGCATTTTAATGATTTTTATTAGTAAACTAAGGGTGATGTTACTTCTAACCACAAAGATCTGGAGAGGAGTCAGTATGTCAAGGGCCTGGTGCGTAGTCCTGACTTTGCAAACGGGAGTTGAATCACACGGTTCTTACCAGACCTCACAGGACCACCAAAAGCATGGGGGACCTCAGATGTGCTCTGCCTTTGGACTTGAGAACCCATTTATCAAACTCCAAGCACACAGTGCCCAAAGTAAGGGTAATCTCTCCCTAGAAAATAATTCCTGACCCAGTTCCTTGAAGTAATTAGTTTTCCCCAACTGTACCTACTGACCTTCACCTTCTGAGCAACATCTCTGTTGGATGAAAATACCCTTCTCTGCTGGCTGGAAGCCTACATATTACTTCAGGTCAGGAACAAATATAGAGAATTTGGATGTCTTCATATTTACCTTTTGGCCCCAGGTAGGCAAACAGGCAGGTTAAGCGCCCAGGCCCAGCTCGCAGAGGGAAGGAACCAGCAGCTCTCTGCCCGCTGGATTCCCCCTCTGCATAGACCCGGGACCCTGCCTCCTGCACCCTTGCTTTCTCTGCAGAAGCCATTCTGGCGCAGCCTTGCTCACCGGCGCCACCCAGTGGTAAGAATAGAGAACTGCGGGAAGAAGGTTGGATCTAAACCAGGGACTCTACACAACCCTCCAGGCCCTAAACTTAACCCAGGTCATTAAGCCAGGACTCTCACTCACCATGGCACCTAGAAACTCTCTGGTTTGCTAACTCTTCGGGAAGGTCAGTCCTCTGGGCTATGACTCCATGGGATCCAGGAACAAGAAGATCTTGTATAAGAGCATCCTTTTTCTGCTGATAGAAGGAACTTATTCCATCAGTGGGGAATGTAGCTGCCCCACCTCACCTTGACTCACCCCCAGAGACACCTGCTAGTGTAGGATGTCTCCCAAAGGCTTCTACCATGGACCAGAAGGACACTCAGTCCCCAAACAAAAAGGCCCTTCTCTTTGTTAACTACAAAATAAACATCTCCAGGCCCCGGGCTACTTGCCATACAAATGTTTATACCTTTGGAAAGAGAAAAAAGAGTCTCTTGCAAGTTCTCCCCAACCAGATGGGTGCCAAGTCAGTAATTAACCCTCAGCAAGTGGATGTCTGATCTTCCGCCAATGAGTCTGCAGTAGGTTAGTGGGGTGGCTGATGGGTGCTTATGCTATAGCTTTGCATTTGATGGGCCTATGAGGCCTTGGAATATTCTCTGGAAAGGACAGTTGCTGTATCTTTAAAACTCTGAATTAGGTACAAGGGACCTAACCCCAGAAAGCTTCTGGCTCCCCAGCACTCACTACAGGTGAAGGGTTGTAAGCAGCCGTAGCATTCAAACCACTCTGGGGGAAACCCCAGGTGATGGGTGTGCACACAGCTGGGAGGAGCCAGCCTTGCCACAGACTAACATTTGCTAAAGGGCAGGTAGTTGGTCTTATCAATGGCAAACATCTATTAAATGCCTAAGGACCAGGCTCCCTGCAAAACTGTACACACTGTGCATCATTTCATTTGACATTTCTACAACCCGGTGAGGTGAGAATGGTTATATTCACATTTTACAGATAAAGAAATTGAGTCTCAGAGAAATCAAGTCTGCTGCTGGCATCATTTAATTTCAGCTTGATAGACTCTACTCTTCAAGCAGAATGTGTTCCTTGCCTGTGGTCATCAAGCTGGTGAGTAATGGAAAAGCTAGGGCTGATACCCAGGGCTTTATGCCTTTAAAGTCAAATCCACCTGTCCCTTTCCATTTGTGTTCACAAACTCAAATGACAGTTACCACCTTTCAGACTTCCAGAAGCAATGACAAACCCAAAGAAGCTGACCTGTGGGAGATCAGTGCAAAGATCACAATCAGGTCTCTTTTTGGGTGTAGCCAGAGGGAGTGAGAGGGGCAACTGTCAGCTGCTTCTAGCTCTAGAATGCCATCAAGAGAGGCTGGGGGATCTGGACGGATATGCACCCTCCATCTTTCCAATGGGGAAACAAACCAAGAGAGAAGAATTCATGCCCAAGGCCCTACCATGATTTTGCCTCCACAGTCAGTGTGTTTTTCCATGGCTACATGTAGGACTAGAATGGAAAAATGGGAAGAAGCTGATCTTCCTGGAGTGTTCTCTGGGTCCTAGGTTGGGAGGAGAGCATCTTGTGGTTTCTATAGGTGGTTCTTGTTTATGCAATATCAGTCATGGATTACTTCCATCCTTAGCTCCACCATCTTGTGGATTTAAGGCACCTTTAGCATCACAAACAGGCAGAAGGGGTAAGGAGTGTGGGCAGAAAGAAGATCTCTAGGAGATTTTAGTGGTGTGAACTAAGAATGTACTCCTTTACCATAGTTGACTTCCTCCCACATCCAATTAGCTGTAACCAGTCACACTGGCTCACCTGGATGCAAGGGCCTCTGGGAAATGTAGTCTTATAAGCTAGGAGGTATGGGAAGTAAAATTGGTGAATCCATGGCATTGTCTCTGCCACACTATTCAAAAGCTCATAGTCAAGTTGTGTCAGGGTCTGAAGTACCTCAAGGTCAGAGAAACAGATGGTCACCTCTCCTGTGTGCCCTGACCAGAAATCGAACCCAGGATTTCCACACACCTGGTCAATGCACTACCACTGAGCCAACTAGCTAGGGCCTCACCATCTTAAAATTCTTAATAATTTTTGAAGAAGGGGGCCCACATTTTCATTTTGTATTGGACCCTACAAATTATGTAAACAGTTCTATGTCTGGAGATATGAGCATTGGTTCCAGATGACCCTGCCTCCAGGGTGTGGCGTGTTGCTGACAGGACTACTTTCTTGCCTGACGGGAGAGCAAGACACCGGGAAATGGATGTGGAAGAAGAGGAGTTGGGGTGGTTGGCTCAGGAGAAACTTGCGCCTTAATGCTCTCAGGTATAAATATTTAGGAGGAACTGGCTTCAGATTCTACTTACTCTAGGAGCTAGATTGGGAAGAAAAAGGTGCTTACTGGTGAGAGGTTTTTCAAAATGGAGAATGAGGAACTCTGAAAGAGGTGTGATGATGAGGATGACAGATAAGATGAAGTCCAGGAGCCCAGATGAGAAAATGGGGGCATTGGATTAAAAGTGGGAGAGAGATTAGACTAGGACACATTCCTCTTAACCTTAGGAGTCTCTACTTCTATATTCAAAGAGGCATTCAAGGGGGCCTGTACATTTTTTTTTAAAACAACCCTGATTGGAGACATTACAAGAGCAGGAAATAGATTAAGTAACCCAAATGGAAATGCTGTAGACATGGTAGTGGGGATCCTCTTCAAGTCAAGAACAGATTCAAACATGGCTGGCAAATTGATGGGACCATCCAAAGAGAATAAAGAACCTGGTACAATGAACTCAATCTAGTTATAAAACATAATTCCAAATAGTAGTGATTAATAATAGCACCTTGCAATTGTTTGTTAAGCCCATATTGTACCAGGCATTGTGCTACACACATGTATTAGTTAGCCTCTGCTGTGTAACAAATATCTCCAGAATTTAGCAGCTTAACACAATGAATATGTATTATTTACAGTTTTTCTGAGTCAGGGTTCAGGAGCAGTTTAGCTGAGTGGTGTTTTTTTAAAATTATTTTTATTTATTTATTCATTCATTTTTTTAGAGGGGGGAGAGAGAGAGAGAGAAAGGGGGGAGGAGCAGGAAGCTTCAACTCCCATATGTGCCTTGACCAGGCAAGCCCAGGGTTTTGAACTGGCAACCTCAGCATTCCAGGTCGATGCTTTATCCACTGTGCCACCATAGGTCAGGCTAGCTGAGTGGTTTTGGTTTAGACTCTTCCATGAGGTTATAATCAAGATGTTAGCCAGGGTGGCACTAATCTGAAGGTTTGACCAGGGCTGGAGGATCCATGTCCAAGATGGCACACTCACATAGCTGCAAGTCTATACTGGCTATTGACAGGTGACCTCAGTTCCTCACCACTTGAACCTCTCCAGTGGCTGCTTAAGCATCCTCAACACATGTTAGCTGGCTTTCACTGGAGCAAGTAATGCAAGAGAGAGGGAGATAGAATTCTCAGTGTTTTTTTTATCTGGGCCCTGGCCAAGTAGCTCAGTTGGTTAGAGGATTGACACTCCAATTTCAAGACTTACTATAAAGCTCCAGTAAACAAGACTATGTGGTATTGGGGAAAGAATAAACAAATAACTAAATGGTACAGAATAGAGAGCCAAGAAATAGACCCTCATAAATATAATTAACTGATCTTTGATTAAAAATAACAAAGGTAGGCCCTGACCAGTTGGCTCAGCGGTAGAGCATCTGCCCAGCATGTGGATGTCCCGGGTTCAATTCCCGGTCAGGACACATCAGAGAAGCACCCATCTGCTCCTCCACTCTTCCCTCTCTCCTTTCTCTCTATCTCTCTCTTCCCCTCCCACAGCCAAGGCTCCATTGAAGCAAAGTTGACCCTGGGAGCTGAGGATGGCTCCATGGCTTTCACCTCAGGCGCTAGAATTGCTCTGGTTGCAACAGAGCAATGGCCCAGATGGGCAGAGCATCACCCCCTAGTGGGCATGACAGATGGATCCCAGTTGGTCTTGTCTCTCTGCCTCCCTGCTTCTCACTTCAGAAAAATACAAAAAAAAAAAATAAAGGTAGGCCTGGCCTGGCCTGGTGCAGTGGATAGAGCTCCAACCTGGAATGCTGAGGTCGCCAGTTCAAAACAATGGGCTTGCCCAGTAAAGAAGCATATAACAAGTAAACAATGAACAACTTAAGTGAAGCAACTATAAGTTGATACTTCTCGTTCCCCCCTCCTCTCTCTCTAAAATCAATAAATAAATCTTGAAAAAATATCGTAATACAATGGAGAAAAAAATGTCAACCAATGGTGCTGAAACAACTGGATATCAACATGTGAAAGAAATGAATCTAAATATAGTCCTTACATCCTTCACAAAATTAACTCAAAATGGACCACAGACATAATGTAAAGTAAAAAATTCTAGAACTCCTAGGAGATAGCATAGGAGAAACCTAGGTGACCTTGTATATGGTAATGACTTTTTTAGATACAACACCAAACACAATCTATGACAGAAATCATAAATAAGCTGAAGTTCATTAAAATTAAGAACTTCTGCTCTGCAAAGACAATGTCAGGAGAATGAGAAGACAGGTCATAGACTAGGAGAAAGTATTTGCAAAAGACACATTTAATAAAAGACTGTTGGCCCTGGCCGGTTGGCTCAGTGGTAGAGCGTCGGCCTGGCGAGCAGAAGTCCTGGGTTCGATTCCCGGCCAGGGCACACAGGAGAGGCGCCCATCTGCTTCTCCACCCCTCCCCCTCTCCTTCCTCTCTGTCTCTCTCTTCTCCTCCCGCAGCCGAGGCTCCATTGGAGCAAAGATGGCCTGGGTGCTGGGGATGGCTCCTTGGCCTCTGCCTCAGGCGCTAGAGTGGCTCTGGTCGCAACAGAGCGACGCCCCGGAGGGGCAGAGCATTGCCCCCTGGTGGGCAGAGCGTCGCCCCCTGGTGGGCGTGCCGGGTGGATCCCGGTCGGGCGCATGCAGGAGTCTGTCTGACTGTCTCTCTCCGTTTCCAGCTTCAGAAAAGTACAAAAAATAAAATAAAAAATAAAAGACTATTATAGCCTGAGCTGTGGTGGTGCAGTGGATAAAGCGTCCACCTGGAAATGCTGAGGTCGCCAGTTCGAAACCCTGGGCTTGCCTGGTCAAGGCACATATGGGAGTTGATGCTTCCAGCTCCTCCCCCCTTCTCTCTCTCTGTCTCTCCCTCTCCTCTCTAAAATGAATAAATAAATAAAAATTAAAAAAAATAAAAATAAAAATAAAAACAAGCTATACTTTAAAAAAAAAAAAAAGACTATTATAAAAAAATATACAGCCTGACCATGCGGTAGTGCAATGGATAGAGTGTTGGACTGGGATGAGAAGGACTCAGGTTCAAAACCCCAAGGTTGCTGGCTTGATTGCAGGCTCATCTGGCTTGAGTGCAGGCTCACCACCTTGAGTGAGGGGTTGCTGGCTTGAGCCTGGATCATAGACATAACCCCATGGTCACTGGCTTGAGCCCAAAGGTCGCTGGCTTGAGCAAGGGGTTACTTTCTCTGCTGCAGCCCCTGGGTCAAGGCACATATGAAAAGGCAATCAATGAACGACCAAGGAGACTAAGGAGCCGCAACGAAGAATTGATGTTTCTCATCTCTCTTCCTTCCTGTTTGTCTGTCCCTATCTGTCCTCTCTCTGTCTCTGTCACATATATATATATATATATATATATATATATATATATATTACACAAACACACACACAAAGAATTCTTTAGCAACAGTAAAAAAACAATATAAAAAGTGGTCCAAAAACCTAAACATACACCTCGTCTAAGAAGACATACGAATGACAAATAAGCATATGAAAAGATGCTCCACATCATACACCATCAGGTAAGTGCAAATTAAAACAACCATGAGCGACCACTACATATCCATTACAATGAATCAAATCTGGAACGCTAATAACACCAAATACTGGCGAGGACATGGAGCCACAGGAATTCTCATTCATTGCTGGTGGTTACACAACGCAATATAACCACTTTGGAAGATAGTTTGGTGATTTCTTACACAACTAAACATACTCTTACTATATGATCCAGCAGTCATGGTCCTTGGTAGTTATCAAAAGAGATTAAAAACTTATGTACACAAAAACCTGCACACAAATCTTCACAGCAGCTTTATTCATAAATGCCAGAACTTGGAAGCAACCAAGATGTTCAGTGGGAGACTGGATAAGGGTGGTATACGCAGACAATGGAATATTATTCAGTACTAAAAAAAGAAATCGGCTACCAACCCATGAAAAGACATAGAGGAAACTTAAATTCATTTTATGAAATGAAAGAAATCATTCTGAAATGTCAACATACTGTATGATTCTAACTATATGACATCCTGGAAAAGGCAAAATTATGGAGACAGTAAAAAAGCTTAATGGTGTCTGGGGTTGGGGAAGGGAGGGAAGAATAGGTGGAACCCAGAGGATGGTGAGAATACTCTGTGGGACACTATGATAGTGGATACATGTCATTTTACATTTGCCCAAACCCATAGAATGTACAGAATAGTGAACTATAATATGAACTATGGGCTTTGGGTGATTATGTGTCAATGTAGTTTCATCAATTGCAACAAATGCACCACTGTGGTGGGAAATGTTGATTATGAGGGAGGCTGTACATGTGTAGGGGCCGGGGGTATATGGGAAATCTCTGTTTCTTCCTCTCAAGTTTGCTGTGAACCTAAAACTGCTCTAGAACTAAAAATAGGACATGGTCTCCGTCTCACAAAGCCTGTGGTCATGCATCCTGAGTGGGCCTGGCCTTCTGGAGGTCCCTTCTCTCACATCCACCACATTTAACTAGCCCCCACAGGCATCTGGGATGCCCCTAGACCTGGAGCCTGAGCCTTGGACTCCACTCGGTTTACCAGAGGTCCACAGTATGGAATCGATCATTAGCCTGGTTAATAACAACATAATTTTAGAGCCTGCCAAAGTTAGAGATGTCCATCTTCTCTTGACTCTTTAAATCACAATGGGATGGAACTTTCCAGAAATCAGAGACAAAGACTAAATGGTTTTTACTGGTTTTCTTCTTCCTTCCTTCCTTGCCCAAGACTGTGTTAAGCAGCTTTCAGACGTGACTAGTTCTGCTTCCTGCCCTCTGCTGGCAGTGGGATATCTTGAGACTTGTTTGGAGGTTCTAGCAGGGGAGTGCAGCTACTTGTATACCCTTGACCGAAGAACGGTCCTGTCCTCTAGCGGGGAAGGTCGTCCTCTTTGACCGAGCGCGCAGCTTTGGGAGGGACACACATGGAGCGGTGAGGGAGGAAGGGGACACCCGCTTAGCCAGCCAGATCAGCCGAATCAACCCTGGTGATCAATGGGGTGACAGATGTCGTAGACAGATCGCCCGTACATCCCACAGTGGGATTTCTTTAAAAGAGCAAGACAGGAATAGGCAGTGACGTAATTCTCCACAGCCATGCTCTGTGGCCACAACTGGTGACAGCTTCAAAGGACAGAGGGGATGTCTTTATTACCCCTCCTCTGACAGAAACGGTGAGCTCAGAACAGCCAGTCACAGCTGTCTGACTCACAGAGGTAGGTCATACCTTTCTTCCCTCATCTGGGACCTTCAGAAGTGAGTCTCGCTTTGTTCTATCATTGAAACAGCACACAGCAAGCCACAAATGCCAGGGCAGAGGGAGGGGCATCCCACAGAAATTCAGCACTGATTGCAATATGTCTTATCATCCAGAAGGTGCACATAAAGCCTTCTGTGGCTTGCTCAAGCTCAGTGGTCCCAGTCTTTCAGTTCCAAAAGGGGCCTGGCACTCAGTGATGTCAAAGGGCCATGGGCCCAGAGCAGGCTCTTCTGAGTGTCCCAGAACCAAGTTGCATATTGATGCCCTATTTGTAAATGTCCTTGTGCATATATTTCTCCAGGGGATCTCATAGGAAGGAGGATTTGGACATTCCTGGAGGTTCTAGCTGAATTTTTTCCCCCAAATAATTTTTACCAATTATAGTTGTTTTTTTATATTAATAGACTTAAAAATAAAACTTAAGATTATTTCAATAAATGCAGAAAAACATTAATTTGCAATTTAAAAAAATTTTTAAGCAAACCAGGAATCAAAGAGAACTAACTACCTTACCTAATAAAAGACATCTACCAAATAAAAGTTTTTAAAGCTACATAGCTAGCATCATTTTAATGGGGATAGACTAAATGATTTTCTCCTAAGATCATGAACAAGACAGGCCTCTTTATTCTCACCACTTCTATTTAGTATTGTACTGGAAGTTCTAACAAATATAATCAGGGAAGATAAAGAAATAAAAGGCATCCATATTTGGCTCTGGCCAGTTGGCTCAGTGGTAGAGTGTCAGCTCGGCATGTGGAAGTCCCAGGTTCGATTCCCGGGTCAGAGCACACAGGAGAAGTGCCCATCTGCTTCCCCCTCTCTATCTCTCTATCTCTCTTCCCCTCCGGCAGCCAAGGCTCTATTGCAACAAAGTTGGCCCCGGGGGAGGGGTTGAGGACAGCTCCATGGCCTCCACCTCAGGCGTCAGAATGGCTCTGGCTGCAACAGAGCAACGCCCCAGATGGGCAGAGCATCGCCCCCTGGTGGGCATGCTAGGTGCATCCCAGTCAGGCACATGCGGGAGTCTGTCTGACTGCCTTCCTGCTTCTAACTTTGGAAAAATACGGCCCTGGCCAGTTGGCTCAGCGGTAGAGCGTCGGCCTGGCGTGCGGGGGACCCGGGTTCGATTCTCGGCCAGGGCACATAGGAAAAGCGCCCATTTGCTTCTCCACCCCCACCCCCTCCTTCTTCTCTGTCTCTCTCTTCCCCTCCCGCAGCCAAGGCTCCATTGGAGCAAAGATGGCCCGGGCGCTGGGGATGGCTCCTTGGCCTCTGCCCCAGGCGCTAGAGTGGCTCTGGTCTCGGCAGAGCGACGCCCCAGAGGGGCAGAGCATTGCCCCCTGGTGGGCAGAGCATCGCCCCTGGTGGGCGTGCCGGGTAGATCCCGGTCGGGCGCATGCGGGAGTCTGTCTGACTGTCTCTCCCCGTTTCCAGCTTCAGAAAAAATACAAAAAAACAAAAAAAAACAAACAAAAAAAAGCATCCATATTTGAGGGAAAGAATAAAAACTGCCTTTACTTGCAAACAACATATCTATGTTGAATCTCTGATGAAATTTACCCCCCAAAAAGCTATTAGAACTAATAAATATAATAATGATGCAAAATACAAGATCACTATATAAAAAATCAATAGTATTACTATCAACAAAAATTGGAAAATTTTAAATTTAAATACTATTTATAATAGCATAAAGTATTTAAAAACAGGGATAAATACAACAGAAAGTATGAGATATACAAATATTGTGAGAAATTTAATAAGTCTAAATAAAAGGTATACCATGTTCATGGATTGAAAGATAACATTGTTAAGATGGCAGTTTTCCCTAAATCAAGCTATAGATTCAACAAAGTTCTAGTCAAAATCCTAGAAGGCATTTTTTTGTAGAAATTAATAATTTATTCTAAAATATATGTGCAAATGCAGAGGACATAGAATAGTCATTTAAAAACAGAGGATTTAAATACCTTACTTCAAGGCTTATTTATAAAGCTACAGCAATTAAGACCATCTGGCACTGGTGTAAAATAGACAAGTAGTTAATAGAACACAAGTCCAGCCTGACCAGGCAGTGGTGCAGTGGATAGAGCATCAGACTGGGATGTGGAGGACCCAGGTTCAAGACCCTGAGGTCACCAGCTTGAGCGCGGGCTTTGAACAAAGCTCACCAGCTTGGACCCAAGGTCGCTGGCTTGAGCAAGGGATTACTCGGCCTGCTGAAGGCCCACAGTCAAGGCACATATGAGAAAGCAATCAATGAACAATTAAGGTGTCACAACGGAAAACTGATGATTGATGCTTCTCGTCTCTCTCCATTCCTGTCTGTCCCTATCTATTCCTCTCTCTGACTCTCTGTCTCTATAAAAAAAAAAAAGAACACAACGAGTCCAGAAATAGGCCCGCATGTATATGGTCAATTGATTTTCAACAAATGGTGCTGAAACAATTATGATATGCTGACTAGTACCCTTCCTCCCTGCCCCCAAAAAAGATATATCCATATCCTAATTCTTGGGACCTGTGAACATTACCTTATTTGAAAAAATGGTCTTTGCAGGTGTAATTAAGTTAAGAATCTTGAAATGAGAAGGTCATCCTGGATTATCTGGGTGGTGTCTAAATTCAGTGACAAGTATTTTTTATAAGAGACACATAGAGGAGAGACACATGGGAAAAGCTGGTTTGAATTCAGAGTTAGAGATGCAAGTGATGTTACCACAGCCCAAGGAATGCCATGCAGCCACTAGAAACTAGAAGATGTGAGGAACAGATTTTCCCATAGAGCCTCCAAAGTGAGCAAAGCAGTGCCAACACCTCAATTTCAGATTTCAAACCACCAGACTGTGAGAAAATGAATTTCTGTGGTTTTAAGTCACCAAGTATGTGATAATTTGTTATGGCATCCTCAGGAAACACCCATATAAATTATTTTTTAAAGGATTTTGACCAACATCTTGCACTATATATAAAAATTAACTAAAAAATAGATTATAAACCTAAATGTGAAACCTAAAACTTTAAAATTTCTAGGAGAAAACGGGGGAAAATCTTGGTAGCTTTGGTTTAGGCAAAGATTTTTTAGCTATCACACCAAAAACATGATCCACAAATCAAATATCAATAACTGAACTTCTCCAAAATTAATATTCTTATATCTGCTTTTTAAAGACTGTTAAGAGCATAAGACAAGTCACAGATTTAAAGAAAATATTTGTAAATCTCATATCTGATAAAAGACTTGCATCCAGAATTTATAAAGGATGCTCAGCCTGACCTGTGGTGGCACAGTGGATAAAGCATCAACCTGGAATGCTGAGGTCGCCAGTTCAAAACCCTGGACTTGCCTGGTCATGGCACATACGGGAGTTGATGCTTCCTGCTCCTCCCCCTGTCCCTCTCTCTCTCTATCTCTATCTCTCTTTCTCCTCTCTCTCTCTCTCTCCCCCTCTCTAAAATGAACAAATAAAATCTTTTTAAAAAATGCTCAAAACTCAATAATATTAAAAACAACTTAATTTTTAAAAAGATAGACAACCATAAAACATGTATGGCCTGACCAGGCAGAGGCGTAGTAGAGTGTCAAACTGGGACATGGAGGACCCAGGTTTGAAACCCTGAGTTTGCCGGCTTGAGCGCAGGCTCATCTGGTTTGAGCAAGGCTCACCAGCTTGAGCCTAAGGTTGCTGGCTTGAGCAAGGGGTCACTCAGTCTGCTGTAGCTCCCCAGTCAAGGCACATATGAGAAAGCAGTCAATGAACAACTAAGGTGCCACAATGAAGAATTGATGCTTCTCATCTCTCTCCGTTCCTGTCTGTCACTATCTGTCTCTCTCTGTCTCTCCCTCTGTCACCAAAAAACAAAAACAAAAAACACATGTATGGATAAGTCGGTACATGAAAAGAAGCTCAACATCATCAATCATTAGGAAAATGCAAATTAAAACCACAGAGTGGCCCTGCACACCTATTAGAATGGCTAAAATTAATGACTGGCAATACCAAGTGTTGGTGAGGATAAAGAGCAATTAGAGCTCTCATAGACTGTTTTACAACTTCTCTGGAAAAGAGTCTGGCGGTTTCTTTAAAAGTTCATGTGCATCTACCCTATGACCTAGGAATTCCATACCTAGGTCTTTACCCAAGAGAAATTAAAATGTATGTCCACAGAAAAACTTGTGTGTAAATATTCATACAGCTTTATTCATAACAGCCCCAAACTGGAAACTACCATTTATATCATCAACAGATGAATGGATAAACAAGTGGTGGAATATACTTAGCAATAAAAGGGAATGAACTTTAACACTTAAAAAATAATAATGATAATAATTCAGTTTAAAAATGGGCAGCCTGAACTGTGGTGGCGCAGTGGAAAAAGCATCAATCTGGAGCGCTGAGGTCACCAGTTTGAAACGCTGGACTTGCCTGGTTGGGGCACATATGGGAGTTGATGCTTCCTGCTCCTCCCCCTGTCTCTCTCTCTCTCTCTCTCTCTCTCTCTCTCTGCCCTTGCCTCTCTAAAATAAATAAAAATTTTAAAAAGTGGGCAGATGGCCTGAATATTCTCCAAAGAGAACATACAGCCAGGAGACATATGAAAAGATGTTTGACATCAGAGAAATGCAATTTAAACCACAATGAGGTATCAGCTCACACTGGTCAGAATGGCACTCATCAATAAATAAATAAATGACAGCCTGACCTGTGGTGGCGCAGTGGATAAAGCATTGACCTGGAACGCTGAGGTTGCCGGTTCAAAACCCTGGGCTTGCCTGGTCAAGGCACATATGGGAGTTGATGCTTCCTGCCCCTCCCCCACTTCTCTCTCTCTCTCTCTCTCTCTCTCTCTCTCTCTCTCTCTGTCTCCCTTCTCTAAAATGAATAAATAAATAAAAATAATTTTAAAAAAATAAAAAATAAAAGACAAGTGTTGGGCAGGTGTGAAAGAAAAGGGAACCCTTCTGCTCTGCTGGTGGGAATGCAGATTGGTGCAGCCACTGTGGAAAACAGTATGGAGAGTCCTCAAAAAATTGAAAATAAAGCTGTCATATGACCCAGAAATTTTGGGTATTTATCCAGAGAAATCCAAAAACACTAATTTGAAAAGATATATGCACCCTATGTATACTGCGGTATTATTTACAATAGCCAAGCTACGGAAGCAACGTAGGTGTCCATCAACAGATGAGTGGATAAAGAAGATGTGGTCTATATATGCACAATGGAATATTACTCAGCAACAAAAGACAATGAAGTCTTGCCATCTGCAACAACGTGGATGGACACAGAGGGTATTATGCTAAGTGAAATAAATTAAAGAAAGACAAATACCATATGGTTTCACTAATATTGTGGAATCTTAAAAAACAAAACAAATGAATAAACAAAACAAAACAGAAACTGACCCACGGATATGGAGAACCAGCTGATGTTTGCTAAAGAGGAGGGGGCTGGGGGATGAGTAAGATTTTTGAATTAATTATTTTTGAGAAGGAAAAAAAGATCTAGGTTCTCATTTTAAAAAAAAACAAACTACTGGGCCTGACCAGGCGGTGGCGCAGTGGATAGAGCGTCGGACTGGGATGCGGAAGTACCCAGGTTCGAGACCCCAGAGGTCGCGCGCGGGCTCATCTGGCTTGAGCAAAGAGCTCGCCAGCTTGGACCCAAGGTCGCTGGCTCCAGCAGGGGGTTACTCGGTCTGCTGAAGGCCCGGGATCAGGGCACGTGTGAGAAAGCAATCAATGAACAACTAAGAAGTCGCAACGCGCAACGAGAAACTGATGATTGATGCTTCTCATCTCTCTCTGTCCCTATCTCTGCCTCTGTAAAAAAAAAAAAAAAAAAAAAAAACAAAAAACTATTGGTATATACACAATGGGTGAATCTTAAAAATAATTACATACAGTAAAAGAAGCCAGATCAAAAAAGAGTACAGATAGTATAATTCATTTATATAAAATTCTATAAAATGCAAAATAACTATAGTGACAGACAGCAGATCAGTGGATGCCTGGGGAGATAGGGATGAGGGGACAAAAGATTATGAAGGGCACAACGAAACTTGGGGATTAGGAAGATAGATTCATTATCTTGATTGTGAAGGTGGTTTTCCAGGTATAGAATATGATCAAATTGGACATTCTGGGCACAGTTTATGTCAATTATACCTCATTAAAACAGTTTAAAGTAAATAATGGCATATGATATATGGCATAATATAAATTTTAAAATAAAGAAATGCTCTGCTCAGAGTTGGAGGCCTTCTCTTCTGTCTTAAATGGGGCGTCAGCAGGCAAAGTCAGGTCATCTGACCCAGAGCCTGTGCCCTCAGCTGTCTTCCACCTCAAATTTGTACCAAGGATGATCCTTTTTGGGGTCTTCTTTTTTTTTAATTTTTTAATTTTTTTACAGAGACAGAGAGAATCAGAGAGAGGGATAGATAGGGATAGACAGGAACAGAGAGAGATGAGAAGCATCAATCATTAGTTTTTCATTGCAACCCCTTAGTTGTTTATTGATTGCTTTCTCATATGTGCCTTGACCGTGGGCCTTCAGCAGACCCAGTAACCCCTTGCTCGAGCCGGTGACCAAGCTGGCAACCTCGGGGTCTCCAAGCTGGTGAGCTTTGCTCAAACCAGATGAGCCTGTGCTCAAGCTGGCAACCTCGGGGTCTCGAACCTGGGTCCACCACATCCCAGTCTGACGCTCTATCCACTGTGCCATCGCCTGGTCAGGCCTTTTTGGGGTCTTAACAGAGCCTGGTCAGGCCTTTTTGGGGTCTTCTCCTAGGTGCAGCACAGCACCCAAAATGCATGAGCCTTGTGAAGCTTTTATGATGCTTCATATTTGTTTATTATGAGAATGGTCATTTTTCTTTTCTTGTCCCATGTGCCTCAGTCACTATAAGGTCCTTGAGAACAGCTCCTTGCTTCTATAACAGTATATTCCTACCTCAGGGCCTTTGCACAGGTCATTTCATCACCCAGAGCCACCAGTGTCTTCACTCTTTACCAGTTAATTCCCCTCATCCTTCAGCTTCCAATTTACAAAGATTTTCTTCAACCTGCACCACTGACCCCCACCAAGCCCATTTACATATAAAGTAGGTCTCTGGTATTCTGATTCCCTGCCTCATTCTTTCGCATCATTTCCTTATCACATTGTGCAGTTACAGTGATCTGAATGTGGGTTTATTTGTGGTCTGTCTTTACAGCTGGGCATGTATGTTTCTGCATTGCCAACACCGAACCTGAACTTGGGCTCCAAGTGCTCACTCAGCAAGCTTGTGTAGAACGCAAGAGGACATGATCTGTGCAGTGTCTAATTCAAGTCTGCCACGTTCCACCCAGAAGGCAAAATTCAGAGTTGACATTAATTCAGACCCCACATACATGATTCTTACCGAGCAAGGCATCAAGACAATCCAACCCTTTGTCAGAACTGTGGGAGTCTTAGTTATGCGTAGAAAAAAGCCAGTCTAAAATCAGTCGCTTTTTGAAACCATTAGCTCAAGAAATTAAGGATTCTGTCAGCGTGCCCTGAATTTCTGGGCCCAGCAATTAATTCCTTCTAGATTAAAGGATTGTTGTGTTTCTGATACATTATTATGCAGAGTGGGCTTGCTATGCATTTTAAAACTTTAACGAGGATCCTCATTAACTGGGACCTTTTATCTGTGTGCAACTTCTCGAAGAGGCCAGTAGCTAGAAAGTGAGCTGGCACATCCAAAAAAAAAAATTCCAGGGGGCTTCCTGATGCACATTCAGTTCGGGCAGCTGTCCTCCCTCCTAATGGCAATAGAGCCATTGACTCATAACCCGCTGGGCGCAGGCTGGACGTTGTGCATCACCCCACTGAATCCTGGCCCACCCCATCAGGTGGCCACAGCTATTATTATCTCCAGCTGACAGGTGAACACTGAGCTAGTGAGGGGAGGTGAGTCACCCTGCTCAGGTCAGGGGTGGCCCGCATCTAGCTGATTCCACTTACATGAGGAAACTAGAATAGTCATGTTCATAGAGACAGAGAAATGGTGGTTGCCAGCGCTGGGGGAGGGGGAAATGGGGAGTTAGTGTTACACGGGGACACAGTTTCAGTTGTGTAGGAGGAAGAGCATTCTGATGATGATGGTGGTAATATTTCACAACAATGTGACTATACTTAATGCCACCGATCTGCACATTTTAAAATAGTTAAAACGGTCAATTTAATGTTACATGTATTTTATTAGTACAGTTTTTCAAAGAGAATAATAAAAATTATGTAAAGTTTTCCTTCATCAGGGATCCCATTTGCGATATCTCATTGCATCCTGGCAGCAACATTTGGAGATAAATTCTACTCTTGTCTTCATTATATAGGTAAGAAAACCAAGATGAGTGGAGAGACATGAGTGGCCTGATGTCACCCAGCAAGTAAGTGGCAGGGCCAGGGTCCAACCCAGGGCCTGACCACAGGGCCTGCTGTCTCTCCACTCGAGGCCCAGGCCACAAAGGGAGCCATCCCCTCCCTGACCATTTTCCACAATTCTGCTCAGATTTCCCTGCCAAGGGACAGCAAACAGGATCCAGATGGCGGTTCCACCGCTGACCAAGATGGAGCTGAACTTGAAACCCCTCTGCCAGGATTTCCAAATGCATCCCAGACTTCTGTCCTGGAAGTGTCTGGTACCCTCCTGCTAGAGCAGTGTGGGGCAGAGAGGTGGCCAAGCCTGGCCACAGTCTAAACAATGACGGTTGGAGGGTAGCATTGGTGGTGGCACCAGCCCCCAGGTAGTCCCTCAGGCCCTGGAATGCCCAGTTTCCTCCCATGGTGAGATTCATCTTATTCTTGCCTGTATTAGTGTTTTGGGGTTGCCGTAACAAGGTAACACAAACTGAGTGCTTAAACAACAGAAATGTATTGTCTCACAGTTCAGGAGGCGGGCCATCTGAAATCAAGGTGTCAGCTAGATTGGTTCCTTCTAAGGGTGATAAGGGAGGATTGGTTCCATGTTTCTCTCCTAGCCTCTGGTGTCCTCATGTGGTCCTTGGCTTGCATCTCTCTCTGTGTCCAAATTTCCCCTTTCATAAAGACACAATCATATTAGATTAGAGCCCACATGACCTCATGGCCTCATCTTAACTTGATCATTTGCAAAGACTATTTCTAAATAAGAAGCACCCAGGATGAGGACTTCAACCTCTTGGGGGGGACACAATTCAACCCACAACTCTGTTTCATGATGCTGCTACTCCTCTCTGCCTCCTAGGAGACCAGTGGGGAAGGCTCTGAGTGTCAGGGATGTTTGCAAAGTGAAATGATGTTTCCCATACTCTCTAAGGTTTTATGAATTTATAACCATTGCCATCGTGGACTGAATGCTTGCTGTGCGCCAGGCACTGGGCATACATTCTCCCGGGTCCTTGGCTGCAGGGCAGCTGTTAACGTCTCTCTTTACAGGTGAGACACAGCTCACAGTTGGAGGAATGAGGCTGAAATTATT
This sequence comes from Saccopteryx bilineata, assembly GCF_036850765.1. NCBI lineage: Eukaryota > Metazoa > Chordata > Mammalia > Chiroptera > Emballonuridae > Saccopteryx > Saccopteryx bilineata. The sequence continues at coordinate 258,059,738 of NC_089491.1, read as the reverse complement.
GCAGTTAGAGTAAAAGGCCATGCTTGGGAATTCAGGCAGGAGAGATGTATGGGAAGAGGTTTATTTTTACCACCTAAAAAATGCCTAGAATCTGGTAACTTCTCTCCATCCCCCTGGTGACTTCCTGCATTAGTGTCCTGGGGCTGTCATAACGAATTACCACAAACTTGGTGGCTTAAAACAACAGAAATTTCTTCTCCTATACTTCTGGAAGCCAGAAATCTGAAGTCAAGATATCAGCAGGACCGAGCCCCCTTTGAAGGCTCCAGGAGAGGATCCTTCCTTGCCTGTTGCAGCTTTTGAGGGCTCCAGGTATTTCTCTCTTTGGGGCTGCACCACTCCAATCTCTGCCTCTGTCTTCACGTGGCCTTCTCTGTCGCTCCTCTAGGTGTCTTTTTATGGAGATTTTTTTGTCATTGGGTTGAGGGCTCACCCAGGTAATCCAGGATGATCTCATCTCAAGATCCTTAATTACATCTGAAAAGATTCTTTTTCCAAATAAGGACACATTCATAGATTCCAGAACATGGATATATCTTTTGGGGACCACCATTCAACCTCTCTGTATAGTCCCTGCCACTGTCAGGCAAGCTGGGCCACTGCAACTACCCCTGTTTCCTGGCCTCCAGTCCTGTGGCCAGAGGCATCTTTCTTTCTTTTACTTAGAAATTAAATTTAATGGGGTGACACTGATCAATAAAAGTACACAGGTGTCAGGTAAACATCTCTACAGCATTTGAAGTGTTAATTGCATTGTGTGCCCATCACCCAAAGTCAAACCCTTTTCTGTCATCATCTATTTGTCCCTCTCTACTCTCCTTTCAAAAGGCATGTTTCAAAAGTAGACACATGTTCCTTCCTCCTTAAAGTCTCACAGTGGTTCCCAGGGCCTCAGGAAGCAGCCCAGACTTGGCCTGCAAAAGCTCGCATGGCCTGGCTCTGCTGGTCTCTCTGTTCTCCTCCCCCTTGTTTCCTGCAGGGGTGCAAGCCTGCTCTTGCCTTCAGGCCGCCCCCATGCTGGTCCTGCTGTTCCCTCTACCTAGAACTCTGCTTCTGGGTTTCACCTGGATGGCTTGCTCATCTGACAAGCCATAAGTTAGACACCCCTTTTCTTCCCCATCCTTGCCAACCCAGGCCAAGCTGGGGCCTGGGCTCCTGCAGCCCCTGGGCTGTCAATGTCATGAGTTATTGAAGTGGATTATATTGTGGGTTCACCTGTCTTTGCTCTCTGGACTAGAAGCTCAGCCAGGGCAGGGACCCTGTCTTCAGGTCCATCTTGTTCACCACAGAATGGCCACCATCCACGGCAGGGCACAACTGGTGTCTTGTAGTATGTCTTGGGGAAAGGGGGGGTGCAGGAAGGTCAAACATGGCTGAACCTTTCCTTCCGCCTCCCACCCCTGCCCATCGTCCTTCCTCAGAGTCTTGGGGAACACTTTTTCTCACCTTTAAAATCTCAAGTTCTGGCCTGACCAGGCAGTGGCACAGTGGGTAGAGCGTCGGACTGGGATGCGAAGGACCCAGGTTCAAGACCCCAAGGTCGCCAGCTTGAGCACGGGCTCATCTGGTTTGAGCAAAGCTCACCAGCTTGGACCCAAGGTCGCTGGCTCAAGCAAGGGGTTACTCAATCTGCTGTAGCCCCACAGTCAAGGCACATATGAGAAAGCAATCAATGAACAACTGAGGTGTCACAATGAAAAACTAATGATTGATGCTTCTCATCTCTCTTCGTTCCTGTCTGTCTGTCCCTATCTATCCCTCTCTCTGACTCTCTCTCTGTCTCTGTAATAAATAAATAAATAAATAAATAAATAAATAAATAAATAAAATCTCAAGTTCTGGTTGACTCTATGTTGTGTCTTACAGATAACAGCTTTATTGAGATATAATTTACTTGCCACACTATTTAAAGTGTTTGAGTCAATAATTTTTAGTGTATTTGGACTGAGCAACCATCACTACAGTCAACTTTAGAACATTTTCATCATCTCAAAAAGAAATCCTGTGTGTGTTAGCAGTCACTTCCCATTTCCCTCCAACTATACCCTCTTCACGAGCCCTGGGCAGCCACTAATCTGCTTTCTATCTCTACAGGTTTCCCTGTTCTGGACAATTCATATGAATGGATTGGTGCACTCTGTAGCCTTTTGTGATCAGCCCCTTTCACTTAACATAATGTGTTTGCGATTCATCCACATTGTGGCATATAGCAGTACTTTACTCCTTTTCATGGCTGAATAATAGTCCACTGTATGGATAGACCACATTTTATTTATCCATTGATCAGTTGATGGACATTTGGCTGTTTCTATTTTCTGGCTATGTTGAATAATGCTGCTATGTCACATGCAAGTTTTTGTGTGAGTATATGTTTTTACTTCTCGGGTATATACCTTGAAGTAGTGAATGTGTTTTTAAATTTTAAATTTAAAAAATATTATGTTTTAAGTTACAAACCCAATGCATTAGAGATCACCAAAGCTACAAATTAAAAATAAGAAATTATAGACACACCCATAATTCTCACCAACAAAGATACCTGGTATGTGACCCTGCAAATGTCCCTTTGCACGTGTTTACTTACATGGAGTGTGAACAGGCAGTAGTGTGTGTGTGGAAACTGACAACTCCCTACCCTTGCAGAAGACAGCCTGTGTCTGGCTCCCTCTGATCCCTCATATGATTGTCAATAAAGAACCATTCAGTACAGATTAGAAATAAAACCAGCTTTGACTTCAAAGGACAAAGAGTAAGAGAAAGAAAAATTTTCATGTGCCCGGAGATGGGGAAAAGATTTATAAGGGGGTGGAACCTCTTTTTTTATGGCAAAAACAACAACAACAAAAAACTCCCTGACCAGGTAGCTCAGTTGGTTACGGCATCATCCCAATACACCAAGGTTGCAGGTTTGATACCTGGTCAGGGCACATATGAGAATCAATCAATGATGCACAAATAAACAAAACAATAAATCGACATTTCACTCTCTCCCTCTCTCTTCCTTCCTCTCTGTCTCTCTGTCTTTCTGTCTCTCTCCCCGTTCCTCTGTCTCTAAAATCAATAAATAAAAATTAAAAAAAAAAGTCAACACTAAAAAGAAAGGAGGCAAAAACCTCACACAAAAACTAGGTGAATTATTATATCAAGGTGAATGGATTACAAGTGATTTCTTTAAAAAAATTTTTAATAATATTATATTATTATAATGTTTTACCACTAAAAAGAGTAAAAAGCCTTTGAGGGATTACTGATGAAAAAGAACGATTTTATAAAACTCAGCAATTCTTAAGAAGAATGCAGCCAAAAAGGGTTCTCTTGCTTCTTTAAAGTTTCTTCCAAGAACCGGCTCACTGAGACAGAGGCCAAGCGAGCAGACAGCTACAGATCTGAGCAAAGCTGTGAACATCTCGACAGCAAGGACAAGAGTGGCTTATGAACACAAAGTAAAGAGCCGATTTAAAAAAAAGAAATAAATTAAATTTAAAAAGGTGTTGCAGATTTCTCTTTTTAAAACTATTGTAAAAAATATATAGAAATTCTTAACCATTCATGACCAGTAAGAAAGGCTGTTTGCTTTAAGTATCTTGCTGCCTATCCATTCCCAAATTATATGTTCTTTATTGCAGAAATCATTATTATAAGCATCCCTTCTTAAACAGTAATTAGTAACTCTAATATTTATGTGCAAATGTTCTGAAGAGTCCTACTTATTCTAAAAAGTACCATTAAATAGAAACACATACTTGTCTACTCAGCACAGTCTAGATGCCTGGCTTGAAAGCTGCTATTTTCTACTCATTCACCTGGGCAGACATTTCTAATTGATCACAGCACTCATTTCCACCATTCTGAAGATTGTCTCTGTATCCTCGTTTATTTCTTCTCAAAAGGCAGCTTCTAGGAGTGGATCAGAGGAGGCCAAAAAAATAAATAATAAGTAAGTAAGTAAATCTTATTTCTATGCCGGTACAAGTACAAGACGCCACCTAGTGGCGGATCTTTCTAATTGCAGGCAGAGTACCTATAAAGAAGAACGATTTCCTGGGCTACCAAAACCAAAAACGACAGTAAATGAACGATTCTGTATGGTTTTGCATAAATACAGTAGCCCTCCTAGGGAAGAGTTTTGAATTTCAACATGAGTTTTCTTTGCTTTATCCCAAGAGATTGGCCAACAGAAGCATTTCAGGCAACAATTAGTAGTAACAAAGGACCTTTAGGAACCCCCAGATCATTACCCATTATTCTACTCACCAAAGACCAACCCTTTTGTCTGTCCCAGGACTTGGCAGCCCAGGCTGTGAAGACTTCTCATTTTTTCAACTATATGTAACATTCTTTGGACTCAATATGGGTACGTTTTTTTTCTGAGCAATATGTACTGTGTTCTGGACAAGGAGCTCATTTATATGTTCCCCACAGCAACCTGCCCTGAGACGAGTGCTGCTATCCCCATTTTCCAGGTGGGAACACTGAGGCTCAGAGAGGGGAAGCAACTTGGTCAAGGTCACAGAGTGAGGAAGACATAGGTAGGACTGAAACCTCCTCCTGGCCAAACTGAAGCCACAGAACTCACAATGTTAGCCCAATGTTGGGCCCCTTTTTTCATGTTGGAGGAGCCCAAGGCAGGACAGCTGTACTCCTAGGAACGTACCACCAGGGCTGGGCCCAAGCCTCCCAGGGGCCAACAGGCCCCTGTCAGGAGGAAATAGGCACAATGCAGGGTCCCAGGGCCAGTTCTGGACCTGAACTATCCTGACCACCTGCTCTAGGGTGCTGCAGCCACTCTACTATTGCTAGCTGTGCAGTTTATCGACCTCCCTGGCCTCTCTTTCTGGGCAAAATACATCTGCATGGATGGCTGTGCTAATGCATGCAGTCTGCAGTTGCATGTTTAAGGCTCAGGGCTGTCCCAGTAGGAAACAGGTCAATACTGGCCCCTTCTCCACGGTCTGTCTTCCTCTGGCCACTCTTCTCTCAGCGTCTCTCTCTGCCTGTGTAACTACTCTGAACAGCTCTCTCTCCAACTCAGGCTCAAGCTGTGTTGATGTTAGGGTTCAGTCCCCCTGTTTTTCTCTGTGTTCATCTCTCTGTCTCTGACATTTATTCTCTCTCTCTCTGTTATCTCTCTTTCACATTCAGTTTTCCTTTCTCCCTCCCTCCTTTTCTATCTCTCTCTCTCTCTCTCTCTCTGCCTTTTTTTGCCCTCCTCTTCTCTGTCTCTGTCTTTCCTCCTTATCTCTGTCTCTTCCTCCTTCCCTGGAATGAAAGGAGGACCCAGCTGATCTCAGCTTCTCTGGCTTCAGCTTGCAGACATGAGGGTGGGAGGCAGCTCTGGCTGTCTGCAGCCTAGCTCCTGGGGCAGGCCCTTGCCACTGGCCAGGGCCCCCACCTCCCCATCACCTCCCTGAACAGCCTCCATTCGGGTGTGTCCTGAGCAACCAGGAACCCTGGGCCAGTTCTGCTGAGGACAGGGACCAGGGTTTTTTCCAAGGTATGCCTGATTCAGAGGTATTCCTCCTGATCAGACCCTGGGCCTTATAGACCCTCTGCCTGCCCAGAGGCAGAAATCTGAGTAGAAACCTCACCCCAGCACCTAGGGGCCCTCAAAGGCTGCAGGCAGTGGAAATGAAATTGTAAGAGCTGCCATTTTATATGTGCACACACACGTATTTAATTCTTAGGGCAAATAATTCACATAAAAACTAATACCCTCGCCTGACCAGGCGGTTGCGCAGTGGTTAGAGCGTTGGACTGGGATGCGGAAGGACCCAGGTTCGAGACCCCGAGGTTGCCAGCTTGAGTGTGAGCTCATCTGGCTTGAGCAAAAAAAAAAAAAAAGCTCACCAGCTTGGACCCAAGGTCACTGGTTTGAGCAAGGGATTACTCGGTCTGCTGAAGGCCCGCAGTCAAGGCACATATGAGAAAGCAATCAATGAACAACTAAGGCACCGCAACGAAAAACTGATGATTGATGCTTCTCATCTCTCCATTCCTGTCTGTCTTTCCCTATCTATCACTCTCTCTCTCTCTCTCTCTCTGTTCCTGTAAAAAAAACAACAACAAAAAAAAAACCTAACACCCTCAGTCCAGCAGTTCATCTTCCCAAAGCAGCCAGTTATGAGTTTCTTGAATTCTTCTAGAGACAGTGAGTGCATGATTCAAGTGTTTGTGGGTGTATATTCCTGCAATTTCTCCGCAAATAGCAGCATCCTTTACACACAGGGGCACTTGCTTTTTTCACTTTAACAATTGATCTTGGAAATTGTTCCATAACAAAACACTGAGCTCTACCTCATCTTTATAAACACATTTCGTATACCACAAAATTCATCCTTTAACATGGACAGGGAGAGAGAGAGAGAAGCATCAACTCGTTCCACTTAGTTGTTCCATTTAGTCGTGCACTCATTGGTTGCTTCTCATATGTGCCCTGACCGGGAATCAAACCCGCATCCTTGGTGTGCTGGGATGATGCTCTAGCCACTGAGAAACCCAGCCAGGGCCTCTTTTATGGCTTCTGGTGTATATATCTTTCCTAAAACTCTTAGAAAAATTCCAAAAAGGACCCAGCATCTATCCCTTGTATGATCCATCAGGGGAACCAGACAAATCAACAACAGATGGTGGCAGCATAGAATGCTGCAGGTGGGGAAGCCCAGTGGACACATGGCCCAGTCTAGGGGTGTGGGGGCAATGTCTGAGCTGAGACTGAAGGCTGAGTGGGCACTGGCAGGCAGAGAGGACAGGAAAGGAAAGCCCGGAGGCCAATTGGAGAGCACAGGGTAGGCTGGGGAACTGAGAGATGTTTGATGTCCAAGATCTAGAAGAGAGGGAGAGTGAGCAGGCTCGGCCACATTCAGTTCCTAACCTGAGAGCAGCAGGGAGGCTGAAGTTTTCCGTCTTAGGGTTCCTTGGGAAGATCCTAAAGTACTGGAGCCATCAGAGAGGAGGTGAGAGGCCACCAAGGAGACTAAGGCCACATCCATGGAAACTGGATGGGACGGAGCCAAGGAATAGGCAGAGAGAGAGGATCCAGGCTCAGCCCTGCAGGGCTGGACGGGAGGGCGGGGCAGGGAGAGCCTGGAGTCCAGGTGCCTGAGAAATACACATCGCCCATGAGGCTGTCCATCCACTTAAGAGTCCCCGGGCCAAGCTGCAGGCTAGGAATCTATTTCTCCAGTGGCTCCGTCTGCCAAACAGGGCTGCCCATTCATAATTTATACCAGCTGCAGGCAGTTCAGAGCCCACTGCTCAGCCAGTGCCAGTCATGGGTGGGAGAGGAAGGACTGGCTCCCCATCCTTGGGCTGTGGGGGTGCAGGTCTGGGGGAGGCCGGAGCCCAGGGGGTGCAGAGGGATGGATGAGGTCCCTGGTGTGGTGCTGGGTTGACATGCTGGTCCCTCCACTTAACTCCCACAGGAGCTGAGACCAATACCCTGGGGTCCTCTTCCAGAAACATCCTTCTCTCTGTGTCTGTCTGCCTATCTCTTTTCCGGTCTCTCTTACTCTCAGTATCTTTCCATCTGTCTCCTTCTACATCTCTCTGGCCCACTTGTCTCTCTCTGTCTCTGGTTTGCTGGCTCTCATTCTCTGAATATCTCTGTGTGTGTGTCTCTCCCTGACTCTTCATCTTCTACTCCTCTCAGAATCACTTCCTCAGAGGTAAGAACCATTTATACTGGGGGTGTCAAGTGGGACAGACCCACGTGCTCCTGGCCCAGCAGGCACCTCCTGACGGGCAGGTCAGGTGGGCTACCCCAAGGTCTCCACTCTGAGTGGCTTCTCTTGCCTGCCCTTCACACACGCCAGATCCTCCAGTGGTTTGCAACTGCTGGCCTGCAAAAGAGTTAACAATTATGGAGTCATACAACATCAGGGTGGTTAACTCTTTCGCAGACCGGCACAAAATTTCTAGTGGACAGACTCGTGTCCGTGGACTGGCTGTTGAAAAACTGGTCTAACCCACAGGGACTAGTGCCCTGCCCTGTCATCCTCCCCCAACACCAGGATTCCGGAGGAGGGCAGGAAGGCCCTCTCAGAGCCCTAATTTATGATTTCCCGGGTGCTTCCTTCCTCCCATCACTCCCTTTCAGCCCAGTCCCAGCTCCGCGAGGAAGGACTGAGCTGGGTGAGAAGAGCAGCTCCATGGAGCATAAATAAGTTGGCCTGGCAGCTGCAGGCTCTCTGGGCCCCCAGCACCCCTGCTCTGGCCCAACAGGGTGCCCCCTACTCTGCGAACAAGGGGCAGCAGGGCCAGGCCTCCAGATCAAAGGCACAGAAAGAGGGCATTGTTCCCCAACCTGGAAGCTTGAGGAAAGCCCCGCCCTCCAGCCAGTCCCTTTGTCTGGGCAGAGGCTTTGAAGGCCACTGACTGTTTCGTGGCCCCTTCTCTTTCATGACATCCAGGGCTGCCACCACGGGCTCTAGGCAAAGCTCCACACCCTTGGGCTGCTTCCTCACCTATAGAATGGGCACAACATGGGTGCAAATCAGGTGAAGTACCCCAGCTCACACAAGCTGGTGTATGAACAGGGCTGACATGGGCCCCCCAAGCTGGAGAGGCCATCCTGTGGGACACAGGCAGAGGAAGGAGGCACTTAGTGCAGGCCCATGGGAAGTGACAGGAAAAGGAGGCTGTGACCAGGTTTGTTTGCTGTGGGAGAACAGCATTTCCTGTTTGGACTAGGCCAGGGTGGATGTGTCAGTGAATCCATACCAGAAGGCCTGCTGAGGAGGATGTGTGTGTGCGCGCACACACATACACACACACATTTGCGTCCATGTCCCTGTGTGGTCCGTGTGTTTTCTCTCACCTCATCAGCTCCCAGATGGGAATCTAAATCTGAGCTGAGTTATCATTTTGTCCCCCAAAAAAGTCCCCCTGCGGGGCTCAGGCAGAGGATGGCGGTGTGGCCTGATAGGTAACCATAACTCACCAGCTGTGGACTGGGATGAGCCCCACACCTGGGGATAATAAGATGGCCCCCGGGGTGGTGGAGCGGAGGGCAGGAGACAATGTAAGCAAAATGCTTAGCACAGCGCCTGGCACAGTCAGAGCTCCGAACGGAAGCTGCTGTCCTTACTCTGGCGGCTGTGGTCTGGTGTTGGCAGCAGAGAGGACCAGCCCCCAGGAAGGAGGCCCTGCCCACAGGGACAGGCCTGAGATCTCAAGCCCGAGGCCCCTCTCCTCCCTGTCTCAGCAAATACTGAAACCTCAAATGACCAAGACCCAGGTCCCCTTGGCATTTCCTGCATTTCCTTCTCAGGGTGGAAAAGAGGACCAGAAAACAGGCTGATATTCACCAGGAAAATGCACCTTTAAAAGGAGGGTTTGGGCTGTGCCCTTAGGGAAACCCAAAGCCTTCATATTTTCCCAGACAGATCTTAAAAAGGTCCTATGAGTTTTGTTTTGTTTTGTTTTTCCCATAAGGAAATGAGGCTCCGAGAGGGAAGGTGTCTTGTCCCAGGTCACACAGGAATTAACATCTAGGTCTATGGAGGTTTGAGCCTTATCACTAACCCAGGCATTACCTCATCATGGAATGTGACTATACTCATAAATAAGCGCCCTAGACAAAGGGATCCCAGCTGCAGTAAAGACAAGATCCTCTCTTGTCAAAATGTTGATAGCAGCTTTTGCTGAGAAGGTCCCTTGATAGAGAAATTCCACAGTGGCCTGGAGCTCCCATGGGTTTGCTGGTAAAGGAATGTGCACCCCATTAATCACAGGGACATCTCAGACATGTTCCAAACAGACCTGGTGGTGCCTCCTCATTCTGGGGTGCCCATCAGGGGTCGCAGTCACCTCAGAGGCCTCTAAGACCTTCCGCAGGGCAGAAGCCACTGCTCAGGTTTTCTCCTTTTTAAAGAGCTGCATGCTCCTCAAAGTGCCCTTTGGAAAGATGGCTTTTGATCCTGGCCACTTGACCAGGCTGAAGGTGGCCCTGGGAGCCTCTCAGAAGATAGCCCCTTAAAAAGGACAAGTCATCCAAGGGATTAAGTCACTGATCTAGATGTGCCAAAAAGGTGGGATAGCCTGACCAGGTGGTGGCGCAGTGGATAGAGCGTTGCTCTGGGATGCAGAAGACCCAGGTTCGAGACCCCGAGGTCACCAGTTTGAGTGCAGGCTCATCTGACTTGAGCAAAAAGCTCACCAGCTTGAGCCCAAGGTCACTGGCTCGAGCAAGGGGTTACTCAGTCTGCTGAAGGCCCACGGTCAAGGCACATATGAGAAAGCAATCAATGAACAACTAACGTGTCGCAACAAAAAACTGATGATTGATGCTTCTCATCTCCCTCCATTCCTGTCTGTCTGTCCCTATCTATCCCTCTTTCTGACTCTCTGTCCTTGTAAAAAAAAAAAAAAAAAAAAAGGGATAACCGGACCATAGCCAGGTGGTTCAATGGACAGAGCAATGGTTCAGGCACGCCAAGGTCATAGGTTCAATTCCCCAGTCAGGGTGTGTACAGGAGAAGCTATCAATGAGTATGTACAACTAAATGGAACAACTAAGTGGAACAAGTTGGTGCTTGTCTCTCTTTCCCATCCCACCCCCTTTTAAAAAAATGAAAATTTTTCTTTAAAAAAAGAACAGCTAACCAGAGAGGCACAAAGCTGCATTTCTTAGGGGTCAGATAGGTGTCATAGTAGGTGCCCAAATATCGCACATAGAAGGGAGCTTCCCAAGGGGGCAAAGTTGGCACCATGATGATGTCATTGGAGCAAGTGGGTTGCCCTTAGGGGATCATGTGAAGCAGGGGGAAGTGGGTGTCAGAGCATTACTGTGATATCTTATTCCTGCCCACACTCCCATAAGGAACGTCCCTCTTACAAAGAGAAACTGAGGCTCAGAAAAGGGCAGGACTTGCCCAAGTTAACTCAGGCAGAGGTGGCAGAGGCAGGGTTTGCCCCCTCAGGGTGACACAGGGCAGTTCTCTCTATGTCAGCACACCCTCCCTCATCCCGATTCAGGCCCAGGACCTGGTGCTGCCCAGCCCTGGTGAGTCCAGGAAAGGCAGTTCTCAAAGATGAGAGGTAGAGGCTGGCAGATTCTTCCTGTGGGCATGTTTCTAGCAGAGATCTTGGATTGAAAAAACCCAAGGCAGGATTCCGAGGGACAGGTGCCTAGTGTACCATTAAATTAGACAGGGTGCTCCCCAGCCCAGGACTGCCTGTGCATGTCAATCCAGGCAGAAGGATGTTAGAAACTGTGGTTAGTTTTGGAGGGCTCTGGGTCCCCTCTGATGAGAGCTGTGGTCTCTCCCCATTAACACACACACATCATACCTGCATGTGCACACACACACACACATGCATCACAAACATATTTGCATACATCTTGGTGGTATTCACAGCCCTGTCCCCAGAGGCCAGCTCATCCATGTACCCTAGATGAAGAAACTCCACTCTAAGCCAATCTTTTCCTTGTTACAGATGGGAAAACCGAGCCCCAGACCAATGTGCTGTCTACACTCTTCCCTAATTGTGCTAAGAGCTGACCCCCTCTGAAGTCAGGAGATCTCTGTTCAAAACCTAGCTCTTCCAACCACTGATGGAGGGCTTGTGGCGAATGATGACTCTTCTCTGTGCCTCGGTTTCTCCATCTGTAATATGGCAATGAGAGGACACTGACCTGATGGGATCACCCAGGTCTTCTCCTCCCAGGGAGAGTATGAGTGCCTGGGCCTCGGTTTTCTCTGCACAGTGAGGATAATTGTGCTCACATCTCCCAGAATGGTGAGATTAAACCGAAGCAGGATGAGAAGCGGAGATGATGTGTCCTGCACACCGGGGCCATCGCTGTTCAGGAAGCCTTTGTTGCATGGAGGTACGGATCCCACGTGCCTTAGGGACTGGATCCCTCAAAAAAAGAGGGGAGGCTCCTATATCATTAGCTCAGGCTTGGTGGCCTCGGGTCATGGCCGCTATGAGACCGCGGCCCAGGGACTCAGTCCCCGATTCTGCAACACGTGGGAGGGCATCTCGGTACTGGCACCCCGCCCCCAAAAGGACCACGCGGAGCAGAGCACCAGGACCAGGTGGGCCACCTGGCGGGCCTCCTGGCGGGGGCGCCCGGCCCCCCGGGGCTCCTTCCGGGTTGGCAGCGGCAGCGCAGGGGGCGGGGGGCCGCGCCGAGGGGCCGGGCGAGGCCCGGAGGCGCGCCCCCGCCCCGCGCCCGCCTCCCTGCCGCCCTCCCGCCACAGCGCTGGGAACCGGGATCCGTGCGTCCGGGGCGGCTGGCGGCGCGGGCGGGCGTGGACTGCAGGCTGGGGGCGGCGACGGCGAGGGGCCTCGCGCGGAGGGCGCCGGGCGCAGCATGGGCGGCCCGCTAGCCTGGGTGCTGCTCTGCCTCGGGCTCCTGCTCCCGGGAGGCAGCGCCGCGTGGAGCGTCGGGGGAGCCCCGTTCGCCGGACGCAGGTAAGGGCTGGCTCCTACCACCACCTCTGTGCTCTGCCAGCCCGGGTTTGGGGCCAGACTTCAGGCATCCCTTCCCACCCCGCCTCGTCCCCCTCCCCCCGCAACGAGCCTGGGTTTGGAAAAAGGACCTGATCCCCCACCAAAGTGCCATCCTGGGTGGGGGCAGGGATCCTGGGCCACCTCACTATCTGGCAGAGGCTCCCAGAAATGGGGGTTCCCTTCTTCATGTGTCCGGAGCCAGCCTGCCTCAACAGCCTCCTCCACGCCCCCCTAACCATTTCACCCCTAGAGCCACAGAGGAGGGGAAGGAGAACAACCCTTCCCCCGGGACTTGGGTCTCCCTAACGCAAACCGCCACTTCCCACCCCCGCCCGGCACATAAGAAAGCCCAGGACACCCCCTAGCTGACGTCTGGGGACTCTCCTTCCTTTTCCTTGCTCCTAGCTTTTTTTAGTACCAGCTATTTATTATTTCCCTGGGAGGAAGAAGACTGGGGTGGAGTTTCAGTGGCCCTGGGTCAGTGTCGGCCCCCAGGGGCCTGGCATTTTGGACAGAGATAGGAGGTAGTACTCTGTCTTCCTGCCTCTCTTTCAGGAGCTGGGGACATTCTCTCTGCTGGTGTTTGTGGAGCATCTTCCAGTACCAGTGAGGGGGGCCCTTTCTATGCAGTGTCATTAATCCTTCAAGGATTGAATGAGGTTTGGGAGCATTTGTTCCCATTTCGCAGATGAGCAAACTGAGGCCCCAGAAAATTAACATAATTGTCTAGGCTTATGGGCCATTAATAGAACAGCTGGGATTCAAATCTGTGTCTTTCTGGCCTTAATGGCACTGTTTAAACCTGCCTGGCCCCTGTCCTGGCTGCAAGCTCCATCCCTACTGGGGTCCCCTCTTAAGGGTCTTAAGGGCTAGCTGGGCAGACAATATGGAGTAGCCAGGCCTCTCCAGGCCTTTTCATCACATTTAAATGCCTACCCAGCCCCCACCTCCTACAGCTTTGCTTTAGTTCTTTTCAGAAATTCTCCTTGCCCAGTGGTTGGGGCCAGCAGGCCCACATTGGACTAGCAAGAGCAGGTGACATAGGCAGAGCTGGGAGAGGTGACTGAGGCATCAGAGGCCAGAAGAGCAGTTGTATGGGATAGGCACAGTGCGACAGCCACCACCTACTGCATGCTGACCACCACTGGCCTACACAGGCTGGGTATTCCACCTGCCTCCATTGCTCTAGAACCTTCCCGGCTACCTTAGGAATGATGCATTTTTGTGTTCTCTTTCATAGAGGAGGAAACTGAGGCTCAGAGAGGGGATATGACCTGCCCAGCCTGCCCAGGACATGGATGTGAACTCCCCAGGATCCCAGATGCTAAGATGACCAAGACTCTGAACTGAGAATTCCATTGTCAGAATCAGGGTGATGACTGAGAGGAGTTAAGGTCCAGACTGCCGTCTAGCCAGCCAGGGCCCTCCAAGCTGGGTCCCTCGTGCTTTGGGCATCCTGGATGGGAGCAGGATAGTGATTGTGGGTAGATATCTGGTGGTCACTCGAGACTGTCACTCTATCTGTTCACAGAAGGCTCACAGTAGCCTAGCATCACAAAAGCCCCGGGGGCACTGCCATGGCTCCCATGTTACAGACAGCCCTAGAAAGGAATAGACGCTCCACAGTCCAGGCCAGACAGTTTTCAAATCCAGTGTCCTCTTCACCCAGCAGAGGTTATCAGCTTGCAGGTTTGGTAAGGTGTGCAGTCATGGATAGAAGTTAGGGGTTCTGGCCCTGGCTGCCTCACTCACTCAATGTGTGACCTCAGGCAGGTCATTTCACAGCCCTAGGTCTCACTTTTCTTCTCAGTTTCCTCCCCTCATCCCCTGCTCGCAGCCTGTTCTCAGGATGGATAGTCCCCATGGAAAGGACCAGCACTGGCCCTGACATATAGTAGTTCCTGCTATCACCAACACTGGGTGGGGGAAGGGACCCCTAGCTGGAGGAATCTGTGGTCCTCAGCTGCCAGGACTTCCCCTTGTGGCCCCATCCCAGCATCGTTGGAAACAGCAAGGGGATGTCTCTGCCCCATCAGCCCTCCCTCCACCCCAGCCCGACGCCCCAGGCGCCCCTTGGCAGCCAAGGGACAAGAGGCAGAAAAGAGGCTTTGTGCCTGGGGAGGGGGAGGCCCGGGAAGGCATCCAAGGGGCCGCCCCCAGCCCCAGGAATGTGGTGAGACTTTGAGACCCCCCCAACCAGGGTGCCCCAGGGCTGTGCAGAGCTGCCTGGGCTCCCCCCTACCCCTGTTCTTCCTCCAGTCCCTGCTGGGCTGCTTCCTGCCCCTCTGAGGTCCCTTCCAGCCTGAGCCCTCCTCTAGAGTTAAAGCCCTCACCAATGTCCTGGCCCAGGCCTCTTCCCCCTGCAGTCCTGGCTTCCTGTGAGATCAGGGAGAGTGGAGAATACTCTTCCCAGCCCCTCTCCAGAGAACTCAAATCCCAGCTCCATTCCCACATGAGTGGCCTAGGTAGGTGACTTCTCTCAGAGCCTCAGTTGCTCCCTCTGTAAAATGCAGAGCCTGACCATCTCTATTCTGCAGTCGAGAGGAGGACTTAGTGTAGAAGATTCCGTGCTAGTGTCCCCAAGCCCCAGGGAAGGCCCTGGACCACAGCTGTGAGCTGTGGGGCCTGTGTCATAGTCCAGGAACAAGAATTTTCAATACCATGCTAAGCATTTTGTGTGAAACCTCCCCTACCAGAGGAGAATCTGCTGTCCCCATTTGCAGGTGGACAAAGTGAGGCCCAGAGAAGATCAGGACCTTGTCCAAGGTCACCGTGTTAGGAAGCAGCAGAGCTAGGAATGGAACTTGGCCTCCAGTGCGGGGGTTCTGGCTCTAGTCACCCCACCCCCACCCGGTACATCTCCTTTCTTTCCTCTCCTTTTCATAACGGCCCTTGGCCCCCAGCCTGCTTGGCTGCCTCCTGCAATTAGCCCCTATCACTGTTCCGGATCGCAGCCCTGGGCCCCGCAGAGACAAAGTCCCCTGGGCCCCTCGTGGCAGAGGGTGGAAGGCAGGTGTGTGTAGGGGGACCAGTGGGGGCAGCTGGTGCCAGGCTGAGCTGGTCTGGCCTGTTTTCTCTCCCCCGGTGGCCTCTGGGGACCCAGAAGGTGCTGAGTGGGCAGAAGTGACAGGCCCAGGACAGAAGGGCTGCCTCCTCCCGGCCCCTGCCCTTGCCCATCCCACAGGAAGTGGCCCAGCCTCATCAGGTTCTTGGGTAGCTTATCACCTACCACAGTCCAGGAAAGGAAGCCCGCAGGGACAGCAGGATTCCAGGGGCTGCAGACGTCTCTGGGAACCTGGGTCCTGGCTCCTCTGCTCAGGGCCGTGACTCTCAGTCTCTAAGCAAATCTCTCTGAGTGCCCTCAGGCTGAACCCCATCTTGGCTTGGCACATGTCCTTCCCCCAAATGCTCAGGGCAGCTGGGACCCCTGGAGGTGTCCGCCTCTGCTGGGGTCCTCAGAAACTAAGACCTCAGTGGTGAATAGGAGTTTGCCGGAGCAGCGGGAGGACTTTCCAGGCAGAGAACCTAGTATCCGAAGATGTGAGGGGTGGGAATGCAGCACATGGGAGGCAGGGTAGGAAGGTCAGAGAGGCAGCAGGAGTGTGCAAGAGAGGGGCAGCATGTGGGACAGAGCAGTCAGGGCTCCCAGGGCGCTGGGAGCCACTGTGGGCTGTGGACTCCATGGCGACCGTGGCAGCATTAGGTCTGTGCTTTACAAAGAGCTCCCGCTGCCTGTGGAAAGTGGACCAGGGGCGAGAGGGCAGCAGGACCAGGCTGGGACCCTGTAAGGGATCTCAGGCTCATCCTGGGGGCAGTGGGGCTGAGGTCTCCAAGGCCGGGGAGGGGTGAAGTGTGGTTACCTGTGACCCCCAGAGGGAGAGAACAAAGGGCTGACCTTGAACCCCCCTGGCCTGAGTGTCCTCTCCTGTCTATAATGTCTAGCTAGCTGGCAGCCAGCTTCGTGTCTCCTAAAACAGAAGATTCAAGCCAACTCTAACTTGTGGGAAATAAACCATGCAGCAATCCACAAGGGGGAGATTTTAATTAAGGAAGAAAAATGTTTTCTCTAGCTCCCCAAAGAGGGGCAGCTAGTGCCGTTGTGGGCGGTCACGGGGCCATTTCCCCCAGCACAGTCCATGTGAGTGTGTGAGGGTGCACAGCCCTGTGTCTGCCGTGGGGACCCTAGTGCAAACAGGACAGCCATTCTGTAGGATTTGCTTCGGTGTGACTGTATGCTCCCCCAAATGCTCAGGGTTGTGAGTGTGTGTGTGTGTGTGTGTGTCCTTAGATGGGTCTGTGTGTGTGCATATACGCATATGTGAGTGTGCACACGTGCATCTGTATATACCTGTGTACACTGTGTGTGCATATTGATGCATGTGCCTGAATATTGTACGTATGAGCCTGTCCAGTGGCATGTGGTCTTCATTCTGTGCCCAGGGCCCCCTCCTGTGTCTAGACCTCTGTCTTCTGCCTGGGTTGCTCCCTCCCTCCCTTCTTCCTTCACTCACAAAGCCCTGGGCCATCGTGGGAGACAGGCTGAACCACCTGAGCCACCCTGAACTTAAACCCCAAATTCTGTGCATTTTTCTGAGGAGGAGCCACAACTCGCATTACTTTCCCACAGGGGCTTATCTTCCTCCAAACAAAACCCCAACAGGTTTAAAACCACAGTTCTAGGGACCCAAAGGCTTTAAAGGGTAGGGAGCCTTTGGGAATATATCTCTTTAAACTTATAAAATCCCCACATGTTCATTAGGAAAAACGTATTCAGCATAAGGTTAAGTACGCAAGCTGGCCCTGGCCGGTTGGCTCAGTGGTAGAGCGTCAGCCTGGCGTGCGGAAGTCCCGGGTTTGATTCCCGGCCAGGGCACACAGGAGAGGCGCCCATCTGCTTCTCCACCCCTCCCCCTCTCCTTCCTCTCTGTCTCTCTCTTCCCCTCCCGCAGCCAAGGCTCCATTGGAGCAAAAGATGGCCTGGGCGCTGGGGATGGCTCCATGGCCTCTGCCCCAGGCGCTAGAGTGGCTCTGGTCGCAACAGAGCGACGCCCCGGATGGGCAGAGCATCGCCCCCTGGTGGGTGTGCGGGGTGGATCCCGGTCGGGCGCATGCGAGAGTCTGACTGCCTCCCCGTTTCCAGCTTCAGAAAAATACAAAAAAAAAAAAAAAGAACACAAGCTCTGGCCTGACCTGTGGTGCCACAGTGGATAAAGCATCAACCTGGATCGCTGAGGTCGCCATTTCAAAACCCTGGGCTTGCCCAGTCAAGGCACATATGGGAGTTGATGCTTCCTGCTTCTCCCCCCTTCTCTCTCTCTGTGTGTCTCTCTTCTCTAAAAAAAAAATAATAATAATAAAATAAAATAAAAAAAAGAAACATACAATAAAAATTAAATAATAATAATAATAAAAAGAACACAAGCTCTGGGGTCAAACAGACCTGAGCTCCAAATATGACTGTGTCACTCATCATGGGTACATCCCAGACCCCAGAGCCTCAGTCTTCCCTTCTGTAAAGTGGCACTAATAATCAGGTGCATGGAAGGCCCTGGGCCCAGCAGCCATAACCAGAGGCTGCTGTGAGCACAGGAGATGGGACCTATGAAAAACCCCTCTGCACCCCCAGAGGTGGCAATTTTATGTGAGCATGTGATTTTCCCTAACTTTGTTCATACATGCTATATATGAGCATACATGCATAAGTAGTCCTCTGACTTTCTCTTCCTTTCTTAGTGTAATAGAAATGCAACCTTTCTCTGTTGATCTGCACAGGCCTTTCTCCCCCTTAACCAGGCACATGGAGACCTTGGGCTCTTTCAGAGCATCCGTGTCTAGTGGTCCTACTTAGGCTGTTCCCAGTTTCTCACTATTCCCAATGGCACTGCAGCGAGCACCTGTCACCTCTTCCATAGGGTGGCTGGCCCAGGGCTCGGCTGAGCTTCTGCCACGTCAGAGCCATCCCTTCTCCGGCTTCCACACCTCCATGCCTTTGGCTAAGCTGTTCCCACCTCCTGGACTGGTTCCAGCGTGACAGAGAACTGGAAAAGGACTTCCCCAGGGTCCCACATCGAATAGAAGACTGGTCCCAGCCCAGGACTTTCTCCTTTAGGTAGACCTGGGTGGGGGTGGAGCAGCAGTTAGGGGGCAGGAGTTCAGTGGCGGCAGGCCCCTCTATGACGGCTGGGACATTCCAGGTGCTCAGTGGCCCTCAGCCTTGCACAGGGTCATGGAACCTGTGTTTTTTCTGAGGCTGGGAAAGGAGGGACTGTTTCAGGTGACCTTTCTCAGCCTGAGCCCTCCACCCCACCAGAATTTCCTTTGTGGCCCGGAGCCTGGGGTCAGCTGGTTCCCAGGCCAGAGCCTTCACAGAGCCATAGACCATGGCTCGGGAGATGGAGAGGGGAGAGGAGTTGAGGCCTTTGAGATGGAGTTAGGGGCCAAGCTGGGCCATCCATATTCCTAGGATCAAGTCTGGCTCTACCATACATCAGCTCTGTGACATGGGTGTTTTTTTCCCCTCCCGAGCCTCAATTTACCCCTTTGTAAAATGGGGAGGGGTGTGTTCCTGGATCACTGTGGGAAGATGATATAAATACCCTTAGCATACAGTAGGTACTCAATATATGCAGTGCAATATGATTATTAGTTAGCATTTGAAGAAGTCAGTCCTCCATGCCTGGGACATTGTACATCCTGGCTGTCACACAGAGGGGACATAAGGATAAGTGAGACAGGGCCTCTCCTCTCACCTGTCAGCAGAGAGAAGGGGCAGGCGTGAATCATCAGCTTTATTCAGCAAGACAGTTACACAGAGCACTGCAGGATCCGGGGCAGGGACCATCAGTTCTGCTCAGGTGGAGGTGGAGGTGGGAAAGGGCAGAGGTGACAGCATGGTGGAGCTTTGAAGGTAGGGGTTGCCGATGGGGAAGTGGAGAAGAGGTGCTCCAGGTAGTGGGCTCAGCATGAGCAGAGGCCTAGGCTGAGGGGTCTGTGGCAGGTGTGGGCACAGGAGACCTAGAGGGCTGAGTGGAGGGGAGGCAAGGCCAGGTTTCCATTTCATGATACTCCCTCTGGGAAGAGACTCAAGGACAAGTTTGAGGAGCCACTGCTGTTATCCAAGTGAGGGACAGAGGCAGTGGTGGCCTGGATGGGTCAGGGTGCGAGAGAAGCAATGTTGAGAAGGGAGAGGTCCTTCAAAATTGCCCTGTTCCCATCTCGTCCCCCGGAGCTCATTCCCTAAGACTTCCCGAGAGGAAGGTCTTGCTCTCCAGCCACAGCAGCACAGACCCCAGTGGGACCCAAAGGACTCTGAGAGCTCTGGGGGGTCTCTGCCTGGAGACTCGGGGATTCTGGAGAGAACACAGACCTTCTCACTCATCCTCCCAGAGTCTTGGGCAGGGGACTGCACATGGCTGAGCTTTCTCTCTGGGGATCTGTTTCAGGAACTGGTGCTCGTATGTGGTGACCCGCACCATCTCGTGCCATGTGCAAAATGGCACGTACCTTCAGCGAGTGCTGCAGAATTGCCCCTGGCCCATGAGCTGCCCGGGGAACAGGTGAGTGAGACCGTGCTAGAGAAGTTGCTGATGGCATTCCAGATGGAGGCAGTATGGGCAAAGGCCTGGTGGTGGGAGTGCATAGGGTGTGCAGGGAAAGGCTGGCACCCCAGACTGGGTGGAGCAAAGGGAGCATTGACCCTGTGCCCCTTCTCAGCACCTCCCCTTGTGCTCTTGGGGTACCCTGGAGGGCTTCCTGGGGGAGGAGTTCCACCATTCACCCACATGTCTTCACTCAGTAAGCATTCACTGCTAGGGACAGCTGTTTCAGTTTGTAGGGGCTTCTTGTCCAGTTGATATCCAAATCCCCAAGGCTGAAAGGTTAGGATCCTAGAATCCATAGAAGGGCTGAATCCTTCTATGCAAGAAGATAGAGGCTCCAAAGGAGGGGGCAGAAGACCTTGGGGGCTCTGGGTTTGTCCCCATGGAGAGGGGGAGAAACAGCCAGGGACCCTGTCTGAGCTGGGCTTCCTGGACACTCTTTCAGCTACAGAACCGTGGTGAGACCCACATACAAGGTGATGTACAAGACAGTGACCGCCCGGGAGTGGAGGTGCTGCCCTGGGCACTCGGGGGCTAGCTGCGAGGAAGGTAGGACTGCCCCCAGGCTCGGGCCACATGCTTCCCTGAGGACGAATGGGAGGGAGTAGTAAACTGTTGCTAAGTCCATAGATATTGCAGGGACTGTGCCACACACACTGTGGGCCCCTGCTCAGAGCTTCCAGCGAGGACTGGCTCGGACACAGTCAGTGCCTGCTGTCTCACGGGTGTTGACCAGCTTGCCTCATGGGAGACTCTTGTGACCCCCTTGTGACCCCGTGGAGAAACTTAATACATGCTATGTAGCTCACGTCTTAAGTCACCATCCCAAGCTTTTCCTCCAAACATGGAAAAAAACCAGGCTTTCCATGGGCTGTGGTAATAGCTCATGGAAGCAAAGCGCTGCTTAGGTCAGTGGGTCAACAAGGGAAGATAGTTATACCCTTCGTGCAGGGGAGGAAACTGTCGGTCAGGAAGGCAGTGGCCGTCACGGTGGAACCCTGGTCTGCCTGGCTCCCCAGAGGGCCGCAGGGGTGGGAAGACTCAGATGGTCGCCCCATGTGTGGAGTGTGTCCCAAGCAGAGGGACCCTGCCCACCCCACCCCACTTCTCTGCATGCCATGAGGGTGGCTCGGGGCTGAGCCCCCAGCAGGGGTCAGGGGAGGCAGCCTACCTGGAGCTTGGCCTCAGGGTTACCCGGCATGACCTCTCCTGGAGGCCACCTGCCTCTCTGCTAAGTGGTCTAGGCCACGCCCATTCCTGCTGCCTGGCTGAACCCAGTGAGAGGAAGCTTTTTGGGCACCAAGGGCTGTATTTCCAAGAATGGCCTTAAAGAGAATGGACTTGCCTAAAACCAGCCTGAGAACCAGGACTGAAAGCACCTCAACAGCAAGAGGTACTCGGGGCCCCAGAGTGGCGTGTTAATGTGAACATCAGTAGCAGGAGTGTTCTGATGCCAGAAACACGAATGTGTGAAACACGGCCTCCGAATCAAGGGAATGCTAACAGAAGTCACCATTCATAGGTGCTTCTTGAAAGATTTACATGCTTCACCTCCCAGGGACCCCACAACAGCCCCGGTTCGCAGAGGGGGCACCAGGGGCCTGGAAATGTGGAGTGGAATGCCCAGAGTCATGTGGGGTGGAGGCAGGGCTTACCACAAAGTGGAGCAGGGAGGGGGCCTGATGGGTTTTGATGGGGGTGGGGGAGGCCCCAGTGGAACTGGGGAGGAGTGGGGTGGCCGGGGAGAAGGAAGCAGCCCAAAGCCTGGTGGGGGTCCTGTACAGAGAGGCAGCCACCAAGGCCAGTGTGGGAGGCTGAAGCAGGCATGAAAGGCCGCTGGGGACATCACCCTCCCCTCCCTGGTGGAAGGAAGAGGGGAAGGCAAGACCCTGGGGGCCAGGAGGAGAGCCAGCCAGGAGGGGCTACTGCCAAGGAGGCCACAGAGGAGCTGGCGATAGAGAGGGGGCAAATCTCCAGGGTGTGGGGCCACCTGGGCCTAAAGGGCCTGAGCCCAAGCAGGGCCTGCCCAGACAAAGACCACTCTGTCCTGGCTCCACTCCCAAGGACAGACCTTCCCAGGTCTGTGGGGCCATCGTGGAGGGGGTGAGGAGAGAGGACAGGTGGATGCGGCACCCATGCCCCTGAGTCCAGCAGCTGGAGGCGTGCATCTGGGCACCAGGCAAAGGGCTGGGAGCTCTGATGATGGCTCGGCAGGGGTACAAGATGGGATGGGTCAGGCCAATCCTGATGTCTGCCAGCTCCCTCTGCAGGGCCTTCAGGTAGGTCCCAGCCTGGAGACGGGGTTATTCTGAGCTTCGTGGGCCAGGCCAGCTCTGCCACACACCAGCTGTGTGGCCTTAGGCCGGGGACTCCCCGTGCATTGTGCAAGTTGTTGTGCAAGAGCCCTGTCTAGCCTGACCAGGCGGTGGCGCAGTGGATAGAGTGTCGGACTGGGATGCCAAGGACCCAGGTTCAAGACTCCGAGGTCGCCAGCTTGAGTGCGGGCTCATCTGGTTTGAGCAAAAGCTCACCAGCTTGGACCCAAGGTCGCTGGCTCGAGCAAGGGTTTACTTGGTCTGCTGAAGGCCCACGGTCAGGGCACATGTGAGAGAGCAGTCGATGAACAGCTAAGGTGTCACAATGCACAATGAAAAACTAATGATTGATGCTTCTCATTTCTCCATTCCTATCTGTCTGTCCCTGTCTATCCCTCTCTCTGTAAAAAATAAAATAAATAAATAAATTAAAAAAAAAAAAAAAAAAAAGAGCCCTGTCTAGGGGGGCGGGGAGGCTGCAATTCAAGCAGCATTCTATCTCGTGCCCACTCAGAGGGAGGGCACCTTCTCTAAAGGGCACCAAGCTGCTGTTGCAGCAGCCTGGGGCACCCCTGCACTGAGCCTCAGTGTCCTGACCTGTGATGTGGCCAGGATACTAGTCTCTGCCTTCCAGGGGTGTTGTGAAGCTGAAGTTAAGCAGCTGCATGGGGGCCCATGGTAGGCACTGTTTCTGATGGACAGGAATGACTGGCCTCTTCCAACCCACAGGGTGGAAGCTGAGTAACAGGATGACCAGGTCTGCGTATTCAGGAAGACTGCTCTACTGGGGCTCTGGGGATGGGGGTCGGGAAGCATGGGACATTGCTGGCCTATCCCAGGCCCTGCCCTTCCTCTGACAGCCGGGTTCAAGCCGGCTTCCCGAGCTGTTTCCCCTGCTGGTGTCTGCCCTCATGGTCTGTGCAGTACTATGACATGACCTTAGGGCCATAGAGTTGCGTCACCAGGGAAGACTGGGCTAAAGGAGAGGGAACACCCACCTTTCCAGAAGCTAGCGCTGGATCATCTGTGCTCTGCTGTATGACCTGGGGCAAGTCATTTAACCTCTGAACTTTGGCTCCATCTGGAAGTCACCTGAGATTGAAAAGTACCCCCCTCACACCTTATTATTATCATTCCTTGCCCATAGTAGATGTTCCATAAATGTCTTCTCTTTGGCCCCTGTGCTGGGACTTCTGTGGTGGCTCCCAGGGACCGCCCTGCCTCCAACCTCTGAGACCCCATCTCTCAGTCAGCTGCTCAGCAAACAGGCCTTGGGTCTCCAAACTTAACCTTGAGGCTGCAGACTTCATGGCTCTTACAGTCTGCATAATGGAAATAAATGCTCATTGTGAGGTGGGAGGATGGTCCTTTGATGTTCATGACAACCCATGAGGATGGGACTAGAGTGGGCCTCATTTAGGCTGTGGGAGGTGGGGTTGGATGGCAGGGAGGGAGTCTGGCTGAGGCTCTTACTGGCTGCCCACTCCTTCAGAAACAATAGGCAAGGAAGAACAAAAGCCCGAATGTACTTTGTGGGCTGGTCCTGACCTGCTGAGTGGCCTGGGCTGAAGAGCTCTGCTGTGACACCATGTCATCCTGCTTCTAGGGGCTCTCTTCAGACAGATCTCTTGCTATCAGCCCCTTTGTTCAGACAATGAAAGTGAGGCTCAGAGAGGGTGAGGGTCTTACATAAGGTCACACAGCAAGTAAGCATCATGACCCTGACCTAAGTCTGCAGCGTCCCCTGCCTCCTGCAGTAATAATGACAAGGGAAGGAAAGTTGCCACCAACCTCTATGCCAAGCAGCGTGACTTGTACCCACCTGCGTCATGCCATTGTGTCATAGTGCAGAAGGTCCAGATGTGGAAACTGAGGCTGGGAGAGGGGAATGCCTATTCAGGATCACAACGGGATTCAAAGACCATCAGTCTGACCCAGAGCCAAGATCTTTCTTCTGTAGTGGCACTGGCTGAGGACTTCCAGGGGGAGTGTGGTCAGACATTTGGGGCACCATGAGGCTGGCAGAAGCCAATCTCAGCCCCACCTCCTCCCAGATAGAAAGATAGAAGAACTGGGGGCTCTCTTGCCATCCTCTCCCATGGGCTTCCCTGGAGCCAGGCTGCCTCTGTTTCCCCCTCACTGACCCACTGTCCTCAGTGCACATGAATCTTCCCCCGTTGTGGGCCCCTACATCTCTTGTCTTCCAAGATAGTGAACCAAGAGGGAGGAAGTTTGCCCAAGGTCACACAGCACAAAAGCTTAAGAGCAGATTGGAGGTTCCAGCCTGGGGCCCTTCTTGAGCCCTTGGTCTCTCCACCATCCAAGGCTGGGCCCTTCCCACACACATCTTTCACACGCTAACCAGATCCCACCCTGTGCTTTACTCTGCGAATTCAGAGTCCCGGGGGCTAAACAATGCATGAATCTGCCTGTGTCCACTCCTGTCTGGGAGACCTGGTAGCCTCACCTCCCAACTCTTGGCCAGTGCACCCTCCACCCCCAGCCAGGCAGCTCCCCTCTCTGCCCTCCCAGTCCACACTGGCCTTTGCTCCCACCCAATGGCCTGGGCAGTGGCTGTGCCCTCTGCCTGTGACTCCTTGGAGCTCCAACCTGGCTATGGTGGCCCCACCCTGCCATCACTCTTCTGGTGTCTCCAGTGCCTGTTATGGGCCTGGTGTAAAGTGGGTGCACAGGAAATGAACGGGAACCTCATTATACCCTAAAGAAGGGCTAGGCTAGTCACAGACTGAAGCTCCCAGAAGCCTGCTGGAGGGTTCTTGGAGCTGCCGGCCCCAGTCCTGACCCCAACCCCTGGCTCAGGCCAACAGGAGCAAATATTTACATTTGCAAAGTGAATTCCCCGGAGGAGACCTGGGCTGAGGCTGGGGAGGCTATTCCCCGGTGGCCTGTGGTTACTGGACCCCGCTGACCTGGCCGGTGGTTTGTGAACAAGGAAGCCCCTTTCTTGGCTCCTCTTCTGGGAGAGAAAGTCAGGGGGAGGCCACAGGCACTCCCTAATTTCTCACACCTCATTCTCAGCTTAGGTCGGCGTTTGAATCTCAGCTTCCCTGGTCCTGCTATGTGGCTGGACAGCCTCTCTGAGCCTGTGTTCCCATGAGAAGCCAATGACAAGGGGCTCAGCACTGGGAAGAGGGAAGGGCAGCTGTTTATGGGGACACAGGGCTAGAGACTGCAGATGGCATTGGCCTCATAGAGGTCAAGACAGAGTGATGAGAGCTTCCAGGGAGTTGGGGTGGGTGCCCTGGTCTGTTGAGGTCCACAGGAAGGCTTCCTGGAGGAGATGACATGGGAACAGCAGCTGTGGGGGTGATGGTAGGAAGGCAGTGTGTGTGTGGCCAGTGGAGAGGGACCTCCCGGGTGGTGGGAAGTGGTCCACTGTCAGGTTCCCGGAGTGGAATAGGAGTTTGTGGTCCTCGGACCAGCTTGGAACTCCTAGGAGGGTGACGATGGGGATAGGAGGAGGCCTGTCAGGATGGACCACCAGGCTGGGATGAGGGGGGCCTGCTCAGGGGCCCTGGCCTAACACCAGGAAGGATGTGACATTTTTGTCCTATAAGAGACCTCCCCCCCAACCCGTGGCTTTTCTCTATGGGAATTCTTTGTGTTGTATTTTTCAACCTGGTTTGTCCCTTAAAGTATTTCTGTCCATTTATCAGAATTTGGGGGAGTTAGGGGATGATTTTTTGTGAATCCTGAATTTAAAGCCAACATTTTCTAGGTTTTTTTGCCAATTTTGTTAGTTCTTTGAATTTTCCTTTTTTTCTTTTTACTTTTAACTCACAATTACTTTGAGCCAATTCATGGATTAATAATAACTCAGGGACACCCTAGTGTGACATGAGACCATTTATGCTCATTTTCAAAACAGTTAAGTCTGCTGTCCCATTATTTTGCCTTTTATTTTGTTTGCTTGCTTTAAATTCATGTTCAGCCAGTGAGTCATGCATTCATCAACAGAAGGTTTATTCAGGCCACTGGGGCCCTACTGTGTGCCAGGCCCCTTTCCAGGCCAGGCACCAGACAGAGGGGCCCCTGCCCTGGTGGGGTACAAGCTCCAGCCAGTGGGATGGGGACCTGGCACAGTCAGTGACATGTTGGAGAGTGGAAAGTGACGAAGAGAAAAAGGGGAAACCATAGCAAGGTAGAGCAGAGGGCAGGCTCTGCCCAAGTTTCCACGAGAGAAAATCCAAACTTCACGGGCTTGGAGGGTTGGCCGCTCTTTTGGTCAACTTCCTGAAAAGAGTAATAAAATGGCCTTTTACATCTTCACCTGGAGCAAAGGCGGCGAGGAGGGCTTGGCGGGGCCGTTCTTCTCAGAAACCAGCATTTCCTCTGGCACTGGGCCTCCCGGTGGCTCCCCAGTGGGACTTTGGGCTGACTCAAGGTGCTGGTGGCCTAGGAGAGAGGAGATTGGGCCCTGCAGTTAGATTAACCTGGGTTCAAATCCTGGTTCCAGCCTTCAGGTAGACAACCGAGGGCCAGTCACTTCACCTCTCTGTCTTGTTTCCCCCCAAGGGGAAAGAGCCATACTTACTCATCCATTTATCTGGGCATGAGGGACAGAGGAGCGATAAAGACCAAGCGGCCCTGTGCCTCAGTTTCCCCATCTGTAATGTGGAGGTGATACTAGCCACGACTCATTCGAGGATAATGAGTTCAGATTGTACACGTGAAGTGCTTAGAATGTGCCAGGCCCAGCGTGAGTGCTAAACAAGTGTTAGCCGTTACTATTATTACCTACCCTGTAGGGTCCAACTGGGCTACGTGAAACAGCCCTGGTCATGGCTCACATTGGCATCCCTCTCTCCTGCTCACAGAGCCCCCATCCCCTGCTTCAGCCCTGGGCTGCCAATTTACCTTTCTTCGTTCCCGGGTAAGACTTACCCCTGCGCTGGGGCAAGTCACAGGTCCCTGGGGAGGGGATGTGGGTCATGTAGGTCCAGCCTGAGCACAGGCCCCGTGGTGGGACCTAGAGCAAGTCTGGCAGCCTCCGTTTTGGGGGCTGGCCAGAAGGACCAGTCTGGTTTGAGTTCCTGGCGCCTTGCACTCCCTGCACCAACCCACAGCTTGGCTGTGAGCTGCCAGGCTCGCGCCTTATTTGGATCTTGTCTCCCCCTAGACAGCACTTCGTGGCCTTAAAAGGCAGGCTCGGGGGGCAGTGGGGAGCAGTTGCCCTGCTGGCTCCAGACCCCTTCTAGCTGCACCCCCACCCCAGGCTTGGCCAGCTCGTCCCTCCAGCTATGGCAAAAACCAGGCGTCCAAAACCAGACCAGCCAGCAACCCGCTCCTCGTAGGGGTGATGACAGGGGGGGGGGCTCCTGGAACGGCCCCCCTGCCCTCCCAGGCAGCCAGTCTCCCTCTGGTTTTCATTTAAAACCAGGTCTGGGTCTACTTCAGTGTCTTCTCACCAAGTGGGGAGGGGAGAGGGTGGACAGCAGTGTCGCGACTGCTGTTCATTGAGTGCCTACTGTGTGCCAGGCCCTGTGTGCATACAGTGGGCCCTTTGTACGCATCACTGTACTCTCCTCTCACACTAGCCTGGGAGATATAGAGGCCCTATGACCCCATTTTACAGATGGGAAAATAGGTCCAGAGAGGACAAGTCACACAGATCAGCAAGTGACAGGGCTGGGACCCAGCCTTGCCTTGTTACCTCTAGGCTTTTAGCACATGCAGCTTTCTGGGGTCACTGGGGAAGCCCCCAGCCTTAACCGTGGTGCCTACCCATTGTCAGTTCTCTTTCCCCAGCCCCATCAAGCTGGCGACCTTGGCCCAGCTAAACCCAGTTCATGCTTTGTGACCCATGTAAACTGCCCCACATCGCTGGGCCTCTGCCTCCCTCTGCACTAAGGGGGTGGAGATCCCTGCTGGGGCTAGAGTAGCAGG
The DNA here is from genome assembly GCF_036850765.1 of Saccopteryx bilineata. NCBI lineage: Eukaryota > Metazoa > Chordata > Mammalia > Chiroptera > Emballonuridae > Saccopteryx > Saccopteryx bilineata. The sequence continues at coordinate 258,031,459 of NC_089491.1, read as the reverse complement.
CAGGACACGGGGTTCTGGCACTGGCCAGCAGGGCTCTCATCCCCACTGTCCCTCAGTTGCAGGCTCCTCCAGCTTCGTGGAGCCCGGGTGGCTGGGCAACACCATGCGGCGGGTGACGCTTCAGCCCACGGCCTTCTCAGGTGGGTCTTGGAGCAGCTGCTTGGGGAGGCCTGGAAGGGCATGGGCAGTGTGGTGACCACCCTAAAAGGCATCCGGGTCTAGCAGTGGAGGGTCAGGAAGAGCGCCCTGCCCTGTCCTGCCCCAGGCTGGAAAGAAAACTTAGAGGGGGAGAGAAAGGGCCCCAGAGGAGAGTCTGACCTGAGCCCAGGCATCCCGAGACCTATGACCCCCAGACTCTTGCAGATGCAGGTCCGAGCCTGCGGTTTCATCTTTTTATTTAAACTACTCTTCTCTGGGCGTCTGCAAATGTGCGAGGCACTGTGCCAGGTGCTTTCCATCCTCAACTTGTTTAAACCTCACAGCTGTGTCCCTATCCCCCAGGAAGGCATCACTGTCCCATTTTAAAGAGGAGGAGGCTGGGGGTCAGAGAGAGGACATGCCCTGCCTGAGGCCCCACAGCCAGGGAGGGGCAGTACTGGGACTCGCCCCAGGCTTTATGCCTGCTCCTCACTTGCCCATCCTTGCTCTGAGCTCAGTGTCCTCAGGTATGAGCAGGGATGACACTTGGCCAAAACACAGGATTATGGTAAGGACTGGAGAGTCCGGCTTGTAAAGCACTCAGCGGGACCCGGCGGCCAGGAGGCGCTGTAATAGGCCAGAGCTGTTACAACTGCACTAAGGGGTATCGCTGAGGAGGTGGAGGCGCTGGACGACAGTTCTGGAGGGAGGGTCATGGGTGGCATCTCTGTGGCCTGCCTGTTCCAGACTATAATGTGTCAGTCCCCAAAGCCAGCAAGCCCAGACAGCCCCACCCAGGTGGGAAATGACAGGATTTCCTGCCTTGGCTTCCTGGAAAGGAGTCATTTTGAAAGCAGATGCTACAGGAGTTGGCTCCCTGGTTCTGCCCTGGGAGAAACTTGCAGGGCGCTGTTCTCTGCAGCCCCATCCCTGTGCTGGGCTGTCTTCTGGGTTGGAGTCATCAGGGGTCTGTTCACTTCTCCCAATCTGCCTCCAGGGGCTGAGGGGCTCCAAGGGGAACCTGGGACCCCCGGCCCCAGCCTCAGCCTCGTCCCTCTTATAGGCTGTGTCAACTGCAGCAAAGTGTTAGAGCTGACGGAGCGGCTGAAGGTCCTGGAGGCCAAGGTGGGTGAGCAGCTGCCCCTCCCCACCCCCCCTGCACCCCATGCCCACTCAGCGGTCCCACAGTGTCCATGGGCAGGCGGCTTCCCTGCCAGGCATACGCGGCCCTCCCCTTGGTTCCCATCGGCTTCTTTGGCCTCCCCCTCAGTGCCCCTCCCTGGGAAGCCTGCTTGCCATCAGACTACCTGGCCTGTTCTTCCGCCAGCAGTCCCATGAAGCTCCCCTACATATTCCCCCATTCCCATCCCAGCCAGATATTTGTAGACACCCCCAGAGCTTGTGGCCAGGCCCCTCCTTGCCCCATCACCTTCACCTTTACCCCCAATCTCCCATACTACTGTCTTCCTGGTTTTAAAAGCAAATCATCTATTGCACATCTCAAATTGTTTCAGGATAAAAAGGTTTTAACAATTAAAAATTGAGACATGTTTTCAGAAATATGAAAAACTCAGAACTGTGAAAAGCCTACCAGAAACCCATGCCTAGCAGTCAGCGGTGCCGCCAAGGGAGAGCAACCGTCAACACTGAAGCATCTTTTTTTCCAGGTTGTCTAAGCACATGTAGAGGCACATACCTTTTGTCTCCGTACCCTTTCCCCCATTCCTTCCTCTGGGACTTTATCTTAAGGATATTAGATGTGAAGATGTTTACCAAAGTATTCACTATTCACCGTGAAATTTGAAAACCAGAGAACAGAAGGGGTGGTTGTGTAATTAGGAAGAGGGGTACAGAATATTAGACAGCTACTAAGAGCACCTCTGTTTTTCTAATATGTAAAGATGCCCCTGCCCTGGCAGAGTAGCTCAGTTGGTTAGAGTGTCATCCCAATATGCCAAGGTTGTGGGTTTAATCCTCAGTAAGGGCACATACAAGAATCAACCAATGAATGCATAAATAAATGGAACAACAAATTCATGGTTCTCTCTCCCTCTTTCCCTTTCACTCTTTCTAAAATCAATTTAAAAAATTTTAAGATGTCCCTCATGTATCTGTATCAAGTGGAAAAACCAAGCTTCTGAGCCTCGTGTGCTAGAGCCCCAGTGATGAGGTGTGGGAGCCCCAGGAACCCCACACTGATGCCCAAGCTCCCTCCCAGGAGAAGCCGGCCTGAGGGCAGCTCAGTCCCAGGTCTGGGGTGTGGTTCTCAGGTCTGCCCCGGAGTTCCTCTTTTCTCTGGACTGGCCCACATAATCCCCCATTCCCATTTAGTGGACATTCTGGCCTCCTCAATCCTCAGTCAGTGGCTCAAGGGTCACTGCTGACCTTTGAGAGTACGCACGCACGCACGCACGCACATGCTCCACCCAAAGTGGTTTTGTAAACACCTCATGTCAGACCCTTCCAAACTTCCCTCCAAATTAAGTAAAAATCCTTCCAGCCCATGGTGCTTTAACAAGTCAAGAGAAGTTTCACATGATTTATGCAGGTAAGCATAAGAAAAACACAGCACAGCACAGCAAACACCGTGACAGGTCACAGAACTCAACCTGGGTGGCAGTGGTGGTGTATAATGACTTTCTACAACAAATGTGATGAATTGTGCAGTTTGAAAACCACAGTCGGCCCTGGCTAGTTGGCTCAGTGGTAGAGCGTCAGCCCGGCATTTGGAAGTCCCAGGTTTGATTCCCATTCAGGGCACACAGAAGAAGTGACCATCTGCTTCTCTACCCCTTCCCCTCTTCTCTCTCTCTCCTTTTCTTTTCTCCTCCAGCAGCCATGGCTCAAATGGTTTAGCAAGCTGGCCCCAGGTGCTGAGGATGGCTCCATGGCCTTACCTTAGGTGCTAAAATAGGTTGATTGCTGAGCAGCAGAGCTGTGGCCTCAGATGGGCAGAGCATTGCCCTTTAGGGAGTTTTCCAGGTGGATCCTGGTCAGGGTGCATGTGGGAGTCTGTCTCTCACTTAATTAAAACAAACAAACAAAAAAACAAACCACAGTCACTTCTGATGAAATTCTGGGCCAAGGTAGGCTTTGCTGGCCCGCTGGGCCTCCTGCCGCCCACACTAGGCCCCTCTGCTGGTCTGTCCTGGTGAGGCCCTGGTACCCACCCCATTTCTTCCTCTTCCTCTTCCTCCACAGGTGGCAGTGCTGACTGTCACTGAGCAGGCAGAGCCCCCAACCCCAGCTGCCCCCAAGGACCCCGCCCCACTCTGGGGCTCCCCAGCTGCCCATGGCAGCCCTGGGGATGGAGGCCTCCGAGGTGAGTTGGTCAATGGGGAGTACAGTCCCTCGTGGGAATGAAAAACCAGTCTCCACTCTGCTGCTGACTCCCAGCTTGACCCCCTTGTGGGCTTGGGACTTCCCAGTTCTCCTGGGGCCCCTGAGCACTGGAGTCCTGGGAGGCCCAGCAGACCCTGTTTCTGTTTCTGGTGGAGCTGGGATGATGACACAGACCCCTGCCTCCCTCCCCCCAACTCCAGGGCTACCAGGAGCCAGAGAAAACATGAGGGCCCCGCTGCTCCCTCGAGATGGTAGGTGCTAGCGGGGGGCCGGGGTCAGCACAGGAGCAAGGCCAGAGCTAATGGTATTTCTCCTCCAGACCGAGTTGGTGCCCGGGGGCTTCCTGGGCCCATTGGCCCCAAGGGAGACACTGGCAGCCGGGGCCCAACAGGAATGAGAGGCCTGCCAGGTGAGTGTCCACAGCACTGCCCCCAACTCTCCTGGCCAGGCCCCCCAGGTGGACCCAAGCTGGGATTTTCCCTGATATAGTCAGAGGTGGCCTCACTTGTCTCTTGACTACCCCTACTCCAAGGATGCCCCACTCATGCCTGGGCACCCCCAAACCCTCTTTTGCATTCACTCGGCCTGTGTTCTCTGGGAACCTACTCTCAGCAGGCTCTGAGCTGGGCACTGGGGTGGGGTCAAACTAGTCCCTGTCCCCCTGGAGCTCCCAGATGGGTGGGAGGGTGGGCCTAGGCAGGAGAGAAACAGCTGTGCCCACCCGTGTGACCAGGGTTCTTATGGGGACCTCGCAGGTATGGGAACCCTAAGGAAGGAATCTCAGATCCAGCCTGGATAGGGTGGAGGATGGACAGGGCTTCCCTGTGAGAGGACACCTCAGGAGAGGCCTAAAGGATGACCCAAAGTGTATACCAGGCATAGCAAAAGGAGGAGTGATAGAGGGAACAGCTCATGCAATAGCCTCCTAATAGACAGCCAGGGGAGTCAGAGTCAGGAATTGCCCTCACTGTGGCCTCCAGAGCCCTCTCTTATCCTCTGCCCCAGGATGCCTTGTCCTGCTGCTTTGCAGCTGCCCGTCTGCCTCCTGCATACCCACCCATACCCCTGGTTCTGTTGCAGGTCCACAGGGACCCCCAGGGAGCCCTGGCCGGGACGGAGCTGTGGGCATCCCTGGAGAAAGGGGACCTCCAGGCCCACCAGGGCCTCCTGGTACCCCTGGTCCCCCAACCCCCATTGGACCACCCCACGCCCGGATCTCTGAGCATGGTGAGTGAGTTCCTCAGGATCACAGTAGATCCAGGTCGGGGTCTGGTGAGGCTGACGATTGTCACCACAGTGTTACTGCTAACAGGTACTTTCTGTATAGCTTGCCCTTGTTCAGCCACATGTCAACCAGTCCTCCAATGGGTGCTGTTGTCCGCTATTCACTGATGAGGAAAACTGAGGGCCAGAGAGGGGAGATCACACAGCCAGGGCATGGGAGGCTGGCTTCAAACCCAGGCAGCCTCTGAGCCTGTTCTTGGAACCACCTAGCATCAGGCCCACCTGCCAAGCCTTGGAGCTGGCCAGGATCCAGCCCTCAGCACAGGGAAGCTCAAGGCCCAACAGCAGGAAGATCCCTGTGCTCAGAGAGGCCCCAGCCCCTCCACCCAGCTAGGTCCTGACGTACATCCTTCACCCCTCCCCCAGCCTGACCTACATGTGTGATGCCAGAGGTCAGAGCATGGAGTGCCACGTTCAACCCCATCTGTGTCATATCGGTACATGACCAGGCACCATTCATTGTCCCGTTCATTCATTCTCACCATTCATTCTCCCTTGCCAAGCCTCAGTTTCCTCGTGTGTAAAATGGGGATAATGACAGTGCTGACCTCCCAGAGCTCTATGACAAGTATGCACAGAAACCTGGCCCAAAGTAGGTGGTCAATAAATGGTAGCTTTTACTATCCGCATTTGGCATGTGACAGTACAGGCTCAGCAAGGTGGAGAGTCTTAATAGGTATCACCAGCTATACTGTGGCAGGACTAGAACCCAGGTCTTCCTGTCTCCTGGGCCTGTGGGGCCAATGCTCTTCCCACCCTTGGAGCAGATGTGGGGTGGCCCCAGCCATGATGCAGGATGTCCCACAGGGCAGTCAAAGCTGGCTTGCCACGGGTGGCAGGTAAAAACTGACTGACCCTCTCTGCCCAAACCCCACCCCACCCATGCCCACTCATCATCTTTACTCCTGCAGGGGACCCATTTCTATCTAACACCTTCACTGAGACCAGCAGCCACTGGCCCCAGGGACCGGCTGGGCCCCCTGGCCCCCCAGGACCTATGGGTAAGTTGAGTCCAGGTCTGAGGTGAGCGGTGGGTTGAGGGATGGCAGAGAGACTAGAACTGTGGTTATCAGGAGAGAGATGGTGGTAGACTTCCTGCCATTGTACTGTTTTGGTCCTGAGGATATCCTATCTTATTTCAGGTCCTCCTGGGCCTCCTGGTCCCATGGGCATCCCTGGGAGTCCTGGACTTATAGTGAGTATTTCTCCAAGTACTCCCAGTCAACTTTCAATCCATCCATTCCCAATCCATCATCCATCCATCAATCCATACTTTTTAAAAAAAAATTTAGAGACAAAAGAAGGGAGAGAAAGGGAGAGAGAGAAACATCACTTTGTTGTTCTACTTATATATGCATTCATTGGTTGATTCTTCTATGTGCCCTGACCAGGGATCGAACCCACAACCTTGGCATATCAAGATGACACTCCAACCAACTGAGCTACCTGGCTAGGGACATCCACACTTTCATTTGTTCATTCATTCATTCATGGAGCACTGAATATACAAACTACTTTCTTTCTTTTGCAAGAGACAGGCAGACAGGAAGGGAGAGAGATGAGAAGCATCAATTCATAGTTGTGGCACCTTAGTTGTTCACTGATTACTTTCTCATATGTGCCTTGACCCAGGGCCTCCAGCCAAGCCAGTGGCCCCTTGCTCAAGCCAGTGACCTTTGGGCTCAAGCCAGTGACCATAGGGTCATATCTATGATCCCATGCTCAAACCAGCAACCCCATGCTCAAGCTGGTGAGCCCATGCTCAAGCCGGCGACCCCGGGGGTTCAAACCTAGGTCCTCAGCATCCCAGGCCAATGCTCTATCCACTACGCCACCACCTGGTTAGGCTCATACTACTTTCTGTAGAGCTTTAGAGCTTTTCTTTTAATCCATGTAATAAGAAGCAGTGTTATCACCTAAGGCCAAGGAAGGTGGAGATATGTCTGACCAGGCTGTGGCGCAGTGGATAGAGCATCCACCTGGGATGCTGAGACCCAGGTTCAAAACCCAGAGGCCACCACTTGAGCGTGGGATCATAGACCTGACCCTATGGTCACTAGTTTGAGCCCAAAGGTCACTGATTTGAAGCCCAAGGTTGCTGGCTTGAGCCCAAGGTCATTGACTTGAGCAAGTGGTCACTGGCTGGGTTGGAGTTCCCTGGTCAAGGCACATATGAGAAGCAATCAATGAACAACTATAGTGCCACAATTATGAGTTGATGCTTTTAATCTCCTTTCCTGTCTGTCTGTCTCTGTTCTCTCAAAAGGAAGAAAGAAAAAGAAAGAAAGAAAGAGAGAGAGGGAGAAAGGGAGAAAGAAAGAGAGAAGGGAAGAAAGAAGGAAAGGAGGAAGAGAGGGAGGGAGGGAGGGAGGGAGGGAGGGAGGGAGGAAGGAAGGAAGGAAGGAAGGAAGGAAGGAAGGAAGGAAGGAAGGAAGGAAGGAAGAGGGAGGGTGGGAGGGAGGGAGGGAGGGAGGGAGGGAGGGAGGGAGGGAGGGAGGGGAGGGAGGGATACCTGCCCTAGGGCTGTGGCACAGGGCAACTTCCATATCAAGGTGGAGACTGATTCCAGAGTCATAGTTGCGAACACAGCTGTATGAACTTCCCACTGTATGTCTGTCATTGGATGTGTGAAGGGCCCATGTCAAGCTGGAGCTCCCTCCTCGACTCCTCTCCCCCCAAGTCCCTGCCCATTTTACTCTGACCCAGCACAAGGCTGAGGCCCTGTCTTGTTGCTCAGGGACCCCCAGGCCCCAGTGGACCCAAAGGAATCTCCGGCTACCCAGGAGAAAAGGGCGAAAGAGTGAGTACCGAGTTGGCCCCTGGAGAGGCTTGGGGGCCCTGGGTCAGATACCCAAACAGCCCACTTCATACCTCTCCTTCATCCCACACAGGGACTGCGTGGAGAGCCAGGCCCCCAAGGCTCCATGGGACAGCGGGTGAGTGATGCTGCCCACCTACAGCACCCCCTCCAGGATCCCATAGGCACAGACCCCTGCCCTGGCTTCATTCCCCCATGGCCAGAGCCTCTGACCCTCCCCGTCTGGTCCAGGGCATGCTCCATCTCCTCCTTCCTCCCTGTTGCAGGGTCTCCTTAGCCTCTCAGCGTCAAGCCACCTCCATCACGCAGTTTCTGTACCTGTTTCTCTTTCTCTTTTCTTCTGTCTCTTTCTCCAACTCCCTGTACTTCTGTTTCTCCTTCTCTTCAACTATAATCATAGATTTGTCTGTTTCTTCCTTTAGTTTGGTCAATTTTTGCTTCATGTATTTCTAAGCTTTGTTGTTAGCTATATACGCGTTTAGGATTTTATTGTCTCCTTGGCCCTTTTATCTTTATGAAATGAATATCTTCCTCTCTGGTAATACTCTTTGTCCTGAATTCTACTTTTTTTTTTTACTTTAAAATAGCCACACTAGCTTTCTTATGCTTAGTGTTTGCATGATATATCATTTCCAATTCTTTGAACTTGCAATCTGTGTCTCTAAGTGTATCTCTTGTAAACAACACAGACTTGAGTCTTTTTTTTTTTAATAGTCTGACAGTTGAGTTCTCTTACATTTAATGGTATATGGTGAAAGTGTTGAGTCCTAGCCACTAGACCACCAGGGAGACACTAATGATATGTTTGGTTGTTAATATGGTTGGGTGTAAGTCAACCATCTTGCCATTTGTTATCTACTATGTTTACCCCAATCTCTTTATTCCCCCCCCCTTTACTAATAACTTATTAAATACCACTTCATGTTATCTTCTTTTTGATGTTTGCTCTAAAATAACCACACACACCCATGGCTGATCACAGTTTACTTGAATTAATGTTATGCCACCTCAAATGTAAGTGGGAACGTTGCAGCTGAGCGAATTGCATCCCCTTCTGTCCTGATGCTATTTTGCTTCTGCATTTGTTGTAAACCCCACAATATATAGTTGTTATTGCTTTGAACAGTTGATTTTTAAAGAAGAAAACAAAGAAAAATAGTCTTTTACAACTACTGATGTATTTCTCATTTCTGATACTCTTTATACCTTTCTGTGGATCCAGATTTCCACTTGGTATCACTTCCCTTCAGCCTAAAGACTGTCCTTTAACCTTTCTTTTTTTTTTTTTTTTTTTAGAGAGGAGAAGGAGAGAGAGAGAGCAAGGAAAGAGAGACAGAGAGAGAGAAGGGGGAGGAGCTGGAAGCATCAACTCCCATATGTGCCTTGACCAGGCAAGCCCAGGGTTTCAAACCGGCGACCTCAGCATTTCCAGGTCGATCTTTTTTTTCTTTTTTTCTTTTTTCATTTTTCTGAAGCTGGAAACAGGGAGAGACAGACAGACTCCTGCATGCACCCGACCGGGATCCACCCGGCACGCCCACCAGGGGCAATGCTCTGCCCACCAGGGGGCGATGCTCTGCCCATCCTGGGCATCGCCATGTTGCGACCAGAGCAACTCTAGCGCCTGAGGCAGAGGCCACAGAGCCATCCCCAGCGCCCGGGCCACCCCTGCTCCAATGGAGCCTTGGCTGCGGGAGGGGAAGAGAGAGACAGAGAGGAAAGCGCGGCGGAGGGGTGGAGAAACAAATGGGCGCTTCTCCTGTGTGCCCTGGCCGGGAATCAAACCCGGGTCCTCCGCACGCTAGGCCGATGCTCTACCACTGAGCCAACCGGCCAGGGCCTCCAGGTCAATCTTTAACCTTTCTTGTGTGGGTCTGCAGACCACAAATCCTCACGGCTGTTGCTTATCTAAAGCTCTCTTTTTTTTACCTTTACTTTTTTTTTTTACGGAGACAGAGAGAGAGTCAGAGAGAGGGATAGATAGGGACAGACAGACAGGAACTGAAAGAGATGAGAAGCATCAATCATCAGTTTTTCATTGCGACACCTTAGTTGTTCATTGATTGTCTTATCATATGTGCCTTGACCGTGGGCCTTCAGCAGACTGAGTAACCCCTTGCTCAAGCCAGCGACCTTGGGTCCAAGCTGGTGAGCTTTGCTCAAACCAGATGAGCCCGCGCTCAAGCTGGTGACCTAGGGGTTTCAAACCTGGGTCTTCCGCATCCCAGTCCGACGCTGTATCCACTGTGCCACCGTCTGGTCAGGCTATTTTACCTTTACTTTTGAAAGATATTTTCACTGGCTGTCAAATGACAGGTTGGCAGTTTTCTCTCCTTTTAGCACTTTGAAGATGTCCCGTGATCTTCTGGCTTACATAAACCATTACAATTTCTCATAAGTGGCCATCATTCTTGTTGTTTCCCGTCTATGTTTTCTTTAGTTTTTAAGATTTGCTCTTTACCCTTGGTTTTTTCAACAGATTGATCATGATGTGGTTGGGTGTGCTTTTCTTTGTGTTTATCCTGATTTGGGTTCATCACTGAGATTTTGTTTGTTTTGGGGGAGGCATTTACCCTGGTTGGTGTTCCCTGAGCTTCCTGGAACTGTGGTTTGGTGTCTATCAATTTGGGGACATTCTCAGTCATTTCTAAGAAATTCTCAGTCATTGCTTCTGTTCTTTTCTTTTTTCTTCTCTGGCTTTTTCAGTCTGTGAATGTTATATACCTTCTGTAGTCACCCCACAGTTCTGGATAGTCTGTTCTGCTTTTTTCAGCCTTTTTTCTCTTTGCTTTTCAGTGTTGGAAGTATCTATTTCATACTCTCAAGCTCAGATATTCTTTCCTCAGCCATGTCCAGTCTACTAACAAGCCCTTTAAAATGCATTCTTCATTCTGTTACATTTATTTTTAAATCTAATATTCCTTTTAAAAAATGTATACATGCAACGCCTGACCAGGTGGTGGCACAGTGGATAGAACATCAGCTGGGATGCTGAGGACCCAGGGATGAAAGGTCACCAGCTTGAGCACAGGCTTATCCAGCTTGAGTGCAGGATTGCTAGCTTGAGCATGGGGTCCTATGACCCCATGGTAGTTGGCTTGAGCTCAAAGGTCACAGGCTTGAAGCCCAAGGTCACTGGCTTAAACCAAAGGTCACTGGCTTGAGCAAGGGGTCACTGGCTCAGCTGGAGCCTCTGTCAAGGCACATATGAGAAAGCAATCAATAAACAACTAAGGAGCCACAACAACAAGTTGATGCCTCTCATCTTTTTCCCTTCTTGTCTGTCTGTCTCTCTCTCTCTCAGGAAAAAGATATATACATGCAAAATATTTTGAACCTGAAAACTAAACAATAATACTAAATCATATGGTCATGTGCCCAACACCAGGCTTAAGAAATAGAACCCTTTTAGGACCTTTTGAAGGCCCCCATGTGTCCCTCCCCTGTCACTTTCTCCTTGAAACATATCAGGAGAATATGAAATCTTGGCCAGGAAATTGAAGGACCTGTGACTGCAGATAGTGCTTTCATTACTTTTTTTCTGCTCTAGGTAGAACTTCAGGGTGGGGATGATCAGGGAGATAAATGGCTTAACTTCTGCCAGGTTTGTATTTCTGGCCCATAACTCCTGCTACCAGAAAAAAAGGGCCTTTTGTAGGGTTGGAATATTTCTAAAGAGGCCTAGGAAGACTGTAATTGCCCTGAAATATGTAACTCTGTGAAGAGGACCTTCAACTGAATTTTAGCATTTCTTTTTTTTTTCTGAAGTTAGAAGCAGGGAAGCAGTCAGACAGACTCCCGCATGTGCCTAACCGGGATCCACCCGGCATGCCCACCAGGGGGCGATGCTCTGCCCATCTGGGGCGTTGCTCTGCTGCAGCTGGAGCCATTCTAGCACCTGAGGCGAAGGCCATGGAGCCATCCTCAGCACCCAGGACAACTTTGCTCCAATGGAGCCTCAGCTCCATTGAGGGGAAGAGAGAGACAGAGAGGAAGGAGAGGGGGAGGGGTGGAGAAGCAGATGGGCGCTTCGCCTGTGTGCCCTGGCCTGGGATCGAACCTGGGACTTCCACACGCCGGGCCAACATTCTACTGCTGACCCAATCAGCCAGGGCCTAGCATTTCTTTTTGATTCTTTCTTAGAATTTCCATCTCTCTGCTTACATTATCCATCTGTTCTTCCATGTTGTCTCCTTTTTCCATTCAAGCCCTTAGTGTATTAATCGTAGTTTTAAATTTTTCTGGCCTATCATTCCAACATTCGTGCCATATCTGACTCATGTCCTGATATTTGTTCAGTTTCTTAAATGGTGTTTTCTGCCTTTTAGTACACCTTATAATTTTTTTTTTTTTTAAAGACATGAAATAGTGGGTAAAAGGAACTGTAGTATATAGGCCTTTGGTGATGGAGTGGTAAGGGGCCGGGGGCAGAGGCATTCTCCAGTTCTACAGTTAGGTCTCAGTCCTTGGGTTTAGCCTATGACCCTGGACTGGGAACTTGACCAGTGACCAGTGCTTTTCAGTTTTATTTCGTCTTTTCCCCCTCGAGTAGGACAGGATGGCTGGAGGGCACTGGAGTGGGAGTAGTTTTCTTCCCACATGTGGAAAGCTGGAGCCAGCTAGAGTTGGGTATCTTGTTACCCCAGGTCGATGAGGCTCTGAGTAAGACCCTGGCAGGTTAGGCTGTGATAAAATAGTTTCTCCAAGGACAAGCCTTGATAAGAGCAGAATGCTCTGGTGTGTTTCAAAATGGTTCCATTTTCCCTTCCCTCTGCTAAAAGCATGAGGGGATTTTTCTCCAACATTCACTGTAAGGGCCTGGTAGAGCTCCTGTAGGTAAAACTCACAAAAGTAGGGAGGCCTCCCTGAAGATTAGGTCTCCCTGGAATTTTTAACTCTCACAATTGTCCCACGAAAGCCCCAGCAATTCATCAGTTTTGTTTGGGTTTTCTTACCGTGGCACTGGTTCTCCGGTGGACTCTGCCTTTCGGTTTCTGCGTTTTGGGAGGCAGAGGTTTGCCCTGCACTCACATCTTTCATGGCTCTAAAAAGAGTTGTTGATTTTTCAGTTTGTTCAGCATTTTATTTGTTAGGGCAGAATGGTGACGTCTAAGCTCTTTGTATGCTGGACCGGAAAGTGTAATTTGTTTTGTTTTGTTTTTAAATCAAATTTGAAAAAAGAAATTGGTTAATATTTATTCCAACATTTTTTTTTCTGTTCGTGTGCTCTCTTCTCTCCTTCTGCGACTCCAGTTACACTTAATACTCTCCCGCAAATTATTGAGGCTCTGTCAGTTTTTTTAAATTTATGGATTTGTAGAGAGTGAGGAAGGGAGAAACAGAGAGACATCAATCTGTTCCTGTATGTGCCCTGATCACATATCGAACCTGCAATCTCTGTATATTGGGTTGACACTCTAACTAACTGAGCTCTCTGGCCAGGGCATGGCTCTGTCAATTAAAAACAAAAACAAGCAGGATGGTGGCCATGGAAGTCGGAATCCGGCGAGGAGTGTGTAATAACTCACCTACTGAATCAACTAGGAAAAAAAAACAATAAAAACACAAAAAACCATCATTCTACTTTCTGTGGTTTAGCTGCAATTATTTCATTGATCTGTGTTCAAGTTAATTGATTCTTTCTTCTGTTATGGCCAATCTTCTGTTAATCCCAGTTAATGAATTTTTTATTTCAAGTATTATTTTTTTAAATTATTGTTTTTTTATTCATTTTTTTTAGAGAGGAGAGGGAGAGACAGAGAGAGAGAAAGAGGAGAGACAGAGAGAGAGAGAAGGGGGGGGGAGCTGGAAGCATCAACTCTCATATGTGCCTTGACCAGGCAAGCCCAGGGTTTTGAACCGGCGACCTCAGCATCTCCAGGTCGACGCTTTATCCCACTGCGCCACCACAGGTCAGGCCAAGTATTATTTTTACTTACAGGATTTCCATTTGATTCTTTTTTACAATTTCCACATCCCACCTGAAATTGCCCAGCTCATCACCCATTGTATTAATTCCACTAGATTCTTTAACATATTTATCATAGATAATTTAAACTGTTTCTGCTAATTTCAGCATCTGGGTTGGCTTTGGATCTGTTTCTACTGACTTGACTTTTCTCTTGAAAAACTACGTTTCTCACATGTCTAATAATTTTTATTGCATTTTGGACAATATAGATAATATAATGAAAAGAATCTGTTAAATAGTGAAGGATTCTGTTATCTTCCTCTGAAGAGTGTTGATTTTTGGTCCAGGGTGTGGGTTGAACTCAGCTTTGTGACCTTAGGATGGACAGTTCCTGAACAATCCAAGGACTAAAGGGGAGTATTTATGCAGATTTCATTCCCCTGCTGTAGCTCCCTGCTTTCAGTTATTTCCTCTCAGTTTCCTCCTCCTTTGGCAGTCTCCATCCTCTGCTTGAGGCCCCTGTCTAAGTAGTTCAGTTGGTTGGAGTGTTGTCCCAACATGCTGAGGTTGTGGATTCGATCCCCAGTCAGGGCACATACAGGAAACAACCAGCGATGGCACGAATAAACAGAACAACAAGTCAAACAAGCCGATGTTTTTCTTTCTCTTTCTCTCTCTCTCTCTCTCCCCCCCCCCTTCCTCTCTCACTAAAAATCAATTAAAAAAAACAAACTAACATTTTCTGCTTGAGCTGTTCGCTGGACTGAGGAGGCTAGGGTTTACTCTTCAGAGGTAAAGCTATAAATATATGGATTTCACCCAGTACAGTTTCCTTCTTTCAAAGACCAAATATCCTCCAGTATCTGGCTGTTCTTTATCACTTCCCATTGCTGTCTGTTTAGTTGGGTTTTTTTTTTTCCATTTTTTCCTACTGTTAATGTAATACAAGCCACTCTATCTCTGCCTCTCTCAGACTCTCTCAATATGTCTCTTTTTTCCTCCTTTCCTCCTTCCCTCTCTCATTGCTCTACTTCTATTTCTCCTTGCAGGGAGAGCCTGGCCCCAAAGGAGACCCCGGTGAGAAGAGCCACTGGGTAAGCTCCAGCCCCACACTGACCTCCCACTGTTGCCTCCTGCCCGGGGCACTCAGGAGATTATTTTGGAATGGGAGCACCCCAGCCAAACCCCCATAACAACCCAGTCCCCCAGGGAGGAGCCTTGATAGTTCTCAGCCCTAGCCCCCTCCCTTATCTTATCCCTCCCAAATGGGCAGGGCCAGCCTCATCAGCAGACCCCACGCTCTCTGTCTCTGTCTTCATGTCCCTGTCTCTGCCTTCCCTCTGTGGCCTTTCCAGGCCAGGGTGACCCTGCCTGTTCCTGGGCAGTTTGGGCTGACCCAGTCCAGACTGCAACCCCTGCCTCCATAGCCCTCTACAAGCAAGGGCTTGGGCTTCTGCTCCCTTGTCTACTGAAAAATGGGAAGCATGAAGACAATAGCCACACAGGAGGATGGGACAGGGGGAAATGGTACCTTAGGAAAGCCATGACACATAGGAAGGGAGACATGGAAATGCTGAGGTACACAGGAGCCTATGGTTAAAAGGTACAGGGGACCTAGACACCATCATACACACAGGAACTCCATGAAGTAGGGAAAGAGAGGCCTATAAACTGTCATGTACATAATGTACATGGTAAATGAGATCAGGGAACCTAGACTCCTCTATGACAAAAGAACTATAATTAACATGAGATCCTAGACACCATCACATACATAGGAGACTCAAGAGGAGTGTGAGGAGACGCCTAGAAACTGTTATAGGCACAGGAGAACCATGAAAAATGAGATGAGGGAATCTAGAAAGCACCATACGTAAAGGAAGCCCATGAAGAAAGGGAAGAGGGGCCTAGAAACTGTCACATACACAGGAAACATGGAGTAAATGGGAAAGGGGGCCTAGCAACCACATGTGGGGTGCTAGAAACCTTCATAATCATTGAAGATAGTTGCAGTGAATGAATTTCAGGGCCAGAAATCTATCTACCCAAGAGACACAATGAGGGAAGACCAAAAGCCCCAAAATGCAGAGACTTGGAAACCAGCACTGACATAGGAAACATTTAGAAAATGGATGTGGTAGGGGCAGACACTCCTATGGGAGAAACAACTGGGGGGCTCTCTTGGAGGCTCATATTGTGCCTCCCTCCTCTACCCCACCCCCTCCCTGGTGCAGTCTGGCTGGGATGTCCTACTTCCTGGTAGGTACTAGTTAGGACACGGGAAGCACCCAGCTCCTGCCTTGCCCTCTCTGCTCCTGATTGTGGGGTCAGTGATGGATACAGCCGTGGGAGCCCCCACCCTGCACGAGTCCTCCCCCATGTCTTTCCATGACTTCTGGGGCCCTGCTACCTTTCTGGCAGCCAGCTCCTGCTGCCCCTTCATCTTTTTGTCCCACCCCACCCCCAGCCCCCACCCCCGCATGGCTCCAGAGCCTCATAAGTACACTGTCAGTTTGGGCATGAGCTAGGCTGGGGTCAGGTAGAGCAGCGTGAGCCCAGCTCTCTGCCTCCCCTCAGCGCTTTCACTGGCCCCTCTCAGCACATTTTCTACGCAGCCCAGGAAAGGCGGGAGGAAGGTGAAGTCTCAATTAAGCTAAGCAGCCCCATCCCTGCATGGGGATCCCAGCAGAACAGATGCCTGAACTATCCTAGATCAGGCCTCTAACTCAGGACTACCTATGGGTGGGGCCCCAAGAGGTAGCAGGGCCCCTATCCATCCACCTGCCTCCCCCTCACCCACCTGCTCTTCTGCCCCTGCTTGCCGCTTGCCTGGGAGGGGGCCTGCTGGGCTGGGGACTGCATGAGGCTTTGGAGGCTGGGGAAGCAGTTCTGTTGGGGGCAGGTGGGAATGAGGTCAAGAGCGGGGAAGGGCCCCTGAGGACCCCTATATACACTGTACCTACCAACTCCACGTAGCAAAGCTTTCAGAGCCTCTGGCCTCACTGTGGCTCAGTAGAGACACCTAGTGGCCATGGGCAGGCACTGAGGCACTGCTAAGGAGTGGCTGGGCTGAGCCAGCCTGCCTAGAACAAAGCTTGTAACTCTTATTCAGACAGGAAAAACTGAGGCCCAACTCCTCAGAGCAAATTGTTGGCAGGCTTTTCAGCTCTCAGGACTAAGGGAACCAGCTAACATTTCCCCAAGCACTTCCTTGATGGGTGCCAGACCGCAGCCCAGGCACTGTGGACATAGATGCAATTTGGACAGAGTTCCCACCCTCGGGGTAGCACAGTGGTGGTGGGGGGAGGAGAGACAGACTAGTAACCAGTAGCTAGCTATAGGACAGGGGAAGCTCAGCTGTGATAGGGGAGGATTTAGCATCCTCCTGGTGTAGACCCGTACTGAGGCCTGAAAGACACATTAACCAGGGAAAGGGTATTCAGGGAGAGGAGCAGGAGTGTCATGTGCAAACACTTGGAGTGGCAGAGTGTGACAGGCAAGAGGTGAGACAGAGCTCAAAGGCCTTCAGGACTTAGGAGGCCATAGTGAGGAATTTGAACTTTGTTTTATGGGCAGTGGGGAGTCACCGAAATAATAATGAGCAGGGAAGTGACGTGGTCAGATTTTTGTTTGCAGGAGACCCCTCTGTTGCCATGTGGAGAATGAATGGGAAAGGCAGAGAGAGACTAGGTAGAAGGCTGTCATGGTCATCCTGGCAAGAGACTGTGGGGACTGGAACTGAGCTGGAATAGTTCTCTTTGGAACTGGGAGTGGGGACAATGAGGATTGACTAATGTCAATGGGGCTAAGAGACACTTGGATGCTAGTTTGGCTGTGAGGGGGGAGCAAAAAATTAACGGAGACACAGTAGTAAAGGAGAGCCAGGAGAAGCAGGCCCACTGTTTTGTCCATGAAAAATGGAAGATGTCTGTTATGACCGAGAGCGGGGTGTCCAGCAGGCCCTGTATACTCAGGCCAGGCTGGGAAAGAGACCATGGGAGTCATCAGTGCAAACAGCAGCCCCCACCCCCGGGGAGGAATCCAAATAGCAGGATCTTTTTTTACATTTTTCTTCAAGATTTTTATTTTGAAAATTTTCAAGTATGCAGAAGTGTTGGTACAATGAAGATTATTCTCCCCGTCCTCTAAACTGACCAGGTAGTATTTTGCCACATTTGCTCTATCTTTTCCTTTATATATTCATAGACCTTTTTTCTCTACTCCATTTGAAAGTAAGGTTCAAACTTCATTCACATCTCCCCTAACACATCAGCGTGTATCTTGAAAGACTATGACATTCTCCCAAAGAGTCACAATACCACTTAAGTGACACCTAAGAAAGCTGACATTAATTCAATAAAAGGATGTCATTTTATATATAATATATATAGATTTGATCAGTGGTCCCCAAAATGCTTTTTACAGCTGTTTTCTTTTTTAACTTCTAATCAAGATTCATGCATTATGTTTGGTTGTCATGTCCCTAGTCTCTTTTAACCTAGAATAGACCCCCTGCCCTTTTTTTCTTTTTCTTGACTATCTTTTTGTGAATGTCCCATCTAGATTTGTCTGGTGGTTTCCTGGTGATGAGATGCAGGTTAAATACTCTTGGCAGGAGCACTCATGGAGGATGTGGTGCTTTCTTACTGCATCTCATCAGGAGGCTCATAGTGTCAGCTTGTCCCACTGTCCATGCTGGGAGTAGTTTAATATAATTTTGAAGGGCATCCATTTTTACATCCTCCTCCTGTAATACCTGAAGAGGGATTACTTTGGTGTACAGCCTGTGGTGACCCTGTGACCCCCAGGCTGCAATAGCCAGTCTGGCCTAAGGGAAGCTCAATCCATATGATGTGGACAGGATGCCTGGCTCATAACAAATGATCACAGCATGACCAAAGTGGGCTCACGAATATATATTGGGAGACTTCTCAGTTGTTAGGTATTTTTGGGATAGCAGCTACTTTAAAGCACTGGATTGTAACCATAGCAATATGCATAGTATACATCATCCCTTCACTTGCTCCATACTGAATAAAGAACACAGAAAGATCCCGGTTGTATCAGGGCTGGAATAGTTCTGTTTGCTATCCTGATGCTCTGTTGGAATTAAGATATCTATGTCCCAGAACCTGCTTAACTCTGGACTAGTAAAGGAGTATGAAGCATGAATCTGGACAAGACTAGGGACTCTATGCTGGGGAAAGAAAGGACAGATTGAGAACAAGTGGAAGTGAATGCCAGCTGCTGGTGTCTGGCATGAGCCCCTGGCAGCAGCTGGTTCTCTGTGGCACTGGGGAGCCCCAGATCAGGGAGGCCTAGGAGGGTGGCTTTGTGGGCCCATTTCCACATCCCTGGGCTTGGGTGTTGGAAATGCTGCTTAGAAGGGAGGGTGGGGCCTGACCAGGTGGTGGCGCAGTGGATAGAGCATCGAACTGGGATGCTGAGGACCCAGGTTCGAGACCCTGAGGTCGCCAGCTTGAGTGGGGGCTCATCTGGTTTGAGCAAAAGCTCACCAGCTTCAACCCAAGGTTGCTGGCTCAAGCAAGGGGTTACTCGGTCTGCTGAAGGCCCACAATCAAGGCACATATGAGAAAGCAATCAATGAACAACTAAGGTGTCGCAACGAAAAACTAATGATTGATGCTTCTCATCTCTCTCTGTTCCTGTCTGTCTGTCCCTATCTGTCCCTCTCTCTGACTCTGTCTCTGTAATTTAAATAAATAAATAAATAAAAAGAAGGGAGGGCGGGGCTGAGGGCCAGGCCCCAGAGTAGCTGGAGCCTGGGAGGGAGGCATCCAGAGTAAGAAGGATGGGGAAGAAGGGTACCCAGGCCAGCACCTCAGTTTTGCCAGTATTTTAAAGTTTCCCAACACCACCACTCAAACATATTCTAATTTTACTTGTATATATTCATTTTGACATGAATGGAAAGAATATTGGTAAGTAGCCCAATTTCTACCACTGATGGAGGTAAACAGTAAGTATTTCACTTTTTAGACTATTAGAGATGGACCTGACCAGGCAGTGGTGCAGTGGATAGAGCGTCGGACTGGGATGTGGAGGACCCAGGTTTGAGACCCCGAGGTAGCCAGCTTGAGCACAGGCTCATCTGATTTGAGCAAAGCTCACCAGCTTGGACCCAAGGTCACTGGCTTGAGCAAGGGGTCACTCGGTCTGCTGTAGCCCCACGGTCAAGATATGAGAAAGTAATCAATGAACTAAGGTGTCGCAATGAAAAACTGATGATTGATGCTTCTCATCTCTCTCCGT
This sequence comes from Saccopteryx bilineata, assembly GCF_036850765.1. Taxonomy (NCBI): domain Eukaryota; kingdom Metazoa; phylum Chordata; class Mammalia; order Chiroptera; family Emballonuridae; genus Saccopteryx; species Saccopteryx bilineata. The sequence goes on along the minus strand of NC_089491.1, from coordinate 258,011,693 downwards.
TCCTGTCTCTCTGTCCCTATCTATCCCTCTCTCTGTCTCTGTAAAAAAAAAATAAAAAAGAGAAAAAAAGAATATTAGAGATGGGGTGCAGGATTCTATGGCAACTCCCAAGGCACATTCTGTGGCAGGTTTCATGGCAGGCGCTGGGACAGCACTGCTGCCCCTGTGGATTGGCATCCCCTGACCCCCAGCGCAGCAGGATTTGCAGGGGTGTGGGAGAAAACATCTAGCCGGGATCCATCAGAACTTAGGAGTCTGCTTCTGCCTGCTTTGTCCCCCTCCTGTCCTCTCCTGGTCTTGTCCCAGCTGTCCATGGACCCGGGGCTGTGGCAGGTGGTGCAGGCTGCAGGTGCATGACCAGGGTGGGGCATGGGCCACCAACAGGCTTTTGCAGGGCCCCCTCCTGTCCCCTTCACGGCTGCATCTGTCTCTTTCCTCCGCAGGGGGAGGGGTTGCACCAACTACGCGAGGCTTTGAAGATTTTAGCTGAGAGGGTTTTAATCTTGGAAACAATGATTGGGCTCTATGGTGAGTAGAGACAGACGGACAGACAGCCCAGCCCCTGCCCACCAGCCTTCCCCAGGCCCTCCAGGGTGGAGCTTCCAGGGCCCAGTCCTGAGGCTGGAGAGGATAAGACCACCTAACCCCTCAATGACTGGTCCCTCCTCCACAGGTAAAGGGGGCCTGAGAAATCTGGGCCTCCAGGCATTATGGTTAATGTGGTTTCCAGGCCTGCAGAGGAAACCAGAGGTGACAGATTTCGAGTTTGGAAGAAATTATGCGCAATAAGACCAAACTCTAGACTAGTGGGGTTGTGGGTAACAGAGCCAGATTGTAACAGTGCAAGTGATTATGTGTAATAAAGGTAGAGCCCAGGCCCACAGGAGGATTGTGGGTAATGGATCCAGACTTCAATCAGGTTTCAGCTCTAGAGAAATTGTGGGTAACAGAGCCAGTCTCCGGGCCCACAGGGACAATAGGTTATGGAGCTGGACTCCAGAAATGCAAGGGACTGTGAATGACAGAGCCAGGCTAAGGCCCCAGGGGACTCTGGGTAATATACTGCCCACCAATTCTGATCCTCCCTCACCATAAGTCCCCAGAGGCTCTCAGGGCAGGATTTCCTGGCCTCAGATATTCAGTTTCAGTTTCCCCTCTGGTCCTCCTAACCTCTCCTGAAGGTCCCTTTCGGGGCCTGAGAGAGCCAGACTCTAACCCCAGGAATTCACCCACCAGTTCTCTACCCATCAGCCATCTGGTAACTTGAGGAACCAGGCAAGTCCTGTCCCCACTTAGGAGACCAAGGTCTCAATAGCTACTCACACCCAGGCTCCTGCCTTGAAGCCGGCTGGCACCTGGCCCGTACACCCCACCCTCGGCTCCCCGGCCCAGCCCCCAGAGGCCGGACTCGCACCGTCTGCTCTTCTCGATCTCCCATCAGGCTCCTAGCTTACAGAGCTTCCTGCAGCAGCAGGCTCAGCTGGAGCTCCTGGCCAGACGGGTCACCCTGCTGGAAGCCATCATCTGGCCAGGTAATGGCAGGGTGGGCAGGCAGGTGGGGACACAGACGGCAACTCCCAAACCTGGACCCAGGCCAGCAGACACTCATTCTTTAGTCCTTCCATCCAACTAGCAAATGGTGGCTGGCACAGAGAAGGCTCTGGTAACTAGTTCTTGAGTGAATGAACACCTGCTCTGGGCCAGGCATCTTGCTGGCACAGGCTCCAACAGATAAGACAGACATAATCCTGCTCTCAAGGAGCTTAGGCTGTGGGGGTGAGTGGGGAGCACTGGGACTGGCCATTAAACCAAAGGTGAGGAATATCACAGTGGAGTGAGTATAGGCAGCTGTGAAAGCACACAAGTGCCCCTGACCCAGGTTGCAGTGAGGGGTGAGAGGCATTTCAGGGAGGGCTTCCTGTTGGAGGTGTTGGCTAAGTGGAGCCCTGAAGGGCAAGGATCAGGGGTGAGTGAAAAGGCAGCAGAACAGCATGGGCAAAAGCCAAGAGGCCAGAGAGAGCCTAGAGGGATTGTTCCATGAAATTGCTTAGGGATAAATTATTTGGCTACATGATCTGTCAGGGCCCAATCTGAGAAAGTCCTCGAAGGGTTAGATATCAAGTGGTCAGTACCCCTCTTTGTGCCTGGCTTATCAAGGTGGTGCTAAGAGGGTCTTGCCCCATTAACCTGGAGTCAATGGCTGGCCCTGGAGAGAAGCAGAGATCGGCTGACTTCAAGGAGAACCACATTCCTCACCGACCTGCTAAGAGGCCCCAACAGCGGCCCCTTTCCCCCACCTCACAACCCAGTCCTAGCACATCAGTGCACACAGGTCTCAGGCTTCATGAACAACCTCCTATCTCTTTTACAAATGGGGGAACTGAGGCCCCCCCATGCAAAAGAGGGCCAAGGTTAGAGCCAAGCCTCCTTCATTCAGCAAAACTAGAGGGTGCACCTACTGAATGCCAGGTCTTGGCAGGCACTTAGCAGATCTCAAGGGTACCTGCCTTGGGGAGCTGCCCATAGAGTGGCAGGGGATCCTCAGCTATAGAGAGAAGGGCCATGGGGTAGAGGAGCAACAAAGTACAGAGATGAGAACCAGTCACTTTTCACTGGGGAGTGGGGAAAGCTTTCTGGAAGGTGGGACACTTGTGTTAGAACAAGTGTGCCAGGAGAAGGCGGAAGGGTAACCCTTAGAGTCCTATGTGGACAGAGGCCTGGATGTTGGAAGGTATATAGTGTGCTCCTCTAACCACACCACATGGCTTTTCTAACTTCTAGAACCATAACCGATCATCTCCCAGACCTCCTTCCCTTTCACAGAGCAAGGACCAAGGACCCAATCCCAGCTCTCAGCACCTTTTCAGGTGCCCCCAGCTCCTCTCAGGAAGATGGCTGCTGTGCTCACTTCGGCAGCACATATACTAAAATAGGAAGATGGCTGCAGGAGCCAGAAGAGACACGTCATGTTCTGGAATCTATACCCCACCCTCCCTCTAGAGCATCCCGGGGAGGAAGTGCTGGTCACTTCGGAGGGCCCATGTCCACTCTCTGTGGCCACAGGCCTAGAAGAGAGATCCCACAAGCGAGCTCTGGTTGTGGGCCTGGCAGGGGTGGCTTGAGGAGGGGATCAAAGGAGATGAAACCATCCCACTGACCATCCTGCACAGCAGGTGCTAACTAAAGACCCAGGCGGGGCACACGTTTAGGATATAATGAACAATGACAATAGTAACAGCTGCCCCACATCTAGCCACCTGGCTGAGGGATTTACAATGATCACCTCCTGTCCTTACAAGCTTGCTAGGCAAGCCATACCATGCTCATCTCACAGATGAAGAAAGAGGTTCAGAGGGCTCATGTGACTCCCCCTGGGTCATAGGGACAGTGGTGGTGAGGTTAGTGGTCCACCCTAGGTCTGTCCTCTAAAGTCCTGGCTCTTTCAGTTCCATCGGCAGAGGTTCACTGACACTTCTGCTCTGCTATGGACTGAGTGGAGCCTAGAAGAAGCCAAGGCCTTCCATTCATGTCAGAACAGCATCTCATGACCAAATCACAGTGACCAGACTTGCGGGAGACCCGGTCAGAAGGTCACCTCCTAGTGACCACAATAATCTAGTGTGTACTGTGAAAACTACTTTCCACTTCTGGTCATGTTAGAACAAAAAGGGTGTGACAATGGGGGTGTGTCCTCTACATTCCAGGTGGGGGCTCAAAGGTCTGTGAGTTGCCCAAGGCCACATAACTGGGACACATGGGGGCCCTGGGGCCAGGACTTGGCCCTAGCTGTTGTTGGAGCCTGAGCTCTGTGCTACCCTCCTCCTGTGCTCCCTGATTTAAAGCATGAAATGTCCCTTAACTGTGATGGCACATGCTTATTTGCCCCAGGGCCCCCAAATCTCAGTCCAGAGGTGAATGAGACATTGGGTATGTGGGTCAGGGCACTTAACAAGTAATGATAATGAGGTCTAACCCACTCTCCTGGTAGTGTCCTCAGTAGGAAGCTGGTGCTCACCACAGGCCAAGTGTCCTGTGAACAGGGTTTTGGAGGCTTAGTCTAGTCCTCCATCCTGGGGCTTTTCCCTGAGCACTGCTCTCCCTCTAGAAAAGTAGCCCATTCTTCTGACCTAGCTGACCTGCTCATTTAGCTTTGAGAGGGACTGAGGTGATAGTCACAGAAGGCTTCCTAAAGGAGGCAGGTCCTGCTCAGGGTTTTGAAAGATGAATAGGAATTGTTTAGGGGGCAAGAATGCCAATTACTCATTTCGTTCTTGAGGTGCAGCTCATTTCCAGGTTGGGGCTTATCCCACCATCACCAAATTGGAACTGACTTTAGTGTATAGGAATTGGCCAGGACCTCAGAGTATATCTGAAACTGAGACAACTGAGGCCCCGGCAGAGGTCTAGTTTGCCCAGAGCCACAGAACAGGTCAAGGGCAGATCCTGGCCCTCCTAATCCTTCCCCACAAGTGGCCTAATCTAAGGAGAGGAAAAGTGAGTCTGTTCCTTGGCCTTAGTTTACCCAGCTGTGAAATGGGGATGATTCAGGGCATACCTTCACCTCAATATAGAAAAATTTTTATGGAGCACTGACTATACACTAAGCACTTCAAGAATATGGTGGGTTCATTTATCCCCACTTGACAGAAAATCAAATAGAGGCCCTGAGTACTCTCACTGGGTTGGGGGCTGATGACTCCTTGAGGGGTAGTGGGGGACATTAACCAGTTTGCAGATGCCCTTTTTTCCTACAGCTCTGCCTCCTGGGTGCCAGGGCAGAGTGAACCTGGTCGAGTGCCCAGTCACCCCACTCCTCCAGAAGGCCAAGGGGAGGTGGGTGCCTCACACAGACCTCACTAACCTAGCCTCTCTCCTTCCCTCCAGCAGAACCAGAGGGGTCAGGGGCAGGCCCTGCTGGCACGGGCACCCCCAACCTCCTTCGGGGCAAGAGGGGAGGACACGCAACCAACTACCAGATCGTGGGCCCCAGGAGCCGCAACGAGAGAGGCTGAGGGCAGTGGCGGCCCCTCGGGGTGGGCCAGGCCAGGCATCCCTTCCCAGCCTGGATTCTGCCAGCTGCCTCCAGGGACCGCCCATCCATATTTATTAATGTCCTCAGGGTCCCTCTGCCACCTAGGCCTTTGGGGTAAGCGGATCTAGGTCCTGGCACCCTAGGCACATCTGCCTCATAGGAGGCTGAACAGGGTCTGGGGCCTGAGGGAGAGGTGGCCCAGTGGGAGGGTAGGCCCTGCTTGGACCCTGGGCCTGCTTCCCTCTATGAAATGGGGTAATGCAAGCCTGTGGGGAGGGGGTGGCAGGTTCAGAGTGTCTGTCCTCCCATCAGGTGCCCAGGCATCCAGGCCTGCAGGCACTGAGCCCAGAGATGAGCTTGGCCCCGCCCTCAGCGCTAGCAGGGTTGCCGAGGCAGGGCAGTCTCACTTCCCTTCCCATCAAACCTGGGAGGAGTCCACCCACGCCCCTCCTCTCGTTTTCCGGTGCTGGGTTCCCAATACTGAGGTCAAGCTGCCTGAGCTGACAGGGTGTTGTGGACTCTTTGACTCAGTTCTGTCCCCTAAACCCCCAGTCATTCCCATGGGGGGGACATGGGAAGGGAGGAGCCACCTGCTCCCACAAAGCCTGTGATAGACACCATGAGATAGGTGTCTACCGGCCAATAAAGGCCACCAGCCTGATTCCTCACCCAGCCTGGTTTCAGCGTGTACTTTGATGTGGGGCAGCAGGGTAAGGCCAGGGTCTCTTTCCTTTTCTCAGTGGCCTTTACTGCCCACCTGCAAAGCAGGTTTAAGGCTGGCCTGCACAGGGCTGAGGGGGCCGGCACAAGGGGGTAGGTGAGCAGAACAGAGGCTCAGGCCACGCCACCCCCGGCCAGGTGTCAGCAATGGCTGTGGCTTCTGAGAGGCCAGGGGAGCAAGGAGCTGCCACACCTCAGGGCAGCTTCTCCTGAGCCTGTTTGCTCAACTGAAGAAATAAAACTGATGGTTCTGGCTCCCAGCTGGTGACCAACAGCCCAGCTTCCAGGTGCCCCTCTGCCTTACTCCTCCCCCAGCCCACCTGAAACTCACACCCATGCCCCACCCTCTGCCCTCTTGGCTCTGTCTGTACCTCCCCTCCCTGGAAGGGGGAGGGACAGAGAGGGGCGGGGTCAGGAGGGAGGAGCTGCTGCTTCAAAGCTGAGGAAGCTTCTCCCAGGCAGCACCCTCACCCACCGCTTCCTGCCATGGGGCCCAGCACTGCACAGCCACAAGCTTCCTAGCCTGCTGTGGACCAAGCCTAGGAGACTGACTGAACTGGCCACTGTCCAGTGGGGACACAGTGAAGGGATAGTATTCCTGGGTAATCAGGGAAGGCTTCCTGGAGAGCTATTTCTGTGTAGGCTGAGAAAAAGGATGGGTAAAAATTATCTGGGAAACAAGTGATTAAGAATGCTCCTCGGCAGTGGGTCCAGCCCAGCAAAGGCCCAAGGTGGAGGACACAGCTTCCTGAAGAAAGAGGCAGCATGGTGCAGGGATAGTAGACCATATCTGGACACCAGAGAGCTGCTCTCCTGTAACTGGCTGTTTGTTCACTGTTCATTCATTCATCAGGGAGCTGCACTCCTACAATTGGCTGTTTGTTCACTGTTCATTCATTTATGCCCACACACAAGAGTCAGATACAACTGCTGCTCCCAAAGGGGTCCAGGTTGAAAAGTGAACTGGTTTTTATTCTAAACAGTACCAGTGCAGGTTGCTGACGGGGTGTCTCCTGCTCCCACTGTGACTAGGCACACACGGCTGGGACTTGGGCTACCCATCCATAGGCCACACATCTTGTTACGTGAGGGCCTGCTATACTAGGGGGGCCCAGGACCCTTGGGGTAGGCAGGCCCACCCCTCCCCTGAGTCACCCAGGCCTCAGCACCCACCTCCCCGCTGACCAGCAGTGACATGGCACCCTCGACACGACCTGTGGCTGCCAGGGCCACCACTGCCTGCTCTGTGGGGAAGCCCATACGCTCCAGCTGCTGCAGCCTGTGAGATGGAGGGGACAGGGAGAGTGTCAGGGCCACCTCCAGCCCCACACCAGGGGACCCCACCCCTACCCACCCTGTCTTACCGTAGAGAGGAGACGGAGGATGTAGGCAGCCATAGTGGAGTGTTGGGAACTTGGGCTGGCCCCTCAAGGAGCGAGGCCTGGATGCCCTCCTGCAGCATCTGCTCATCTAGGGCTTCCCACAGCGGAGTCCCTGGGGGGAAGCTGGGCTCAGTCCAGGCCAGGCCCACCTCTGAGGAGCTCTCCCAGGTGGGCTGCACAGGCCCCAGGCCTGGTGGGAATAGGGCTGAGCCTTCACTGTGGGACCAGAGACTAGAGGAGGCCATGTAAGGAGGTCCAGGGGTGGAAAGCCTGGAGGGCAGAAGCACAGGAGGGCCTGACTGCCAGCCATGGCCACAGCTTCTACCACCGGGCCTGCTGCCCTTGGCATCAGCCTCACCTCACTCCAGGATGGGTGACAGGCAGCTCAGCCACACTGCCTGGAGCTGGGAGGAGCCTGAGCGGCCAGCACCCTGCCAAGGCCCTGCACAGGAAGCCCTCCTGCAGTGCCTGCAGACGCAGCTCAGAGAGCTCCAGCCACCGGAAGGCTCCGGCTGCATCTGTCTGCCCAAGGAAGGGCATCTGGTCAAGGAAAACCAAAACCAGCCATGAGGGAGCCCACCCCACATGCCAGGCCCTGCGCCAAGCTTATGATGGGCATTCCCTCATGTCTCATCACTATGGCCCTGCAAGGGATATGTTGTCACCCTAGTCAGCAATGGAAGTTCCGAGAGGAAAAGAGACCTGCCTGGTGCTACTCAGCCAGTAAGGGGTGGAGCCAGATGTGCCTCATCCCAAAAACCTGTCTTGTCCCGTTGCAGCCACTGCTGCCCAGTTGTTCACAGAGCCCCACCTACCTGCCCAGGTCTGTGATGAGGCACATCCTTGAGCCCACTGCCACATGCCCCTACCCCTCTCAGGCAGAGCAACATGCCCCCCGCTCCAGGATTCAGCAAGGCCTCAGCAGCTCATGTCCCTAATCCTAAACAGCTATGGGTGTCTGCCTGTGCCCACTGTTCTCTCCGATTACGCTGTTTTCTTCAACAGGTGTTAAGTATCTTTGGAGCAAAAGCCTGTGTTTAATGCACATGCACCACCAGCCACAAGTGGCTCCCCCTTTCAACACCCAGAGAGCCCCGGCTCACTCTCACCCCTGGCCTTTGCACTGTGCGCCCTCTGCCTGGCCACTCTCTCCTTTCTCTCTTTTCTTTAACTGAACCCCTCATCCTGCACTTCTCAGCTTAGATGCCACCTCCACTGGGGTGGTCCATGGTAGGTACCTCCTTGCGCTACCTCAGGCCTCCTGAGTTCCCCTTTAAATAATAATTGGCACTTCCACCTGGCTACGTGCCCCCTGGCTAGAGGACTTGGAGATGCTTCTGGAATATGTGTGCACAGCTTTCTGTCACTGTTGGGGCTGACCCATTTGTGTCACTTCTTTCCCAGGGACCCTGGGGTCCCAGCCGCAACCCACATGTCCACAAAGGCCCAGGGTCCAGGCAAAGGATACAGGCCAGGCCAGCAAGGAGGCCACAGAAGAGCTGCAGGAAGGATGGCTCGGAGGTGAGCAGCGGTGTCAGGGAAAGCAGCAGCCATGGCAATAGCCATGGTGGCAGAGCTCCATGGGGCTGTCTAGGGCAATAACCCTGCCCCGCCAGCATGGCCAGGTGGACAGGCATGTACCCACAGCCACCAGCTGCACTGGACACCCCAAGTCCTGCCAGCAGCACAGCCGTTAGCCCAGCAGCCAGGGCGAGCAGGGTGGAGGCATGCAGGAACCGCAGTGTGCCCAGGTGCAATTCCTGCTGCCAGCCCAGCACAGGCAGGAGCAGCAGACTCAAAAGTAGGCTGGAAAGGGCCTTGTGGCCCAGAGCATGGGTCAGCAGCCGGTGTGCTAGGAGAGAGAAGGGGTTTATGTGCCAGGTTAGTGGCCCCAATCCCCTAGGATGTCCCAGATATGCCAGTTCGGAACTACCCTCTGCCAGGCCCACCCGCTAAGCCTCCCCTCCCCAGGAGCTAAAGTCTGCCCACTGACAGCAATCACTCATGGAGGGAACCAAGGGCTTCCAAACACTGTGGCTGCTCCCCTATTGCGTTAAACAAAACAAGCCAGACCCACCACTCAGTCTTCTCAAGAGCAACCAACTATAGATGAGTCACTTAACCTCTGTGAGCATCATCTGGGTCCCTCAAATGTAAATGGAAGCTGCTGTTATTGGGAAACAGGTATTCGGCCAGAGTCACCCCTCAAACTCCCAGCACCTCTCCCCCATTCTTATGCTTAGCTAAAAGCCTCAGTGGAAAGCCATCAGAACGGGAAGCCTTCTGAAAAGAACCTATCTATACGCCCTTGCCCCTCTGCTAGCTCCTCTGCCCTCTTTGGATGTGGATAAGCTGGGCATGCTCCCATCCAAGGCTGACCCTCCCTGGTGTACCAGGTCCTATCCCTGCCTGACCACTGCAAGAAGCATGCCACTCCTGCCAACTGGTCTCAGGCCCTACAGCCAGTCTCCTGCCTCCTCCAAGGCACTGTGGCCAGTCCTCACCCTGCCAGGGGTCCAGCAACAGCTCCGGTGCCAGAGTAAGGCTGGGGCCAGCCCCCACCAGCCACAGACTGCTCATTAGCAACATTAGGACTGAGGAAGCAAGAGGCAGCGCTGGGGACAGTTGGCTTCTGTCACACATAGCTCAGTTGAAGGTGGTCAGGGGCCGTCTTGGGGCTGTGAACTATGGATAAAGGAGAATAGTAACAGTTATTATTGCAGCTTTTATCTGACTTCCTTTTGATTACCCTACCAACAGCTCCGTTTTACTGACGTAGGAACTGAGGCTGGAGAGACAGGCCCAGCAATTTGGCCATAGGGGAGCTCAGATCCTAACCATGTGCTTAGCCATCCTGCCAGTCTCCCAGCCTGTGTGTGACGATGGGGAAAAGGCAGGCCAAAGGGGCCCTGAACACTGATGGGGCCTGAAGAAGAGCCTGGGGTGAGGGGTACAGGGCCAGAGAACTTGAACTGAGGCCCTGAACCCCCAAAATGAGGGACACAGTCTCCCCAGGCAAATTCAAGGACCTCTCTAGCTTTCCTCCGCTTCCCTCCCACTGCAAACCAACCCCAACACACACCCCCACCCCCACCCCCGCCACACTGCCCTGCTTTAGATCTCCAGATGGCAAGGGGTAGAGAGACCAGCCAAAGGGCAGGGAGATTAGGGAAGGGGTGGGACAGAAGGGTGTGAGGAGGGGCAGCAGGAGTTCCACCCACTGAGTGCATTCAAAGTGACAATGTACTGAGCTGTTCCCTTCCAGAGCCCTAAACCCAGACCCTGTGGCCCTAACCCTCCTTTTCACAGGAACCTTCCAGTACCCACTTCTTCCTGTTGTATATCCCTGGCAATCTTCCTTCCTCTTCTGTAAAATGGGGATTAAGAAAATCCTTTCTTCCTAGGATGAGAAAAAGGAATGACTAAGGCAGCCCATAGCTCCTGCTCATTTAACTGTAGCCATCCCAGCTAATTGTGAGAGGCAGATGTAGCCACTAGCCCCGAGAGGAGGCCTCAACATGGAGGCAGCTGCTGCAACCTCACGGTTCAAACTCTGGCCTTCAAACGTGCCCATTCCCTGCCCACACGGCAAGGCTTTTCCTCCTGTTCTCTTTCCTCATATCCAGCCTGTCCTCCAAACCCTGCTAAACACCCTCACCTCTGGCCAGGCCTGTCTGTCTCAAGAGTCCCACTGAACTGATTTCACAGCGCAGGAAGCAAAATCTCAGCGACAAGGCCACCTCGTCTGCTCCTTTGCCAAGGGCAACCTAAGCATCAAAACCCACCTACCAGTTTCCTGCAGGAAAATGTAAAAAGCTGCTCTGCCGCCATCTTCAACGGGCAAACGCCTTGGCACCCTCTGAAGCCCAGCTGAAATATCCCCATCCCCTTCTCTTGCCCCTACATCACGGATCTTATCCCAGCCAATGCGCACAGCTTAGCTTGTCTTTCTCCCTGGCAGGTGGTCTGAGCAGGAGAGACTGGGAGTTACCCCTTTTACTCATTACCAAGTCCCCCAGGATGCTCCTCACACATAGCTGGTGCTTTCTATGTGCTCACTGAAAGACACTAGCTTGGCACCACATCCGACGAGGGATTTGGGTGAGACTGGGTTGAAGGTTGAGTCCGGGAAAGCAGTCAGGAGCCACCCGTACCAGAAGCCATGGCACCCACTTGCAAGCCTCCTCACAACTATTCGCCCTCCTCACTAGGCTTAGCAAGGGCGAAGGACACCCCCATGGACAAACAGAACTGAGACTTGAACCGTCGGGGCCACAGTCTTTTCATCTGTAAAATGGGGCTATGCACCATCGGACCCTGCCTACCTTTTTGGGAAGCCGCAGGACAGACTAGGAATGGAAGGACCGGGAAGATTCTTCCGCGTGATGGAGAGAGTGGGAGGTCCCAAGGAATAGGTTGTACTCAGGTCTGCGACTTTAGGAAAACTACCCCAAATCCTTAGGCCTCAGTTTCCCCTTCTGTAAAAACAAGGGTATCAGATGAGTGAAGATTAAAGGCCCTTCTCGACCGCGACCGTTACTGGGGGCTCTCGGGGCCGAGCACTAAATTCGGGGTCTTCCATCAAGCCCGCCGGCTCCGGCCACGTCTCCGGGGTACTCACTGCGGGGCGCGCCCTCGCCCCCGGAAGGGCAGGCGAGGCCCCCAGCAGGGAGTAGGTACTCTGGCTTCCCGCCGAGGCCCGAGCGCCCTGAGCCCCTTCTGCTTGCACTGCAGCGCGAGACCCCGGTCGGCCGGCCGGCGCGGTACCCCCTCCCCCGCCGTCTGCGAATTAGTCAGCAGTTGTTCCAGGCCCAGGTCCCTTCCCCCAGCCCTCCCGCCGGCCTCCGTTTCCCTTCAAGGCAAACTCTTCAGAGACGGTCCCTAGTGCCAGGGGACGTGACCACTGCGAACAATTTAGCCTCGTGCGGTGAATCACTCCGCCGTGATACCAAGACCCGTTTATCTGCTGCTCCAGTTCCTTCAGTACTATTTTAGCCCACGCGTCACGGCCTTTTGAGAGAGGATTAAGGCAAGCGTTGCGGGCGAGAGGACGAAGAAGCTATAGTTCATCCTTCCTTCCCCCACCCCCGTGGCTTGGCCCAATGGTAGCGCCCAAGGTTGCGGATTTCGCGCCTGCGCAGTGCGGCGCCTAGAGGGAAAGCGAGAGGGAGACGGACGTTGAGAGAACGAGAAGGAAGGAGAGAAAATGGCGTCCACGGGTGAGTGTGGGGAAAATGCGGTCGCGTCGGCGACGGGCAGGACACTCGAGTTGGGGGTCGTTTGCCTCTGGGAGTGGCCGGAATGACTGAATGGAGTTTCTGAGAAGGGTGTGAGGTACCCGCCAAGGCCCGACGAGCTCGAGGATCCGCGTTTCTCTCCCCTCCCCCACCTGGCAGGCCGGTTCTGGAACCTTCCAGCGCCCCCGCTGTGCGAGGGCTCGCGGCGGTGGGGGCGCGGGGAGCCTTGGGCGGCCTCCATTGTGTGGCGTCCGTCGGGCCTCGCGCTCCGAGCTGCCCGCCATGTGGGCGGAGCCGGCGGCCTCTGGGGCCTCGCGTGCGGGGGGGGGGGGGCAGGCGTAGAGCCCAGGACCCGAAACTGGAGGTGGGGAACCGGACGGTTCGAAAAGCCGCGAGCACGCGGCCTCAGGCTCTCCCCACCCCGTTTCCAGGGAGGCTGCCCAAGCCCAAGGGCGATGAGTCTGGTCACCGAGAAACGGGGGGGGGGGGCGCAAATAAACAAAAAAGGCATAGCGGACTTGTGAGCCGAGGGGCGCCGGCCTATGAGCGAGAGCCCCGTCATCCTCGCGGCCGGGGCCGCCTACCTGCCCGCTTGGCGAGCTCTAGCCCCAGGCCGAACTTCTGCCCGACTGGGCTCTGTACGGATTGAGCTCCCCCTCGAAATCCCCCCCCAAGTCGGCTGTTCCCTCGGGCTTCTTCGTTTTTAGCGTTAATCTCACCTCCTTCCCGCCCCAAAAAGCAATTAAGTGGCTTCCCAGGGCAATTTTTCAGCCAACGCCGAGGGAGACCCGTTGTATAATAAGACCGGACCGGGGTGTGAGGCCAGAAAGCCTTGCGGAAAGATGTGTCTGGCTTCTTTGACCTCGGAGAAACAAAAGGCCCGAATTGGCATTTGAATTAGGCCTCAACAGGCGTCTCTCACATTTGTTCGCCCTAGGGTAAACCGACTGGCTTGTTAATTCTGTGGATTGATAACGGGAGAGGGAAGGAGGCGCGGAGCGGACCTGGAGAGAGCCCCGGGGTGGGAGCTCGAATGTAATGTCGGGGCGGGGGTGGTCGGGTCCCTGCTGCAAGGAGGGTTTTGCGTGTAACCTAAACATGACCTGCAGTTTGCAGTCAGTTGCTGCACGAACCTGAAGTTATTAAGGGGGGTGGGGCATTTGGTATTCTTAGGCGGCCTCACTCCAGGGTTTAAAGGCAGTGGGAGAAGACCAGAGAAAGACGGGAAGTGCTGTGGGTCCTTCAGAGTTGTAATTGAACTGAGTCCAGAATCCAGCGACTTTTAAGGGCAGTTTAAGAACTCGCCCCAGCTGTATGTTCAGTAATCAGACAGGTAAATGCTGGTTTTTGGTGCCAGGATACAGAGTGCCCCTAGAAAAGATAGGACTCTTGAAATACCACAGTCCAAGCCGTCCTGGGGGGAATGGTTTCCTCAGAGCCCTTTCCACTTTCCTTTTTCCCTGCAGTGTTTGAGTTTTGTAAGGGGGATCGTCCTCTCTAAAGGACAGTCAAAATATGTATGTAGAAATTTTCATCAGATATGACAAGGATTTTTATGTCTACTTTGCTCAGACTCTGTTTACTGCTACCCACCATGTACTACTATATTATAATTCCTAATTGCTGTTTATGTAGACACAGTGGTGGGGCGGTCTGTGGGACCTTTGGGGAGTTTCTGAACTTTGGCTTCCTTTTCTTCAAAATAAAGGAGTTTGGCTAGACCTTTTCAGAGCTTTTTGAACCCTTCTGACCTTTAAGCAAAGCATTTTGGCACCTACAAAATTGTTCCATACTTGCACTCCTTATCTAGTTTAAAGCTCTAAATCAGCGGTTCTCAACCTGTGGGTCGCGACCCACAGGTTGAGAACCACTGCTCTAAATCTATACAGTTTGGATAGTGACCACCCTAAAACAGCCACTTTCTTGGGTAAAGTATTTTTTCTCCTCACTTATGTCATATATTTAAAAGTACCTAAAATACAGTATGTGTCCATTTAACAAAGAATTACAAAGCAAACTACCAAGTAACTCCCAGTCAGATCAAGAAAAGAACATTGCACACACACTATAGGCCCATGTGGATCACAGCCCCCTCTCTCTCAAGCCTTCCATTTTTAGTGGTCTTCATTTGCACCTTTGTAGGTTAAAAACAAAAATAACTGATTGCTAAATAATCTGACCCAGTGTGTGACTATAGCATTTTTGAAGCTATAAATGTGTGTGCTCTTAGGTCTATAAGTTCTCATGAAACAAATTTGCTACCTCCTTTAGAGCACCAATGTGTGGCTAAGTCTAGTTTTACACTGATCTGAGAACATTGCTTGTTACATACCAGCTTTGCCAAGTTCATGTTTTACATAATCACTCTTGTATAAAAGTTCTCCTGCAAACATTGAACTTCGATGTCACACAGAAATCTCAGCAAAATGTAGGTTGAAATGTTTATGTTTTTATGCTTTCTTGGTGTGTTTATTTTGTGAATACCACATTGGAAGGAGATGATTTGAGTTTACTTTCTCATTGCCACAGAGAGAGCAAAGCTTGTAGTGCTGTTGAAAATACCTTGAGGTTTAACCTTCACATGCCTTCGGGTTGTTTTAGGCAAATCAATTCATATCCTTTGGTCAAATGCTTTGATAATATTGATGATTCAGGGTTTTGAGTCCACGGCGTACAAAGAAAAGAAAGTAGTCAGGTATAGTATAGAGGTAGAAGGATGAACTGACTTAAAAGAGATGAATTCAGGAAAATGCTCTCAGGCCAGGTAGGCTCTGAGGCAGGCTTTTGAATGGAGTAGGAGTGGAACCCCCTGCATGGAAAGCTCTGATGTCAAACTGTTGCTTTAAGATGAGGTACTATTATTTGAATGGAATAGAAAGAACCTTTTTGTTTGGCCCTAATGGCGGTAGTACTGTCTTCTAACAGAATAAGATGTATTTTTTGTGGAGAGCAAAAGAATTGATAGAATTTTAAGAAATAATTACTTTAACTTTAAAATAAATACATGTTTAAAATAAATAAAATATATATGTTTAATTCAGTAGTGCTGTAAAAACTTAATCATTTTCTATTTGTTTTCACTACTTATAGACACTTTACTGGGCCAGAATTTTTTTGTCCCTTATGGAAAGGAAAATAACAGGAAGTTTTACTTAGAAAAAGAAGAGAGGGGAAGAAAAATTGTGGCAGTTTAAATTAAAATCATTTTGAGTTTTAAAAAGATTAAATGCTTTCTCTGTCAGTGATCAGGAGTCTGCCTTCACTCTGCTTTGCTGGGATTTATAACGTTCTAGCTTTTGAGTTATTGTACAGATGTAGCCCTGATACAGTCAGCAAACCCTCTGAAACACTAGATTGAGATGACTTTTCTGTTTTCTGCCATTCCATTTCATAGTCCTGCTTGGGAATTAAGTAAGGTTGGTCTAATTTGCTAAAGTGAGGGAGCAATAAAAAACTAGTTTCTGAGATAGGACTATTAATATAAGAAGTCTGGTGTTGAACATTAATGCCACTTGCATCCTTTTTTCCTTTTTTATGGTATTTACTTATTTTAGATCTTATTTATGAATTAGAGAGAGAGAAAGCAATATCATAGTTGTTTCACTTTAGTTGTTCATTGATTGCTTCTCGTATGTTCCTTGACTGGGCAAGCCTGGGGTTTCGAACCAGGGACCTTAGCTTTCCAGGTTGGCGCTCTATCCACTGTGCCACCACAGGTCAGGCTGCCTCCTTTTTATATGAAGATAAAACTTTGAATCTTACTAGTTTGTCTTATTCTCTGTTAGTCTTAGGTTGGTGATCAGGTATTTGAAATGACAGTCTATGGTCATGGGAACATAAAAAGTTTCTCTGCCAGATCAGCTGATCTTGACCTCATTATTTGGCACTCTATTCAACCTTCTGAGTTTAACTGGCTGAGACTCATTTTTTGGGTTGGTGTTACGAAATAAAGAAGACTCATTTGGATCTCTGCTGGCCTTTAAGTCCTCTAAACAGTTGAAAGAATTCATCTTCCTGCCACTTGAATTTCTTCCCCCTTTTTTCCCTTCTTGTCTTTGCTGACTTCACACTTATTTTCTCTTGTTTTCTCTAGATTACAGTACCTACAGCCAAGCTGCAGCCCAGCAGGGGTAAGTCAGTCTTTTACACAGTATATTATGTGATCGATGTTTTTAGAGTACAGAACCTGCTGTAGTTGTGGAAAATTTCATAGTGGAATCTGAATGTCTGTATTCAGTTCTTGCATTTAATTTCTCTTACAGCTATAGTGCTTACACCGCTCAGCCCACGCAAGGATATGCACAGACCACCCAGGTAATCTTTAAGATAAATATATGTAGCTGTATTCCCAAGTAAAATGTTTATATCAGCCATTGGAACTTTTAAAATTTTTATTTATTTTTTTAAAAAATTTATATTGATTTTAGAGAGATAAGGGAGAGAGAGAGAGAGACAGACAGACAGACAGACAGACAGAAACACAAATCTGTTCTTTTATGTGCCCTGACCCGGGAGCGAACCCACAACCTTTGTGTGTCAGGATGATGCTCTAACCAACTAAGCTATCCATCCAGCCAGGGCTAGAACTTTTTTTAAAATTAGGTAATAGAAAAGTGTAATGTGCTTGTAATTGTAAAATAACCAGTCATTTAGAACTTTCCCAGTGGGAATGCCATTATAAATGAAACCATCCACAAAAGAGAAGTTGCTAGCTCTCCGTATTTTTCTGGTGTCATTTCTCAAGTTAGGTACCCTGCTCTATGCTGGGTTTCTCTATGTACTTAATTATACTTACATTTATTTTACTCAGTTCTACAACAGTCAACAGAGGAAGGTGGTATCATGACATTTTGCAAATGAAAATGTTGCAATGCATAGATGTTAAGGCATTTGCCAATGGCACATAGTAAATGGATGATGGGTCAGCTCTTACAGCTACATAGCTATGGAACATCTGAGCTCTCCAGTACATGCGTCTGTTTAAAAACCTAGGCCAGGGGTCCCCAAACTTTTTACACAGGGGGCCAGTTCACTGTCCCTCAGACCATTGGAGGGCCATACTATAAAAAAAAGTTATGAACAAATCCCTGTGCACACTACACATCTTATTTTAAAGTAAAAAAACAAAATGGGAACAAATACAATATTTAAAATAAAGAACAAGTAAATTTAAATCAACAAACTGACCAGTATTTCAATAGGAACTATGCTCTCACTGACCACCAATGAAAGAGGTGCGCCTTCCAGAAGTGTGGCGGGGGGGGGGGGCGGATAAATGGCCTCAGGGGGGCGTAGTTTGGGGACCCCTAACCTAGGCCAACAGATTCTAGAAATTAGCTTACTAGTGTTCTCAAACTGACTTCAGATTTTGAAATGGTCTGTGGTTTAAAATGAGTACTAATAACTCTGCCATGGAAACTTTCTAGGACAGGCAAAATGTGATGTCTGGCAAATATTACATAACTGAAAGATACCTCGTTCTTTGCCAGGTTTTCTGTATTTCTGATGTCCAAATTCAAAAAGTGCTGTTGACATTGTAACCTTAAGGAGATATGCAGTGTTCTAATTCTTTTTTTTTTTTTTTTTTTTGCATTTTCTTTTGCATTTTTCTGAAGCTGGAAACAGGGAGAGACAGTCAGACAGACTCCCGCATGCGCCCGACCGGGATCCACCCGGCACGCCCACCATGGTGCGATGCTCTGCCCACCAGGGGGCGATGCTCTGCCCATCCTGGGGATCGCCATGTTGCGACCAGAGCCACGCTAGCGCCTGAGGCAGAGGCCACAGAGCCATCCCCAGCGCCCGGGCCATCTTTGCTCCAATGGAGCCTTGGCTGCGGGAGGGGAAGAGAGAGACAGAGAAGAAGGCGCGGCGGAGGGGTGGAGAAGCAAATGGGCGCTTCTCCTGTGTGCCCTGGCCAGGAATCGAACCCGGGTCCTCCGCATGCTAGGCCGACGCTCTACCGCTGAGCCAACTGGCCAGAGCCTAATTCATTTTCTTGAAAGTGAAATCTGTCCTGCTGAAAATCTGGTTTTCAAAATTGTCTACAGAGTTTAGTCACATTTTTATTTTTTGTGTGTGGTTTTTTTTTTAACAGACAGCGAGAGTCAGAGAGAGAGAGAGATAGGGACAAGACAGACAGGAACGGAGAAAGATGAGAAGCATCGATCACTGGTTTTTCGTTGTGACACCTTAGTTCATTGATTGCTTTCTCCTATGTGCCTTGACCGTGGGCCTTCAGCAGACCGAGTAAGCCCTTGCTCAAGCCAGCGACCTTGAGTCCAAGCTGGAGAGCTTTTGCTCAAACCATATGAGCCCGCGCTCAAGCTGGCGACCTTGGAGTCTCGAACCTGGGTCCTCGGCATCCCAGTCCGACGTTATATCCACTGCGCCACCCCCTGGTCAGGCTTTCTTCCTTAATTTTGTCTTTCTAATACTGTTTCCAGTTGCTAAAACTGCTACACTTGGTGCAGGAAATTATACACCTGTTTCCTTATTGCTCATCCCTTGAGAGTATTAGTTTCCTGTATAGTTAACTGCACTTCTAATTATCTCACGAACTCTTTTTTGTAGGATTTTTTATTTGTTTCGTTTTGTTTTTCACAAAAATATGAGTGAATCAGATAAAACAAATATTTATAATACTGCGATCACTTTTAAAAGTCATTTTACTTGAAAGCAGTAATTTTAACTTTGGTTCCCCAACTTAGAAACTTAGAAGTAAGTTGGGTTTGGTTGTTTTTGCTAAAATACGAAGTTTATATATATGAAGTATTTGCATCCATTTTCTTCGAGCAGGCATATGGGCAACAAAGTTATGGAACCTATGGACAGCCCACTGATGTAAGCTATACCCAGGCTCAGACCACTGCTACCTATGGGCAGACAGCCTATGCAACTTCTTACGGACAGCCTCCCACAGGTAAAACCTGCCTTGGAGATACTTTTGAGTCACACCAGCTAGGGTGTTTGCTAAGGAGTTTGTTACTTATGCTCTTTGGTTTATATTCTGGTGTATCTTGCCATTTGGGGATCCTTTATTCTTAGGAGGAGCCAATTTTTTTTCTATTTTTCCTTTTCCCTTATATTCTCTTTGAGAGCTAGCTAATAAAATGTGGGTGGGATAAATGCCAAGGGAGAAAAGAACATTTCTTTTTAACTATTTTATACAGTGTATTGAATAATCTCACAACAAAATGGAGACTATATAAAAAGATTATGCTAATGCTAATACTGGGTAAGAATGAGCCTTCTTAAACTGAGCTGCTAAAAAAAAAATCAAACTGATTTTTACATCTGTTTGCTTCATCTGATAGTGTACCCTCTACTTTTTGTTTTGTGCTTTCCACAGTAGAAGGGACCAGTACAGGTTTGACTATCCTGCTCATTCTTGCATGGGAAATGCTTTCCATCTTGTTTAACCCTGTAATGTTAACCCTCTAGGTGTTTTCATTGTTTAACTCTCAGACTTTCTAACATCATACACAACAAGGTGCTAATGGAAAACTGCTTCAGGTGTCATTCGCAGATCCATGTCTTTTTCTTTATGTGATTTGGGGAAAGGTTCTGCTTTGTTTTATTTTACCTTTTTTTTTTTTTTTTTCAAGCCTTAATAAAAGTTCACCTTTCCAAAGGTATTTCAGATGACTATTCCCCAGCTGATTTCCCCATATTTCCTAAAGGATAGATGCATGATTAGATTTATTTGGAGGTGAAGACTGTCACCCTGCATGTTAATTATGTTTGTCTGTCTGTTGGTTTCCAGTCTGGACACATTTTATTTTATATTTAAGTGTTAATGAGTTATTTTAATTCATAGTATGTCATGTATATACACATATGTAAACAGTATTTCAGGGAGCTAAAAAATAAACAACAATTAGAATAAACTATTTAGATACTGGGGTTGAGAGTGGAGTATGTGAAAATTTTACATTAGTTTTGTGTTAGTGCTGTGTAAATGTTTTAAGATACCTACCTTCTCCCCACCCATTCCCATCTTTATTATTATTACTACTAGTTATTATTAAAGAATATTTAATACAGAAGTCTTAACAGATATAAAAACTTTTTTAGACTAGATTCAGTGTCTTTAGTATGGGGAACCTATTTGTAATTTGGCTTATTGAGTGACTGTGTCCTGGACTGATGGGGAGTATTTCCTAATCTAGCTAATACATATCTTGAATAGATTGGGAAATGTTTAAACTTTTGTTAGTGATATTTACAACTTTAGGAAAAGTTGAACTGTGTAGTTGAATTTTAGCAGAGAATTTTGAAATTGTTAAGTTGAACTTTATTCACGCTATTACATTTTTTATTGAATATGATTAACAACAGTTTCAAGTGTACAACATAAAATGATTTATATTACTATATTGTGAAATGTTCACCATAGTATGTTGCATTCATCACCACACATGGTTATAATGTATTTTCTTTTGATGAAAACTTTTAAGATCTGTGCTCTTAGCAGCTTTCAAATATATATGCATTGTTCTATGCCATTTTATATAAGGAACTTGAACATCCTTAGATTACAGGGAATCCAAAACCAAGGGACAGCTTTATATGATGCAGTATTATTAATCACCATGCTATCACCATGACTTATTTTATAACTAGAAGTTTTTTACTACCTTCAGCCATTTTTGAAACATTTAAAAATAAATAATCTAGCCTCTGGAATCCCTAGATCTAGATCATGATAAAATCTCTTACAGAAAATGCAGTTGTCTTCTAGACTCTCAATGTATTTACATTGTCATTGATTGAAAAAGTCTCATTGTTAAGAGTCTGTGATCACAAAAAGTATAAGACATTCTAATACAGAAACCAGTGACTTTGATGAGCATGAGATTGAACTTAATAATGAGGAATGTTTGCATACACTTTACGGTTTATGGAGGACCCCTTCACACACACCCCTCTTAATGCTCCCTTGAACTTTTGGTGTGTAGGAACCAAATTTAAACCTGATGTGCAAACAAACTGAACCAAACTATGTAGAACCCTGAGAGTTACTAGTGGGTTCAAGCACACTTGCTATTTTTTTCCTTACCTCATGCTGCCTTTACATTGATTGTAAAAGTCAATTTAATAATTATTGGAAATAATGGAAAAAGACAATTTTCCTCTTCTAGAATTTTAAATTATTTTATGCCAAGGGAGGCTATGTAAATCTCTATTAATTGGAAAGAGATCTTGAACTTGAATTTTTACTGTTCAAGCTGAACAAAAATTTTGGTTGTTTGTAATTTTTTTAGTACCTTTTTTAAAGTTGTCAGCACATAGTAGATCTGTTGTCTTTTTGCTGTTGGTCCTTTTTTATTGTCATTAAATCATTTTGCTCTGTTAATTTTTGTCCATTTTGCTTGGCTGCTTGTGTTGGTACTATAGATTAATTAAAAGATTATTAATTAACCTCTCTCTTACTGTAATCTTTATCACTACAAGGCTCTGTTGCTGTGTAGTTTTATGACAGTTATTTTCCTGATCACTTTGTTTTGTTGTTTTTGTTTTTAATTGCTCTTCTTATAAATCTTGTAGATGGCCTGTCACATAGGGAAAAAAATATCTGTGTAGGAGTAATAGGGTAGGTGGAATTAGATTTCAGTTAAATTTAAATAAATGAGTGCTTTATATGATTGATGTTAGGACTCAGCACAGAAGTTTTAATATAAAACGTTCAAATGAACAACATGCCAACTCAAAAAACTTCCATTGTTTGAGGCTTCCTGTTTTGTTCTGAGGAGAAAATTGCTATCCTTGTACATAATTTCAGAATTTCCCAAAAATGTTTGGGATGTAGAATAAAGTTATGCCCTGTGAAGTTTAGGTCCTAAATCTTAACTAAAATCAGCAGTCTTGATTCAGGATTTGTTTTTAGCACTGAAACTTTTTTTTTACTTCAGTGAGATTTTTCTTTGAGGGTATAAATGCTGACCACTAGACCTGACTCTTTATTGTGTGGCTTACTTGTGCTTTTTGACTAGGAGGGAGGAAAACCCAGCAGCAGGAAAGGTTGTAGCATCTCTCACAGGAAAGGAACTCAAGTTAGGAGCTGCAGATTTGAGTGGGGGGCAGGGGAGTAGTCAGGCTTCAAACCCAAGTTCCAGGTGAAAGGACACATGGATTCTGCCTGGTCTGGCAAAGGCAGGAACTAGAACAAGAATCTGTCTTGGTCTCTGAGAGCAGGTCTCTGTGACACTTGTTTAGAGAAATAGTAAGGGGGCTCTAGAGTCTACCCTCCAGTATTGGTGAGCAGGAAAAAGACCTTGTTGCTCGTGGTAAGTGAACTAAGAGAGGAATGGAAGTGGGCCATTTGATGTCCAGCCTAGAAACAAATGGTTTTATTTTCTGAAAACCTTTACTTTTAAAAGATTTAAAAAAAAAAAACAACTTCTAAGTTTAAGTTAAGTTTAATTTTTTTTAAAAGTTTAATTTAGCCTGATCTGTGGTGGCACAGTGGATAAAGCGTCGACCTGGAAATGCTGAGGTCGCCGGTTCGAAACCCTGGGCTTGCCTGGTCAAGGCACATGGGAGTTGATGCTTCCTGCTCCTCCCCCCTTCTCTCTCTTTGCTCTCTTCCCCTCTCTCTCTCCTTTCTAAAATGAATAAATAAAAAAAATTAAAAAAAAGTTTAATTTACCAAAGAAGTTAAATATAGGATTACCTTTGTTGGTTATACTTAAGCAAATATAATCTGCATTATATCTTTTTTTTTTTTTACAGAGACAGAGGGATAGGCAGGGACAGACAGACAGGAACAGAGAGAGATAAGAAGCATCAATCGATAGTTTTTTGTTGCGCATTGTGACACCTTAGTTCATTGATTGCTTTCTCATATGTGCCTTGACCGTGGGCCTTCAGCAGACCGAGTAACCCCTCTCTCGAGCCAGCGACCTTGGGTCCAAGCTGGTGAGCTTTTGCTCAAACCAGATGAGCCCGCGCTCAAGCTGGCGACCTCGAGGTCTCAAACCTGGGTCCTCGGCATCCCAGTCTGACGCTCTATCCACTGCGCCACCACCTGGTCAGGCTGCATTGTATCTTTATAACTCATGTGCCACTTCATATCTTAATGTGGTAGCAAGCATTTTTTCAGTTGTTACCTAAAACAAAATTAGCAATTTTTAGATGTATTCAATCAATGGTTAACATCTCCCACTAAAAAATTAAGCACATTTTCTAGAATTTCGCTTTTCTTATAGTAAACGTGAACTGATGTCATTGCCTTTTACTTCCCTTTCTCTGGGACCTTTTATTCTTGGTTGGGAGGCTTTTCTCGAATATTTAGTTGAGAAACTTGTTAAGAGGCCTGGTAGTAAAACCAGTGTAGAATTAGCAAAAGCAGACTTGTCTTCTGTTAGATCCTTGGGGAAAGAGGAGCAGAGGCTCCCTGTTTTCTATACCAACACTTTTCTATAGCATACTCTGCCCTCCTTTCTGTTAGGTGTGGTCTTAGAGCAAAAAATGTGCTTTTCTGAAGACTGGATGTTTTAAGAGAATCTAAGTTTTAAATATTGAACTGTTGCTACTCTTACTAAAAGGGAAATATTTAATGGGGTTAAATATTGTGATGGTTGAAAGTAGGTGGTTTACAAATTGTTCTGATAATTAGTATCTAGGCAGATCTCTGAGGAGCCAGAAAGCTAACATTGCTCTCTTTTGTTTTAGGTTACTCTACTCCAGCTGCCCCCCAGGCATACAGTCAGCCTGTCCAGGGGTATGGCACTGGTGCTTATGATACCACCACTGCAACGGTCACTACCACCCAGGCCTCCTATGCAGCTCAGTCTGCATATGGCACTCAGCCTGCTTACCCGGCCTATGGGCAGCAGCCGGCAGCCACTGCACCTGCAAGGTAAGGCCATGTTCACCTCTTCCTAACTCTACAGTGCATCTACCTGGAGTTTTTGGGAGAGAGCAACTGTGCACACTTAGATAATCCATGACTTGGTTTCTTTTTAATGGTTCTCACACACTCTTCTGTGTTGACTGTGTTCTTAGCCATTTACAGTAATGTACTAAAAGATATCACACATTATTCTCCATTTAGTGGAGAAGTGGTGCCATTCAGGGGCCAGAATAAGAATTGTCAGTGAGTGGTGGTTTAATCTCAGAAGAGAGACCTATTGGGGTAGGAGAGGAGAATATTGAGTGTGTGGTTTCTCTCACAACAGAACAACTGATAGAATTATACTTTTGATGCTTTTACCTTTGGTTTTATTGGCCCTGTGAATGGGTAACAGCTTTCTCTGGTAAAAATCATGGTAATACACAGTGTGGGGATGGGGAGGGGAGGTGGCATCATATGGTTTTAAGAAACAGTCATGTGTCCAATTGTCAGTAAAGGATATGTTCATATCTGGAAAGTCAGCCTAAGGAGTTGACATGATTTTCTCCAGATTATGTAGTGGCGCAGTGATCTAAATAACCACAGGCATTTATAAATTCTTAACTGGGTACCCTGCTATGGGGTGAATTTGGGCAAAGTTCATACTCCATGACTGATTAGCAGGTAAACATTATTAATTATTACTTAACAGAAGATTTCAGGTCTTTGCTTTAGGCAATGCACTTAGGTGGCTTCTGCATACAGTCTTGAAGGAACATTGAATTCTGATTTGAAAGAAGATTTTTTAGGGAATAAACAACACATCAACTTGTAACCTAGACTTTTTGTCTGCTGTAGAGGTAAGAAATTAGCTCTGGCAAACACTCATGAAATTACTTCTATGCACAGTGAGTAATCAGAGCTACTTGATAGTTTAAATCTGCTAGACAGCCTGTGCAGTAGTTAGGTAAACTAACTGATTCCTGTAGTGCCCTGTTCCAGTTGACATCAGCATTTAAAAGTGTTAACAAATGTTTGAAATCCCATTTGATGCTCCATTGCAACAGGATATCCGCAAGCCTGTTGGATAGCTGGAGGGTTTTATGTACAATAGTAACTTTTTTTAATAAATCATCCCTTTTGGTGTCTTTTTCCTTAATTTTCAATCCTTGCCATTTTAAAACAGCTATCTGTCTCATGATCAGTAACAGCTATACCCTTTTCTGCTGGAAAGAAGAGTGGGTTTGTGACCCATTTTAGCTCTTTGGAGAAACCAGTACTTCCCCATCCTCTCTGGTCTGCCTACTGATTCTTGGGGCAGCTCACTTTGCTATAGCGCTATTGAAAAATGTTAGAGCAGAGAACTGATAGAAACCACTGTTTTTTTCCCCTTGGGTTTGGGACTGATTTTCCTCACTTAACAAGGATATTTCCTAGTTCATCTGAGTAGGGGTGGTATTTTTTCATTATGGAGACTTTGAGGCAAGTTATGACAGTCCAAGCTAAAAATGTTTTATTGTGGGTTTGTTCTTAATAAATGACAAACATAAATGTACAGGTAGTCCAAATCTGTAAATGCCATGGACTTATTATGTTACTCTAACCTAAAACTTGCATTATTGTTAAAGTGTCTTGTTTCTTAACTGTCCTTTTTGAGAAATAGCATTTTCTTTCCTAACAAATTATCTCTCCTCTCAGATTATCTAAGTTTGCAGCACAAAATACTGTAACTACATTTTAGAGCTATTATATTAATATGGAACGAAAGGAGCACATTGACGTCTCTTCTGTGGATGTGATTAATTCATCCCCTTCCTTAGTATTCTCTTCGCAAATACAGTTGGACCGACACTGGGTTTGATGTAGTTCATTTTACAGTTGTATTTATCTCCCAACTCAATCCTAACTGCATATTGCTCTTAGATTTCTAGAGTTCTTACCCAAGAGTTTGGTGGTTGAGAATAAAAAGTCTCACTTTTATTTCTCCTTTTAGACCACAGGATGGTAACAAACCCGCTGAGACTAGTCAACCTCAATCTAGCACAGGGGGTTACAACCAGCCCAGCCTGGGATATGGGCAGAGTAACTACAGTTATCCCCAGGTACCTGGGAGCTACCCCATGCAGCCAGTCACGGCACCGCCATCGTACCCTCCTACCAGGTCAGTGTCTTTGTTCTTGTGGTAGGTGAACCAGTAAAATAAAAGTTTTTTTCAGGCTGTGGACCATCCTGCTTCGCTTGCTCAGGTGATACATATTCTCAGACTCCCAGTGATAACCCGATTATATATTGTTACTTTAAAACCTCAGTCCTGGGTTCCCATAGCCATACCTGGCAGCCAATAACTCTTCTCTCCAAGTACAAACAAAATTTTTACTGCTCTAGGTTATTTGATTTTGCTCTCTCAGTTAATTCAGGTTGGCTGAGCCTGACCAGGTGGTGGCGCAGTGGATAGAGTGTAGACCTGGGACGCTGAGGACCCAGGTTCGAAACTGCGGGGTCGCCAGATGGAGTATGGGATCTTAGACATGATCCCATGGTTACTAGCTTGAGCAAGGGGTCACTAGCTCATCTGGAGGGCCCCCACTCTGTTGCGGTACATATGAGAAAGCAAGCAATGAACAACTAAGGTGTTGCAACTGTACAAGTGGATGCTTCTCATCTCTCTCCCTTCCTGTCTGTCCCTCTCTTGTCTCTCTCTCTTGCTAAGAAAAAATTCAGATGGCTGAGAAACAAGTATTTTTTTTTTTTTTTCTGAAGCTGGAAACAGGGAGAGACAGACAGACTCCCGCATGCGCCCAACTGGGATCCACCCGGTACGCCCACCAGGGGCAACGCTCTGCCCACCAGGGGGCGATGCTCTGCCCATCCTGGGCGTCGCCATATTGCGACCAGAGCCACTCTAGCACCTGGGGCAGAGGCCAAGGAGCCATCCCCAGCGCCCGGGCCATCTTTGCTCCAATGGAGCCTCGGCTGCGGGAGGGGAAGAGAGAGAGAGAAAAGTGCGGCGGAGTGGTGGAGAAGCAAATGGGCGCTTCTCCTGTGTGCCCTGGCCGGGAATCGAACCCGGGTCCTCCGCACGCTAGGCCGACGCTCTACCGCTGAGCCAACCGGCCAGGGCTGAGAAACAAGTATTTGAAAGCAAGTAAAGCTACAGGACATTTTTTTTTAAAAAAGAAAGGAACTTTACCTTAAACATTTCATGTTTAACAACTCAGAGGTTCATTGAGCTAAGACCTTTTCTTTTGGTAACAGGTTTGTTTGTTTTGCATTCTTTGTCTTACGTTAACCACACCAGTATCTACAATGTCTAGGAAGAACTGCAAGTTGTGCTCATTTCATTTGAAGCAAGTTTTCAAGTGAATTGCCTGAATTGTGCTAAAGTTTGCTAGAGGAAACAACTACCTGTTTACACTCATTTCATTGATTTACACAAAATGCAACAGGCAAAAACAGCTGACTGTGGGTGTCTGTACAACTTGAAGTAACAGTGGGCAGGACTTCGAGCAGTTCTTCCAAAGAGCCTAGGAAGTGAGAATAGGTCCACTTGATGAAGAGAGGATCTTGAATACATTACTGCTGTGGTGAGGAATATGGTGATAAAAGCTCAGTTTAACTGTACTTTAAACTGTTTTTTTGTCCTGACCTGGTAGCTTAGTTAGTTGGAGTGTTGTCCTGATGCACCAGGATGGCATGTTCGGTCCCGGTCAGGGTACGTACAAGAGTCAACCACTGAGTGCATAAATAAGTGGAACACATATCAATGTTTTTCTCTCTCCTTTTCTCTAAAATCAAATAGGTTTATCAATTTTTTTTGTTTGTTTTTCATTAGCATGGTTCATCCGGAGTTCTTTAAAGTTTTATTTCTGTGTAAGAATATATTTTTGGTTAACATTCATCTTGCATACAGTGCCTTGATTCTGAAGTTTCTTTATTCACCTTTTTTTTTTTTTTTTTTTTTTTTTTTTTTTTTTTTTTTGTATTTTTCTGAAGCCAGAAACGGGGAGGCAGTCAGACAGACTCCCGCATGCGCCCTACCAGGATCCACCCGGCACGCCCACCAGGGGGGCGATGCTCTGTTGCGACCAGAGCCACTCTAGCGCCTGAGGCAGAGGCCACAGAGCCATCCTCAGTGCCCGGGCAAACGTTGCTCCAATGGAGCCTTGGCTGCGGGAGGGAAAGAGAGAGACAGAGAGGAAGGAGAGGGGGAGGGGTGGAGAAGCAGATGGGTGCTTCTCCTGTGTGCCCTGGCTGGAAATTGAACCTGGGACTCCTGCACGCCAGACTGACGCTCTACCATTGAGCCAACCGGCCAGGGTATCTTTTCTTTATTAATGCCCAAATTTCATATACAATTGGTATTTCGTAAAGTTTGAAACTACATATATATAGCAAAGCAATTTGAAACTAGATGACTCTTCAAGAGAAAATTTTCCCGTTTTATGTGGACACACACCACCAACTGGCCTGGTACCTTCAGAAAAATCCTTGTCATCGTTCAAGGCAGACTTGGAACTGAGTGACACACTTAATTGCTTTTTTTCCTCAGTGTCTGTTTTATGGAGGCCATCTTCCCTGAGCGCACATGTATACCTCCTGTTGGGCTCCCAAATCTGCCTTGTATTGAGTTGAGAATAACTTGTTTTGTTGTTGTTGTGACACAGAGGGAGACAGAGAGAGGGACAGATTAGAAGAGCCAGACAGGAAGGGAGAAAGATAAGCATAAATTCTTCATTGAAGCTCCGTTGTCTCCTTAGTTGTTCATTGACTGCTTTCTCGTATGTGCCTTGACTGGGGGTGGGGGAGCTACAGCAGAGCAAGTGACCCCTTGCTCAAGCCAGCGACCTTTGGACTCAAGCCAGCAACCGTTGGGTCGTGTCTATGATTCCACGATCAAGCCAGCAACCTCGGGGTTTCGAACCTGGGTCCTCCTCATCCTAGTCTGATGCTCTATCCACTGCGTCACCACCTGGTCTGGCAGAGAAGGACTTGTTTAAATGGGGTAGAGCAGGGGTCGGGAACCTATACCTCATGAGCCGATATGGCTCTTTTGATGGTTGCATCTGGCTTGCAGACAAATTTTTAAGTTAAAAAAAAAACGTTAAAAATATAGGCCCTGGCCGGTTGGCTCAGCGGTAGAGCGTTGGCCTAGCGTGCGGAGGACCCGGGTTCGATTCCTGGCCAGGGCACACAGGAGAAGCGCCCATTTGCTTCTCCACCCCTCCGCCGCGCTTTCCTCCCTGTCTCTCTCTTCCCCTCCCGCAGCCAAGGCTCCATTGGAGCAAAGATGGCCCGGGCGCTGGGGATGGCTCTGTGGCCTCTGCCTCAGGCGCTAGAGTGGCTCTGGTCGCAACATGGCGACGCCCAGGATGGGCAGAGCATCGCCCCATGGTGGGCGTGCCGGGTGGATCCCGGTCGGGCACATGCAGGAGTCTGTCTGTCTATCCCTGTTTCCAGCTTCAGAAAAATGAAAAAATATATATATATAAAACATTCTCATGTATTACAATTCATTCATTTCCTACTGCTCATGTTCATGGTTGTGGGTGGCTGGAGCCAATCACAGCTGTCCTCTGGGGCACCAAATTTTTATTGAATAATGCGTAACGTACATAGGTCGTTGTCTGGCTCTCACGGAATTACATTTTAAAATATGTGGCGTTCATGGCTCTCTCAGCCAAAAAGGTTCCCAACCCCTGGGGTAGAGGGTAAAAGGAGAGGCTCTCTAAGGGTTGTATATTATACAGTTGGGTTTTTTTACAGAGACAAAGTCAGAGAGAGATAGACAGGGACAGACAGACAGGAATGGAGAGATGAGAAGCATCAATCATTAGTTTTTCATTGCGCATTGCAACACCTTAGTTGTTCATTGATTGCTTTCTCATATGTGCCTTGACCTTGGGCTGAAGCTGGTGAGCTTTTTGCTCAAACCAGCTGAGCCCACATTCAAGCTGGCGACCTCGGGGTCTGGAACTTGAGTCTTCCGCATCCCAGTCCAACGCTCTATCCACTGCTCCACCACCTGGTCAGGCTACAGTTGGGATATTTTTTTTAATTTAATTATTTATTTATTTTTATTATTTTTTTTTCCTGAAGTTGGAAACGGGGAGGCAGTCAGACTCCCGCATGCACCCGACCGGGATCCACCCGGCATGCCCACCAGGGGGCAATGCTCTGCTGCAACCAGAGCTATTCTAGCGCCTGAGGCAGAGGCCGTAGAGCCATCCTCAGCACCAGGGCCAACTTTGCTCCAGTGGAGCCTTGGCTGCAGGAGGGGAAGAGAGAGACAGAGAGGAAGGAGAGTGGGAGGGGTTGAGAAGCAGATGGGCTCTTCTCCTGTGCGTCCTGGCCGGGAATTGAACCTGGGACTCCTGCACGCCAGGCCGACGCTCTACCACTGGGCCAACCGGCTGGGGTCTTACAGTTGGGATTTTTTAAAATAGTTTTCCCCTCTCATTTAAAGCTTTGTATAATTGTTTATTTTAAATTCAAATTATTGGTATGTAGAAAGTAACCTTTTTTTTTTTTTAATTTCTGTCATATGCTATGAATGTCTTATATTTAGGGGGCTTAAAGAAACAAGCTTCTCCTTACTAAAAAGCTTTTTTTCTTTCTTTCTTTCAGCTATTCTTCTACACAGCCGACTAGTTATGATCAGAGCAGTTACTCTCAGCAGAACACCTATGGTCAGCCGAGCAGCTATGGACAGCAGAGTAGCTATGGTCAACAAAGCAGCTATGGGCAGCAGCCGCCCACTAGTTACCCCCCCCAAACTGGATCCTACAGCCAGGCTCCAAGTCAATATAGCCAACAGAGCAGCAGCTACGGGCAGCAGAGTGAGTTGCTAAGAGAGAAAACCAAATAAAAGTGATTAATTACGTTTGGAGTTTCTGAACATAGATGTTCTTTACCATTGTTTACTTTTGGACTCCAGGATGCATCTTGAGTGTATAACATCTTGGGTAATAGTCCTAATAAAGACTTCAGTGCTTTTCTTCAATTTAATTGTTACTACTATGCCTTGCAAGAAAAAAAGGGAAGAGAGTTCATAACTGACTAGAAAAAGTGTTTTACTACCACTCTGCTCTCTTTGAGGAGGTTAAAGGCAGTGAGTGAAGCCAGTATTCCTTATGGCCTCCCACTGCAACTCACTGACAGGGAGCAGGTAGTTACTGAACACTACTGCAATTTTGATAGTCAAGTAAATACTATGTTTTGGTTTTGTTTTAAACATTTACACCTAAAAAGGGGAAGAAAATCCTTCCTATAGAATAGTTTTATTTCTGTGAAGAAGTAAAAAAAAAACCTCAAACTGTCTTCACAGTTGAATCTCTACCCAGGTTGTTGTTTAATTAAATTCCAGTCATGGGCATGTCTTACTAAGAACGTGAAATAAGTAGTACCACTTGATGGAGCCCAGCCTTAGCAACATGCTAAGCCCCTAAGAAACAAGCCCCTTCTTGTTTGTTGAGTGTAGTTTTAAGAAGCATCTTTTAGAGACCTCTTACTAGTTACAGAACCCTGTAAACTATTGGCCAGAGGGCTTTTTGTTTTTTTGGGAGAGGTTTACTAGGCTAACCTTACTATGTAAGGTTACTTCAGCTTTGATGAACCAGCAGTTTTTGTTGAACTTAAAAGAGCTTATGATTAGGGGTGCTTTATCAAGTGTAAAGAGGATGATGCCTTGGTTACTGCCTTGCAATTGAGAAGTCTGTGATTCCAGGAGAGTATACAACAGGCAGTGGTGTAAATGCTGGTCCATGGCTTACAGATGTGACTCTTTCCTCAGGTTCATTCCGACAGGACCACCCCAGTAGCATGGGTGTTTATGGGCAGGAGTCTGGAGGATTTTCCGGACCAGGAGAGAACCGGAGCATGAGTGGCCCTGATAACCGGGGCAGGGGAAGAGGGGGATTTGATCGTGGAGGCATGAGCAGAGGTGGGCGGGGAGGAGGACGCGGTGGAATGGGGTAAGAGCAAACCTTTTCTCCTTTTACCTAATTTTGTTTCATCCATAGGATTTTCAATGGAAAGAAGGGACTGAAAGACATAATAAATTTATTTCTGCATTTCCATGGACAATCTGTTGAGCCCATGCTATCTTCTAAAACATGGAAATGTCACCTTTATGGCATATATTATGTGGCAGTTTGCTTTTTTTCCCTGCCAATCTACTTGGTTGGGTTGGGGAGAACAAAGAATGGTTTTGAAATTAGAGCTTTCAGTTCCCTTCATGGTTTCCAGAGGTGAAAAGCCTCTCCGGGTAATAATAGACTTGGGATGGAACACACACAACCTTTCTAACAATGTAGGTTTTTAACTAACTGTCTCTGAATGGTTGTCTTGAAATACCTGGTGTATATACTGCAGAAAAGGAATGCAGCTGTTTTCCACAATGTTTGTCCCCAACTTCTTTCTGTTTGTACTCGGAACTGTTGAACATAATGCGGAAGATCTTGGTCCCGTAATCCTTGAACTATGGCCTGAGGTGCACCTGCTACACAGAAAAATCCAATAGTGTTTTATAGATTAATGTATATCATTAATTATAGGATTATTCCCCATTGGAGATTTTAAGAAGTCTAAATCGGTTTGACCATTTTGATTGATGGCACAATCTGGTTTAGAAAACTGTTTAGATCAATAACATAACCCTGCTGCCTGTGCCTGCCCTCCCCCTCCCTTTTTTCCCATCCCCTCTTTCCTGGTATCTGTACTTTAATGAAGTTGAGGTATAATACAATGTTGGTGGTTAACATAATCCAGAAGGCTTAGTTCTGTGTGTGTTCTGTCCCGATATAAACTAGTTTAAAAGTTATGCAGAATGTTTTATTAAGTATAAATTGGATTGGTTGGTTCAAGGAAAAGTCGAATAAGATTCCTTTTTTTTGTAATAGAAATGGGCTTTAAAATTAAATAGATTAAAAATTAACTTTTGAATTAGAAAATCTACTGTTGAAAGATACTGATTGAAAGTACTGTTTTTCATATTCTGCATAACTTAAAAGTCTAGTGAAATCTTTAGTGGAAGAAACAATTATTTTACAACAACATGCAAAATTTATGAACAATTTGGTATAAAGTAAAATCACTCTTCTGATTTGAAGAATGTCATTCCATCATAAAGGTTTCACTTTATGGATGTTTTAAAATAGACATAGACGCTTGAAATTACTATCATCACGTCTCCAATCACCTAGAAGTCTTGGTATTTTTCGGTTGCAAAAGCAATTTCAAATTTATTCATTTTAATACTACAAAGTAATAATTCTGATTTTGCTAGACATTACTAGTAGAGGGGTCCCTTCTTTCTGGATAAGTCTCCTGGAGCCATTGAAAAAAATTATGGCTTTCCCCTGAGGTTTTTCAACGGACTGTGAAGCAGTCAGTTGGATCCTTTGGGGACAGGACAGGGGCATTTCCCCCTCCTTTCTTTTTATTGTGGTGTGATGATGGTTTTCAGTGTCGTCTGCAGGTAAGGCACTCAAATGTTGTTAACATGCCCTTTTTCATTGCCTCAGTATTTTGATTATTTTCATTGGCTGTTAAACGTGGAAACTTTTTAACATGCTTTGTCGCATTTATATGCTACAGGTTACAAAGTGAGAGCCTTGTATACACTTCAATACTTAAAAAGTACCCG
Source organism: Saccopteryx bilineata (assembly GCF_036850765.1). Lineage (NCBI taxonomy): Eukaryota > Metazoa > Chordata > Mammalia > Chiroptera > Emballonuridae > Saccopteryx > Saccopteryx bilineata. The sequence goes on along the minus strand of NC_089491.1, from coordinate 257,977,843 downwards.
TACTCAGTACTCAGCCGGCAGCATAATGAAAAGTGGGACTAGACACGGTGTCCATATGGAGAGGAAAAATATACATAGAATATTTTTAACAAAATGTATTCATTGTATAAATGGAATCCTTCTGTAACTTTGGTAACTGCATACTTGTTGTTTGGTAATGAACCAGAGGAGGTATAATACTAGAATTGTGTAACCTTAAAGTGTAAACTTTTGTTTTTAAAGAGAGAGAACATTTTGTGGTGTGTACTTTTAAAAAGGAGACAAAGCTGCATGCAACAGCTTGAAATTGTATATTCAGGTATTAAAGGTGCAATACTGGTTAGAAAAAGCTCAGGGCCTCCCACTGGGGAGCTGCCTTTATTTAATTTTAAAGGAAAAAAATGACCCAATTCTTATTTCCTTCCCCTTTAAAGTATGTAAGGCAGTAACTCTGTTCTGCTGTTGTTATTATTCTCAACTGATATGTCTATAAAGTTGCACCCCCAGTCCATTGAGCCTTGGTATTAGTTATAAATTATTCTTTCACAGAGATTGTTAAATTCCTTAGTGCCCTGAAATGTGTATAGCTTTATGCTGGAGATTGGTTGGATGTGTCCTCTGGTGTGTATTGTAGACATTTAATGTAGTTGTTTCCTGCTTTATTATACTGTGACTTGTTAGGAAGCCCAGGGCCTCACTTGGCTCTCTGCTGGGAGAGGTTGAGGGTGCACCTTTATGAACATGGAAAAGGTTCAAGTTGCCTCAGCTTGCTATTCCCCTCTACACCAAGCTCTCTCTGTTTTTCAGCTGATGGGGTGGGTGTTTGGGATCTATTTTTTCCCCCTCATTTGCCAAGTATTGCACTATTAATACCAGCCCCTGAAATGAAAGGAACCAACCACACTGGTGTGTACAATCAGACAAGCAAGGTTGTATATAAAGGAAATTTGAGCAAGCTGCCCTGAAGAAAGGCATAGTGACAAGATGAGAGAGATGCATTGTTTGGAGATGTGTTTAGCCAGTGCCCTTCTTCCCCACGAGCCCCCGCAAGGCTCAGAGCGGTACTGGCTTTTAAAGGGAAAGGCCTTCATTTCTTCGTTTATCCCCCCAGCAGCGCTGGAGAGCGAGGTGGCTTCAATAAGCCTGGTGGTAAGTTTTTGAGTATTACCATGGATAGTGTTTAAAAAAAATAAAGTCAGTTTTTAGAAAACTATAATTTTTTATTAGTTTCATAAGTGGTTTAAAAATGATCTATACAAAAGAGACTAATGGGTACTGCCGGCATTGTCTTAGGGGTAATAAGGTTAACCTATGGTTACAAAACAAAGGGTAACTTGAAGTATTGAGCAACTGCTTTTGTAATGTGGGGGAGAATACATTTTTAAAATTTGGTTTATTTGGAGGAAAATTTTTTACTTAAATTTAACCCTAATTTGGCACATAAGCTTTGAGAGTGTATTTGGTTAATGGTTTAAAAGCAAACCAGCAAAGAAAAAAAAAAAACCCTAGCAAACCTTTCACAAATGTTAAAGGGGCACTGCTCCATTTTAGCAGTGCGGGTCATTTTGAATTTAATGAAGCCCCATCAAATGGTGGTGTAGTAGATAGTTATGTGTGTTTGTAAGGTTTGTAGCTTGCAAGACGTGCACTAATAATATTTTATGTGATCTTTCCTGGTTGGCAGGACCCATGGACGAAGGACCGGATCTTGATCTAGGTATTGTTCAATTTTGTATTTTACGTTGCACTCTTATACATGAATAGCACAAAAGTAAAAGTGTGTTAGAGTTCAGCAGCTTGATAGATCAATATGATGTTTATTCTTGCTGTTGAGGGCAGTTTGGGGTTTCCTTTATCTAATATCATAATAGCCTTAAACAAAGTGAATCAAAAGTGCCATGGATTCCCTGGCCGGATAGCTCAGTTGGTTAGAATGTCATCCCGAAGCACAGAGGTTGCCAGTTCGATCCTTAGGGCACATACAGGAACAAATCAATGTTCCTGTCTCCCTTCTTCTCTCACTAAAATCAAGAAATAATTTTTTTTTTTTTAAAGTGCCATGGCTTTCTTGTTAGTATGGTGGTTGGTAGTTTGCTTAATTTGTCATGAATTCCATTGGGCAGTAGGGACCAGTTGGTTAATGAGCCCCTAAACCTACATGATAGTAACTCCTTTCATCTTCTTTTTTCTGGAAGGCCCCCCTGTTGATCCAGATGAAGACTCTGACAACAGTGCAATCTATGTGCAAGGATTAAATGACAGTGTGACTCTAGATGATCTGGCAGACTTCTTTAAGCAGTGTGGAGTTGTTAAGGTAAGTAAGTAAAAGCATAACTGTACAATCTGGGGATCTTCCAACCATAGAACATTTTAGAGACTAAATTGATAAGAGCAGTTTCTGAAGTTTTTTTTCTGGATGTACAGGGGTGGGCAAAAGTAGGTATGCAGTTACAATTACACAGAATACCATTTGTTCCTGTGTTATTAAAATCATAACCTCCATGTCTTTTTTATACAACTGTAAACCTACTCTTTTGTTTTTGTTTTGTTGTTGGGTTTTTTTGTATTTTTCCGAAGCTGGAAACGGGGAGGCAGTCAGACAGACTCCCACATGCGTCTGACCGGGATCCACCCGGCGTGCCCACCAGGGGGTGATGCTCTGCCCATCTTGGGGCATCGCTCTGCCGCAATCAGAGCCATTCTAGCGCCTGAGGCAGAGGCCACAGAGCCACCCTCAGCGCCCAGGCAAACTTTGCTCCATTGGAGCCTTGGCTGCGGTAGGGGAAGAGAGAGACAGAGAGGAAGGAGAGGGGGAGGGGTGGAGAAGCAGATGGGTACCTCTCCTGTGTGCCCTGGCCGGGAATCGAACCCGGGACTCCTGCACGCCAGGCCGACCAGGGCAAACCTACTCTTTTTTTTAAATTGATAGATTCTAGAGAGGAAAGGGGAGCAAAAAAGAGGGAAGCATTCATTTGTTCCACTTTGTTGTTCATTCACCAATTGGTTCTTGTATGTGCCCTGACTGCGGATCAAATCCGCGACCTTGGTGGTTCACGACCACATTCTAACCATCTGAGTTACAGAGGAAAATACAGCAAAAAGGCAGGGAAAAAATGAGGAATGAAGCCATCTGTAAAGGTCAGAGGGGGGAAGGTATTTCAGAATGATGGGTGGAATAACAAGGCAAAGATTCTTGGGCAGGAGATTGCCTGGCAATTTCAAGAAGCTGGTGTGGCCAGAAAGTTTTGGTCTGAGCTACTGGAATGATGGTGGGGTTGTTAGGGAAGACTAAGAAACCGGTTTTGACACAGGAAGGAGAGTCCCCTGGTTAGAAGCTCAAAAGTTTGGGAATCCGCCCTGGCCGGTTGGCTCAGCGGTAGAGCGTCGGCCTAGCGTGCGGAGGACCCGGGTTCGATTCCCGGCCAGGGCACACAGGAGAAGCGCCCATTTGCTTCTCCACCCCTCCGCCGCGCTTTCCTCTCTGTCTCTCTCTTCCCCTCCCGCAGCCAAGGCTCCATTGGAGCAGAGATGGCCCGGGCGCTGGGCATAGCTCTGTGGCCTCTGCCTCAGGCGCTAGAGTGGCTCTGGTCGCAATATGGCGATGCCCAGGATGGGCAGAGCATCGCCCCCTGGGGGGCAGAGCACCGCCCCTGGTGGGCGGGCCGGGTGGATCCCGGTCGGGCGCATGCGGGAGTCTGTCTGACTGTCTCTCCCTGTTTCCAGCTTCAGAAAAATGAAAAAAAAAAAAAAAAAAGTTTGGGAATCCTGTACTGCTAAGTACATCACAAGTTAGTCATACATTCTCTATAAACAGTTGGGTGGTTTGTCTCTGGGTTTCTAGTATATAAGCCATGCTGCAGTGAGCATTTGTGTGCACACTTCCTGGTGCACTGTGTCAGTGCCTTGTGTGGATGCAGTTCTTTCTTTTCTTTTTTCTTTTCTTTTTTTTTTTTTTTTTTTTGATGCAGTTCTTTCTTGTTATTTACAACTAAGTTCTAAAACTTGGTACAAACACTGATTAGTGTATGCTGAACTACTCCTTGGAGAGAAGTATGTACAGACAGAAAAAGATGTTACAGATTTGTACACCTGAAACCTATATAATTTTATTAACCAGTGTTATCCTAATAAATTCAGTGAAAAAAAATTTTTTTTCTTAATCCAGGTTGAAAATTTTTTAATTTTTTTTTAAAAAGCATGGAGGTTCAGCCTGACAAGGTGGTGGCGCAATGGATAGAGCGTTGGACTGGGTTGTGGAAGGACCCAGGTTCGAGACCCAAAGGTCGCCAGCTTGAGCACGGGCTCATCTGGCTTGAGCAAAAAGCTCACCAGCTTGGACCTAGGGTCGCTGGCTCCAGCAAGGAGTTACTCAGTCTGCTGAAAGCCCGCAGTCAAGGCACATATGAGAAAGCAATCAATGAACAACTAAGAAGTCGCAACACGCAACGAAAAACTAATAATTGATGATGCTTCTCATCTCTCCGTTCCTGTCTGTCTGTCCTTCTCTCTGACTCTCTGTCTCTGTAAAAAAAAAAAAAAGCAGGGAGGTTCAAAAGTATTGACTGCTAAGTTGGTATTCAGATTTACCAAGCTGGTCTCAGAGTCGGAGCTTCTTACACTGCCTGCCCTGTCCCCTACAGTCTCCATCCTCTGATCATCTGTAGAGAGGGAGAGGATTGAGAGGGCAGAGTTTTATCTTGTGTGACCTTAGCTGAGTGAGCATGTACATCAGGCAGCTTAAATTTTTTTGCAACTCTGCATATCTGCGAAACCACAAAAGTGCCACTAGTACTGATTTTGGGGTTTATAATTTTTAATTTTAGTGAGTAGGCAAATTTCCAAGTATTGAATCCACAAATGATGAGGATAAAATTGCTTAAATTGTTTATGTACATTTAACTTCACAAGATAGTAGTATGGCCCACCACTTAGATGCCTACCAGTATTACTGATGAACACATTCTTACCACTACTAGGAATCATGTCTCAACCTTTGCTAATCTGGTAGAAGAAAATGGAAGTGTGATTTTTCAATTTTCTTTTTTCCTAATTGCTAATTGTTATAACTGCATACCATCTTCTATGAAATGTTTATTTGTATTATACTCACTTTTCTTTAGAATCTGAAGTTTAGATTGAATGCAAAATAATTCTCCCAGTTCATGTCTCCCTTTTTTCATTTTCTTTGGATGAACAGAAATTCTTAATTTTAAGACAGTTGAACTTAACAGTTTTTTCCTTACTGGTATATGTCTTTATTTTTTCTGTTTGCAAGATCCTTAGTTCTGGCAACATTTTTTAAAAGAGCTACCCTTTCCCCAGTGGTATATAAAGCTATATCTGTCACATAGAAATTTCCATCCATACTTGGGTCTATTTCTTGGCTCTCATATACTTTTGGTTAATTTGTATTAATCTGTATTAATGGCACTGTTAATTACTATGTATTCGTGCTAAATCTTGGTATCTAGTAAGGCACATTATTTTGTTTTGCTTTTTCTTCAGGAATGTTTTGTTATTTACTCCTTGTTCTTCCTTATATATATTGGAATCAGTTTATGATATTCCTTAAAAACTCCAATTGAGTGTTTACTGAATCTGTAAGACAATTTGAGAATTAATAATTTTATAATACTGAGTGGTCTTTTTTCTCATAAACATTATATTATGTCTCTGTTTATAAAGGAGAGTTTAAAACTACATATCCCATCATTCATTCCGCTCTTTCTGTCATAATGTATATGTTTCTTATAAAAACAGTTACATATATATGTATCACCATTGCTCCTTTTTTAAAAAAGACCATAATCAGGCCTGACCTGTGGTGGCACAGTGGATAAAGTGTCAACTTGGAAACACTGAGGTTGCCGGTTCAAAACCCTGGCTTGCCTGGTCAAGGCACATATGGGAGTTGATGCTTCCTGCTCCTCCCCCTTCTCTCTATCTCTCTCTCTCTCTCCCCCCCCCTTCTCTCCTCTCTAAAATGAATAAATAAATGTTAAAAAAAGGATATCATTTAAAAAAAAAAAAGACCATAATCAGTCAAGTATCACTAGATACATAAACATATAGATTAGACTTTGATCATTTTTGCATCTAATAGAAAACACACACATGAAGCCATATTCTTGAATTATTTGGCTCCTGAATTCAAGCCAACTATATCTGGTATTCAGCTGAGAAACTAGTGATCTGTCCTAGTTTTGGAGGAAAAATTAACTGTGTTGGGCTTAATCAAGAATCCTTTTAGTGTACGCACAATCTTGTATACCGTACTTAATGATTTCAAGGTTATTTTTACTTTATGCAAGTCATATCTTACGTGGTGGTATCTGTGCCTGACTGCCTCTTCTAAGAGGTGGCTGCTCTCACTGGGTGCCTGTAGTGGACGTAGAAAATGTTGGGACAGGTACATGGACACCAGGAGGGGATGGCTGGGGGAGGAGTGGAGCCCAGACCATACTGTTCACTTCCACACTTTGAAAATTTGAGCCTAATTTGGTTCCTGTGATAAAATACATCTAGGGAGTGGGGATCATTTAAGTATGTATTTGTTGCAGCAGTTTAGGAAATTAGTCACCCATAATTCTACTCAGATAAATTAACATCTTACAGAATGTGTATCTGTGACAAACTGGTGCTTTTAACAGTTTGAGGGACTTCTCTGAATTTCACATGGAGTTTTTTCCCAAAAAAACTAGTATATTCTGATCACAGCCTAACTATGCTATTTTATGCCTAGATGAACAAGAGAACCGGACAGCCCATGATTCATATCTACTTGGACAAGGAAACGGGAAAGCCCAAAGGCGATGCTACAGTGTCCTATGAAGACCCACCAACTGCCAAGGCTGCTGTGGAATGGTTTGATGGTAAGAGCCTTAGTGTCACGGGTCTGCATTCTTAACGGCCTGCTTTGGGGCACACAAAGGGCCTTGTACCAGATGTTGCATGTGTCAGCTTGCATGGTAAGAGGATTTTGCTAATATATTTGACTATTGGGGCATGATTCTCTGAAGTGGTTCTCTGAGCACAGAGAAGGTACCGAAAACTCAATGGCCTGACCAGGCGGTGGTGCGGTGTATAGAGCATCGGACTGGGACGCGGAGGACCCAGGTTCGAGACCCTGAGGTCGCCAGCTTGAGCACAGGCTCATCTGGTTTGAGCAAAGCTCACCAGCTTGGACCCAAGGTCGCTGGCTTGAGCAAGGGCTTACTCGGTCTGCTGAAGGCTTGCCGTCAAGGCACATGAGAAAGCAATCAATGAGCAACTACGGTGTCACAATGAAAAACTAATGATTGATGCTTCTCATCTCTTTCTGTCCCTATCTATCCCTCTCTCTGACTCTCACTCTGTTAAAAAAAAAAAAATGAAAAAAGAAAACTCCATGAACATTTTAGCCACTGTACATTTGAGTGTTTACTGCTCACAAAAATTAGGGGTATTTTATCGCTTCATTTCAAATATCCCCTAATTTTTGTGAGCAGTATATATATATACGACCTCAACATTGACCCTGAAATTTCACTACAGGCAAAACCAACCTGAAAGTGTCCAACAGGTCCTGGCCCTCCTCTTCGGAACACTTCATGTCCCTGCTTCTCATGCTGTGCTGGGCAGCAGTCCCTTTCCAGCTTTTTTTTTTTGTTCTTAACACAGAGGGGTTTTAAGTATGTTTCCAAGGCTTTTCTGGCCTTGCAGGAAATCTCTTAGAGAAGACAGGGCAGGCACACTGGTGCAGCAGGGTGGCGGGGTTGGTCAGGAGTGGTGGTCTAGTCCCTCGAGAGAAGAGTTGGTGGTTGGGAGTAATGGGTGTTCTGTTATCTTGTTCCAGGGAAAGATTTTCAAGGGAGCAAAATTAAAGTTTCTCTTGCTCGGAAGAAGCCTCCGATGAACAGCATGCGGGGGGGCATGCCACCGCGAGAGGGCAGGGGAATGCCGCCGCCGCTCCGTGGAGGTATTCCTGTACTGTTTTGAAAGTTTTTTAATACACTTGTCTTTGAGACGCTTATTTCTAGAGTGAAGACAAGCCAATTAGAAATAGTAAAAAGGGATGTAGAATCAGTACTAGACTGCTGAATGCTGATAGTAAAGGCCAATGGGGGTAAAAGGAAGCAAAGAGCGTGGCCTGGCTGGTCAAGCAAGCTGGCATCCCAGTGCGAGCTCTGCCTGGATCAGCCCCAGGGCTGCTGCCATTTTGCTGCTTTGGTCTCTTTATCTGTATGAAAACACCTGCCCTCATACGACTGTTGTGGGAGCTAACTGAAGTAATGTGCAGTTGACCCTTGCACAGCACAGGGCTTAGATTGGCTATACCGCATCTGCACATAACAAGTTGATCCTCCACATACATGGGTTCCTAACCACACAATTCAAACTCACATCGTTAAGGGGCAGCTCTACATGCAAAGTGCAGAGCTGTGTCCTTGGACCTGTGGGAAAGTTTGGGGCAGGTGATAGGGCAATGCCCTTAGTGGTGTATTTCTTATGTATTTCCCTATATCAAATCCAATGCTACAAAGAGGTGATTGCTGTTTCTTATTGCAGGTCCAGGGGGCCCAGGAGGCCCTGGGGGGCCCATGGGTCGCATGGGAGGCCGTGGAGGAGACAGAGGCGGCTTTCCCCCAAGAGGGCCCCGGGGTTCCCGGGGGAACCCATCCGGAGGAGGAAATGTCCAACACCGAGCTGGAGACTGGCAGTGCCCCAATCCGTATGTACTTCTTTTCACAGATTGGTGCTACTAGTGAGTCACTCTACATCTTACCTCACTCCCATTCTGAAGAGGAATGGTGGGTTCTTTATTTCTTTTTTGGGGGGGGGTTCTTTATCTTAAGGAGCATAATGATGACTCATTGATCTGTTGGGTAGGGGGTCGCCTAATCATCATTACCAGCTGCTTCAGAACCTTCTAAAGGTCACTGGATAGGGTCCACATGTATGTGGTTGTACAGACATTTTGGTGGATCAACGCTGGTCCTATGGGTGCATTGCTACCTGAGTATATTTTCTTTTTTTAATTTTATTTATTCATTTTAGAGAGGAGAGAGAAAGGGAGAGAGGGAGAGAGAGAGGTGAGAGAGACAGAGAGAGAAGGTGGGGAGGAGCTGGAAGCATAACTCCCATATGTGCCTTGACCAGGCAAGCCCAGGGTTTCAAACCAGCGACCTCAGCATTTCCAGGTCGACGCTTTATCCACTGCACCACCACAGGTCAGGCATGAGTATATTTTCAGTGGACACGTCCTCTTAATGGTGTTTAACCCAAGACCCATTGTTTTTGATGGAGTACAGTGTGTGCCTACTTACATGTCACCTTTGTTTGTTCAGCTTCAATTAATTGGTGATTTCTGTTGATATGATTTTATGCAGGGGGTGTGGAAACCAGAACTTCGCCTGGAGAACAGAATGCAACCAGTGTAAGGCCCCGAAGCCTGAAGGCTTCCTCCCGCCACCCTTTCCACCCCCGGGTAGGTACAGGTTTGGGGAGTGTCTCCTCAGCTTCGTGGTACTAAACCTTCTGTTAAACTTTGTTGGCTTGGTAATCTACAGCGCCCACTAAGAACTAGGTCGGTGGTTTCAGTGAGTGCAGAGTGCAGTGCTGGGGCTCTTTAAGTTCCATTATCTCTTCTAAATGGTGACTGACCCCAGTGTCAGATCAAATTTTGGATCTTTGTGTCTGCTCTGGGAGAAGAGCAGATCCTAGGCAGCCTGAGGATCTCTGCATCCACCCATTCTCTCTCTCTTGCCACTGATCAGTCTTTTCCTGTTCTTTCCCTAGGCGGTGACCGTGGCAGAGGTGGCCCTGGTGGCATGCGGGGAGGAAGAGGTGGCCTCATGGATCGCGGGGGTCCTGGTGGTGGAATGTTCAGAGGTGGTCGTGGTGGAGACAGAGGTGGCTTCCGTGGCGGCCGAGGCATGGACCGAGGTGGCTTTGGTGGAGGAAGACGAGGTGGCCCTGGGGTTCCTCCTGGACCTTTGATGGAACAGATGGGAGGAAGACGAGGCGGGCGTGGAGGACCTGGAAAAATGGATAAGTATGTGGTGGTGAAAACCAGCTGGGGGCAGCCCCTGGCCATCTTTGCCTGGAGCAGTCCAATGTTAGCAAGTGGGAAGCTCAGCCCAGAACTCCGGTGGGGGAAGGGGGGCTTCCACTCCATACCCCATTTTAACCTGTTTCCTCTCCACCCCCTTTTCCGACTTACAGAGGTGAACACCGTCAGGAACGCAGAGACCGGCCCTACTAGATGCAGAGACCCCGCAGAGCTGCATTGACTACCAGATTTATTTTTTAAACCAGAAAATGTTTTAAATTTATAATTCCATATTTATAATGTTGGCCACAACATTATGATTATTCCTTGTCTGTACTTTAGTATTTTTCACCATTTGTGAAGAAACATTAAAACAAGTTAAATGGTAGTGTGCGGAGTTCTTTTTTTTCCTTTTAAAGATGGTTGTTTAAGACTAAACAGTGGGAACCCCTTGTGAGCATGCTCAGTATCATTGTGGAGAACCAAGAAGGCCTCTAACTAACTGTAACAATGTTCATGGTTGTGATGTCTTTTTTTTTTTTTAAATAAAATTCCAAATGTTTATAAACAGTCATTCTTCTCAGCCTCTGTTCCAAAGTCACTGCATGTCTACTAGGAGCAGGGAGTGGGGTGCCCTCCAGATAAATGGCTCGTGTGTCACATGTGGGAAAATTTGAAATGGTAATAACATGAAAACCAAGCACAGCCGCGTTGGTGGTGACAGTGCTGCAGGCAAGGGTAAGGGAGCTGGCGTCACTCTGACCCTGAACTGGGTCAAGGGGACATCACAGCACAGGCCTGTGTGGTTTGCAGTGAGGGCTGCTGTTTGGAGAACCTGTCACCATGGCCTGTACCTTCTGAATCCCCTTTGTGTGGAACTCTTGAGTGCTCCCTGGGGTGGGCATTCTGAGTCAGGCTCCACACACTTCAGGAAGGTCTGCCTAGGGAAGGCTCAAAAAGGGGTCATTTTTAGTCCCACTTGGTATCAGCGCTTTCTTAATGTTACAGGATTAAAGTTTTAAAATTTGGTAAATAGCCTAATCTTAAAGATCTCGTACCTGGTTGCCTTGTGCAGGGTCAGAGGTCAAAGCTTTTCCCAGTGGGCATGTTTCTGAAATTGGACACAACATGAGAAGAGCCCCAGACCTTTCACGTTTGCCTTTTTGATCAACCTTGTCTTTGTGGACTTGCATTAAGTCCAGACCAGCAGATTTAAGTCTTACTGCCTGTGCATGTGTGATTTCAGTCACTCAGACTGAGGCCTTGACATGCCTACCTGGAAAAAGGTTTCCCAAGTCTGTAATAATTACCACCACCAGACATGTTGAAGAAACCAACAGGCCTTAACATGCTCCCAGTCAAAAAAGACATTCCATGTCCAAAGCTTCAAGGAGAGATTGTCACCTTGAGCCAAGGAAAAAAAAATTGGAATATATTCCTTCCCTTCCACCCCCTGCCCCCCCCCGCCATTGGAAGCAGGGCTTTGAGAAACATCTGAGGAGATGGTATACCTCTGCTGGCCATAGGGTTTGCACTGCCCACCTGTGCTCAGGTGGACAGATGGTCCTTTGTACCCAGCCCTCCTGGAAATATTTGACATCTGCAGTTTCATAGTTAACAGGTCATTACCATGGTGAATATGCATTGCTTACCCACCTTTGGAAACCCCTCCTTTAACCTTTCATTATCCATTTCCAAACGCCAAACCATTTTTCTGTTCCTTTTCTAGAACCCACTTCTTTTTTTTTTTCATTTACACATCAAAGCTTTATTGTCTAGCTTGGCCAAGCGGCAGCAGCTCCGACAAATCTGAGGGAGAGCGCGCCGGCCCTTTGTTTTACTTAGTTTTTATAGTTTTGTAAGTGGGAAGTACAGAAGCAAAAATTGTAATTAGGAGCCCTTTACCACTATTGGTTATAGTCATATGTCCTTTAACATGATAGGACCATGTTCAATTTGCAAACCATACATCATTTTGGAGAGAACAAAATTTACAAGTCAACACAATGGTAGAAAGATATCTCTTTACATATTAAAAGGCCTTCCTATTTTTTCTAATGTTCATCTGCCATCTCTCTGTCCAGAGTCAGACGTATTAACCGCATGCATTTACATAAGAGAGGTAGTTTCAGTGGGGACAAATGCCCGCAAATGGCTCATAGTTATAAGAAAAGGTTTATTTTGGCCCTTCCCCTCCTGCACCAGGCTAGCCATTCACTCCTTTCCCCACAGGTGTGGTGGAATGTCAGGGAATTCATGCTTTCCTTCCCTTTTCATTTACAATACAATGGCAAGAGCCATCCTGGTTATGCCAATCACAGTACAGAGACTATTCTCACAATTTCTCTGCACTCCTTAACCCAAATTAATAAAAATGTTCTCCAAGCCTCTCAAAATATTAATTCTGTATTTTTTTGGTACCTTACAACACCTGCGGATGAAGTGGCTCAGTGGCTCATTCCCCCCTCTGAATGGGAGTATAAGACGCGGTATCTACCGAGGGGAGAGGCTGGTAGGTGGGCTGAAGCGTGGGTCGAAGGACAAGGAGGTTGGCGGCCCCTAGCTGGCGTTTGACCAAGGTGGCCACCATGCGTAGAACACAGGGGCCGATCAGGAGCATGGCAAGGAGCACCAGAATGGGACCTGCAAGGGAGGAGAGCAATGTAGTGGCCCATGAGGGCCAGGTAAACCCGGGGACCCAAAGTCCATGTGCTTCTCTGTCCGAACGGCGTTTCTCCAGGCGGTCTCTCAGGAGGTCCAGAGATTGGCGGATGACTCCGGAATGGTTGGCGAAGAAACAGCACTGCTCTTGGAGAGCTGCACACAGTCCTCCTTGGCACAGGAACAGCAGGTCGAGTCCCCTTCGGTTCTGCAGTGCAACTCCTGCCAGGGAGCCCAAGGATTTCTCGAGAACTCGGATTGATCTCTCAAGGGCGGCGATGTCCTGGTCAATGAGTTCCTGAAGAGCCCTGAAACCGGAGTCCTGGACAACTAGGGCCGAGATACCTTTCCTAGTGAGGCGGCCCCTAACAGGCTGGCCAAAGCTACCACCACGGGGCCTATAGCCCTTTTAGAACCCACTTCTAATCAGCCTTGCCTCTACTAAAACAGTTCTGAAAGCCACCAGCAACCTCTCCATTGCCAAATCAATGATTGTTCCTTCTCAGTTCTCTCATCACTTTGCTGTTTCCCCTCTTCCTGACCTCTAAATGTAGGAGGGACCCCAAGGCTGGTATTAGGGCTCCTCTGACACCCCGCTGCCTAGCTGACCTATCATCTGTACTGAAGGTACACCCTTCTAAGTGCCAGCTCCTGGAAGTCTGCTGGGCTTAAAGCAGGCCTAGATCCTCCCTCCTCCCTCCACCACATCTCAGCAAACAGAAGCACTTGCCCCATTTCCTGAAACCTCAAGAGTTCTTGACTTTTATACCCATCCTGGCTCTCAACTCATCAGACCCTCTTCAAAATACAGCACAGTGCCAATTCCCCACACCTCCCACCATACAGTCTAGGCTAGGCCACATACCTCTCACTGGGTTCCCTGCTTCCCTCTCCCCTCTAGTCTTTTCCCCAGAGATCAGAGTGACTTCTCCACACCATAAATCATCCTGATTATTGAAACCCTCTGGGGGCTCCCACTACCCTTGCAATGACCTACAGGCCCTATGAGATTTGGTCCCCGCAGGCTAGCCTGACCAGCAGTGGCACAGTGGATAAGAGTGTTGACCTCGGACACTGAGGATCAAGATTGGGAACCCTGAGGTTGCCACCTTGAGTGCAGGCTTGCCAGCTTGAGCAAGGGGTCATTGGCTCAGCTGGAGCCCCCCTATCTCTGTCAAGGCATGTATAAGAAGCAATCGATGAACAACTAAAGCAGTGGTAGTCAACCTGGTCTCTACTGCCTACTAGTGGGCATTCCAGCTTTCATGGTGGGCGGTAGTAGAGCAACCAAAGTATAAATAAAAAGATAGATTTAACTATAGTAAGTTGTTGTTTTGTAAAGATTTATTCTGCCAGCCTGACCGGGCGGTGGCGCAGGGGATAGAGCACCAGACTGGGATGTGGAAAACCCAGGTTCAAGACCCCAAGGTTGCCAGCTTGAGTGAGGGCTCATCTGGCTTGAGCAAAAAGCTCACCAGCTTGAGCCCAAGCTTGCTGGCTCAAGCAAGGGGTTACTCGGTCTGCTGAAGGCCCGCATTTATTCTGCCAAACAGCGAAAATTCAACATAAAGTACTTGGTAAGTAATTATTATATACTTTAACTTACTGTAACTCTGATTTATAAATTTTATTTATTTATTTATTATTGGGTTTTTTTTAATATTTTTCTGAAGTTGGAAACGGGGAGGCAGGTAGACAGACTCCCGCATGCGCCCGACCGGGATCCACCCAGCACGCCTACCGGGGGCGATGCTCTGCCCATCTGGGGCATCACTCTGTTGCAACCAGAGCCATTCCAGTGCCTGAGGCAGAGGCCATGGAGCCATCCTCAGTGCCCGGGCCAACTTTGCTCCAATGGAGCCTTGGCTATGGGAGGGGGAGAGAGAGAAAGGAGAGAGGGAGGGGTGGAGAAGCAGATGGGCGCTTCTCCTGTGTGCCCTGGCTGGGAATCGAACCTGGGACTCCTGCACGCCAGGCCAACGCTCTACCACTGAGCCAACCAGCCAGGGCCTCTGCTTTATAAATTTTATAAAGTTACTTCCCTACTTTATAAATCACCATTACTGTGGAACCAGTGGGCGGTTAGAAAATTTTTTTTTTTTTTTTTTTATTTATTCATTATAGCGAGGGGAGAGAGAGTGAGAGAAGGGGGGAGGAGCAGGAAGCATCAACTCCCATATGTGCCTAGACCAGGCAAGCCCAGGGTTTTGAACTGGCAACCTCAGCGTTTCCAGGTTGACACTTTATCCACTGCGCCACCACAGGTCAGGCCTAGAAAATTTTTTTTATTTTGTATTTTTCTGAAGCTAGAAACGGGGAGAGACAGTCAGACAGACTCCCGCATGCGCCCGACCGGGATCCACCTGGCACGCGCACCAGGGGGTGATGCTCTGCCCCTCCAGGGCATCGCTCTGCTGCAACCAGAGCCACTCTAGCGCCTGGGGCAGAGGCCAAGGAGCCATCCCCAGCGCCCGGGCCATCTTTTGCTCCAATGGAGCCTCGGCTGCGGGAGGGGAAGAGAGACAGGGAGGAAGGAGAGAGGGAGGGGTGGAGAAGCAGATGGGCGCTTCTCCTGTGTGCCCTGGCTGGGAATCGAACCCGGGACTTCTGCACACCAGGCTGATGCTCTACCACTGAGCCAACCAGCCAGGGTGAATTTTTTTTTTAATTAAAAATAAATTTTTATTTTAATGGGGTGACATCAATAAATCAGGGTACATATATTCAAAGAAAACATGTTCAGGTTATCTTGTCATTCAATTCTGTTGCATACCCATCACCCAAAGTAAAATTGTCCTCTGTCACCTTCTATCTAGTTTTCTTTGTGCCCGTCCCCCAACCACTCCCCCTTTCCCTCCTTCCCTCCCCCCGCCCCCCATAACCACCACACTTTTGTCCATGTCTCTTAGTCTCATTTCTATGTCCCCCCAATGTATGGAATCCTGCAGTTCTTATTTTTTTGATTTATTTATTTCAATCCATATAATGTTATCAAGATCCCACCATTTTGTTGTAAGTGATCCGATGTCATCATGTCTTATGGCTGAATAGTGTATCATGGTGTATATGTGCCACATCTTCTTTATCCAGTCTTCAATTTTTTTTTTACAGTGATTAAAGCCTTTAAGCAAACTCTTGGCCAATACAGCAAGAATCCATAAAAGAGTAGTGTCCTTAACATGTTCACCAAGTCCAAGTTGGCCCCAACACCATGCCAAATCCCTGAAAAATGCAACCCAACCCCAGTTCAGTCCGTTAGGAGCTGTCACAAGGAGCAGGAGTCCAGGAAAAGTCCACATCCAGGAAAACCCAGTTCAGTCCATTAGGAGCTGTCACAAGGAGCAGGAGTCCAGGAAAAGTCCACATCCAGGAAAAGTCCGCATGGCACTGGAATTGTTGTCACAATTCTATACTTTGCAGCTTACGTCCAAGTCCAAATGACCGCTGCTTCTAGCTGGTAATGATTCAGGTAGACTGGAAAAGCCATCTGCAGCATGCATGGATATGGAGCTTCTGTTCTCCTCTGCCTGGAGATATGAGACCAGGGTGCTTTTCCCTGGAGCTCTGTGACTGTGGCTTGGTAAAGAGATCCTTGAGATACACTAAGCTGGGTGGCAAAGGTAGATTCATAATAGAAGTTGGCAAAAGGGGGAAAGAGAGCTCTAAATTAGGAGTAGGTCCCAGCCTGAAATATGAGTGGGGCATTGAGGTAGGAGGAATAAAGGAAACACTATATATTAAACAAAGCAGCAGAAAATAGGACTATCAACACCCACAACAGAGATCTTCGAGGGAAGAATAAAAAACCTGACTATTCAGGCAAGACATAGTTAAGTGGCCCTTGTGCAAATGAGATCAGTTTACCTGCTTCTTGGAAGAAATACTCTAGGCTCGTCCACAGTGTTGTAGATGGGGCCGACGGCCCTGGGCACCTTAAGTGGCAAACCCCAGCATTCTGTACAAGGTTAGGTCATAGGTGGCTGGAGCAGGCTGGAAGAGACTGAACCCTCCCTTAGAGGAGCAAGGGAGAAGCCTACCTTCCAGTGTCCCTTTTCCTCACAGCAGAGGCATGTAAGCCTGGCAGGCTTTAGCTCAATGACCTTCCTTTCCACTATTGAAGCAGGACCCAGATGGCATCTTATGAGACCCCTTTGGGGCGTTGGAGCCTTTAAGGGCATTTCCTAAAAGCTGGTAGTTCCCCTGATCTCTACTGGGCTTTTTCTGCCTCTTGTTATCTTTTTTTTATTTTTTTTTATTTTTTATTTTTTGGATTTTTTAAATTTATTCATTATAGAGAGGAGAGAGAGAGAGAGAGAGAGAGAGAGAGAGAGAGAGAGAGAGAGAGAGAAGGGGAGGAGGAGCAGGAAGCATCAACTCCCATATGCGCCTTGACCAGGCAAGCCCAGGGTTTCAAACCGGCAACCTCAGTGTTTCCAGGTCGACGCTTTATCCACTGCGCCACCACAGGTCAGGCGCCTCTTGTTATCTTAAAGGCCATGCTCAGAAGATCTCGCTGAGGAGTTTGAGGATCTCCATCCGCCTATATAAATCTTTTCCATATATCTGGAGCTACTTGGAAAAAGACAAAACATTGTTATTAGCTGGATCAAATAAAGAAGGTAGTAGTTTGCAGGAGAAAAAGATTTGGCGTCTCCTGTTCATCAGCATTCAAAAGAAATTAAAATTTTTTTTAAGTAAAAAGCATGATATGGTAAACTCATAGGAGTTCCAGGATATGACTCCCCCCTTTTAAATTTTTTTAAATTGACCTTAAAATATTTGCTGGGTACACTTTAATAATACCTTGACTTTAAAGATTGTAAGAATGACAAAATACAGTAAATGCTTTTGCTCCATATGCAGGAGCATTGTCAGTTTAACCAGTTTAGGAAATCCAATAATAGAACAGTGCATACAGACAATGAGCTATAACATGCTTAGCAGCCTCTCCTGTTCTGACAGAGGTTACTATAAATCCAGAATATGTATCAACTGTAATGTGGACAAAGGACTGTTTGCCAAATAAAGGTATATGAGTAACATCCATTTGCCAAAGTTGTCCTGATAGGGGTCCTTGAGGGTTAACTCCAAATGAAGGGGCAGATTGTAGTATAGGACCCCTTGGACAGGATTTCCCAATCTGCCATGCTGCTTCCCGAGCAAGTTGAAACTGTTTACCCAGGGCTGCAGCATTCTGGTGATGAATAGTATGAGACTGAATTGCTCGATCTGTCATGGTTGCTCCAAATAATTTTCTTTTGGGTAGCTTGATCAACAAGGGCATTCCTAGGCCCTGGCCGGTTGGCTCAGTGGTAGAGCGTCGGCCTGGAGTGCAGGAGTCCCAGGTTCGATTCCTGGCCAGGGCACACAGGAGAAGCGCCCCTCTGCTTCTCCACCCCTCCCCCTCTCCTTCCCCTCTGTCTCTCTCCTCCCCTCCCGCAGCCAAGGCTTCATTCATTAGAGCAAAGTTGGCCCGGGTGCTGAGGATGGCTCTGCAGCCTCTGACTCAGGCGCTAGAATGGCTCTGGTTGCAACACAGCAACACCCCAGATGGACAGAGCATCCCCCCCGGTAGGCGTGCCGGGTGGATCCCGGTCAGGCGCATGTGGGAATCTGTCTGCCTTCCCATTTCCAACTTCAGAAAAATACAAAAAAAAAAAAAAGGGCATTCCCTTGTGCTAAAGCTCCAGGAAGCATGGAGTGAGCTCGAGTATGTCCTATAAAACATGGAGCTCTATGTTGACATAGAAGTCTTTGAAGGAGGAGGAACTGCTGAAATAGACAGCAGTCTTTATAGTGGAAACACCATAAGTAAATATTTGCTGTCTATATATAGATTAAAGGGGGAATATGGCCTGACCTGTGGTGGCGCAGTGGATAAAGCATCGGCCTGGAACGCTGAGGTCGCTGGTTCAAAACCCTGGGCTTGCCTGGTCAAGGCACATATGGGAGTTGATGCTTCCTGCTCCTCCCTCCCCCTTCTTTCTCTCTCTCTCTCTCCTCTCTAAAAATTAATAAAAGAAAAATTAAAAAAAAAAAAGAAGAAAAAAAAAAAAAGGGGAATATGGCAAATGCTGAAAAGCCATGGTCATGGCATATAATTCTAGATTTTGAGCTGATTTTAAATTGACAGTTTCAGTATAAAGTTGTCCATTGATTTGCAAGAGCGATTTGCCATTTAGTGGAAGTTTCCCAGAGCCATTGTTGTTGATCCTTTGAAAAAAGGAACAATAATAATTTTGAGACTCAAAACCTATAAGCTGTAGCCTGACCTGTGGTGGCGCAGTGGATAAAGCGTCGACCTGGAAATGCTGAGGTCGCCGGTTCGAAACCCTGGGCTTGCCTGGTCAAGGCACATATGGGAGTTGATGCTTCCAGCTCCTCCCCACCTTCTCTCTCTGTCTCTCTCTCCTCTCTCTCCCTCTCTTTCTCTCTCTCTCTCCTCTCTCTCCCTCTCTTTCTCTCTCTCTCTCCCTTTCTCTCTAAAATGAACAAATAAAATAAATAAAAAAATACTAAAAAACAAACAAACAAACAAAAAAAACCTATAAGCTGTAAGGGTCGACTATGCCCCTTGATAATCAAGGAGGCGACAAGATCAAAATATGGAAGTGTATTCCATGGGCTATTAGATGGTTCTATGTGCCCAACCTGTAGCTGCTCTTGTACCAATTGAGCGGCTGCCCTAAGTTTCTCCTGAGAAAGGGGCCATTGGTCTACCCATACAGGATTATCTGATTTCCAAGTAATTGGGTCTGCACAATGCATTATTGAGGTAGCAGGAGCTACCAAGGCCCCTATGCTAAATTTTGATATCCTAATCCACACCTTCTGGTATTGGGTGCCATTTCTATGGGGGTAAGAATTCCTCACTGTTCTTTCCCTAGTCCCTTGCTGGGCAAAAATCCCCGATCAAGCATCTGAGTACTGACTAAACCCTTAGGACTGACAAGCAACGCTCCCATATTTTTCAAAACATCTCTACCCCACAAATTAACTGGCCATCCAGGGAGCACATAAGGCTTAAAAAATACAGAATGACCTTGGCCCTGGCCGGTTGGCTCAGCGGTAGAGTGTCAGCCTGGCGTGCGGGGGACCCGGGTTCGATTCCCGGCCAGGGCACATAGGAGAAGCGCCCATTTGCTTCTCCACCCCCCCCTCCTTCCTCTCTGTCTCTCTCTTCCCCTCCCGCAGCCAAGGCTCCATTGGAGCAAAGATGGCCCGGGTGCTGGGGATGGCTCCTTGGCCTCTGCCCCAGGTGCTAGAGTGGCTCTGGTCCCGGCAGAGCGACGCCCTGGAGGGGCAGAGCATCGCCCCCTGGTGGGCAGAGCATCGCCCCTGGTGGGTATGCCGGGTGGATCCCGGTTGGGCGCATGCGGGAGTCTGTCTGACTGTCTCTCCCCGTTTCCAGCTTCAGAAAAATACAAAAAAAAAAAAAAAAATCCAGAATGACCTTCTTAATCTTACAAATGTAGAAAACTAGAACTTTGTTGAGGGGATTTACTCTGCCCTATACCTTGTAATTCTGTAGCTGCTGCATGAGTGGGCCAGGAAGGAGGCCAATGTAGCTTAGCAATAACAGATACATCAGCTCCAGTATCTAAAAGTCCTTTAAATTTATACTCATGTATTGTTAGTTCCATTTCAGGATGTTCCTGACTTATTTTTTTTAAATCCAATTGGCAAAATCAGAGGAGTCAAATCATCAATTTGCTTGGGGCCCCTTTTGCAGGATTGGTTAGAAAATTTTACTAACAGAGATACAAATGTCGGTGGTAGGTATAAAAAGGTTGACTACCCCTGAACTAAAGTGACATAACTACAAGTTGATGCTTCTCATCTCTCTCCCTTCCTGTCTCTCACGTGTGCACGCATGCTAAAAAAAAAAAGTGTCTGAGTCAGGTGCACACCCGAGACCCAAACTTGATGCCTGCATCGTGCAACCTGCGTTGTGCCAGCACTGCCTCAACATGTTTAATTCCTAACCCTGTGAGATAGGAGGTATGCTGTTCCCATTTCTCAGATGCGAGTGGGGCTTGCTATCCAGGGGCCAAAGTCAGAGTTGAGGGCAGTCTCCCTCCAGAGATCTGCTTTCTCACCCTCTTGTCTCCTTCACTCCCCAAACCCTTCCCCCCGCCCCCCCCCACAAACTTTTTTCTAAAAGGCTTTGTGCTCAGCAGCAGTGGGTATGGATTGGCTACCTCCTGGCCGACAGCCATGCTAGATGACAAGCCCTTACGGGACACTGCCGCACAGACAGCCATCGTATGTGGCAGGCACTGGCTGTCTCCTGCCGAGCTAGACCCTGGGGCTGTCCCGGGAGTAGCCTCACGTCCCTGCTTGGAGGTTTGTCACTAGCACTAAATGGCCCTGTGAGAGGTTTCCGTCCTAGGAGCGTAGGCCTAGAGTGGAGGTATTTGTATCAGACAGGCCAATTTCTCTCAGCCAAAAGAAACTTCTGGAACTGCGCTGGCTTCAGATGCCCTCAGGAGGCTCTTGAGCTGTGTCTCACAGGGCTGTACAAAGCTGTCGATGCCTGGGGAGGGGTTTGGGGAATGGGCAGGAACATAAGAGAGCAGGAGAGGTGAGAGGGAGAAGTCAAGAGGGAAAGTCTCACCTAGTTTCTATCCCCTGCTTCAGACTCTCAGCTACTGGTCAGTTGTACTTGGAATAAAAATTTCCAACACAGAGTCATGGTCCCACAAGCCACACCCCAAGGGCTTAGGCAAAGGTTATGGAGTCAATGGAGTGACGAATCCATGCCCCACATGTGAACAAAGGCCTGCAGGAAGTGGCTCACCTGCTCTGTGGAAAGAACTTGGGGTTACAGGGCTGCAGTAGCTGTGGGGCCAGTGGCTGATGGAACTGGGAGCCAAAGCCCCAGACCCCAGGACCCCAGGACCCCAGGACCCCAGGCTGCGCTGACAGCTGGCTCTCAAGCTGCCCCTACGCTGCCCCCTTCCTTACAGAGCTGCCGGGTACCAGGCGAGCAGAGTGGGACAGAGGCGGCTAGAAAGCAGACCCACTGGGGCTCACTGGGTTTGTTTCTTTCATGGAGGGTGCAAGAGGCAGTTCAGGGAAGCTTGGGGTCATCTGGCCCACAGCCGGAGCAGAAATCATGGTTGGACTCACATTTTACAGAGCAGCCTGAAGCCCCCTGTGGGTTACCCACACATCCTGGACTGTACTCACAAGCTGAGTCTAGCCTGGACAGCTTCAAGTGGACCCAACCAGCACCAGAGCTGCCCAGCACCAGCTCTGTGGCCTGCCAATGAGGGCTTCGCTTGAACACTGCATGGCCATCATCTGACCTCCAGTTGCAACCTAGGTTGAGGAGGCAGCTTCCTAGCCAAGCACCAGCCCATGCCTATGTTGAAGCCACAGGATTCTGGGCCTCAGTTTCCTTAACACATAAAAAAATCATACCCACCCCATAGGATTATTTTGAGAATTAAAATACTTAGTATCCACACTCTGATCTCCACCCCTCCCTGAAACCGATGCTCCCAGCCCATCTCCAGCAGTCCTCTCTTCCTCCGGGATCAGCAGCCCCAAGCCCGGGAGGTATTCTTGACTCTGCCCTCATATTTTTTCAGCTCTCCCCTCAACATGCAGCCAGAATCCAACCCTGCCCTGCTCCCCACAGCAGCCACAGGGAATCTGTTAAGATCAAGGTCAGGACCTGACCTGTGGTGGTGCAGTGGATCAAGCGTCGACCTGGAACACTGAGGTCACCGGTTCAAATCCCTGCATTTGTCTGGTCAAGGCACATTTAGGAGTTGATGCTTCTTGCTTGAGCCCTTTCTTTCTCTCTCTCTCTCTCCTCTCTAAAATGAATAAATAAAAATAAAAGTTAAAAAAAAAACAAAAACAAAAAAACCCCCAAGGTCAGGTCACACCCCTCCCCTGCTCTAAATCCCTCCATGGCACCCATGTCCCTCAAAAGGCACTCCCATGGAGCCTATGTTATCTGCCTCCATTTCCCTATCCTGACCCTCCCTCCACCCCCGTCACTCCAGCCTCATGGGCCTCTTCAGTTCTTCTTGCACACATCAGGCACATGCCCCCTTCCTCACCTCCTTTACTGATCACTGATTCAAAATTGCAGACCCATCCCACCACCCACTCAGAGTCCTGCTCCCCCTCACGTGGCTCCACCTCCCTCTTCGCCCCAGCAGCTCCCTCCAGGCCCTGAGAACTAGTTCTGTTTTGCTCCCTGCTTTTTGCTCTGGGTTTCCAGTACCACCACAGTAGGTGCCGCATAAGAGTCAGCCACTTCTGTTAATAGTTATGGGCCTTTCTCACTCTGGGAGGGGGGAAGGGACCGAGGCGATGGTAGAGGGGGGCTTGTTCTACCTAGGTATCCAGGACATGGGGATGACAGTCCACTTTTTGAAAGGTCATGAGGTCTTGGTGAGATGACACATGTGAGCAGCCTGGCACCAGGAAGTCTGGAACACAGTAGATTCTTACAAATGCCTCTGATCCTAGAATGAGGGTACTCCCCTAATACTCATATCCAAACCCAGCTCCAGCTGCTCTCCTGTCTGAGCTCTAGTTTGGGCATAAAACTGTCCCTCATAGAGGTGACTTCAGGTCAAGGCACAGAGTAGAACTAGCACACAGTAGGAGCTTTATTAAAGCTCTGAGTCTTGCCTGACTAGAATCCCATGGTCAGTGGGTTAAACCCAAAGGTCGCTGAATCCAAAGGTCACTGGCTTGAAGCCCAAGGTTTCTGGCTTGAGCATGGGGTCACTGGCTCAGCTGGAGATCCACTCCCCATCAAGACATGTATGAGATGCAATCAATTAACAAGTAAAGTGCCACAACTACAAGTTGATGCTTTTCATCTCTCTCCCTTCTTGTCTCTGTCGTGTGTGTGTGTGTGTGTGTGTGTGTGTGTGTGTGTGTGTGTGTGTGTCTCTCTCTCTCTCTCTCTCTTTAAGAAAAATAAAAAAGCTCCGCATCTTGGCTTATTGTTGGCAGTGCTTCTCACCCTCACCACCATCCCCAAACTGGCCCCGCCTGGCCAGCAAGGCTGCTTGCCCAGTCAAGCCTGGTGTCCCCGCCCAGCCAGCAGCAGCAGGGGGCAGGATTTCCCGCTGATCCCAGCCAGGTCCCTCCTCTGCAGTTTGAAAAGAAACCAGTGGGGGTTAACCCTCCCACACCAGGCTGATCGGGCTGCCTCAAACCCTCCTCTCCCCTTAATACTCTGCCTGACCCAGGCGGCCAGAAGTGGTCCAAATGGTCAAGACTGGCTTCCCTGCAGGCAGGGGTCATAGGGTCAGACCCTCAGGCCTTAGCCCCCTCCCCACCAATTCTCAGTGTCCAGATCCAAGAAATGGGTTCCCCTAACATCAAGGTTAAAAATGAACACTCAATGTAAAACAGGGCGCTGAATGAGAACAACAGGGTGGGTTGGGGGGCATCCCACTGGCAGTTCCACAACCTGAGGCTGGTGCTGAGAATAGAAAGCTTGAAACCCTGGCTGGGATGGCCTCATTTATGGGACCTAGGGAGGTCCATTCCAGCCGGAGGTGACTTTGCAGCCCCTTCCTCTCCCCCCTCCCTCCCCCCCAGCCTCTATCGCTTCCGGAGTTCATCTTGGGAACAAGCCCTTTGCCTTCTCCAGGGAGGCCACTATAGGGGGAGGGGTACAATTAGGAGCACCCAAACCCCTCCTCAGGAGACCAAGCAGGATGGAAGGGACTGTGGGGACTAGCCTGGGTGATGATGGGGCATTTAGGGTGGTAGGGCCACCTGGGGACTCCCCGTCGCCACTCTGCACGGAGCAGGAGAGCCAGCCGCTTTTTCACTGACCCGGTTCCGGGCCCGGTCCCCAGTCAGGAGACTCCAGCTCCTCCCCCAGCCCGCCCTGCCAGGACGGGAACTACACGGCCCCTTTAAGAGAGCGCGGCCCCACCCGCCCCCTCTGGGCCGGATCCGAATTCCAGGGAGGCGGGGCAGAGACGGTGCAGAGTCTGCAGCGGCGGGACCGGATCGCTGTGGCTCGGGCGGCGCCTCCCTGCGGCGGCCCGGCCCAGCTCCGGCCCCCCGCCGGGGCGATGCTCCCCGAGGCCGCAGGATGAGCCAGGTGAGCGTGGGGACCCTAGCAACCCCTCTCCTCTGTCGGCGCACACTGATGGGGAACTGGGCTGCGGCTGATTCAGTTTCCTGGGGCTGTGTGACCTTGGGCAGCCCCGCACCTTCTCTGGGCCAAAGTCCGGAAGGAGAGGTCAGGCTGGAAGAGGCCATTCGGTAAGGGCCGCACGGCCTGGGCTCTAGGGAGGCTCTTCAGAGGCGGGGCCTGGCCGGGGCTAGCTGGCTGCCTGATCGCGCTTGGGATCAGAAAGGAGGTGCCCTGGGCCCGGGCTCCCTCACCCACTGGTCTGCGACCTTGGCTGATTACCCTCTCTGCACCTCAGTTTCCTTTTCTGTAAAATGGAATTAATTATCACAGCCCTCTCAGCCCTGGCCAGTGTCAATGGCTACCTGTTATTACTTACTGCTATGTTGTTATTATAAATAATGACACAGTCCTTAGGGAAGGGGACTGAGGGAAGACCCCGGACCTTCCCAGAGTAGGTCGGGTCCACGGCATCCCTGAATAATGGAGCTAAGCCCTTGTCTTCAGGACCTGGGCTCCTCTCCTGTCCACTCTAAGACCAGGGCTGTGGCCTCTAGAGCTCGACTTGAACCCTTTCACATAGTAAGGAGGACTCAGCCAGGTTCCCTAATCCACACCCCCAACAGCCAAACTACAAACACTTATGGACACTAAGTCATTTATAAAAATTATCCCATTAGGTCCAAGGAGGAAGGTAATATTATTATGTCCATTTCACTGATGAGGAAACTGAGGTACAGAGAAATTTCTTACAGTCAGGGCTCAAACCTAAGCATCTGGCCTGAAATGACAGGTGGGTACAGGTGGTCAGTGGCTTAGTCTGTATTGTGTATTGAGTGCTTGCTGGATCCTCACAGCAATCCTGACCTGCGTCCCTGCCCACAGTGACTTGGCTGGCCTGGGCATGGCGGACCCAGTGGTGGGCATTGCAGGCTCTGCAGCCAAGAGTGTGAGGCCATTCCGCTCGAGTGAGGCTTATGTGGAGGCCATGAAGGAGGACCTGGCCGAGTGGCTCAATGCCTTGTACGGCCTGGGTCTGCCTGGTGGTGGTGATGGCTTCCTGATGGGGCTGGCCACAGGCACCACTCTGTGCCAACATGCCAATGCAGTCACTGAGGCTGCCCGCGCTCTGGCTGCTGCCCGCCCGGCCCAAGGCGTGGCCTTTCAGGCTCACGGTGTAGTGCCTGGCTCCTTCATGGCCCGAGACAATGTGGCCACCTTCATCGGCTGGTGCCGAACAGAGCTGGGTGTGCCTGAAGTACTCATGTTTGAGACTGAGGACTTAGTGTTGCGGAAGAATGAGAAAAGCGTGGTGCTCTGCCTGCTGGAGGTGGCTCGGCGTGGGGCCCGCCTCGGCTTGCTGGCCCCTCGCCTGGTACAGTTTGAACAGGAGATTGAGCAGGAGTTGCGCGCTGCACCCTCAGTCCCCAGTGCCTCCAATGCCCCTGCTACTGAGGACACCATCGAAACTACTACTGCACCGGGGGTTCCCACTCGGGGGCCCCGCATGACGCCCATGGACCTGCGCAACCTTGATGAGCTGGTAAGTCCAGTGGTCCCTGTTGTGCTCTTACCTTGCACTTTGTACCCGAAATCAGACAGCCGAGCCGGTGCCCACAACCAGTCCCCAAACCTCTTTGCAGGACAGCCTGCCCCAAAGAAAGGGTGCATATGTTCAGCACCAAGTGTATACTGGCCCCGAGGAGATGAGCAGGCCTACAGAGTGAGAGGTGTTGAGTGATGTCACATGGGCCAGCTGGCCTGGGATAAAATCTGAGCTCTACTGCATGACTCCTCCTTCATTTATGTGCTAACTAGGCACCAGATGTGCTGTGTGTTCCTCATCCAGGGGCCACGTGATTTGAGCCCCTCTTGTGTGCCCTCAATCGAGTGCTAGACAGTTGCATACATGTTGCCTCAAGGTTAAGTGAGTGCCTGTGACACTCGATCTTGGGCAAGGTGCCTGGCACACAGTAGGTACTCAGTGGTACCCAGGAAAGCTCCCAGGGGCTCCAGGCCCCTCCTCACATCATTATCTGGGAAGCATAGCCAGAGCTGCTACTATTTTGCTGGGAGCTTCAGCACTAACTACTGTGAGCAAAGGAGGCGCCAGACCACATCTCCAGCTCCCTCCTCCTCCCAGGACCTAACTGTCCCTGACACCCCCGCAGCCAGGCCAAGAGTTTCTTTCTTATCAAGAGGTTAGGGCTACAATGTGCCAGTCCTGGAAAGGGGAGAGCCGGATGGTGTGGGCAGAGGCTGCCACCCCACCCTGTCCTGGGCCAGGGTCACCCGAGGCCCCACCTGCCCATTTCCTCAGCTCTATTGTGGGCAGGGAGGCAGGCAGTGCCGCCCACATAGCCAGGCTGGCAGCTCGGGGCCTAGAAGGACATGCGGGCAGATGTATACTCACTGGGCGGGTGGCCTGTGTGTGCATTTCGGTGTGTGACTGTGGCACCTCTGCCTCAGTGTGGTGAGCGCCCTGTGCTTATGTCCTGTGACTGCCTCCTCTCAGGACCTGGCCTCCTCCCCTCTCTCTGGGCCTCAGTCTACATGTCTGTGAAGTGGGTAAAGGGGAAGTGAGGATGGCTCCAGGGCTTCCCCAGGCTCAGGGGCTTTGGGAATGTGCCTCACTGGGGTCCCAGCTCCTGTCCTGATCACAGTCCTATCTAGTTATCTCTTTGACCCTTGATAGCCAAAAGGGAAGGAAAACTGGTGAAAGGTCAAGTGTAGAGGCTACACCAAGACTAGCGCAACAAAATCCATGCCCCTGTTCCCTTCCTCCGGACCCTGGAATGGCTGACATTGGGCTCTAGGAGGCGGGACCTGAGCCCTGACCTCCAGCCTCTCCTCTCTGGCCTCAGGTGAGGGAGATCCTGGGCCGCTGTACCTGCCCAGACCAATTTCCCATGATCAAGGTCTCGGAGGGGAAGTACCGTGTGGGAGACTCCAGCCTGCTCATCTTTGTGCGGGTAAGAGTGAGGGATGATCTGCAGGCAGCAGCTCATGGGACAGGCTACAAGGCCCACGGGATAGGCTGTGACCTGCCCTTGCTGGGCTCCCACAGGTGCTGAGGAGCCATGTGATGGTTCGCGTGGGTGGCGGCTGGGACACCCTAGAGCACTACCTGGACAAGCATGACCCTTGCCGCTGCTCCTCCACAGGTCAGTGCCCTTGATAGAGGCAGGCAGGGGGCTCATCTCTGTGGCTCCACCCCTCACATGCCACCTGTCTTCTCTCTTTGCAGCCCACCGCCCACCCCAGCCAAGGGCCCAAACCTTCTCCCCCCAGAGGGTGTCACCCACACCCAGCCCCCGAGCTGGTAGCCCAGCCCTAGGGGGTGAACGTTCAGGTTCCCGGCCAGAGGTGATACCCATTAGCTTACGAAGCTCAAAGGACGGTCCTGAGACCCCACTCAGGTGAGACAGGAAAACATGGAGGAGAGGGGTTTAGGGGGTGCGGGTGGGAATGTCCGCCCTGGCCTGGATGATGAAGGAGCCTGTGCTCCAGAGTGACTCACACCCTGGGAATAGTTCCCGTGGGTGGGGGCAGGCCTAGCTTCCCGTCTCCATGGCAACCCAATCAAACTAACAACACAGCTGGGGCGGGCCCTGGGACTGGGTGGCAGCCAGTCCAACCCTGCTTCCCTCTGGCCTGCCCAGGAAACAGGAGGGCTGGGGAGGGGGAGCTTAGGTCCTCCCCCTCACCCCCGCCAGGCTTTGCTTCTTCCGCTGCCTTGGGGTAGGGGAGGGAACAGGGGCCCTGACTACCGGAAGCTGCTGCAGAACCTCTCACTTCTCCCTGGAAGTCCCCAGGACAGAAATAAGCCCTTGACAACCCTCACCAAACCCCCCACAGCACCACAGGTGTCTTCCCTGCCCTCTACCAATCACAAATCTGCTTCTTCCTTCCTCTCCCTACCCTTCCTGCATGCCAGTCCTCTTTCCACAACGCCCCATCTCTCTTCTGTTTCTCTGTCCCAGGGCCCGGGATCAGCTGCCCCCCCATCCTCGCTCCCGACGCTACTCTGGGGACAGCGACTCTTCAGCCTCCTCGGCCCAGAGTGGCCCCCTTGGTGCCCGAAGTGATGACTCAGGCACTGGCCCCCGGAGGGAGCGGCCCAGTCGGCGGCTGACCACAGGCACCCCAGCCTCCTCAAGACGGCCTCCTGCCCCTCGCAGCCAGTCCAGAGACCAGCTAGATCGGGGGCGGCCCTGGGAGACCCCAGGAGGCAGGGGAGCCCAGCTGTCAACCCCCAGCCCTGCCCGGCGAGCCCGGAGCCAGAATCGTGAGGAGCAGGCTGTGCTGCTTGTGCGTAGGGACCGAGATGGGCAGCACTCGTGGGTGCCACGGGGTAGGAGCACAGGGGGCTCTGGCAGGAACAGCCCCCACACTCCCCGTGCCCGCAGCCCCGCAGCCCCAGGGCCACTCCGGGTTTCCAGCCCCGGTCCAGAGTTGGGCACCACACCGGCCAGTGTTTTCCGCACCCCCCTACAGCTTGATCCACAGCATGAACAGCAGCTGTTCCAGCGCCTGGAAGAGGAGTTCCTGGCCAATGCCCGAGCCCTTGAGGCTGCTGCTGGTAGAATCCCCGCTGGACCGGCTCCTGACCAGGCGCGGGCCCCAGACCCTCCAGCTCCCGACTCAGCCTACTGTTCCTCCAGCTCCTCCTCTTCATCCCTCAGCATTCTGGGTGGCAAGTGTGGCCAACCTGGGGACTCTGGCCGGATGGCCAATGGGTTGCCCAGGTGCCGAGGTCCAGCCCTGTCCAGCTCTTCCGATGAAGGCAGCCCCTGCCCTGGTGTTGGGGGGATGCCAGATGCATTGGCGAGCCACCTGGGTGGCCTTGAGCTCCCAAGGACCTGGGCACGGGGCCGGATGGACACACAGCCAGATGGAAAACCCTCACGGATCCCCACGCCTAGGGGCCCCCGCCGTCCATCTGGACCCATGGTGCCCGGGATCTGGCATGCCCTGCACTCAGTCAGCCCAAGGGCAGAGCCGGTTCCTGGATGTGATGGACCAGGCCAGCTGCCCTAAGGCTCCCATTCCTCCTCCTTTTCCTTTGTGGCCTTAACCCCTCTGCATCAGGGAATAGCCCCCACCCATGCACCTCTGGGGGACCAGACCTCATGGGACCAGACCCCTTAGGACCACATGGCACAATGGGACCTCTGTAATACATTCCAGTTGGGGGATGAGTATTGCTATTTAATTACTAATATTATTGAATGCCTTAGAGAGGAGGCTGGGCCAGCCCAATGAGGACCCTTCCTGAGGTCCTGTGGCCCTGCAGAGCCTGACAGTAAAGTTTTGCTCCAGCCACTTGTTTCTGCTTCTTGGGGACTGATCCTTGGGGCCACCCTAACCCTTATGGGAGCCATCATTACATGTTGGGATTCTGGAGTTAACTGTCAGGAGCAAAGCCTGACAGCTCTAATCTATAGGTTTAAGACTACCCTGCCCATCCCAGAAAAACCAGGTGCACTTGAACTGTTTCCCCCTTTATTATCTCCTGAGAGGTATGACTAAAGATTTTGTCCAGCGAGGCTCCAGGAGCAGTTTGAAAGCTTCCAGCTAGATTCATAGTCAGGTTCCTTCTGTCCAGTGGGATCGTGATTCGATGTCTCAGAAAGATGAAATTCAAAGAGACTACTGGCCCAGGAGGGGCTTTCCTCATCCAATAAGGGAGAAGACTGTTCTGTCCAATCCAGAAGAAGTTGGGCAAATTCGTCCAATCCAAGTCCCTGGTTGTTCCAGACAAACTGCCACGCTACCCCAACAGCAAGGTGGTCCAATTTGGTCACATGAGGCTGCAGCGCGCCGGATGCAACGCCCCCTGTAGGCGCAGAGCTGGGTGCGCAGGCCGCGAGCGCACAAGAGCGCAGCGTAAAAGCTCTCGGAAGAGACGCAGCACGTGCCAATTATACTTAGCTGAACACTCGAGGTAGCCGCAGCGCCAGCCCCTGCGCACCAGAGCAGCCAGTGCGCGCCGAGGCCCAAAACGCAATCGTTGACGGTCCCGCTTATTGCCTACCACAAGGATGGGCGCCTCGGGTGCACCAGCCGGCCTGGGAGCCAAATGAAAATGAGGGCTGGGTACTGGGGCCATGCTGGAGAATTACCCCAGTGGGCATATACACTCAAGAGCATTTTTTCCAGCAGCCAGAGACCTCCCCGTGGACAAAGGCCTGACCCAGCAGGCCTGAGACCAAGCCCACTCCCCACAGGCAAGGGCAAAGGCCTAGCCAGACTAGCAAAAACCTCACCATCCCACCCTGCATCCGGTCACGTCCTCACCTGGTCTCCGCAATTCGCTGCCGCAGCACCTTCACATAATCAAAGCTGTCCGGGCTGCAGATGTCATAGACGAGCACGAAGGCATCCGTGTCCTGCAAGCTCCAGTCCTTATGGTCTGGCCATTCCTAGGGGCGGGAGGCCGGGTATGCCGGAGCCAGTTCCCCACTCTCCTGTGCCCTGACCTTCTGCAGGGGTCTTGGCACCAAACCTCATCCTCAGGCTTTGGTCGTCCTCATCCTTCCCTGTGAGCCCTGTCCCCCAAGTTCCCTGGGCCCGACTGTCCTCGTAGGCACCAGAGTAAAAATTTCCTAAGGTGCCTGAAGCTGGTCAGCTACCAGCCCTACTTCACTCTAGGTCTCCTCTTGGCCATCCTTCTAGTTCCTTCTCCTTCCAGCTTTTAGCTCAGGTCAAACTCCTCCCCTCCCTCTTTGCTGTGGCTGGTTAGTACTGCTCTTAAAACTAATTCCAAAGCATTCCACCTGCTGTGGGCAGCTGTAAACGTTTAGGCCTCCAAGGCTAAACACATGTTCTTTTTTCTTTTTCTTTTTTTTTGTAATTTTCTGAAGTTGGAAACGGGGAGGCAGTCAGACAGACTCCCGCATGTGCTCGACTGGGATCCACCCGGCATGCCCACCAGGGGGGCAATGCTCTGTTGCATCCAGAGCCATTCTAGCGCCTGAGGCAGAGGCCATAGAGCCATCCTCAGCGCCTGGGCCAACTTTGCTCCAATGGAGCCTTGGCTGCGGGAGAGGAAGAGAGAGACAGAGAGGAAGGAGAGGGGAAGGGGTGGAGAAGCAGATGGGCGCTTCTCCTGTGTGTCCTGGCCAGGGATCAAACCCAGGACTCCTGCACGCCAGGCCGATGCTCTACCATTGAGCCAACTGGCCAGGGCCACACATGTTCTTATTTCCACCTGCAATACCTTTGCCACTTTTTTTTTTACAGAGACAGAGAGAATCAGAGAGAGAGATAGATAGGGACAAATAAGAACAGAGAGAGATGAGAAGCATCAATCATTAGTTTTTTGTTGCAACACCTTAGTTGTTCATTGATTACTTTCTCATATGTGCCTTGACCATGGGCCTTCAGCAGACCGAATAACCCCTTGCCTGACCAGGTGGTGGCGCAGTGGATAGAGCCATAGAGTGGACTGGGACATGGAGGACTCAGGTTGGAGACCCTGAGGTCGCCAGCTTGAGCGCGGGCTCATCTGGTTTGAGCAAGGCTCACCAGCTTGAGCCCAGGGTCGCTAGCTTGAACAAGGGGTCACTTGGTCTGG
This sequence comes from Saccopteryx bilineata, assembly GCF_036850765.1. Taxonomy (NCBI): domain Eukaryota; kingdom Metazoa; phylum Chordata; class Mammalia; order Chiroptera; family Emballonuridae; genus Saccopteryx; species Saccopteryx bilineata. The sequence goes on along the minus strand of NC_089491.1, from coordinate 257,945,467 downwards.
TGTAGCGACCCCCCCCCCCCCGTCAAGGCACATATGAGAAATCAATCAATAAACAACTAAGAAACTGCAACGAAGAACTGATGTTTCTCATCTCCCTCCCTTCCTGTCAGTCTGTCCTTATCTGTTCCTCCTCTGACTCTCTCTGTCTCTGCCACTAAATAAATAAATAAATAAATCCTCTATAAAAAAAACCCCAAAAACTTCACTCATCCTTACAGGTTCAGCCCAAATGCCACTGCTCCTGGAAACCCTGCTTAATCCTGCCTGCTCTTGTCTCTTCTCCCCTGGGAGTTACCCAACTTCAAGGACCAAAGTCTGCCCTGGCCAGGTATCTCAGTTGGGCAGAGCATTGGCCCAATATACCAAGGATGCCCACTGAATCCCCAGTCAGGGCAGACACCAGAATCAATCAATTAAAAAATAAGTGAACAATAAATTGATGTTTCTCCCTCTCCATTCCACTCTTGCCCTAAAGTCAATTTAAAAAAAGTCTGACCTGGACTTGACACAAATTACTTCGTACAAGTCTTTGCTCCACGTCACAGAAATGAGGGAACAGAGAGTGGCACACACCCCCCCCCAAGAAAAGTACACCCCCGTGCCTGGTCCCAACTCTCCCACTGGCTTTGTTCAAGGTCCAAACATCCAACATTCACCCTTGAGGGAGGCACGACCACGCTCCACCTGCACTGATCCAGACCCACTAGCGGAGGCAGGCAAATATAGAGGCACTTACACGCTGGAGAGAAAAAGCCACTTTGCAAAATCTCATGGCCTCTGGCCTGGTCTTGTGTGCCTCTGGGCCAGCGAAAAGGGGTGAGACACAGGAACACCAGGACACATATATACCTTCCAATCCATGTACACGGTTGGACACTCTGGGGCTGTCCACGCGGATGCACTCATGTGCAATGACCCCACCCCCAACATACACACACTGTCACAGCCCTCTTCGCCCCTGGAGCCGCTACCTCTAGACCCCCAGGGCTCTGACCGGATCCAGCGCTGTCACCGTCACGAATGCTCAGGTCGTAGACGGCGCCGTCGAGCAGCACCGCGGGACGGTAGAGGCGCGGCCCGTCCGTGGGCTGATGGCGCTCGGGGTAGTCACCAAACAGGAACTGGCGAATGATGGCCGTCTTGCCTACGCCCGGGGCTCCTAGTACGGCCACCCGCAGGCTTCCCCCCATGGCTGGCGCGCGCTGCCGCGCCCGCGTTGGAAAGCCTCATGGGCCGGCGCCGCTCCGTGCGCCCTGCCCGGTGCGCCCCGTCCCCACCGCGCTCCTCATCGTTCACCGGAGCACCCGGGGACCAGAGAGGCCAGGCCAGAGGACGGAGCTGGCGGCAGGAGGGCAGACAGACCACTGAGCCGGTCGACGGCGGACGCACGAGCAGCTCCGGCGGGTGCCGAAGCTCGGAAAGAACAGATCCGACGCGCGGCGCGCAGACACCGCCTCCGCCCCCCAGCGCGACTGGAGGCGCCGCCCGCAACACTGAGCACTGAGGTCTAACCTCCTCGCCGCGACGGTCTCTCAGCGTAGCAAGGTCCCGAGGCCGATGCTGCCTCTCGGCGTCCCGGTCGCCTCTGTCCTTTTCTCGCTCTGGCGCCCGGAGTCGCCGCCCCAGCCGGCGGCGGAGCAAGCCGATGAGGTAACCGCCCACCGCTCCTACCGCCTCCCTCTACTCGCCCCGGACGCCCCTCCCAGGAAGGGTCGTGAGAAGGTGACTGGGGCGCAGGGAGCCTGGGGAGAGACCCAGCCCCCTCCGCTCACCGCGCTCCTCTCACCCTCTCCAAAATAGAAGTCCTTTGCGCCCACATCCGCGTTGGCTTCTCATACATCGCTCCGCGAAGCTGGCTCCAGACAAACCCAGGCCCGCTGGACTCATGCCGCCCTGGGTCTGATCCAGCCTTAGCTGTGTGACCTTGGCGGAGTCACCGCACTGCGCTGGCTCGCTGCTCTGCACCCATCAAAAGCAGACATCATTTCTTGAGAACCTACTATGGGCCGGACCATTTACTAAACTATTACGTAAGTGATCCCTGAATCTACATCCTATACCTGGTATGTCCGTGTGAGAGGTCTCTCCTAAGTCGGGGGGCAGTAGGTAACCCTTGACAGCAGCTTTGTGATCTCCTCTGAGGAGCCCTCCCACCTTCCTCTGCCCACAAGAGTAAATAGCACTGAATATGTCAAATGGCAATCATTGAGGAAGGGCAGGACAGAGGATGCTGAGCCTAGTACACAACAGGTCACAGTAGTTCAACCCCAAATCCCTGCGCAAACAAAGCTGAAGGATTTAGAAATTGGTTGACATCTCCCCCACTGCTAATGCCAAGTTTTCTGCCTGAGGCTCCACCTGTAGGTCCTTCAAAACCTAAATCTTGCCTGACCTGTGGTGGCGCAGTGGATAAAACGCTGACCTGGAAATGCTGAGGTCGCCGGTTCGAAACCCTGGGCTTGCCTGGTCAAGGCACATATGGGAGTTGATGCTTCCAGCTCCTCCCTCTGTCTCTCTCCTCTCTAAAAATGAATAAATAAAATAAAGAAAAAATTAAAAAAAAAAAAAAACAACCTAAATCTTCCCTCCCTGGACCTGGTAAGTTCCTTCTCCATCCAGCTTGGAATGTCTGGGTTTGCCCAGCTTCCCCTTCATCTGCCTCCACCTGACTCCTGCCTACAGAGGGGGTCCCACATCTCTGACCAGATGCCCAGGTACTGGGTGAAATGCATAGATGTTTCTGTTTCTGCACTAACCAAGAATTTCACTTATAGCTTGCCAGGATGCTGAGATAGGTGTTTTTTGTTTTGTTTTGTTTTTGTTTTTACAGAGACAGAGTGAGAGTCAAAGAGAGGGATAGATAGGGACAGACAGGAACACAGAGAGATGAGAAGCATCAATCATCAGTTTCTCGTTGGGACACCTTAGTTGTTCATTGATTGCTTTCTCATATGTGCCTTGACCGTGGGGCTACAGCAGACCGAGTAACCCCTTGCTCGAGCCAGCGACCTTGGGTCCAAGCTGGTGGGCTTTTGCTCAAACCAGATGAGCCCGCTCTCAAGCTGGCGACCTCGGGGTCTCGAACCTGGATCTTCCGCATCCCAGTCCGGTGCTCTTTCCACTGCGCCACCGCCTGGTCAGGATGAGATGGGTTTTAAAAAGAAAGAAAGCCCTAGCCAGATAGTTATGTTGGTTAGAGCATCGTCCCAATATGCCAAGGTTGTGGGTTCAATCTCTGACTAGAGCACATACAAGAATCAACCAATGAGTGCATGGATAAGTGGAACAACAAGTTGATTTCTCTCTCTCTCCCCTCTCTCTAAAAATCAATCAATAAAAAATGTTTATTGAATAAAATTTTAAATATATTTTTTAAATGCATGTACTGTTAAAAAAAAAAAAAAGAGAGAGAGAGAGCCCTACCTTAGGAGAGAAGGTTCTAGAACACATGGGATCCAGGAACGGTAAGAACACGAACATGAACACCTCAGCTTGGGGGATGTGGAGGAACAAGGAGGAGCTAACCCTGAAGTGGGGAGGAGTGCATCCTCCCGGGAGCAATGATGGCAATGAGAGTGTCTCTCCAGATCACTGGATGTTTTCATCCTCCCCTGTTGGATCTGGTCCTGCGTTTGTTTTACTCTTCTCAGCCAGTAGGGAGCTCAGAGCCAGACTTGTGACTACCTTTGGCAGCTAGCTGTTCCAGGTCTTCAGGTCAGTGAGTGGGGACTATTCTTCCTTTGCTGCCCTGATTGCCTCCTCCACTCAATTTCCCCAAACTCTGTAACTTCTCAGAGTTTGGGTTTTGGGAGCCACCTCATTTCCTTTGGAGAGCAAGGCAGGGAGTAAATCAACTAAACCCCCCTTCCCTTTGGGCACTCGGGGGTGTGTGGGGCTGACACCAGGCTGGTCTTCCTTAAGGCCGTCAGTGGGGCCCACTCCCCTGCCTGGGCCACCCTCTCTTGCTCCTGCCCACCTTGGAAGCCAGCTCTGGGTGTCCGGGAAAACCTTTGCCTCCCTTTTGACAGAGTGCCTTCTTGGGCCGGGCTTCTTCAGGAACAGCCAGCAGGGCTGGTGGAAGGGGTAGGGCATCTCTAGGTCCCAGTGTAGTTTCTCAATGCATGGCTTTGGAATGATGGAGGCCAGTCTGAACAGGGACTATCCTAAAGTTCCCATGAAGTCCCATAAACTGCAGGGGTGCCACATTCCCTAGGAAACTCTTACATTAGCATCACTAGCAGCAGTTCCTATTTATGAAGAACCTGTGATGTGCAAAGCCCCAGCCCAGAGCCTGGTGCTCACTGAGGCTCAGAGGGATGCAGTGATTGCCCAGTATTGTCCAGCAGGAAGTGGCAGCACGGGCACCAGAAGCCAGGACCTTGGGCCACCAAGCCTGCCTTTCTTCATTGGGCCCAGGGGTGAGAGGCTTCAGAAGCAGGTCCTCCGTGGTCCTGTGGAGAAGGACTTTGAGGAAGCTCCTCTCACTGCAGGGGCTGAGCTGAGCTGTGACAGGAGTGAGCAACTAGGGCAGGCTTCCCAAAACTAGCAAGCCAGACTGGGCTGCCTGTCGGCCTGGGATATAAGTTTCACAATTTCTCTCATCGTTCCCCCTAAGGGGGCTGGACTGCTGTCTGTTGCAACACCACTCCTGTGTCCCTCACGTCCTCCCACGTAGTGCTCCAGGGAGCACCCACCAAGTCCCCCAGCACATGCTCCTTCAGCACTCCGGACCTGGCGCTGGGCACACAGCCCGCCATCTGTGGCTTGTGAGGGAGACATACAGCCAGGCACAAACAGATGGAAACCAGCACTGGGCTAGTTCAGGCCTTGGGGGCTGAGGGGATCCAGGGGCTGCACCAGCCTTTCTGAGGGCGGGGATTCAGGAAGGGCCTGATGACACACCTAAGCTGAGCCCTGGAGGATTAGCCACAGAAAGTCAGGTGGCCTGGGAGGCGATTGAGAGGGCCTGGCCAGGGACAGACAACAGGTGGGGAATTCTGCATCCCACAGTTCATTGTGATAGTCACCTAAAGCCAGCTTTCTGGGTGCCCTGCACCACCACACTGCCTGGCCTTTGCCACACAGCTTCTTCCCAAATGGCCTAATCCCAGCCCTTCCCTGGACTGCATCAAGCTCCCAGAAGCACCTCTTCTGGAATCCTCTGGCCCAGCCATCTGGGCCACCATTAATTGTGGTCTATCCTGCCTGTGAATTACAGTTCCATGCCACTCCATGCAACTCAACCTCCCTGGGCCCTGAATGGGGGTATGCTTACCACACAGATGTCTGGGTCTTTGGTCACCATTATAATGCCACTGGTCAGCTTCCCAAAAGCCAGATGGGTCTTAGAGCCATCAGGACACGAGGACGCAGTACAAACAGAGCTTCCTGGCTTCTAAAGTGAGGCCTCCTGCCTGACCTGTGGTGGCACAGTGGATAAAGCGTCGACCTGGAAATGCTGAGGTTGCCGGTTCGAAACCCTGGGCTTGCCTGGTCAAGGCACATATGGGAGTTGATGCTTCCAGCTCCTCCCCCCTGTCTCTCCTCTCTCTCTCTCTCCCTCTCTCTCTTCTCTCTAATTGAATAAATAAAATAATTAAAAATAAAGTGAGGCCTCCTGAGTTTGAAAGCTCCTCCCAGGGTATATCATCCATGCAAGTTACTTAAACTCTCTGAGCCTCAGTTTCCTTCTCTATAAAGGGGATAATAATGGTCTTAACTTCATAGAGTTGTTGTGAAATGAAATGAGATGATACAAAGAGAGAAACAAGACAATTTAGTAACGCTGGAGAGGAAAAAGTTTGGACATATAAAGCAATTTTATTTTATTTTTTTTACAGAGACAGAGAGAGAGTCAGAGAGAGGGATAGATAGGGACAGACAGGAACGGAGAGAGATGAGAAGCAGTAATCATCAGTTTTTCGTTGGGACACCTTAGTTGTTCATTGATTGCTTTCTCATATGTACCTTGACCGTGGGCCTTCAGCAGACTGAGTAACCCCTTGCCCTAGCCAGCGACCTTGGGTCCAAGCTGGTGAGCCTTGCTCAAACCAGATGAGCCCGCGCTCAAGCCGGCGACCGTGGGGCTCAAACCTGGGAACTCCGCATCCTAGTTCGACGCTCTATCCACTGCGCCACCACCTGGTCAGGCTAAAGCAATTTCATTTTTATATGCAAATAATTACTAGTCACAAAATGTAACGGAGGGGTATGTCTGTCCTCGGGCAAGTATGGACACAGACATTTCCTACTCTGTCAGCTGAGAGGGCCTAGAAGTGCCACCCCAGGAGCAACAAACACACTTAGCTCCCAGACCTTGGTTTCTAATGCTACTTGCTAATAAATGAACCAGACTCCTTGGAGACATGGCTGATTTAGGTTTGGGGCTGGACAAATACAAGATGAGCCTGGAGCATCTCATAATGCCAAGAAAGTAAGGAAGTTGCAAAAGGAACAAAAGGATGGTGGCACATCAAAGGGACACAGAGTCTACCAGAAAGAGCTCCCAATGGCTGAATCCAGAACAATTGTGACACCTTAGTTGTTCGTTGACCGCTTTCTCATATGTGCCCTGACCGTGGGGCTACAGCAGACCAAGTAACCCCCTGCTCGAGCCAGTGACCCTGGTCCAAGCTGGTGAGCTTTTTTGCTCAAACCAGATGAGCTCGCACTCAAGCTGGCGACCCCCGGGGTCTCGAACCTGGGTCCTCTGCATCCCAGTCCGACGCTCTAGCCACTGCGCCGCCTGAATCCAGAACAATTTAAGCAACAAAATGATGTGGTTTTGATTAAACCCAAATTATAAATATATTTTTATTTTTTTATTTTATTTATTCATTTTAGAGAGGAGAGAGAGACAGGGGGGAGGAGCTGGAAGCATCAACTCCCATATGTGCCTTGACCAGGCAAGCCCAGGGTTTTGAACCGGCGACCTCAGCATTTCCAGATCGACGCTTTATCCACTGCACCACCACAGGTCAGGCTAAACCCAAATTATAAAATAAATATTTCTGACACCAAACTAATATAAATTTTTAATTTGATAAATAAGTGTGGGCAAAGAAACAAATCTTCCTTATAAAAGAATTCCAAGTAGCCCTGGCCGGTTGGCTCAGCGGTAGAGCGTCGGCCTAGCGTGCGGAGGGCCCGGGTTCGATTCCCAGCCAGGGCACACAGGAGAAGCGCCCATTTGCTTCTCCACCCCTCCGCCGCGCTTTCCCTCTCTGTCTCTCTCTTCCCCTCCCGCAGCCGAGGCTCCATTGGAGCAAAGATGGCCCGGGCGCTGGGGATGGCTCTGTGGCCTCTGCCCCAGGCGCTAGAGTGGCTCTGGTCGAAGCATGGCGACGCCCAGGATGGGCAGAGCATCGCCCCCTGGTGGGCAGAGCATCTCCCCTGGTGGGCGTGCCAGGTGGATCCCGGTCGGGCGCATGCGGGAGTCTGTCTGACTGTCTCTCCCTGTTTCCAGCTTCAGAAAAATGAAAAAAAAAAAAAAGAATTCCAAGTAATTTATGCGGCTTCTCCCAGCCTCCGCGCACTTTCCCTTGTGTGGGCTGCACTTAGTGACTGGCTTCCAAAAAACAGCACAGATGGGTGGGGGAGGCTACCTCACAGTGGAGAAAGCTGCAGATACCTTAGCCAAGTGATCCAGGCTAATGTGACAGTGACAAATCATGTTGATGGCATGTACCCCTGAGGCGATGTGATAAGGACACCATGTTGGTAGTCTTCTTCTTTTTTTCTTTTTCTTTTTTCTTGTGTTTGTGTGTGTGACAGAGACAGATAGGGACAGACAGACAGGAAGAGAGAGATGAGAAGCATCAATTCTAGGTTGTGACACCTTAAGTGTTCATTGATTGCTTTCTCATATGTGCCTTGAAGTGGGGGAGGGGCTACAGTAGAGTGAGTGACCCCTTGCTCAAGCCAGAGACCTTGGGTTCAAGCTAGCAACCTTTGGGCTCAAGCCAGCGACCATGGAGTCATGTCTCTGATCCCACGCTCAAGCCAGCAACCCCGCACTCAAGCTGGTGAGCCTGTGCTCAAGCTGGCGACCTTGGGTTTTCAAACTGGGTCTTCTGTGTTTCAGTCTGATGCTCTATCCACTGTGCCACCACAGGTCAGGCTGGTCTTCTTCTTTTATTTATTTATTTATTTATTTATTTATTTTTACAGAGGCAGAGATAGACAGGGACAGACAGGAACGGAGAGAGATGAGAAGCATCAATCATCAGTTTCTCGTTGCGCGTTGCAACTTCTTAGTTGTTCATTGATTGCTTTCTCACATGTGCCTTGACCGTGGGCCTTCAGCAGACTGAGTAACCCCCTGCTGGAGCCAGCAACCTGGGGTCCAAGCTGGTGAGCTCTTTGCTCAAGCCAGATGAGCCCGCGCTCAAGCTGGCGACCTCGGGGTCTCGAACCTGGGTCCTTCCGCATCCCAGTCCGACGCTCTATCCACTGCGCCACCACCTGGTCAGGCTATTTATTTTTTTAATTTATTCTTTTTTTTTTTTTTTTAGAGAGGAGAGGGAGAGACAGAAAGAGAGAGGAGAGACAGAGAGAGAAGGGGGGAGGAGCTGGAAGCATCAACTCCCATATGTGCCTTGACCAGGCAAGCCCAGGGTTTCGAACTGGCGACCTCAGCATTTCCAGGTCGACGCTTTATCCACTGCGCCACCACAGGTCAGGCTGGTCTTCTTCTTAAAAACCCATATCCCTAGTCTCACCCTGAGAAAAACATCAGACAAAACCAACTGAGGGACAGTCTACAACATACCTGACCAGCACCCCTCAAAACTGTTAAGGTCATGAAAAATGAAGAAAGTCTGAGAAACTATCACAGACCAGAGACTGAGTTGACATGACAACCACATACAATATGAGATCCAGGATCAGAATAAGGACATGTGTGGGAAAATGAACGAAATCTGAAGAAAGTCTGTAGTTAGCTTTGTTAGAAAATTATATATTATATAATTTGTTACTTTATATTGTAAATATATAGTTTCTATATTTATATATATTTATATATATTTATATATATTTTAGATCACAAATATATGTGGAAAGGAATGAAAAAGAGCCCATTTATAAAAAGAAGCAAAAAATACACAACACTTGAATCTATGCACGAATCAATTCTAGTTAATAATGTGATAACTTGCAGTGACAGATGGTAACTATACATCATAAGGTACATAAATGTTGAATCACTATGTTATACATCTGAAACTAATATTGTATGCCAACTATACTTTAATAAAAGTTTTAAAATATATTTTATTTATTGATTTCACTAAGAGAAGAAGGGAGAGAGAAACATCAAGCTGTTCACGTATGGCCCCAATTAGGGACTGAACCAGCAATCTTTGCACTTCTGGATGATGCTCTAACCAACTACTAAGCCATCCAATCAGGGCAAAAAAAATTTTTTTAAAGGATAAATATGGTCTGGCCCAGGCATGGCCAACATACGGCCCGTGGGCCAGATCCGGCCCACATAATGAGTTTATGTGGCCCGCGATTAAATTTTTAATATTCTCCGCTACTTTAAAATCTTAGCTATTCAGAAGTGGAAGCGTCTTTGATTATTGGAAATCAAGATATTTAAGAAGATAGTGATATGCAGAAAAGAATTCTGCATGTGACTAATCTAGGGTTAACTTCCATTAATTGGTAGAATGGATTCGTGATTTTTTTTTTTTAATTCCATTTTAAAGAATTACAACTTTTGTACTCGTCTGTACTCGATATGAACTGTTGGACGTTTAGCGGCGATGTGAAACCCACATTCTTCTAGGCGGAGTTTGCCAGTGCGCACCCAAGGTCAAACAATTTGTTATTTTTGTGGTCAAATGTGCTGAATCATGTGGCATTGTAGCATGGACAACAGCTGCAGTTAATAATTGAAAACGTGCCCAGGCTGTTTGTAAAACGAAATAATTGTTTTATTTGCGATATAACCCCTTCAAGCTCATTCTATTAATCGAATATTGTTTCGATTGATTGCAATACAGTTTGGATATTTATACAGTATGTAATTATATTTTTATTAAAATAATATTGTAGCCTGACCAGGCAGTGGCGCAGTGGATAGAGCGTCATACTGGGATGCCGCGGACCCAGGTTCGAGGCCTGAGGTCACCAGATTGAGCGCGGGCTCATCTGGCTTAAGCAAAAAGCTTACCAGCTTGGACCCAAGGTTGCTGGCTCGAACAAGAGGTTACTTGGTCTGCTGAAGGCCTGCGGTCAAGGCACATATGAGAAAGCAATCAGTGAACAACTAAGGTGTTGCAACGCGCAACAAAAAACTGATGATTGATGCTTCTCATCTCTCTCCGTTCCTGTCTGTCTGTCCCTATCTATCCTTCTCTCTGACTCACTGTCTCTGTAAAAAATAAATAAAAAATTTAAAAAAATTAAAAGAAAAAGAAACAGATCGATGTTTCTGTCTCCTTTTCTCTCTAAAAAGAATCAACCAGTCCTGGCCAGTTGGCTCATCGGTAGAGCATTAGCCTGGCATGTGGAAGTCCCGGGTTTGAATACCAGCCAGGGCACACACGAGAAGCGCTCATCTACTTCTCCACCCTTCCCCCTCTCCTTCCTCTCTGTCTCTCTCTTCCCCTCCCACAGCCAAGGTTCCATTGGAGCAAAGTTGGCCCAGGTGCTGAGGATGGCTCCATGGCCTCAGCCTCAGGTGCTAGAATGCCTCTGGTAGCAACGGAGCAACACCCCAGATGGGCAGAGTATTGCCCTCTTAGTGGGCATGCCGGGTGGATCCCAGTCGGGTGCATGTGGGAGTCTGTGTGTCAGCCTCCCCACTTCTCACTTCAGAAAAATACCCCCACACACAAAAAAAAATCAATCAATAAATTTTTTTTGTGTGTGTGTGTGACAGAGACAGAGGGAGGGACAGATAGGGACAGAAAGACAGGAAAGGAGAAAGATGAGAAGCATCAACTTTTTGTTGTGGCACCTTAGTTGTTCATTGATTGCTTTCTCATATGTGCCTTGACCAGGGGGCTTCAGCAGACTGAGTAACCCCTTGCTCAAGCCAGTGACCTTGGGCTCAAGTTGGTGAGCCTTGCTCAAACCAGATGAACCAGCGCTCAAGCTGGCGACCTTGGGGTTTCAAACCTGGGTCCTGTGCATTCCAGTTCGACCCTATATCCACTGCACCACCGCCTCATCAGGCAATCAATAATTTTTTTTAAAAAAGAATAAATATGCAAGCAAGAACTTTCAATGAAGAAAACTTAAACTACTACAAAAAGACATCAGAGAAAGCATGAACCAATGGGAAGGTATCTATTCCTGAATTTGGATATAAAGTTAATATTATTATTGACATAATTTTATTTATTTATTTATTTATTGTATTTTTCTGAAGCTGGAAATGGAGAGAGACAGTCAGACTCCCGCATGCGCCTGACTGGGATCCACCCGGTACACCCACCAGGGGCGAGGCTCTGCCCAACAGGGGGTGATGCTCTGCCCCTCCGGGGCGTCGCTCTGCCGCCTGGGGCATTGGCCAAGGAGCCATCCCCAGCGCCCGGGCCATCCCTGCTCCAATGGAGTTTTGGCTGCGGGAGGGGAAGAGAGAGACAGAGAGGAAGGGGGGGGGGTGGAGGAGCAAATGGGTGCTTCTCCTATGTGCCCTGGCCGGGAATCGAACCCGGGTCCCCCGCACGCCAGGCCGACGCTCTACCGCTGAGCCAACCGGCCAGGGCCTTGACATCATTTTAAGGATGTCAGTTCTCCATCAATTAATATAAACATTTGATGAGATCCAAATAAAATAATACTATCAATATTTTAAAAGACTAACTAGTTCTGCCTGGCCTGCAGTAGGGCAGTGGGTGGAGCGTCGACCTGGAGCTCTGAGGTCGCCGGTGCGAAATCCCCAGGCTCGCCTATCAAGGTGCATGCGAGAGGCAGCTACTGCGAGTGGATGCTTCCTGCCCCTCCCTCCTTCTCTCTCTCTCTAAAAATCAATAAATGAAATCTTAAAAAAAAAGAGAGACAAACTAGTTCTAAAGTTCAAGTGGAACAAAGAGGGCAAATAAGAGGATACCATAAATTATGAAAACAAAAAGATACAATAATTTTTAAAACATGCATGGCCCACGAATAGAGAAATTTGCTGGTACAGAGTAGAATCCACAAAAGCACTCATATATATGTGGAAATTTAGTATATGATAAAATGACATTTCAAATCCGTGGAAAACGATGAATTATTCAGTACATGATGTGGAGACAGCTGGGTAACCATATGGGAAGAGAGAAGTTGGATCCCTACCTCATCACTAGAGCCCAGATGGAATATAATCAAAATGCAAAAACTAAGATCAGGTAGGTACTAGAAAAAAGAAATTAAAAGACTACATTAGCCTGACCAAGCAGTGGCACAGTGGATAGAGCATCGGATTGGGATGCAGAGGACCCAGATTTGAGACCCCGAGGTCGCTAGCTTGAGTGCGGGCTCATCTGGCTTGAGCAGAAAGCTCATCAGCTTGGACCCAAGGTCGCTGGCTTGAGCAAGGGGTTACTCAGTCTGCTGAAGGCCTACAGTCGAGGCACTTATGAGAAAGCAATCAATGAACAACTAAGATGTTGCAAGAAAAACTGATGATTGAAGCTTCTCATCTCTCTCCGTTCCTGTCTGTCTGTCCCTATCTATCCCTCTCTCTCTGTCCCTGTAAAAAAAAGAAAAAAAAAAAGACTACATTAAAGCCCTGGCTGGCTAGCTCAGCGGTAGAGTGTCAGCCCGGCTTGTGGAAGTCCCGGTTTGATTTCCGGCCAAGGCACACAGAGAAGCGCCTATCTGCTTCTCCACCCTTCCCCTCTCCTTTCTCTCTATCTCTCTCTTCCCCTTTAGCAGCTAGGGCTCCCCTGGAGCAAAGTTGGCCCAGGTGCTGAGGATGGCTCCATGGCCTCAGGCACTAGAATGGCTCAGGTTGCAGTGGAGCAGTGCCCCGGAAGGGGAAGAGCATCTTCCCCTGGTGGGCATGCCAGGTGAATCCTGGTCGGGCACATGTGGAGGTCTCTCTCTGCCTCCCCACTTCTCACTTCAGAAAAATACACACACACAAAAAAGACTACATTAAAAAAAAAAAGATTTCAGCAAGGAAAAATAAAGTGCAATAACAAAATGGGGAGAAATCATGACAAAGCAGGGAAAAAAAGAACCAATAACCATATAGAAAAATGGGAAAATACAAAGACAGCTCACAGAAAAGAACATATAAATGGCTCAAAAACACACGAACAGAGGCATACTTCAAACACAGTAAAATTCAGTTTTTCAGCCCTGGCCAGTTGGCTCAGTGGTAGAGCATCGGCCTGGCATGCAGGAGTCCCGGGTTCGATTCCCGGCCAGGGCACACAGGAGAAGCGCCTATCTGCTTCTCCACCCTTCCCCTCTCCTTTATCTCTCTCTTCCCCTTCAGCAGCTAGGGCTTCCCTGGAGCAAAGTTGGCCCGGGCGCTGAGGATGGCTCTGTGGCCTCTGCCTCAGGCACTAGAATGGCTCTGATTGCGGCAGAGCGACGCCCCAAGATGGGCAGAGCATCGCCCCCTGGTGGGCATCCTGGGTGGATCCCGGTCGGGCGCATGCGGGAGTCTGTCTGACTGCCTCCCCGTTTCCAGCTTCGGAGAAATACAAAAGAAATACAAAAAAAATAAAAAGATTCAGTTTTTCAGCCTGGCCTGTGGTGATGCAGTGGATAAAGCGCTGACCTGGAATGCTGAATCGCTGGTTCAAAACCCTGGGTTTACCTGATCAAGGCACATACGGGAGCTGAAGTTTCCTGCTCCTCACCCCCTTCTCGTCTCTCTCTTTGTCTCTCCTCTCAAATGAATAAATACATTTTAAAAATTTAAAGATTCAATTTTCACCCTTCAGATTGGCACAAATCAATATGCTCAGTTTGTGAGGGCATAGGGGAACAGGCATCTTATTCCTGGCTGGTGGGAATGCAAGTTAGAGAATCTTATCTATCTATCTATCTAGATATCTATCTATCTATCTACCTACCTACCTACCTACCTACCTATTTTTTTAAATATTTGCCTGCAATCAGATTATTTTCTCAGAATAGATTCCTAGAAGTAGAATTACTATATCAAAGTATATGAGCAGGTTTTTTTCTTAATTTTTATTTTATTTATTCACTTTAGAGAGGAGAGAGAGAGAGAGAGAGAGAGAGAGAGAGAGAGAGAGAGAGACAGGGGGGAGGAGATGGAATCATCAACTCCCATATGTGCCTTGACCAGGCAAGCCCAGGGTTTCGAACCGGCGACCTCAGCATTTCCATGTTGACGCTTTATCCACTGCGCCACCACAGGTCAGGCCTCTATCTATCTATTTTAAAGACTTTATTTATTCCTTTTTCAGAGGAGAGAGAGAGAGAAAGAGAAAGGGGGGTCCACTTGAGCCAGTGACCCCTTGTTCAAGCCAGCGACCATGGGACCATGTTGATAATGCCACGCTTAAGCCAGCGACCTCGGGGTTTCGAACCTGGGACCTCAGCATCTCAAGTCAACACTCTATCCACTGTTCCACCACCAGTCTAAATTGGAGAATTTTTAGCAACAGCTGTCAAAATTATGAACAAGCCTACCTTTGACCCAGCAATGTCCATCTCAGGAACTTATTGATGCATGAAAGTGAATATTCTTTGCAGTATCACCTGTACTAGCAGCTCAGTGGTCGGCAAACTGTGGCTCGTGAGCCACATGTGGCTCTTTGGCCCCTTGAGTGTGGCTCTTCCACATGATACCACGTGTGGGCGCTACCTTGATAAGGAATGTACCTACCTATATGGTTTAAGTTTAAAATTTTTGGCTCTCAAAAGAAATTTCAATCGTTGTACTGTTGATATTTGGCTCTGTTGACTAATGAGTTTGCCAACCACTGTTAACTAGCTACACTGTGGACACAACTCAATGGACATCTCGAAGGCACTGGTTCAAGATGGTACCTCCATTTACTGGAAAACGTTATACAGCTGTTATAAAAAGGTATTAGGACTCTATGATGGACTGATAATGGAAAGTCTTCAAGATAACAGGTGCAGAATGGGGTGTATTCCATGATACCATTGGTGTATAAAATGGAAAAAAAAAACATATTAGGCCTGACCTGTCGTGGCGCAGTGGGATAAAGCGTCGACCTGGAACACTGAGGTCGCCAGTTCGAAACCTTGGGCTTGCCTGGTCAAGGCACATATGGGAGTTGATGCTTCCTGCTCCTCCCCCTTCTCTCTCTCTCTCTCTCTCTCTGTCTCTCTCTCTCACTCCTCTCTCTCTAAAAAAAATCAATCAATAAAATATTTAAAAAAAAATATTAGATATCATTGAGTCTCTTTGGAAGGTAACAGTCTCTTCCTTTGGGAAGAGAAATGATAAAATTTTTTCACTTTTGTCTTTTTGGGTTTTGAACCATGAGAATGCATTACCTTTTCAAAACAAGAACTAAAATATAAAATATAAAATGCTTAACACCCTCTGGTGGGGTTAGATCCTACAGCTGCATTTGTGCCCATGAACAAGGATGTATGCAGGAAGATATTCATTGCACTGTTGCTTGGACTGGCAGCAGATGGAAACAGCCTGAATAGCCACCAGCCAGCACTGGGTATAGCATCCCATCCGCACAAGGAATACTGAAATGGGTCTATTTGTACAGACAGGTAAGAAAATCAAAGTGCTGGTAGTCTAGAGTGTGCTACCACTTTTTAGTAAGTATCTCTGTGGATTTCCTTACATACATGCACAGAATATTCCTGGAAGAAAACCAATATCTAGCAATAAAGTTTGTCTTCAGAAAGGGAAACTAAGAACTAGGGAAAGCCCTGGCTGGGTAGCTCAGTTGGTTAGAGCATCATCCCTATACACCAAGGTTGCAGGTTTGATCCTCAGTAAGGACACATACAAGAATCAACCAATGAATGCATAAATAAGTGGAACAACAAATCAATGTTTGTTTTTCTCTCCCTCAAAATAACAATAAAACACAACTTGGGAAGGGTGGGAAGGAGCCCTCAACCCTTTGTGTGGCTGATCTTACCATGGTTCAGAACTCCATAAAATAACAAAAACAAAACCCAGCAAACCATTAGTTGAAGATTAAATGAAAAATGAGGTCATGCCGCAGGCCTTAGTATAGTGGCTGGCACAGGGGCACCCATCAGGCCCCTGGGTTTTTATTGGACATTCCAGAAATTACTGGCTGGGAAGGTCCAGGATGCTGGAGTCTTGCAGGATGCCAAGGCCCAGAGAGGTGTCGGGCTCTGAGAGTGGGCAGGCCTGAACAGGAGGAGCCGAGAGTGCCAGGAGAGGTGGGGGAGGCACGTGATGGAGTCTCCCTGAGGGGAGGGACAGGAAGCTGAAGGGCTGATGGGATATTCCCTAAAGCACTTCTAAAGCCAGGCCTCCAGTGGCGGCCTCGTCTGAGGCCCTCTGTCCGACCAGGCCAGCCTTTTTCATCAGCCCCCCCCCCCCGCCCCGCCCTCCCATGCTTAGTCCTGGGCCTCAAGCTGCCCATCACCCCACTGGGGACAGCTATCCTTCACTTCAACTCTTCTGCCTATAGCAGTGGAGGGGTGGGACAGAAACCTGTGCAGCTCCTGCATGGCTGGGCCTGTAAGCCAGGCCCCCAGGCCACAGGGCTGACTGGGACAAGCCTCTCTCCTCAAGGGCTCAAAACCCTGCTGCTCTTGTCCACAGCCAGGGAGCCTCCAGCTGTGCTTGTGCAGGGCCTTCTGAGCCTAAAGACTTTCAGACGGGGTGGGAACTAAGGTCGTGCCATCAAGGGCCTAGGCTTTGTGCAAGGGCAGCACGACATACCCAGGGCTCAGAGGTGGGGCAATGGAGGGCCGGGTACCCCTGCCAATGCCTGGTCCCCAGGCTGCTGGGAAGGCAGCCATGTGTCACAGGTAGGCAGAGTGCAGGGAGTGGCTGGGGCTGACACAGGCAAGGACACCTGGTTGCTCCTCTTAGAAGCAGGCCGGAGGCCTACCAGCCATGAGGCACTGAGAACCCATGGGCAGCTCTACCGTCAGAGCCCTGCCCGGGGTCTGGCTGCCCTTCCCTGAAGCCAGGCCAGTGCCAGGCCCGGGGGAGCCCTTGGTGGCAGCTGGGCAGCTGTCAGCTTAGAACCCATGCTCAGCCAGCTGCAGGTGTGGGGTGGGGAGCAGCAAGCCCAGACGGGCTTGGTGCACAGCGTGCCTGCCAGAGCCCTCTCCCAAAGCCGCTCCCAGGAGCCTCCCTGACGGCAGGGAGCTGGGGAAAACCAGAAAGGTCGTCAGCCCTCTTGCCAACATCAAAAGGCTAGACAGTGTCTGCTGGGGTCAGGTTGGGATCATGGGTAGGAGAGTTGCCAGGGAAACCAGCAGGCCTCAGAAGTCAGTATTTAGGGATAGAGTGGAGGGAACTTGCTGTCCTCAGAGGCCTTGGGAGGGACCAAGCATACAGCTCATGTTTGACCCTGGGCTCCAGACCCCGACCAGAAGAGCCTCAGGCAGAACCTGACACACTGGCCAGGGACAGGCTTGATGTTATCATTTTTATTCTTTCTCTTTTGGAAAATAAGAGTGAACATACAATATATAGTCTCTCTCTCTCTCTCTCTCTATATATATATATATATATGTATATATCATAGTTACTGCAGGGCTCAAAAAACCATCCGCAACCACTTGTAGGCAGTTTTCAATTCTAACATTTGGTGGACAGGGAAAAAAGTGTCTGTGATTGCCAAAAGCAGAATCTTTATTATTAAACAGCAGTAACAGGAAAACCTAATGCTCTGTCAGACACGACTGACACTTGGGAGGCCAGGAGGAGGGTGGCAGACACTAAGGAGAAACCCCAAAGAAACTCTGGACAGGAGGCACCCTGCCTGCCTGCGCTCCCCATCCGCAGCTCTGCTTCTGCTCTGGGAGCCCAGGGGACACAAGGAATGTCTCACAGGCAGTGACCATCCTCAGAAGCAAGAGGAGCAGGCAGGGGTGGGGGTGGGTATGCACTGGCCAGGGGAGCAGGAGCCTTGGCAGGGGCTCTAGAAGTTTCTGCCTCATCTTCCCCATGCGGCTGGCTCTCAGGAAGCTGTGGCCTGATTGGCATGACTGTTGGACCCCAGCTTGGGCAGATGCAGGGAGAGAGGGTGTGGGGTGCAGTCCTGGGTACACAGACTCTGACAGAGCAGCTCTTCTGGTACCAAGGGCCCCTCCACGCACACCAGACAGCCTATCGGGGCCCATCCACCACAGTGGGCATGGGGAGGGCTGCTAACACCAACTGAGAGACGGGGCGGGCACTGCCTGGGCTGGGAGCCTGAGAAGGGAACCTCGCCCTCACCCTCAGGCACCAGGAAAGGAAAGAGAACTCTGGGTTTCCCTGTCCAGCATTTGTGCCACTCTGGTTCAGTGTCCTTTGGTTCCTCCTCATTGATCCTAAATGTCAGCAGCAACAGAAGAGGGGAGCCTCCGAGCATGGGAGCAAACAGATTTCACTCCGGGAGGGGTGCCGCCCAGTCCTGAGGACCCAGGCAGGCCCTGCAGTCAGGACCAGGGAGCCCCATGGGTGGCTAGGAGGCTTGTCAGGCCCCCTCCTGGGAGTAGGAGCCGTCACCCCGCAGGGAGCCGGCTCCTCAGTGGGCTGGCAGAAGGCTGGGGTGGGCACTGGTCGGGGCCTCAGTTCTTGAGGATGGTCTCGTAGGCCTGGTACACGTACTGGGACACTTCTGGTGCTCGACACTTCAGGGACAGCTGCGGGGGGAGAGAAGGTCACGCTCATTCCTCGGGTTCCTCCCTGGGGCTGTGATTTACCAGGCTGGGGAGGAACACGTGGGGAGGGCAGAGGGTAGGAACCCAATGGAAGTGTGTGTACATGCGGCCTGGTGGCAGCAGTGTAGCTGGGGCAGATGTGTTGTGAAGGAGAGGGGGTGGCTGCCACGCCAGCTGGGTGTGGACCAGTATAATTGCAGCCCACACACCTGCTGTCAGCCCAGCCACCACAGCCCTGTGGCAAGCAGTGTGACTCGGAGGCTGTGAGGGAGGGCCTGGCCCCCGCCCTGCAGAGCTGCCTGGCCCCCCACCGCACATGGGGGGCTGAGGTTCCTAGGAGGCATGGGTGCTGGGAGGAGCAGGTTTCTGCTCTGGAGGATGGTGGGGGCGCTAAGGGCTCTTTCTGACCTCCTGCATAGGAAGCAGGTATGTCAGCTCTAACTGCAATATGAGCCTGGAGAACACAGGTAGAGTGGAGACAAGTGCCACCACCCTTTTGCCAAAATCACTGCTCAGGTACAATTAGGAAGGGGGAGGGAGAGGTAGAGAAATCAGCAGCAGTGGCCCCAAAGGACCTCAGTGTCGCCTGAAGGGCTCTTTGCACACACCATGTGTGTCAGGAAGTGGGGGTGCCAGCTCCCTAAGGGGCTGCCTGGTTGGGCAGCAGCGGGGAGTCAGTGGAGGGCAGCTTGCCATCCTGCCTGCAGCCCGCGTGTGTGTCTGCCGGGACCTGGGGAGCAGCAGGGTGAGGAGAGGCCGGGAGAGCCGGGGGTGCACTGGAGCCAAGCCAGGAGACCGGGTGTGCAAGGTGTGGCTGGGGAGGAGGGAGGGGAAAGAGGAAGAGAAAAGCAATCGCTAACCTCCAAATCCTGCATCACGGGCACCAGCAGGGAAGGTGGACATGCAGCAACCAAACACAGGGAGACGGAAATTACCATCACCGAAGCCACCGCGCAGCCTCTGCCCGACCACAGAGCCAACGACCCCAGCGGGGCCCAGGGAGCAGTGTCTGGAGGGCCATGCCTGCCAGAGACTCGGGTGCGGGGGAAGAAGCAAAGTTTGGTGCTCTCTGGGGCTCGGAACAGCAGCTTGGCCTCCAGGACAACCACGCACATGGGCGCCACGTCCCGACGGGTCTGACTCAAAGGCCGGGACGGAGGAGCTGCTCGGAGTCACCATCCTCCCAGGTGGGTGCTCAGACAGGCAGTAACAGGAGGGTCAGGCCAACTGTGCCACTTCACAGGGCCCAATTTTATAGAATCTTCTAGACCAACTCACTGCTCTGAGACCCAGTTTGGTGTCTTCTCTGGGCAACTGGAAGGGACTGAGTAGGAAGCTTTCAAAAGTCCTTATATGGACAGAATTCTGCTGCTCCTTCACACCATGCTCAAAGTGACTCCGCCTAGCTGGGCCGGAGGGCCCCCCATCAAAGCCGCCCCTGGGCCTGGGAGGGAGCAGGGCAGGGCAGGAGTAGGGGCCTCACCATGAAGTTGGGGTTGCCTGGCTGGATGCGCAGCTCCGCCAGCACCCAGATGCCATTGGTCAGCTTCAGGGACTGGTAGAGCATGTCCTGACCCTCCACGTTCCTCTTGGCAACTGTGAAGATGTTGCTGCTCTGCAGCCTGCTGCTCACGGCCTCTGGGGGTTAGAAGGACCCCGGTCAGCAACAGGGGAAGGACTGGCTGGGTGCAGGCGAGGGGCAGTGTGGATGGGGTGGGGGGTGCTTAGGAGTCCTACCCGCATTGAGGGGGCAGTCTCTGATCTGGAACTGGGCTTCGTTTTCATTGGGAATGTCCTTCCATGTAGCCAGGAACATCTGTCGGTCTAGGGGGGAGGAGGAGAAAAGACACCACTCTGATACCTCTGATACCTCGGGGCCCTGCTCAATAACACTGAGCATGAAATGGGTCCGATTTGAAGATGGGGCCCTGCTCAATAACACTGAGCATGAAATGGGTCAGATTTGAAGATGGGGACAGGCACCAGCTCTGCCACAGTAGCTCCTGCCTCTCCGAGCAAACCCTGAACTCTGTGAATGTGGATAACATGCTGCTCCCAAAGGATCCTGGGTTTCCTGCCCTGGAGCCTTAGCTCTCTCCTCGCCAGCACCCACATATGCCCTCCTCCTGCTCTGGCCCACAGCCCGCTCATTAGTCAGCCTGCTACAGGGCTTCTGAGGTGACTGGGAGATGGCGGGGCAAAGGGTTCCACGCAGCACCACGCTGGAAGTGAGTCCTCTGGGTCTGGGATGAGTCTTCTCAGACGTTCTAGCCAAGGTTCAAGGGACAGGCATCAGGAAGGAGGCATGGCCTGGGCTCCCTGCTTCAGGGGATCCAGGGGACAACTGTCTAGAGGCTAAAGGCAAGGCTGAAGGGCAGAGCTAGAGAACCAAGGACTGAGAGCTCCTGTATGGCACTCGCACCCCCCCTGGGGGCCACACCTGGCCTGACAAGACACAAGGGTCTCCGTGCCCTTGCTCTAGGTTCTGCAGAGAAGCCAGTGACTCATGGGCTCTGATGTGGGGCAAAGCCAATCCATCCATTCCAAGGACCCCAGGGGTGACCTCACACTCACCCATCTTCCCGTCCTCCACAAAGAGGATGTGCAATGGGTACAAGGTGCTGAAGTAGAAGACGTCAATATTGTTTTTCACAGCCACCTAGAAACAGTGAGCCTCAAGTCGGTCCCTGATGCTTGGTTCCAACTCCGAGGTCCCAGGGAGGGCCAGCTCCCTGTGCCCCATACCTGAGCAGACCCCCTCACATGCCTTTCCTGGGAGCCATGTCCCTTCATCTCCTCAGATCAGACCTCCTGGGCACATCTATGGCCAAGAGCATGACTCCACAGACAGCACTTTGCACACAGACCAGGCTCCCGACCCTTCCGCCAGGCCCCGCCCCTGGGGTGGGGGTGCCAGTAAAGACAGAGGTGGCGGTCCTGCCAGAGCATACCTGCAGGTTGTTCAGAGGCTCCATCTTCATGACTGAGCCCACTGTGTTGAGAGGCAGGGAAATCTCCACAGTCTGGTTGGGGCTGAGGGGCGCGTGGACCTGGAGGGGGGCGGCGGGGGCCAGGCCAAAGCTGGGGAGAGAGAAGTCCCCATAGGGATGGCAGGGGGAGCAGGTGCTGACATGTGGGCTCCTGCCCCAGAGCTGGGGCAGCAGTTAACAAAAAGCCCCTCCAGCAAGCTGGCCTTACCCCAGGCTCAGGCCCAAGCCAGAAAGACAAACTGCTGATCTCCACCCTCCACCCCTCAATGGCCTTGCGCACAGGGGCAGAGTCCCAGGCTGGCTGCAAGCCTGAAGTCCATCTTTGCTCCTCTTCCTCCTCTGGGCCAAGTATGGGGCAGACACAGGTAAGCATGGCCTTGCCCCATCTTTCAGAGAGCTCTATCTCATACCAGGGACCCATAAGCTTCTTTGAACTTGAAAACTCTGTGACTGCCCAGTCGCTGCTGCTAACTGCCATTTCCTAGAAGGGAGCTGACCATCCCAAGTGACACACAGGGTTTTACTGTCTGGACCAGAATGAATCACATGATGGCCAGGTCACATGATGGGTAGAGATCCTCAGGAAAGCTCTGCTTCTCAATAAAGCAGCATGTGGGCAAATCAGGAGAATCCCCATGAGTGTGAGTTATCCCAACAACAGGCTCTGGGCTGATATATCACCACAGTATTGACTGGGACCATGAACTGAGCATTTAATATTACACCAATTCCTATTGTCATAAAAAAAAATAAATATATAGTCTCTCAGCTTCCAGGACACAGAGGCTCAGGGAGCACAGGCCCACCCCAGACCCTTCGAAGTGAGGGGCAGTGCTGAGATGCAGAGCTTAAGTGGTCCGACCCCAACCTGTGTTTGCTCAAAAGGTAATCAGGTCTGCCTGACACACAGCAGGAGATGATACGGAACCTCGGGCCTCTGTGGTGGCCCCTTACCCCCGGCTGGAGGCTCCACTACTGTTGCTATGTGACCTCTCTGAGCCCAGGTGTCATTACCTACTAAAAGGGGAGTAATGGCCTGATCAGGTGGTGGTGCAGTGGATAGAGCATCGGACTGGGATGTAGAGGACCCAGATTCGAGACCCCGAGGTCACCAGCTTGAGCGCGGGCTCATCTGGCTTTTGCAAAAAGCTCACCAACTTGGACCCAAGGTTGCTGGCTCAAGCAAGGGGTCACTCAGTCTGCGAAGGCCCGCGGTCAAGGCCCATAAGAGAAAGCAATCAATGAACAACTAAGGTGTCGCAACAAAAAACTGATGATTGATGCTTCTCATCTCTCTCTGTTCCTGTCTGTCTGTCCCTATCTATCCCTCTCTCTCTGTCCCTGTAAAAAACAAACAAAAAACCCCACACACACACAAAAATAAATAAATAAAAGGGGAGTAATGTAAAGGCATTGACCTCACAGGGCTATCAGGTGACAAGTGAAATAATATGCCGAAGGCCCTTGGCACAGAGCCAGGAACCTAGGAAGTTTTCAACACACAGTAAGTTTGTTGTGAGTGATCCCTGTGACCACCCCTTGAAGCCTGGAGTGTTTCTGTGGCCTGTGCGGTCACGTGAGCGTCAGTGGGATAGTAGCTGCCACCCTTCCTCGTCTGACAGACAGTCAGGAACCACTAGTCCACAGGCTCCCTGGGGAAGCAGCCCCTTCAGTCAACTTCTTAGAGGCTCATTTGCTCATCACTAGAGCTGCTCAGGAAGAAGAATCATCAGGAGAGGCTGCCTGGGTTCCCAGAGAGCTTGGGCCCAGCTGGGCTGGTCCACAAAGCCCCTGCTGGTGCTGAACAGGACAGCATCTGCACTGACCCAGGGGGCCGGGGGCCTGGTGGGGTGAGGAGCCTGCAGCAGCCACCACTCCCAGAGGCCCTGACAGTTTAATTATGTCGCATGGGGAGGCTGGCAGGCAGCCCTTCAGCCTTCTTAGAGTTGGGAGCCACTCAGGGCTGGAAAGGAGGCCCCAAACTCCTGTTCTGTGGGGTGCTTGCTGAAGGCAGGCTCCTAGGCTGCATCTGCGGATTTGTGTCAGGACAACACCTCTTCAGGTAGGGGAGGGAGCTATAATGCGGAGGGAACCCCACCTCTCTGCCCGATACTTTGGAGTCCACATTAAGAGGTCACTGGGGGAGAAATTAGAAAATTTTGGCCTGAGGCACGGCTGTGAGGAATACCCGCCTTCACCAAAAAGAAGGCACCAGGCCCTTGGCAGCCCTCGGCTCCTCCCTGCAGCCACCAGCATGGGCTCTCAGCAGGTTGCTCTTGGGGAGCTCACCTGTTGCGGTTGAACTGGATGGCAAAGTCGGTCATGACCTGAAGGGCCTTGTTGGTCAGCTGCAAGTCCATGGAGATGGAGCCCACCTGGCGGGTGAAGGTGCCTGAGATCTCCAACCCCTTGGCTTTCATGGCTGGGAGCCAGACCTACAGGAAAGAGGGTGGGGAGGGGCTGGTGTCTGCCACTTCCTCAAAACTCAAGAGCCCACCCGAGAGTCCTTCCTCTCTCTCCTCTCTCTGCCCTGCAGGTGCCTCCCAGGTTGACCACACCTGTCTTTACCGCCATCAGGAGATGCCATGTGTATCTCGGGATGAGAACGATCCTGCATGGCCCACCAGGGCCACCACCACTGGGTGCTTGGTGTGCCCAAAGCCGACCCAAGTCTTCAGAGGTCAAAAAAGGAACACTCAGGAAGTAGGGCTGAGGGAGATGAGGACACAAACAGGACCCTGCCAGCATTCTGACGAGCCAAGGAGAGTTGAGCCCAAGGCCATCCTGGGCCTCAGCCAGGGCCTTAGGCCTCCCTAGCTGTCCCAGCCTGTCCTCTCTCACAGAACGCAGGGCTGGCCCTTCAATTATAGAAAATGGCCTGACCAAGGACAGTTCCTAAGAGGACCCCTTGCCTGGCAGGCCCTCAGCTGCTTGGCTGCCCTTGTCATCTGAGTCTCAGCTTCAGAGCTGCCTCCTCAGAGAGGCCCACCCCCAGGCTCCTCCCCTAGTGGTATTCAGGGAGTGTTTGTGGAGCAAAGAGCTTGAAGGAAAGCCCTGCCCATGCAGGACGTCTGCTGGCTCATCCTGTACACATGCCAATGCCTCTGAGGCCGTTACCCTCACTCGGATGGCTCACAGCAAGGGCAAAGGCCGGGGCCCGCTTCCCCAACATTCCCCCAAAACGTCCCACAGCTCTCAAGTTGCCAATGCCAGGAACCTCAGAGCCATCTGGGCAGTAGCCCTCAGTCATTCCTCACCCCTGTGCCACCAACATGTAGCCCAATCCTGTCAATGCGACCACCTCCAATCTGCTGCCAGGTCCTCAGCTTTTCCCTCTCCACAGGCACCACCTCCCTGTGTCTGACTGCCATCAGAGCTCACCAGGTAAGATGGCAACATGGTGACTGCTCCAATTCCTCTTTCCCTAATCTCCATAGCAGCTACAACCATCTTTTTTTTTATTTTTTAATTTTTTTTAATTTTTTAATTTTTCTGAAGCTGGAAACGGGGAGAGACAGTCAGACAGACTCCCGCATGCGCCCGACCGGGATCCACCCGGCATGCCCACCAGGGGACGATGCTCTGCCCCTCTGGGGCGTCGCTCTGTTGCCACCAGAGCCATTCTAGCACCTGGGGCAGAGGCCAAGGAGCCATCCCCAGCGCCTGGGCTATCCTTGCTCCAATGGAGCCTCACTGCGGGAGGGGAAGAGAGAGACAGAGAGGAAGGAGAGGGGGAGGGGTGGAGAAGCAGATGGGTGCTTCTCCTGTGTGCCCTAGCCGGGAATCGAACCCGGGACCCCTGCATGCCAGGCCGATGCTCTACCACTGAGCCAACCGGCCAGGGCCTACAACCATCTTTAAAATTTTTTAAATTATTTATTTATTTATTCGTTTTAGAGAGGAGAGGGAGAGACAGAGAGAGAGAGAGAGAGAGAGAGAGAGAGAGAGAAGGGGGGGAGGAGCTGGAAGCATCAACTCCCATATGTGCCTTGACCAGGCAAGCCCAGGGTTTCGAACTGGCGACCTCAGCATTTCCAGGTTGACGCTTTATCCACTGTGCCACCACAGGTCAGGCCCATCTTTTAAATTGTAAATCTGATATGGCACCCTTAAAAACCCCTGCAATTCTGCAATGACTTCCACTGTCCATGGCTGGTGTCCTGCCATCCCCTGGCTCATTTGGTACCTGTTCCTCTAGCGGCCCACATTCAGTGTTCCCTCTGTTTGGAAAGTGCTTCCCGTGGCCCACCCCCACCCCATTGTACTTGCTAACTCTGATCCTCTGGACAAAATGGGGGTAGAATCTCATGGTTTTAGCTCTCCACTGTGACCTGGCATGCAGATAGTACTCAGAACTGTCACCACTCACTGATCCAAATGCTTGAGGAATTCCAACTCTTGTATACAGAAAGCCTCGTTCCCTTGACCAGGAAGGCTGGGGAATATAGTTATCCCTACAAAGGGGGAGGGGAAATGCACATGGGACAATTATAGGTAGTCATAGTGCTATTAGGAACATACCTAATAGTGTAGACAACATACCTACACCTTCTGAAGGGAGAGCACTCATGTCCAAGAACCTTCAGTGACTAAGGTGGTGGAGAAAACCCTGTTCATGTTGTAAGGAATCCTCCTCCAGGCAGCCAGCCCTGATTCCTCCTGACCTCATGATCCTCTCACCTCTCATTTCCAGAACACACTGTTGGTACACCCATCTGACCCTCCACTAAGACAAAGCAGTGAATAACAACTGTTAAAATGAACAGACAACTCCCTAAGGGTCAGCTCCCCAAGGGCCAGTTCTCATGCTCTATGTTCCTGGCAGCTCTGCAATGCCTGGCAAGAGCTGGCACCTGCTCTCCTGTTGCTTGGTGTGCCTTATGCCTGTTAAATTTGGCTTCTAACATGTATGGATCAGTCTCCTGCATCAGTGTAGCCGATCGGTGTAATAATTAGTTAACAGAACATTTTTACATTGCACCACTTTTCTGTATGTTCTCGTCACTGCTACTAATTCTGACAGCCCACGACAGTACGGCAGGCACACAGGCGTTCGCAAACACTCTGGGATTTAATCACATAGGACTTGGGAGCACAGACTTTGGTGTCTGTGTGCCAGGCCTACATGTTCTCACACCTCAAATTCAGCTCTCCTTCCCTTGTCCTCATCTCAGAAAATAACACCTCCCTCCCTTCACCCTATTGCTTGAGCCAGAATCACCCCTCCTCTCAACCCCAACAGCCTGCCAGTCCCACCTCCCAGGCAGCTCTCCAGTCCAGCCTCTTGCCTCCACCCCCAAAGGTGCCTTGCTTCTTCTTCTTCAGACTGCCATCAGCACACACCAGCTCCTGCCAGTCCTCATCGGGCTCCTTGTTTCTGCTTTAGCCCTCCAACCCAGCCTCCACGCTGTAGCCAGAGCCATCTCTCTTAAGAGCAAACCTGTTTCATCTCTGCTTAAAACCTTCCAATGGCTCCTGCTGCACCAGGATTGAGAGGAATCCCCCAGAGCCTGGTGCTGCTGATCTTACCAGCTTCCTCCCTACCTAGTCTCTGTTTAGCCAGGAGTCTTGGGGGGAGGGGTACTGCCCCTTAGTAGCATAGTAGGCATTTGTGGGGTATCTTCAAGTGATACAATGGGAGGAAGGCACTGTGTTTAGCGGGCCAGGGTGAGGGATGCTGAACAGACTGCCAGGAGACAACAATAAGCACTTGTCCTGTGTCTCTCCAGTATGTTCGCATGATTTCAACATGGCCCAAAACTGCCAGAACTGAACTATGGTGAAATCAAGGGAAGCTTGTTCTCTGTTTTTTGGAACTTTACTGGGAGTCAGTTACCATTTCAGAAACTAACAGCACCAATGGACACACCTCTCACAGCACCCGACTGTGGCCGTCACAGTGACTGCACTGCTGCCAACACCCGACAACTTCATCAGGTCTTCTGGGGTGGGCACGCCTAAACCTTTGTAACATTGAATTATATAATTTTCTTATCTTTTATGTCACACAGTGGTAGCACCTTACTTTAAAATTGTATGTGCTGGTAGGTGCACAGTCCACAGATCTCATTTAAGGACAGGAGAGGAAGGGGACATCACAAAATGTCTTATCAATGAGCGGCCCTGGGTCAGATAGCAATGAGAAGTGCTGCTCCAACCACACAGGACTTTGGCCAGCTCCCTGGAAGATGCAGTCCTCTCCCTCATCTCCAGGCTTTCCCCACAAGATGGAGTACTCTCCCCACTTCTGCTTGGCTAATCTGACTTGATCTACAGGCCTGGACTCCAGCTTCCCTGTGGGATGCCCTTCCCTGCTGAACCACTGCGCCTGACTTAGATCTCTGCCTTGTGCTCCCACAGCCCATGGCTGACTTTGGCATCGTGTGGGCAAACTGCTGCTCCTAGAGCCCATCCCCACTGGCCTGAGCAGATTCTGCAGAATGAGCCATTTAAGGTGCCGGCACATCGATCTCTAACTCCTCTCTGCTCCTGCCATGAAAGGAGGCATGGTACTTACTGCTTTGGGGGCCACGTATGATCCTGACAGGTTGCCCACGCCACTGGTCAGGTCAAAGAGGTCACTCAGGCCGCTGCCCATGGGTGCACCTAGGTTGGCTGGTACTGCTGCTGCTGGGGGTGCCACAAAGTTGGGGCCCCCAATCTGGAAAGAAAGAGAAGAAGTCAGAGGCAGGCACCTGAGGCAGGGTTGTCAGGGGTCTGGGATGAGTGTAGCCACCTGGCTCTTTAGAAAATAGGGAGGGCAGGCCAGGAGGGGGTCCCACAAGGCTGCTGTCACATCAACTCTAAGTTGTAGGAACAAGACAAAGTGAGGTGCGTGGAGAAGAGAGGCTGAACCCCCCTATGCCCTGCAAATCTCAAGCCTTAGGGGTAACCTCTGGGAAAGCTGGGGACACCTGCAAACTGATGCTCAGTCCATGGATAAAAGGGGTATCTGAGGCACACTGCTGTGAGGGGGCCGGTCAGGGAGATGGGAGTGTGCCCTCTAGGATACCACAGAGGGGCCGTGGGGGCAGAGAGGGCCAGCGATCTTCAGGATGACAAGCAATTCTATCATAGGATAGTGAGGATGAGATGAGGAATTCAAGGCCTTGGGGGCCCAGTGGCAGCTGGACACCAAGCGGTCAGAGCAGAGGCTGCCAGGACACTGGACAAAAGGCCCGGGATCAGCAGGGAGGGACTGCTCTGACATCATCTGACCCTTAGGATGTTAGACCAGCTCTCTCAGGAGGAGCAGGGACAAAGGCTTGGTGACGCAAGGGTTGAACCGTACCCCTTCAGGCTCATCCCCCATCTCCAAGCAGAAGCAGGCAGGGTGAAGAGAACAGGCAGCCACACGCAGAGAGAAAAGCCAGGGAAGAAGACACAGAGAGAGACCAGGGGGAGAAGGGAGAGAAAGAGGGAAAGAGAGAAAAGATTAGTTACTGCTGCTCCATCTGAGGTAAGTCTGGTGCAAGGCAGTGCTGGGCCTAGGAGGGGCCCAGACTGTTCCTATGATGAGCACTGTGCTCCTAGCCTTACTCCACCACCTGAATCCTGTGCCACAGTCTTGGGGACCTGAGCCAGGATGGCTAAGTGACATGGGCTCTGCTGCCCCCTCTACATTGCTCTATTAGCTGCCTGAAGAAGTTCCATGGAGATATCCAGGCCAGTCTCACCACCCCCTTCCTACAGGGGAGAACTGTCCCTGACTCTAATGGGCCTCTCGCAGGCCTGCAGGGCTACTACCCCCAGCTGGGGATTTGGGGTTAAGTGGACACAGATCTGGCTCCTCTAGACTACAGGGTCAGACTCGAAGGAACTTATAAGACTTACAGGACTGGGCCTTACACTGCCCCAGGTCTCCTGGGGCTCAGCAGCCTGACAAAGGGCTGAGCCCTGTGTCTGCCATTTAGCAGCTGTGCCTCTTGAAGGGGTCTTCTGACCTCTGTAAGCCTCAGTTTTCTCACCTATAAGTAGGGAGCTACATCATCACCTTCACAGGCAGAGGTACCTGGTTGGCACCTAGCACAGAGAGGGTGCTCAAGGATTGCTCCTCTGAACATCATTGTCAATGTCATCCAGGGGGGTTCCCAGGACATACCAGGCTGTCAAGGCCACCGCCAAGAAGGTCCACAGCTCCCATTTGCACTGAGGAGGTGGCCAAGGGTGGGCCGCTCACTGGAGGGCCAAGGTCCAGGTTGAGGAGGTCCCCCAGCAGGTCACCCTGGGCAGGAATGACATCTGGCTGCTCCCCAGAGGGCGCTCCAGCAGGGGCTGTCTCAGGACTCTCCGTGCTCTCGCTCCTTTGAGGACACAGAAGGAAGAGGGTCGGGGGGGGGGGCAGACTGTCTCGGGGTGATCAGAGTCCCCAGTCTCTAGGATCCTCTCCCAGGATAGGCACTGAGTCTGCTCAGTGTCCCATAGGGGCTGTCTACATGCCTCCTCCTCCTCCTCCTCCCCATTCCCCTGCCTGATCCATTTTTCCACTCTCCGAGAGATGCAGCTTCATGGGAATGAGTATAGGGAGGGGTCGTCTATATTACCACTAAGCCCACTCTACAGAAAAGACTGGCCGCAGTCTCCAGAGGAGTGGCAGAGGAGGAAGGTAAGGACAGTGCTCTAGAATCAGACCAATCGGGTCTGAGCCCAGCCTCTGCTGGCTGTGGGATGCTGTACCAGGCAATCAAACTCTCCATGCCTACTGTCCTCGTCTATTAAGTGGGGACATCTCTCAGATCTGTTGCAAGGATCAAATGAGATCACTTAGTTACCATCTTGTATAGTAAGTGTTCAATAAAAAGTTGCTAGGGGAATTATAATTTCCCTCAGACTCAGGCCTTGCCAGAGGACATCACATGTAGCCTGAACACTTGTGCTATTGAACTAAAGGACCAGGTGGGGAGGCTCAGCCCAGCAACCAGCCCACTTCACTCACGAGGCGGTGCGCGGCGGCAGGCTCTTGTGCACAACGCCCCGGCCCCCCTCCACAAAGGCACTGGGCGGCTTGTGGTAGACAGAGGCCAGGGTGCCGATGTAGCAGATGAGTTCGTCCAGCAGTGTGGGCTCGATGAGGTCCGTCTCTTCTGAGATGAGCGGTTTCTCAGCCAATACCACCTCCTTGGCAGCCACTGGGTCGGTGGAGAGCAGACGCCAGTAGATGTAGCCGCGGTCCCGTAGGTCCGGGTTGTCTGAGTCCTTGGGGGCGCAATGGGAAGCTCATGAAACTCAGAGCAGAGCAGCCGGGTGAGGGGAAGGGGAAGTTTAAACAAACATGGAAACGTGGCCCAGCACCCTCCCCGTCACTTTCCACTGTAGCAGGCCATGCCCACTCCTATCTCCACTCCTGCCCCTCCACGGGCAATCTGCCCTTCTTGTCCTCATATAAACCCTCTGGTTCTTGTGGACTGTCCTCTCCACTCTCATTTACACAGTCTCAACTTCACCACCTGACCCCATTCCATCTTGATTTGTTTATGACTGAGTCCCTGAGCAGGGATCCTGGATTACTCTGGGGCCCAACCTACAATATGGTGCCACTCTTAGGGGCAAGACCACCCATGCCTGGCTCCGGGGACCAAAGCGCTCCCTGTGGAGTTAGCGCAGCACAGCAGGGAGGCGAGGGCACCCACCTGAGTGGCCAAGCTCAGGACCTGCTGTACCAGCTCCTGCGTCTCTGTTGGCTTCTTCAGAAAGAGTTTCACTATGGCCGTCAGCAGCTGTAGCTGGACCTGCAGCAGGGAGAAATGACAAGGAAGACGTGTGGGCTTCATGTGGGGATAGTAGGAAACCAAATGAGGGCCTTGAGGCAGAGAATGCTTCCCTAAGTTTGGGATGGTCACAAAACACAGATTAAGGCCAGTAGGGGTGTTGGTAGTGCTGAGTAGCCTAGACCAGTGGTCCCCAACCCCCAGGCCACGGACTGGTACCGGTCTGCAGAAAAAGAATAAATAACTTACATTATTTCCATTTAAGTCTGAACGATGTTTTATTTTTAAAAAATGACCAGATTCCCTCTGTTACATCCGTCTGACTCACTCTTGACGCTTGTCTGGGTCACGTGATGCATTTATCCGTCTAACCCTAAAGGCCGTTCCGTGAAAATATTTTCTGACATTAAACCGGTCCGTGGCCCAAAAGAGGTTGGGGACCACTGGCCTAGACTACTCAGGAAGGAGTGGCCACTGTACTATTTGGCAACCCGAGGCAGGCCGGGGACACTGCCAGCCCTAGG
Organism: Saccopteryx bilineata; assembly: GCF_036850765.1. Taxonomy (NCBI): domain Eukaryota; kingdom Metazoa; phylum Chordata; class Mammalia; order Chiroptera; family Emballonuridae; genus Saccopteryx; species Saccopteryx bilineata. The sequence goes on along the minus strand of NC_089491.1, from coordinate 257,913,463 downwards.
GTCCCAGAAACCTACTAGGGCCCCAGGCTTCTTGAGGGGCTTACAGCTTAAAAAGGCAATGTGTAGTTGGTAAGCTCCTGCTATTTTTTTTTGTGTGTGTGTGACAGAGACAGAGAAAGAGACAGATAGACTAGAAAGGAGAGAGATGAGAAGCATCAATTCTTCGTTGTGGCACCTTTAGTTGTTCATTGATTGTTTTCTTCTTCTTCTTTTTTTTTTTATTCATTTTAGAAAGGAGAGAGAGATAGAGAGAGAAGGGGGGGAGGAGCAGGAAGCATCAACTCCCATATGTGCCTTGACCAGGCAAGCCCGGGGTTTCGAACCAGCGACATCAGCATTTCCAGGTCGATGCTTTATCCACTGCGCCACCACAGGTCAGGCTGATTGTTTTCTCATACGTGCCTTGACTGGGGGCTATAGCAGAGCGAGTGACCCCTTGCTCAAGCCAGTGACCCTGCACTCAAGCTGGTGACCTCAGGGTTTCAAACCTGGATCCTCTGTGTCCCAGTCTGACATTCTATCCATTGTGCCACCGCCTAGTCAGCCAGTGAGGCCCAGGGGACTGGTCCAGTAGGGTCCACTCTCATTGAGGAGCTATGCTTCTACCAGAGTAGGGGAACATCCCTGCCCAGCCCTCTCTCAGCCTCCACCTGTTACTTGGCTCCTACCTTCACTTGAACTTGCCTCCTGCTGTTCTCAGCCTGGCCCACCTCCTCAATCCCCTGGGTCTCATGCTGACCCAGTCCCCACCCCATTCTTCTGCAGCCTCCTGCGCCCTCGTCAGTGCTGTCCCACAGTACGAAAAACACTTTCCAGCCACCAGGCCATCCCACGGAGAGAGCTTCTTGAGGGAAGAGTATGTCTGCCACAATTGTAGCCCTGGTTATTGTGCAATCTATGCCTAGTGCAGAGCAGGCACTTAAGGAAAACTTGCTGACCGAGAGAACACCTCTGAAAGAACAATTCTCTGCACATAGTCCTTCCTTAGTCACATCTCATTTTGTCGGTCCTGGGACTAGAGGGCAGCCTGAGGGCTCCTGAGCCACGGCTGTGCCAGGGACAGACCAGTGGCAAAGGGTGGGGGTGGAGCTGGCAGCACAGCCTGGGCCTGCCCAGCAGAAAAGCACTTACAGAAACAAATGGAGCAATTACCCTCGTACACAGGGTGGGCTGACAGGAAGTAGGGTGGGGGGGATGTGGTCTGTTTCTGGGAGTCATAGGTTGTGCATTGTCCTGCAATTTGGTGACACATGGGCCAATGGTAGAGGAGCAGTGAGCTGGCTATTTTCAAGGCAGGAGGTGGCTCAGAAACTGGCTTCCAGCCCTGGTTCTAGCCCCTGGCTGGGCAACATAGACAAAGCCACTTACCCTCAGTCAGCAAGGGAGAGGTATGGCCTACTTCACAGGGTTCTTGTGAGCTCTGAACATGGTAATTTATGGCAGCTGACTTAGAGCTAGAGTTAGATCACACCTCAACTGAAGTCTGATTCTATCACTTCTCAGCTAGGTGACCCTGCACAAGTCATTTAATTTCTCTGAGTGTGTTTCCTCATCTATAAAATATGTATAACCCTCATAGGGTTAATGGAAGAGTCACCAGGACAACAAATGTAAAGAAACTATCATGTATTCTGTTCAACACACAACAGGTGTCATCATCACTGTTAATATCAGCATGGCCACCACACAGGAACTCTTTACCAAGTCTTGCCCAGCCCAGGTCAGCTGTCTGCCTGAAATCCCTCATCACCGTCTGGTGTGCTACGCCGCCTGGGAGCTCTGGCTACTGGCCCAACTCCTTTCAACCCTAGCAGCAGCCCTCCTGCAATGATGCCGCTGCCCCTGCCACCCAGGTAGGGGCCAGACACAGGCTGGGCTGACAACACTTTCTGAGCATCCTGCCCATGGCTAGAAAGGACAAGGGGCCTAGAAAAGGGGGCTCGAAGTGACAATCTAAAATAAGTACCCAAACTATAAAGCACTGAACAAGTATTTGTATAAAAGCTTTGAACTGGCCCTGGCCAGTTGGCTCAGTGGTAGAGCGTCAGCCTGGCGTGCAGGAGTCCTGGGTTCGATTTCCGGCCAGGGCACACAGGAGAGGCGCCCATCTGCTTCTCCACCCCTCCCCCTCCCCTTCCTCTCTGTCTCTCTCTTCCCCTCCCGCAGCCAAGGCTCCAATGGAGCAAAGTTTGCCCGGGCACTGAGGATGGCTCTGTGGCCTCTGCCTCAGGCGCTAAAATGGCTCTGGTTGCGGCAGAGCGACGCCCCAAGATGGGCAGAGCATCACTCCCTGGTGGGCATGCCGGGTGGATCCTGGTCGGGAGCATGCGGGAGTCTGTCTGACTGCCTCCCCATTTCCAGCTTCGGAAAAATAAAAAAAAAAAAACCCAAAAAACAAAACAAAACAAAAAAAGCTTTGAACTGTGTTGTGAACCCAGGAGACAAAGGGAGCAGGCCAGTTAATTAAAACACCACCACCACACAGCTACTGTTTGCTGAGCACTGGAGTGGGCAGTTTACACATATAACCCAGGAAGCTCTGCAGGAGCCCTGTGCCAGAGACAAAGGAATGGGCTTGCTAAGGTGAACTCACTCCAGGTTACCCTGTAACAGGGAAGGAACCTTGATTTGATTCCTCACCCCAGGCTCCTGTTCAACTTTCCCTTGTCTGACTCTAATCTGGACTCTTTAGTGGGCTTTGCTAAAGGAAAAAGGCTGCAAAAGATTTACTCTAATATCTGGGTAGAACCCCCCCCCCCAGGATATCCTCTGCAATAGTCCCAGGCAGGGCTTGATGGCAGGGGTAGAAACCATCCCAGGTCAGGCTTTGCTTCTCAGAGACAAGAAAGGCTCGTGCAGCCTGACCTGTGGTGGCGCAGTGGGATAAAGCATTGACCTGGAAATGCTGAGGTCGCCGGTTCAAAACCCTGAGCTTGCCTGGTCAAGGCACATATGGGAGTTGATGCTTCCAGCTCCTCCCTCCCTTCTCTCTCTCTGTCTCTCCCTCTCCTCTCTAAAATGAATAAATAAAAAAAAAAAAAAAAAAAGAAAGAAAGGCTCGTGCAGTGAAAGGGAAGGCAGCCCAAGGCGAGGCTGGCAGCTGCATTGGGCAGGCGGCAGTGAGTGTCGATGGGAATTATTACTATTATTTTGTATTGGACATCTGTTATTTTTGCTCACCCAGCATCAATTCTGTCTTCTGGTAATAGAAATGCTGGCTTTCCTTCAAAGAATTGTTCTTCTCCCCGCCCCTTGCAATCCAGGGATGTGTGTCTGACAGACCCTGCCAGAGTCACAGTGACTGGCTCAGGACAATGCAAACAGGCCTGGATTGTCACTGGAACTACAGAGGGCAAAGTAATTGAAGGAGTCTCTAAGTTATGGTCTGGAACTGTGTACTCCCCGTGGGCCCCACTTATGGGAGCCTGCCCAAGGGAGAAGCCACCCCAGAAAGGCAGACAGCCAGGACGCCATCATCTGAGCACCTTCACAAACAAGTGCTAGAGGGCACACTCCTGGCACTTATCAGCTATAGGAGTGAGTTGGTCCCCTTTTATGTCTGGACCCATTTGTTTTTAAACCAATTGTGACCAACACCAACACTACCACTAATAAATGCTTATCATCAGCTGGGCACATGGTAGGGACTTTACACAGGCATCCCATTCAACTGACACAGCAAGATGAGGGGTAGTCTTATGATCCTTTTATAAACAGGTAACAGGCTCTGAGAAGTGAAGGACTGCCATAAAGCCAGTGAGCCAGCAAGGGGCAGAAAAGGGGTCTGAACTCTGGGATCTTCAACAGCAAGGCCTGTGTCCTGACCTGCTGGCTTACACTGCCCCGTTGGGAGAGCCAGGATCCTTTGTGCTTACAAACAGATGTTTTAAAGGCCCCCATGCATGACAGTTCCCAGAAAAGGGAATATAAATGAAAAGATGCTGCTCAACCCACTCAGAACAGACATAAACCAAGCTACTACACATCACTGTACCAGCTGTCATCTATCAAATTGGCAAAAATAAAGTTAGAGGCTGGCCAGGAGGTGAGGGAAGGGCTATCCACCTATGAGCCAGGAGTGTAAATCAGAACAATCTCTATAGGGAAATCTCCAAAACACAGGCCCTTTACCAAGCATTCTGCTCCTAAGAATTTATCCCCCAGCTATACTTGCAGATGTGCCTCACACAGGTAATTTGTGGCACTACTGATGAAAAGAGCAGAAGGCTGACACATCTTCATCAGTTAAATAAACATGGAAGCTCTGCATGAAGGAATCCTATGCAGCTGTAAAAGGTTCTCATAAATTAATAATGGCAGGGCCTGACCTGTGGTGGCACAGTGGATAAAGTGTCAACCTAGAAACGCTGAGGTTGCTGGTTCAAAACCCTGGGCTTGCCTGGTCAAGGCACATATGGGAGTTGATGCTTTCTGCTCCTCCCCCCTTCTCTCTCTCTCTCTCCTCCCTCTTTATAATGAATAAATAAAATCTTTAAAAAAAAAAATTAATAATGGCAGGACCTACACATATGTTTTTAAGGGAAAAAGGACAGGTGATGAACAATTAAAAATTTTTTTTGTGTGTGTGACAGAGACAGAGAGAGGAACAGACAGACTGGAAGGGAGATGAGAAACATCAATTCTCCATTGTGGCACCCTAGTTTCTCAGTGATTGCCCTCTCATATATGCCTTGACCGGGGGGCTACAGCAGACCGAGTGACCCCCTTGCTCTAGCCAGAGACCCTGGATTTAAGCTGATGAGCCTTGCTCAAACCAGATGAGCCCGCGCTCAAACTGGCGACCTCGGGGTTTCGAACCTGGGTCCTCTGCATCCCAGTCTGACGCTCTATCCATTGCACCACCACCTGGTCAGGCTGAACAATTTGAATTTGTATAATACACAACAACTAGTGTTTAAAAATAAATGAAAAAGAAATATATATATACCTTTGATCCTTATTTGCAGAGTCTATGTTTGCAAATCTGCCTACTTAGTAAAATGTACTTGTAACCCCAAATTCAATGTTCATGGCACTGTCATGGTCATTCACAAACATGTGCAGAGCAGTGCAAAGTTTCAGCTGCCTGACACACACATTCCTAGTTGAGGTCAAATGAGGCAACACTCTGCCTTCCTGTTTCACTTCTCACATTATAAACAAATGTCCTTTTCACAGTTGACTTAGTGCCACATCTTTCACATTTTGGTGCTTTTTGTAGGTGATCTGTGTTTAAAATGGCTCCCAAAGCCTGACCTATGGTGGTGCAGTGGATAAAGCAACTGGAATGCTGAGGTTGCCAATTCAAAACCCTGGTCTTGCCTGGTCAAGGCACATATGAGAAGCAACTGCTTCTTGCTCCTCCCTCTCTTCCTCTTTCTTCTCTCTCTCAAATCAACAAATAAATTATAAAATTAAATAAATAAAACAAAATGGCCCCCAAGTGTAGCGCTGAAGGGCTGACTAGTATTCCTAAGTACAAGAAGGCTACAATGTGCCTTATGGAGAAAATACATAGATAAGCTTTGTTTAGGCATAAGTTATAGTGCTGCTGGCCATGGTTTCCATGTGAATGAATCGACAATGTAGGTTAAATAAAGTGTCTTTAAACAGAAACATAAGTATAACAAAATTATGTATTGACGAGTAGACAAAACTGTTGGGATCAGAGGCTCATAGGAACCCAACTCTGTATTCCTTCCAGGAGCAATGACTTAGTACTTACTTGCTAACTCAGTGTTTGTGGTAACTTTACAAAACATAAAAACCACAAATAACACCTGACCAGCCAGTGGCGCAGTGGATAGAGCATTGGATTGGGATGCTCTTGAACCCAGGTTCGAGACCCTGAGGTTGCCAGCTTGAGTGCGGGCTCATCTGGCTTGAGAAAAAAAGCTCACCAGTTTGGACCCAAGGTCGCTGGCTCGAGCAAAGGGTCACTCAGTCTGCTGAAGGCCCGCGGTCAAGGCACATATGAGAAAGCAATCAATGAACTAAGGTGTCGCAACGAAAAACCGATGATTGATGCTTCTCGTCTCTCTCCGTTCCTGGCTGTCTGTCCCTATCTATCCCTCTCTCTGACTCTCCCTCTGTCCCTGTAAAAACAAAAAACAAAAAAAACAAGCCTGACCTGTGGTGGCACAGTGGGTTAAAGCGTTGACCTGGAACACTGAGGTCGCTGGTTCAAAACCTGGGCTTGCCCAGTCAAGGCACATATGGGAGTTGATGCTTCCTGCTCCTCCCCCTTCTCTCTCTCTCTCTCTCTCTCTTTCCCTCCCTCTCTCTTTCTCTACTCTCTGAAAAAATAATTGAATAAATAAAGTCTTTTAAAAAGTAAAAATATAAATGCTGAAACTTTAAAACAAAAACAAAAAAACAAAACAAAAAACCCAAATAACAATAATCAATCATGTATGTATACGTTACACATATAGAGGTATGTGTATACCTGCTGATGCATTCCTGAACTCTGTCTGGAAGTATCTCTGAGAAATCAATAAATAACATTGGTGATCTCTGGGAGAACTGGTAGCCAGAGAAATGGTGGAAAAGAGAATTTTCACTATATATATTCTTTTGTATCTTCAATGTATTAACTATCCAAAGAAAAATATAAAAACAAAACCAGAAAGTTTTTCCCGCTTTCAGTGCAACCATCAGACCACTCTCACACACCCGCCTTAGGCATGGCAAGGTGGGAAGAAGAGGGGCATGCCGGTCAGCTGCACTTCACTTACCCCTGTCCATACCATCAATGCAGTTAGTAAGGGCAAGGCTCTGGGGCCTGCTGGCGGAGGGGAGGCTATCAGAGCAGTACGGACCACAGAGGTGCCAAGCTGACAGTCAGAACCTACCCCTGGCTTGAGCTGGCATGCTCGATGGCTCACCTGGGTGCTCTCATCATGGAAGCCCTCGAGGAAGCTCTCTAGCAGCTCGTCCGCATTGTCGATCCGCTCAGCATACTCGCCTACAATCCAGATCATGGCAGCCCGGGCCTCAGGCTCATCCAGGGAGTCCAGGTTCTCGCACAGCGTGGCGATCACACTCTCGTACCTGGAGGCCAGCGCAAAGAAGGCAAGTGAGCACTGAAGGAGCCCAGGCAACTTGGAGGCCCAGCAGAGGCCAAGAGAGACAAGCAGATGTTCTGCAAGACCCCAAGGGTGTGCTGAGTAAAGGGATTTGAGTATTATCTGTTACATCTTAGTTCTTATTTTGGTCTGGGGAGAGCAGAGGAGAGGTGGCTCAGAAGAAATAAGAAAAAAACCCAAGGTTTTCTTTTGAAAATGCTTTATATGGCAGAGTAATAAAGAAGGGAGAGAGGTTCCTCCCTGATTTTCCTCCCCACCATCCCTGTCCCCAGCAAACACATCAGCCTCACTGGGAGGGGTGGGCACATACTTGTTGGGGTACTTGCGGAAGATGTCCTTAATGACTACAATGGCTTCCTGGACCACGTAGTTGACCTTGGTCTGGATGAGATCGAGCAGCGTGCTCACACAGCGCTCCGCAGATTGCTGTGTGGGGAGAGAAGAGTGTGGGCAAGGCCCCTGCAACCCTTTCCAATAGAACTAAGAACTGTGCCTTGGCTAAGGGCTTACCACGCCTTACCCACCTTCCTTGTCACAGTGGGAGAATAGAACACTGACCCCAGGTAACGGGAAAGAATGAGTGCAAAATGATGGCCTCGGCACAGCAAGGACACAGGGAGACAGAATCAGATGGAGGAGAAGGCCAGCCGAGTTTCTGAGAGTGGGGAAAGTCCTTGGAGTTCCTCCAGGCCAAGCCCTGAGGGCAGAGTGCCTGTGCTCCAGCCTGACCTCATCTCACTTCTGCTTGTTTCCCAAAATGGTCTCCTGTGACAAAAACGCTTAAAAAAGCTGTTTGGATACCCTCTTCATCCCCATTCCAACCTGCTGCACTAATGCCCTTGTGGGAGAGATTTCTCAGGATGCCATCACAGGCGCCTCAGGGAAAATGACATAGGGGCTAGGGTGACCAGCTGTCCCAGGATCCCCTAGCCTCCAGTGGACTCATTTAAGGAGAGTTAGCTCTGTGGTTAAGGAATACCTCCATAGGCAGAGAATGGAACGGATGAAATTCAGACACAAGCATCTCTAGAGCCCTTGGGAGCTTGGAGAAAAGGGGTACATGGACAGCTGAATCATGACACCTGCCAAAACCTCTGATAGGCACAGCCCCTGATGCAAATCTCCAGGAAGTGAATGCTAAGTCTACCAGGGCCATGACCAGCTGGGGCTGCCCGTCCTCTTAGCTAACGCAGCTGAAGAATCCATGATTATCATGGTTCATTTCATTTGCAATAACTCAAAGGCCTAAAGGAAATTACAGAATGAGAATAAGCTCAACTGCCGGACTCCGGCAGTGACCCTCAAGCCTTTCTGGCCCACGAGAAGCTGGCAGATTCTGCTAAATCAGACTGGTTTCCTGGTTTCAGCTACCTTCCCCTCGTCTTTCCCAGCTGAGGACAAAGTCCCAGAGCCTTACCTCCACCTTGATGGCGCAGCGGCCAATGGCTCGCACAGCCTTCCGTACAAAGTCCACGTCCACTTCTGTTGCATACTCTTTAAGCTCTGCCAAGACCTGTGGCCCAGAACGAGAGGTTGGAGGGGATCTAGTAAGGCAACCACCTGGAACACCCCGGGCAGTGGGGTTGCAGAGCCAAGAAGGATGGAATTCTGCCTCTTGCTAGAGGTGGAAGGCCCAAGGGAGGGAGAAAGCTGTCAGGTGCCCCAAGAGAAAAGCAAGGAAGAAAAACTAAAAAGCCCTTGTTTAGGTTGACATAGCTAACAACATACCCACCTAACTACCACTTTTCCATGGGTGGTTAAATACTAATAGGAGAACAAATTCTTTATCACTTAACATTTGTTGCATGCTTGTTTCCAGAGCCCCATGCCCTGTGCTAAGCACTCTTCATGGATGAACTGTTAACAGTGAGAACAGACAGCCTGCCCAGAGACCAGAGCTCACTGGTGGTGTTGCTGTCCGACACCAAAGCCCGTGCCCCAGCTGCCACCCTCTGCTGACCTGGGCGATGTTGGCCTGGGAGGCCAGGCGGATCATGATGTCCAGCTTCTCTAGCTTCACATAGATGGGGTCATTGTACTTCACGAAGAAGACTTTCATCTCGTGCTTCAGGATCTCAGGCCTGGTGGTGGGGCAGGATTGCCCGAAGAGCAAAAAGCAAGCCATAAGCCCTGTGACAGAACCTCTTCCACATTTGCTGGGGCATTTCTGGGGTGTGAGGTGGAGCCTGACATCCATGAAGGCATTCACCACCCAGGCAGAGGGCTCACTGACGGGCTCGAGCAAGCTCTGACTGGCCATTGCGTGTCTCACCACATCCCAGAAAGGGAAGAGGGAATATAAGCTAAGACAGTTCACATTTGAGGGCAGCAGGCACCAGGCGGTGGGCTTGGAGATCAGGCCTTGGTTCCAATACCAGCTTGACTCAGACGCCGGCTTCCTCACCCATAAAATAGGCATGACACTATGCTAGAAAGTGTTACTGCAGACTGAAGTCTCTAGTCAAACAGATCTACAGTCTGGGAACTCAGCTTTTTGAAGTGTTCTCACCATTCCCTAAATGATAAAGGTAATTAACCATGCCTAAACTATTTGTATGAACTATAAGGCCTTTGTTGAACACCTGCTTACCTTCTGGGAGTCTGGAATTTTGGGAGGTGCCAGGAACAGGCTACCTACACGAATCTCAAAGAGGCACCCCTAGGCAGAAACATCACATCCATGTTGCTGTGTTTTGTTGCTGAGGAAGGTGTGTGCTCTGTGTGGCCCACCCCCATGGAAGGGAGGAAGCATAAGGAAGTCTGCATATGAATTCCTCCAGATTCTACCTGTGCCCTTAGGACCCAGCTATGTATCTTCACTCTGCTGATAATCTTAGCTGTGAGGACAACTATGTGCTGACTCCCATGAGTTCTAATGAATTTCTGAATGTAGGGTGGTCCTGAGACCTTGACACAGGCAACTATATAACAGGGCTGTAGTGAAGCATGTTGCATGATCAATGCCTGCCTCAGAGAAGGCACTGGCAACCCAGGAGCCGTCCCCAGTGGCACTTCTCCTCTGGCACAACCCACATCTTCCTGAGACGAGGAAAGCTGAGAGGTGCAAAGGCTTGCACCACATCACACACTTAGTGCTAATGAGGGTGGGAGCAAGATGAGAGTCACCAACCCCAACTCCTACTTTTATGCCCTTTCCAGACCAAGAAGAGGAAGGCAAAGGAATGAGGACAGACGGTGGAGAAGGGGGAAGACACAGCACAGGAGGAAGAACCCTGGGTCTCTCGTGATGCTGTACAAGCTGCAGGGAGGTCCTGGCAAAGCAAGGAGCCTCTGTCATGCCTGTGGGGAAGGCAGCATTCTGGCTGGGGGGAAGCAGGAAGAAATGATTTCTACAGTCAGGACTTGGCAAAGCTGCTCAGCCACATGGCGGGACTGAGCCAGGTGGTGCCTCGACAACAGAATCAACTTATGAGATTTGCTGTGTTAAATATAGTCCAGGGAGCCCTTCACACTGATAGGGATCCACAGGTCATTACACCTTACTAATCCCACCCTGCAGCTTCAACTCCCTGTTTCACCCCAGAGAGGTTTCCCATGTTTATTCCCAAACCTGCACAAATGTCCCGATTCCACTGATCTCTCTTGGCCCCTAAGAGTGTCCTAAGAACGAGACAGACTACAATGACAAGAAGTGTGCACTGTCTTCCAAGAGAGAAGGTCTGCAAAGGCCTGTCCTGTGCGTAGCCCACTCCCACCGACGGGGCTGCTGCGTCACACAGCAGATTGTGCTTTAGTTGCCGAGGAAGCTGTTTGACCAAAAAGGCTGGAAGAACTCCAGAGGCCAGCTCTACCCTTCAGTGCTGCTGCGCTCTCTCATGGATCATTCCCGACAGCCCCTCCTGCTCTGTGCTCCTTGAACTGGCACGCCTAATTGCTTTTCAGCTCCACCCACTGCGGGCATCAGAGGCCTCCCCTTATCAGTGGCTTACTGCAGCAATCATGAAACAGGCTGCAGAGCATGCTTAGCGACTTTGACATACCCCTTCCCTGGCCTCAAGGCTGATGTAAAGTGCCTGCCACCTCACCACCTGGAGTCCTCCAACCTCAAGGAATTTGACTATAGCTACCAACTCTGTCCCCAGCAAAAACACATGCACGTACATAAAATCTTACACACTGTTTCCGGAGGGCTCTGTGAACTGTGGTTAAGAAGCTCCATGCTAGCCTTTACCTGGCCTGCTACCTGGTTAAGCTAAGCCAGAGTTTCTCAACCTCAGCACTCCTGGCTTTATCCAGGAAACAGCTCTCTGTCCTATGCACTGCAGGATGTCAAGCAGCAACCCTGGCCTCTAGATGCCAGTAGCACCCCCAGCTGTGACAACCAAAAATGTCTACAGATGTTGTCAAATGTCCACTGGGGCACAAAGTTGTCCCTAGCTGAGAACTCCTGTAAGCGACTGAAACGTCCTGCACAAGACATGTCATTCCCCTTCAGAGCCATTTCCCTGTAGCAGAACCCCAGGAGCACAGCTGCCTGAGTGTGCTGGTCTTCATACCTTTTCTGCACGATGAGGTTGATGTTGCGCAGAGCCACATACTGCAGCTCAGGCTCAGCTGATAGCAACGTAACCAGAGGCGGCGCCAGCTTCTTGAGCAGCGTGCCATAGTAGTCCAGGTCCTTGGACAACATCTCCATGAACTTCATCAGCACCTTCACAGCAGATAGCACCACAGCAGAGTTGGCGTGGGAGAGCCTGGGAGTGACTCGCTCACAGATGCTGAGGTCCGTTCCAAGGGGGTAAGGAGGAGAGACAGACAAGGGGAAACACCTTGTTTTTAGCTATCAAAATAGCACGTCTTTTGTAGTGGAAGATCTAAATCCTGGTTTTGTTGCTTGTAAACTGACCCCAAGTATATGAAAACCACTCTAAGCCTCAGCGTCCTCACCCAGAAAATGGAGGTGATGATGCCAATTCCAAAGAGTTGCTGGGCTTAAATTAGACAACATACATAAATCACGAGCACAGTGTCCAGTATGCTGCAAATACTTGATAAATGTCAATACCCTTCCTGCCCCTGCTGGGAGGGAGTTCAAAAGCAGCAGAATATCACGCTGATTGGGACCAAGGGTCAGGGGAGCCTGAGCTTGGTGACCTGCACAATTTCGTCTATCTCTCTAAGGGAGTTTCTTTACCTATAAAATGGGGACAATGATGGGACTGCCTTTACAGAGTTGCTTTAAGGATTATCAAATGCATGGGAACCACCAGCAGAGCCCCAACACCCAGTAAGAATTCAATGAATGGTGGCTCTGACGCTATCCATCTCCTTCATCAGTCTGAGGTGACCAGGGTCTCTGGCCGCTACCAGGTCAGGCCTGATTTCTGTCTTTGCCCATGATGAGCAGTGAGCTGACTGCCTGAAGAACACCACGGACAGCCTGGCACTGGTCTTCCTCGAGGTGTGTCTAAGGACAGTCTGTGGGGCAAGGCCCTGGGAAAGAGCCCACTAGAAGCCTGACAGCTAATGCTTACAGCTCCCCCTGCCCCCCGAGGCCCAGCTCTGGTTGGGCTGGCAAACAAGGGCAGCCTGCTCACCTCTGGGCTTCCCGGTCGTCCTTGGGCGTGTAGTTGGCCAGGCAGTCCAGGATGAAGATCTGGCCCCATTCAGTGCACTCATTCAGGGCTGTCAGCAGCTTGTTAATGGACTGGGGGTTCAGGTCGAGGAGGTTGCTGCTGGGGTGAGACTCTGCGATCTCTGAGAGGGCAGCTACTGCGTTTGCCACCACCTGGTTGACAGGGTGGAAGAAATAGAGGCTGGGGGCACTGCTCACAGATCAAGGGCAGTGGGGATAATGATGCTGGACAGTCAGAGGTTGAATATCCTGAAAAAAAAAAAGACCTGATGGGCATGGTCTGGAGCACAGAGACCCTACTAACTTCTCTGCAAACTGGAATTGAAATAAGTGCACTGGCCATTAAAGAAAAAGGGGAAATAAAAACAAGATCTAGTGCCAGGTGCAAGGCCACAGAAAGCATTCCCAGGCACATAACACACAGCCCCAATCTGCGAGCTACAATAGCTCACTCCAGGGGTTGTCAACAGTGCTTCTCAAAGCTGGAAGATCCCTGCAGAGCCCCTGGGGGCTGCTGAGAACACACAGGGGCTAGAGTACAGAGGGACTTGCCAGGTTAAGCTCTGGGTCCTCAAGCCATTATCACCCGAACAGATGCTTTTACATGTATCCCACATGGGTCTTCAACTTTTCCCTAAGTCAAACAGTGTTCCAGCAGCCATCTCTGGACTGGCCACTCAGTGTGTGATTAGTGTTTTTATAGGACACAGAGGTGGCCAGCTGGGCAGAGGGGTTTGTGCATTTCATATTGAACAGGGCCTGCTAAACTGCTCCCAAACTGCTGCCACCGCCGTGTGTTACAAGACAAGTTCTGTTCCCAACTATACCCTGATGCCTGTTGTCCAAGCTATGCTACTTCCTGGGTGACCTCTCTGTGGGGAAAGGGAAAAGTACCTCACATTCGGAGCTCACTGATGGTCTTGGGTAAGAGTTACAGTGATGGGAAGGAGGGCACTAGTCTTGGTTGCACACCCACTGTATGTCTGGCCATTCAAGACACACGATCTTTATAGCTTAAGCCTCACAGCACTACTGTGAGGCTTAAAGTCACAGAGCTTGTTAAAAAGGGCACAAAGAAGGGAATCGAGGTCTAGCTCACTCCAAAACACCTGAACCACTGCAGGCACGAAAACAATTACCTTGCAAGGCTCTGACTTCCAGGAACTGAGGACTACCTGGGGGAGGGTCAAAGTCTTCCCAAGCAACCCAGGAGGTGGTGGAGGTGGCACAGTGGGTGGTGGCAGCAGCTTACCATGGGGTTAGAGTCAGAGATGAGGTCTTTAAGTGTGTCCAGGAAGCCCTGGTCCTCTACCAGCTGAGCGTTGATGTCGTGAAGCTTGGCCACACACACAGCTGCTGTCTTGCGAACATATGGGTCCTCATCTTTCAGGCACTTCCGGAGTGGCTCACACAGGTACTCTGTGATCTTGTCAACGCGGATGCACCCCATGGTCCTCACAGCCAGGGCTCGAATCAGGGGGTTGGGGTCCTCACAGTCCTGAGGGGAACCAAGCATTGGCCAGGGCCAGGGGTAGGCTGAGCAACATCAGACAATTGCTACGGGATCTCACTACTGCTATCCCAACTGTGGCCAAAGGCATCAAAAGTGCCACCTGTGGGCACCTAGCACATGCTACATACTGTGCTGGGCCTTTGTGCTTTATCACCTCTGCTCCTCACAGCACACATACAATACTCTTCCTGTTTTATAGATGAGGGAGTTGAGGCTCTCAGGGCGGTTGAAAGCTCACCGTCACAGAATAGAGCTGTGAATCAAACTCATATCCATCTAGCACCACAACCTTCAATCTTTCCACTGAGTCATAGAACCCCTTGTTTGCTCTCATCTGGGCATCGATGGGGTAGGGGAGCTAAGGTTCTAAAGGTACACAGAGCTGACAATTCAAGTCCATGCTTGCTCCTCAATCTGGAGGACAAAAAATGCAGAAAGGAGCAAAGTCTAGAAAGGAAACACAGGCAGACACTTGCTGAATCTTGCCCTGGTAAAGGATGCAGGCAATGGCTCACCCCAGTGGCACTCAGGGATCAATAGGCCTTGTGCAACTTCACATGGAATGAGTTAGCAGGGTCTGCACCATCTGGTTTTCTGGAGAGCAGGAGCCCTCTGCTGGAAGATGAAGCCCTCAGGCTGGGAGTTAAGAGGGCCTGGAAGGAGCCTGAGTGTTTCTATGCAGGGCCTTAGTGTCTCACCCTGGGAGATGGAGGGGATGGAGCAGTGAGCAACCATAACCCCCAACCCCCACCAAGCGCCTACTCACCTTCACAAAGGTGTTGACAGCCATGATGGCCATGTCAGGCTGACTCTTGGCATAGTTCATCAAGTACAGGTATACCAGCTTCTTCAGCTCTAGGTTGTCCGTCTGCATACAGTTTACCACATCAGGGAAGAGGGCACTAGAAGGTCAAAATGGCATCAGTGTGGGGAAAGCCGAGAAAGGAAGATGATGATTTTCCAAACAGCTAATGGGGGGGGGGGGGTGTTCAAGGAGACAGTGGATAGGTGAGAAGGAGAAAGATAACAGGACTTCCTAGTAAAAGGGAGAACATCAACTATGCTCTGTTACCAGGAACACTTACTAGTAGAAAAGGAATTCCAAAGTGTGATTTTCAAAGCATCCTGTTCTTTTCCCAGGGTTCAAATACAAGCTCTGGAGCCCATCAGACCTGGCTAAAACCCAGCTCTGCCTTTTGTTAGCTATCCGAAGTTGGGAAAATGCCTTTATCTCCCACCCAAACCCTGAGTCTCAGTTTCCTTATTTGCAAAAAAGGTGCAACTAAATCCAATTTCAAAGGGCCCTTGTGATAATTAAATGAGATAACATATTTAAGGCATCTGGTCCTTGACATCGGGGAGGTGCTAAATAAATTAAAATGATTGTTTTTCCTTCCCCTGAAACTTAAGATGGCCCCTGATATTGGGCTACTGGTTCTGGAGGGCTTTAGGAAAGCAGGGATTGGCTATGCTGTTTTTACAAGGGACCAGCTCAAGTGCCCACTAAAAACCAGCCCAACATATACAAAGCATACACTATATGCAAGGCTCAGTACTGAGGGTTTTATAAGTGCACTTGATCTCATTTAGTAGTCTTAAGAAGTCCGGGGATTATCTCCATTTTATAAAAGTATTAGGTTCATAAATGTCAAATAACCGGCCTGAGGAAACAAATCTGACTCTAAATCCCATGCTCAGGACAAGTGCTCATCTAGGTAACCCCTTCCCAACATGGCATCCACAGTCCCAAAGTCGAAGGCCCCTTGAGATGTGAAATACGGTTAGAGATCAATTCTCTGTCTCTGGAATCATCACCTCCCCTCTCAAGCCCTGTGATTTAATGGGTAAGGACATGTTATATAACAGAGACTGAAGAGTTCAAGGTGAATTTCCTGAGCCCCAACTTGCAGGAGGCCAGTCAGTGCTGAAACCAATAGATCACCTTGGAAGATGATACACCAGGAAGGGGCAGGGGACTGCTAATGACCCCGCTTGCTCTTTTGGGTCTGTCACATCAGCACAAGTGGCTCATTTGGGATGGAGAACAAAGAGGCTTCCTCTGTGTGGAGGTGACAGTGGTGTTCCAGTTGAAGGAGAGTGGCTTTGTCCTGGAAGGAATCTGATTTGGAAGGAGGCTCCCTTTTCCAGCAGACGCCTGCTCCCTTCGCCGCCCTGTCTTCAGCAGGCCCCTCTGCAGAACTGTGTCTCCTGTGGTGCTGACAGGAGTCCTTGCTGAGGGTGGCAGTGGGATAGGCAGTCCGTGGAGAAGTCTGGAACAGTGTGATCCTGTTGTGGAGCCCGATCCTGCTGTGGGGGGAGCTGCCCCACGTCAGCACTCAGGCCTGTGATGAAGCATGGGGCTGGACAGCCTGAAGGCACAGAGGGAATGGGTGGAAGACACCCCACCCCGGCTTTGGATGTCAGAAGGGCTGGGCATGAGTCCTAGTTGTGCCATTAACCTTGTGACTGTTGGGCAGTCACTGTACTCCTTCTTTATCTGGCCTCTTTGGCAGTAGAAACATCATTACCTACAATATGGGGATTGTAAGGAACTGCTGGGAAAACATATCTGAAAGTGTTCTGCAGACTCTCAAACACTGTGCAAGTGTTAAGCTGTTGTAAAATCCAGTCCCTGTCCTTGGGGATTTTACAATGTGGCGGGCAGGTAAACACAAGTACACATAAGAGAAGAATAGTCTATAATTAGTGCTGTGTGACAGGAACACAGAGAAAATGCTATGTGTTCAGGGCAGTGAGCTGGGGTGATAAGGAAAGCAGCAGGGAGACCTTGAATGGGTGTTATAAGACAGAAAGACTAGCAGGTACATGGAAAAAGGAAAAGGAACTTTCAGGCAGGAGAAAAGCGTAAACAAAGGGTAGGCGCAATTCGACATGATCTGCTCAGGCAACCAGAGGCTGCAAACTGGCACCAAATTTGACAAATTCAATCTGCAGGTGTGTTTTATGTGAACAGCGTCCATTTCTTTCCTTCAGTATCACCTGGCAAGCTAAAGCAGGGAGATTTAAAATCAAAGATCCAAGTTTCCACTTTTGAAGACCTAAAAGACCTTGCAACACTGGGTCCATTTTCCCGGCTGGCAGCAATTCTCTGGAGGTTCTGACAAGGCTCAGGTCACATCCACTCCATCGTTTGTTGCCTTTTCAACCTAGTCCAGTTCACTCACTACATAACTGCTTGACTCCATCAACATTTAAGCTCATGACCCCTCTGCAAATAAAGCCTTCTTTTGGGAAAGGAGGTTCGTGAAGGGAGCTAGATGATGAGGGGAGACATGGATGCTTAGGGATGCCCTAAAGGAGAGAGCTGAACTGGACCCAGCTGCCACTCAGCCTACTCCTGCACACCTGACGTCTTTGCCCACTGTCATTGATGCAATCACTTTCTTCACCGCCTCCTTCTTCTTCTCCTTCTTGTCACTGTTGAGCTCTGCCTTCAGTTCGAAGATCTCCCCTGAAAAAAGAGGCAGTCACGAGTAAGCCATTCTCACCTACCAGAGGATGATTTCCAGTCCCCAACTTCCAAAAGAGCAGGAGGGAGCCAGCTAAGACACTCCATGCCACCAGCTGAGGGCAGCTGTAGGCCCCTGGCCTCAGCTGGGACAGGCAGGAGAGAGAAACAAGTGTTAGGAGAGAAATTATTAAGATGAAAGCTTGGGCCCTGGCTAGATAGCTCAGCTGGTTAGAGCACTTTTTTTTTTTTTTTGTATTTTTCTGAAGCTGGAAACGGGGAGGCAGTCAGACAGACTCCCGCATGCGCCCGACCGCGATCCACCAGGCACACCCACCAGGGGGTGTTGCTCTGTCGCGACCAGAGCCACACTCTAGCACCTGGGGCAGAGGCCAAGGAGCCATCCCCAGCGCCCAGGCCATCTTTTGCTCCAATGGAGCCTTGGCTGTGGGAGGGGAAGAGAGAGACAGAGAGGAAGGAGAGGGGGAGGGGGGGAGAGGCAGATGGGCGCCTCTCCTGTGTGCCCTGGCTGGGAATCGAACCTGGGACTTCCGCACGCCAGGCCGACGCTCTACCACTGAGCCAACCGGCCAGGGCCAGAGCACTGTCTTGATACACCAAAGCTGTAGGTTCTTTGATACCCAGCAAGGCACATAAAAGAATCAATCAATGAATGCATAAATAAATTAAAGAACAAACTGTTATCTCTTTTTCTTTCTACCCCCTCTTCTCTCTCTAAAATTAAAAAAAAGAAAAAGATGAAAGCTTGGAGGTAACATTGGATTTGAGAGGGGAACCATGGAAGATACAAGGGTTCTGAGGGAGACAAAAGCATGAAGGCAGGTCCTGCTCAGCCAGATGGCTAAACACACACAGAGGGAAGCAAAGTCCTCCTCAGCCACCCTTATCCAAAGCCCTCAAGGCACTGTGTGCTGGAATCCAGGGACTTCAAGTTTGAGGGGAAAGGGTAGGATGTGTTCGATTCCCACATTTGACTTCTTCTGTTTTTCCTAGAACCTCCAGTTAAAATGGCTCACTCAGAGTCCCAGTTAAAATGGCTCACTCAGGGTCTCACTTCCTGAGCCACAAGTGGTTGCTCAGCTCTGAACAAGGGAATCCAGCTGCGCTGTGAGGGCTCTATCTAAACAGCACGTGATGAACTGTTCTTAACTTGATGATGTGGAAAAAGCAAATGAGGAAGTAGGGTCATTCGGGGCCCTGCCATGGAGAGGCAGTCAGGACCCCGATAACCTTAGTAAAGGCCAGGGGGGCGACTGGAGTGGCAGGCCTCTGGCCCTCAGAACAGTAGTCATCAGCATTTCCTGAGCCTTCCTCTAAGCCAAGCGCCACACTAACTTCCTCCCACACCTTTTCGCATGTCATCCTCACAACTCTGCATTCTCCCCATGTTATAGATGAGCAAATGGAGGCTGTAAGAAGTTCAGTAACTTGCCCAAGGACACACAGCTAGTAAGAGGTCGGGCTAGTAAGAGCTGCCCCAAAAGCAGCTCTGCTAGCTCCAAAGCTCGCATGCTTGGATTGACTCAGGACACTCACTTTTCCTTCTCTGGACCTGTTTTCTTGTCTGTACTTTTTACTTTGACTGCGGCACTGAATTCTTTCATTTAATACTCAAATGTAAACCACTCGTTTCAGTGCCTGGCACTCAGTGGCCTATATTAAAGGTAGCCATTATTATTATTAATTTGTCACATGATTCTCTGTCTTGGCTATCTCTTTTGAAGACGTAAGAGTCCCAGGCTTCCCTCTCAAGTCACTTGGGGTGGGGGTAAAGCAGACTATCACATGGGGCGGAAGTGCTGAGGAAGCACTGGTCAGACTTACAAGGAGAAAAAGAAAACTTAGCAGGTTTTTATCATGACTGAATGACATGGTGTTCATCAAAGAACTCATAAACAAGTTTAATTAACCACACACACACCAGCACAGCCCAGCACAAAGCCACTCTGAGGACATTGCTCAACAGAGCCAGGAGGAATCTGCAGACCTTGCAGTTCAAATTCACGGCTCTGCAGGGCTGAAGGAACCCATATCCTTTTCCTCCCAGACTGTGGGGGCCCTGTCTCCCAGCTGTGGAATCCAATAGACCATGATGACTCTGACCCTGGGCCCTGCTGCAGGGCTGCCCCTGCTTTGCCAGAGACCTTTGGGAAGTTATAGTAAAACTGGGTGTCAGTTGATGGATTGAGGCCTGAGTCACCCTGGCCCCAAACAGGCCGATGAGGTGAACTTAGGATCCGACTGCACCCAAATGTCTCCTTCCTCAGTCACCAAGCCTAGCTCCTCAATCACATATGAAGCATCTGATTCTCTCAACCCCACTGCCGCCCACCTAGCTCGGACACCATCTCTCTCTCTCTCTCTCTCTCACTGGAGCTGTGGGGCTGGTCTCCCTGCCTCCATGCAGCTTCACCCCCTTTCAACCCTTTATTAGAATCTGCCTTGGACCTTCCCTATTTAAAACTATCACTGGTGTCAAATTTGGATCCAATATCTCTACAGATATTGTCCTCAAAAGAAAACCCACAAAATAACCCCCACCACTGGCATCCCAACACACTCGGCACTAAGCTCCCCCCGCTGGCCTGGCTTACCAGGCCCTGCAGGACTGATCCCTGCACATCTTTCTAACCTTCCACCACACTCTTCAGTAACTTATGCCCAACTGCTTTCCTTTCCCTGAATGTATCATGGGCAGAGCACTTGTTCAGCTCCATTCCTTACCCCCACACCCCCTTTATCTAGCTAGGTCCACCCAGGGCCCTCTCAGAGCCTCCAACACTTCCCTTTATCATAGCACCCACCAGCCCTTTAGAGGAATTACTATTTAAACTGTCTTCTCCACTCAATCACAAGCAAAGCCAGTTTAGAGACTGTCTCCTCTATTGCACATGGAAGGTGTTCAATAAAAGCTGGCTGGACCAATAAATGAAATGCCTCAGGAGAGACAGACTTCAGGTCCAGGTTTAGCTGATCCAACAACACAATCTTTTCCTCTGGTCAGCAGGCGTGTCAATCACACTTGGAAGGAAGGAAAGAGGAAGGAAGGGCTGGGCAGTAGATGCTTACAGGGTCAAAACATATTTGTTTGCTGCTACAACTCCCATTTCCCAAAAAGCAAGAACAATCACAATATGCAACAATGTAAGATGAGCTTAGCAAACTTCAGTGCAGCAATTCAACAAAGACTGAGTGTCAGAACTGTGGAGAAATGTTTATGATAATGTCAAGAGAAAAACAGGATATAAACCTTGACTTCAACCACATAAATATGTGCCCAAGGATAAGGACCAGACACACATATTGCTGCGGAGCTGCTGATAACATTGTGTGCCTTCTTTCTTCCAGGAAACAACACCACCATATTTAACTATTTTAAGCCATGGGGAACAAATGAGGGCTTTTTTCTATATGAGGAGATAATGTTCATTCCTTCTTTTAACTCTAAAAGAAGTGGTCAATTTCTTATACCATCAACAGTTCAATTTTCTGGACCCCACTAGGTTAAAAGACGCTCTGGGTAATTCACACCACTAGATTCCAAGCCTCCGCACCTAGCCCTGGCCGGTTGGCTCAGTAGTCGAGCGTTGGCCTGGTGTGCAGGAGTCCCGGGTTCGATTCCCGGCCAGGCACACAGGAGAAGCGCCCATCTGCTTCTCCACCCCTCCCCCTTTCCTTCCTCTCTGTCTCTCTCTTCCCCTCCTGCAGCCAAGGCTCCACTGGAGCAAAGTTGGCCCGGGTGCTGAGGATGGCTCTGTGGCCTCTGCCTCAGGTGCTAGAATGGCTCTGGTTGCAACAGAGTGACGCCCCAGATGGGCAGAGCATCGCCCCCTGGTGGGCATGCCGGGTGGATCCCGGTTGGGCGCATACAGGAGTCTGTCTGCCTCCCCGTTTCCAACTTCAGAAAAACACACACACACACACACAAAAAGCCTCTACACCCTCCACCCCCCCCCCCATCCCTGCAGGGACCAAGCAAAAGGGTTGGGCAGGGCAAGAGTAGGACAAGACCCCCACAATGAAGCAAACTGTACCTTTCTTGGTTGTGGTGAAATACTTTGAGTCAGTCATTTTGGTCCCTTATCTGTGGCCAGACTCTGCAAGACAGAAGAGAGGGTGACTTTCCATTGTGATCCATTTTCAGTTACAGAGCACAGGAGGAGGAGAAGAGAAGGGGCCAGCATACATGTGGTATGGGAAGGCAGCTTTCTTTTTTTACTTGAACATATTGAGGTGACATTGGTTAATAAAAGTACAGATTTCAAGTGCACAGTTCTATAATACATCATCCGTATATCGTATTGTATGCTCATCATCCCATGTCAAGTCTCCTTCCATCACCATTTATCCTCCCATATTCTATTCTTTTTTTTATCCATTCATTTTCTTTTTTATTTATTTATTTTTAATTTATTTTATTTATTCATTTTTAGAGAGGAGAGAGAGAGGGAGAGAGAGAGAGACAGAGAGAAGGGGGGAGGAGCTGGAAGCATCAACTCCCATATGTGCCTTGACCAGGCGAGCCCAGGGTTTCGAACTGGCGACCTCAGCATTCCCAGGTTGACGCTTTATCCACTGCACCACCACAGGTCAGGCCCATATTCTATTCTTAAAAACATTTTTAAAATTTATTTTAGAGAGAGAAGAAGGGGGGGGAGAGGGGGAGAGAAAGAGAGAGAGAGAGAGAGAGAGAAACATAGATCTGTTATAGTATGTGCCCTGACTGGGTATTGAACTGGCAACCTCTGCACTTCAGGACAACATTCTAACCAACCAAGCTATCTGGCCGGGCTTCCCCATGCCCTGAAGATAGCTTATCTCTTTACTGGGCAAAGGAATTATTAGATACTGGCTGATCAGATTACAGAGGGTAATCTACCTGAAGGATCTACTTTTTTTTTCTTTTGAGTAAGAGAGACAGACAGGAGGGAGATAGATGAGAAGCATCAGCTTGTAGTTATGGCACTTTAGTTGTTCATTGACTGCTTCTTATACGTGCCTTGACCAGGGGGGTCCAACCAAGCCAGAAACTCCTTGCTCAGGCCAGCAACCTTGGGCTCAAGCCAGTGACCTCAGCATCCCAGGTCAACGCTCTATCCACAGCACCACCATCAGTCAGGCAGATCTATTAAATTTGTGGGGGTTTTTTGTTTTTTTTTACAGAGACAGAGAGAGTCAGAGAGGGATAGATAGGGACAGACAGGCAGGAACGGAGAGAGATGAGAAGCATCAATTGTTAGTCTTTCGTTGCGACACCTTAGTTCAGGGGTCCACAAACTGTGGCCCCCTAGGCCATTTATCCAGCCCTCACCGCACTTCTGGAAGGGACACCTCTTCCATTGGTGGTCAGTATGTTGGCGTCGCTCACGTACAGTACTACTTTGGGACGCACGTGTCATGGCTCTGGAAGCGCATCATATCACTTGTTACGGCTAGCAGTGACAAATATGGAACCGGACATTGACCATCTCATTAGCCAAAAGCAGGCCCATAGTTCCCATTGAAATACTGGTCAGTTTGTTGATTTAAATTTACTTGTTCTTTATTTTAAATATTGTATTTGTTCCCATTTTGTTTTTTTACTTCAAAATAAGATATGTGCAGTGTGCATAGGGATTTGTTCCTTTTTTTTTTTTTTTCCCTCTTCATTTTTCTGAAGCTGGAAACAGGGAGAGACAGTCAGACAGACTCCCGCATGCGCCCGACTGGGATCCACCCGGCACGCCCACCAGGAGGCAACGCTCTGCCCACCAGGGGGCGATGCTCTGCCCATCCTGGGCGTCGCCATGTTGCGACCAGAGCCACTCTAGCGCCTGAGGCAGAGGCCAGAGTCATCCCCAGCGCCCGGGCCATCTTTGCTCCAAAGGAGCCTTGGCTGCGGGAGGGGAAGAGAGAGACAGAGAGGAAAGCACGGCGGAGGGGTGGAGAAGCAAATGGGCGCTTCTCCTGTGTGCCCTGGCCGGGAATCGAACCCGGGTCCTCCGCTGTTCCTAGTTTTTTTTATAGTCCAGCCCTCCAACGGTCTGAGGGACAGTGAACTGGCCCCCTGTGTAAAAAGTTTGGGGACCCCTGCCTTAGTTGTTCATTGATTGCTTTCTCATATGTGCCTTGACTGTGGGGCTGCAGTAGACCAAGTAACCCCTTGCTCAAGCCAGCGACCTTGGGTCCAAGCTGGTGAGCTTTGCTCAAACCAGATGAGCCTGCGTTCAAGCTGGCAACCTTGGGGTCTTGAACTTGGGTCCTCGTTATCCCAGTCTGACACTCTATCCACTGTGCCACTGCCTGGTCAGGCAGATCTATTAAATTTTTGAATGTCTTTATCAAAGGATACTTTGACCCAATTTTATTTGTAGGAATCTCTCTCACAGATACATCTGCACAGGATACAAGTTTTTACTGAAGCACCGTCCATAGCAGTGCACCACTGGAAATAACTTATATGCCCATCAATAAGGGTTGGCTAAATACTCTGAAAGAACCCACAGATTAAAAAGCACCTAACAGCCTGGCTTGTGGAAGTGCAGTGGGTAGAACGTCAACCTGGAATGCTGAGGTTGCCAGTTCAAAACCCTAGGCTTACCTGGTGAAGACATATACAACAAGCAATCAATAAATAACTAAAGTGAAGCAACAGTGAGTTGATATTTCTTGTTCCTCCTCGCCCTCTGTAAAATCAATAAATAAAATCTTTAAAAAAAAAGCATCTGACAATCATAGTGACAGCAGCCCCTTTATGGCGTTTACTCAGCCCAGCACTGTTCTAAGTGCTTCGCACACTTTAGCTCACCACACACAGCCAGAAGTGCTATCATTGCCCTATAAGTCAAATGAGCTTGGAAAATGCCACGTTTAAAAGGCTACAGATTTATTCTCTCCCCAACTTTTCCAAGTTTCTCTAACAGTGATATGCATTATTCAACTGTAGAGGACTAGAATCTTTTTTTTTTTTTAAAGATTTTATTTATTCATTTTAGAGAAGGGAGAGAGAGGGAGAGAGGAAGACAGAGATGAGGGGAGGAGCTGGAAGCATCAACTCCCATATGTACCTTGACCAGGCAAGCCCAGGGTTTTTTTGTTTTTGTTTTTTTACAGAGAAAGAGAGAGAGTGTATCTCAGAGAGAGGATAGGTAGGGACAGACAGACAGGAACGGAGAGAGATGAGAAGCATCAATCATTAGTTTTTGGTTGTGACACTTTAGTTGTTCATTGATTGCTTTCTCATATGTGCCTTGACCATGGGGCTACAGCAGACTGAGTAACCCCTTGCTCGAGCCAGTGACCTTGGGTCCAAGCTGGTGAGCCTTGCTCAAACCAGATGAGCCCGTGCTCAAGCTGGCGACCTCCGGGTCTCGAACCTGGGTCCTCTGCATCCCAGTCTGACGCTCTATCCACTGTGCCACCGCCTGGTCAGGCCAGGACTAGAATCTATACACTGCAGGTTTTATTAGCATTGACTAAAGAGAAATGGTCAATTTTCTCAAAGCATCTCTCAGGATACCTCCTAATGTAAAACTTACAGTGAAGTGTTTTAAGGCAACAGGACAAAGAAAGTACCCAGGCTCTCTTGCTCATTCGACAAACATTTACTGGGCATCTAACCTCACCAGTTCCTTTTGGTCAACAGGCAAAAGATAAAATAAGGTAAACAGGCCAGGCTCAGCGGTAGAGCGTCGACCTGGCGTGCGGGGGACCAGGGTTCGGTTCCAGCCAAGACGCATGGGAGAGGCGCCCATTTGCTTCTTCACCCCCCACCCCTTCCTTCCTTTCTGTCTCTCTCTTCCCCTCCCGCAGCCGGGGCTCCATTGAAGCGGGGATGGCCCGGGCTCTGAGGATGGCTCCTTGGCCTCTGCCCCGGGCGCTGGAGTGGCTCTGGTCGCAGCAGAGCGATGCCCCGGAGGGGCGGAGCATCGCCCCTGGTGGGTGTGTCGAGTGGATCCCGGTCGGGCGCATGCGGGAGTCTGTCTGACTGTCTCTCCCCGTTTCCAGCTTCAGAAGGGTGCAAAAAAAAAAAATGGCCCTGGCTGGTTGGCTCAGCGGTAGAGCGTCAGCCCAGTGTGTGGAAGTCCCAGGTTCCACTGCTAGCCAGGGAACACAGGAGAAGCACCCATCTGCTTCTCCACCCCTCCCCCTCTCCTTTGTCTCTATCTCTCTCTCTTCCCCTCCCACAGCCAAGTCTCCACTGGAGCAAAGCTGGCCAGGACGCTGAGGATGGCTCCATGTCGTCCACCTCAGGCACTAGAATGGCTCCGATTACAACGAAGCAATGCCCTAGATGGGCAGAGCATTGCCCCCTGGTGGGCATGGCAGGTAAAATACAAAAAAAAAATTATTAACTGAGCCCCTATTAAAGAAAGCCAGGGTTTTTTCATACATTATCTTATTCCTACCAAAAAGTAACTTCTTTAAACCCCATTTTTACAGACGAGGAAACTGAGGCTCAGGAATGTTAGAGGCTGCATGATTTGGGTAGGAGGATTGCCCCGTGTATGCTGCTGGCTTTTCATAATAAAACTCCTTAAAATTCATACTGGACTTGGTGTCTCTACATGAACCTGCAGAAATGAGGTGCTTCAGTCTACACTACTAAAAGGACCAACCAGTCACTCTAGTCTGAAAGTGTGCTGAGCATCAGAGGTCAACCAAGAGAGGAATTCAGCTGAGTGTCCTGTGGGAAGCATAGGCATTGAGCCAGAAATAACAGGTTATGATAAGCCAGGCCCAGGAGCTCCACAGACAAAATGGTATCTAAGCCCCAAGGCTCCAAGGATGAAATGCCTGCTGACAAGGATGCAGATAAAGAAGTACTGGTCAGCAGATGAAAAAAACTCTAGAAGAATCCCTGGACTGTAACTTTTATCGAACTATGGAAGTGATCCCTGAAAGTATAGTCTTGTATGTAACTTTTATCTAATTAACTTTTCCCTAAATTCTAAACTCTTTACCTACCCTTTTCTTCCCTTTATAAATAAGGTTGAGATGAGGTATTAAGATTTTTGGGGGCAGTACCAAACTCGTGTCTTCTCAGATTGCGAACCATCTGAATAAAGCACCCCTAAAGATAAAAAATTATTATTAAAAAAAAAAAAGAATGTTAGCTAACTTGTCCAAGGCTTATAAGTGGCTGGCCTAGGAGACTGTTTTTAGGTCCATCCGAGTTCAGCACCTGTGCTCTATTGAAGGAGCCTCAGATTGCTCTCTGACAGCTTCCCCCATCTGAGAGGGAGGACAGAGTCCTGACAGTGGCTAAGGACTCAGTCCAAAAAAACCCCAAGAGACTTTCAAGTGCAACCTTCCAGTCCCACATGTAGTTTCACATGGTAAGAAAACTACACAACTTGAAAAAACAGCCATTTGAATGGAGAAAACTCACTCATTCTATTCTGTCCCTTCTGTTGCATCTATGGACGAGGCTTAATCATGTAGCCCATTAATATCTTATTTCATTACTACGTGGGGGAGAGATGATTACTGGTTGGGGTGTGAGCAGTGTCGAGGATCATTTCAGAAGTCTCCGGAAACAGCCAACACAGCTCCTCTTCAGCCCAACTGTATTTTTTCCAGGTGAAGCTTATACTTATGGCAGATGGCAACAGTGTTGTTCCCCAAATGAAAACGCCCATAGGTTTTGTTTCAGTAACCAGTGGAAAACAGGTATGTACTGTCTTGGGACTGCCTTACATCCTCTGTGGATCCCATTAGCATAAAGGAATAAAGGCTTGGCTGACAGAATGGTATTAAAATAAAAATAATGTGATCTTCCTTTTGCTCTGCAAGGTTGAAAAGGGATGATGGTACTTTTCTGTGGGAGCTGTGGGAAAGAACAGAGGGACTGCTGTTTTGATAAGACCAGTCCCACAGTGGGGACTCTAATTGCCAGTCCTGGCAGCAGGAGTCAGGGCTGTAGGCAGATCCACAAAGGGAGGACCCATAACGGTCTGGTCCACAGCTCCATCCATCTTCCCCCTTCATGCCTGGCCCAGGGCTCCACATGTGGCCAGTATTCAGCTGATAATTTTTGAAAGAAATGAAAAGGGACCACTGAAAATCCCAGGGAGCCTCAGATTGCTCTCTGACAGCTCTGTTATGTAACTATTTGGCATTTGTTTTCTACAAGAGTTTATTTACATTAAAAACAATTTTCTTTTGAGCCTACACAAAGCCATTTTCTCAGAGAAACCTCACCAACCTAGAGATTCTTTCTGGAGCTGAGAATGAACAGAGAAACAAGATAATGGGCTACCTATCGCACAATAAAAGCTTCCATCGCTTCAGAAGTCACAGGCTTCAAAGCATAACTGGCAGAGGCATCCAAAACAGGAGAGGACCCTGTTTCTCAAGGTTAAGTTTCGTCTAAGAACAGGGATCAATAAAGGCAAAGGAGGCTAAAAACAACAGGCCACAGAAAGTAACACACAAATCCCTCTAATGTTAAACCTAGAAGAAAATCAAAGTGAACAAAGCAAAAACTACCTTAGATGTTTAACTTCAGCACAGCCCAGAAATTCTTCCTTCTCCAGCAGAAGAGGCTGTCAGGGGCTTTCCCCTGATCTGCAGGCACAACACAACATTTGAGTAACTAAATTCCCAGAACATAACCCGCTCCTGCAAATCTGTATTGGATGCTACCACCCAGGTGGAAGAAAGAAAGGGTAGGAAATTTGAGGGATAAAAAAAAGTGAAAGAGTGCCTGACCAGGTGGTAGTACAGTGGATAGAGCATTGGACTTGGACACAGAGGACCCAAGTTCGAAACCCTGAGGTCGACAGCTTGAGTGCGGGCTCATCTGGCTTGAGTGTGGGCTCACCAGCTTGAGCCCAAGGTCTCTGGCTTGAGCAAGGGGTCCTTCGCTTTGCTGTAGCCTCCCAGTCAAGGCACATATGAAAAAGCAATCCTTGAACAACTAAGGTGCGGCAACAAAGAATTGATGCTTCTCATCTTTCTCCCTTCCTGTCTGTCTGTCCCTCTCTCTGCTCTGTCAAAAAGAGTGAGAGTTGCAGGGTCAGTCAAGTCAAACCATCACAGCTGCTGATCCCCCACAGCTCTGAGCTTTTGATGATACTCTTCCTTTTAAAGGTGCAAAGCAACTACATACTTACAAACTAAACTGCCACAGTGTGCTGGCTGCCTCTTCTCTGCAGTATCTATTCTGCATATGCCTCTGCAGAGCCCAATGGGACTGGTGATGCAGAAACTGTATCGCTCTGAGGTTGTTTCATATACAAGGAATTCAAGTAGAGGAGGAGGGAGAGGTGGGGAGAATGAGAACGCTTTTTTTGCAAAGCCACTCTCCAGAGCACAGATTTTAAAACCTCAGTTCACTGTGAAAGATCACCTGCGCCCTGTTGATCTACTGAGGGGGCCTATCTCTTATGTCCTTTCACTGCAGTTGCCTCTTGGATGTCAGTGCAAGATTTTTCATTCTCTCTGCAGGAATGGGAAAAACCCTACACTTCAGTCCTAAAGAAGCTGACTTGTGGATGCCACAGGAAAGGCGTGCGGGCACCACTCAGCTGTCCCCATACATCGCGTCCCTACTAATGGAGGCCAAAGGGGCTAACACTTTGTTCTCTGATGGCTCTGATTGTGTAGAGGAGCCACAGTTGAAAGCAGGCAGCCCACTGAGGCAAGAAAAAGCTTAGGATTTGGATTCCATCTTTGGAAGTGGCAGGGTGCATTCAAAAAGTACTAACTGGAGAGAATTTTTGGTTCAGAAACTGCTCTGGCCAGTGTGATGAGTCACTTTTGCTAACAAGACAGCATTCTGGGCTGGATACCCCTCAACTTCAGCATTTACAGGCCAAGGAATAGCTCAGGGGGATGGCACAGTACAAATTAAAAGAGGAGCACACCTGGAAGAAAAGGTTTTGTCTTTCAGGAGCCCCTGCTGCTGTCCTCATCTTGTCTACCTTCCCACACCCATCCCTGGAAGATGACTTGGATGTCACAATCACGGGACCAGTCCCTATTAATTTCACTTCTTAAAAAAAGTCCTTTGATCCTGCTTCCTCCTGCCACTAGGCTTTGAAAAAAGGAACTGAGGAATAAAGCCTTAAAGTAGTATTCTCTTTTGTTTTCTAGAGTTAAAAAAGAAGTCCTTGGTGCCCTGGCCGGTTGGCTCAGCGGTAGAGCGTCGGCCTAGCGTGCGGAGGACCCGGGTTCGATTCCGGCCAGGGCACACAGGAGAAGCGCCCATTTGCTTCTCCACCCCTCCGCCGCGCTTTCCTCTCTGTCTCTCTCCTCCCCTCCCGCAGCCGAGGCTCCATTGGAGCAAAGATGGCCCGGGCGCTGGGGATGGCTCTGTGGCCTCTGCCCCAGGCGCTAGAGTGGCTCTGGTCGCAACATGGCGACGCCCAGGATGGGCAGAGCGTCGCCCCTGGTGGGCGTGCCGGGTGGATCCCGGTCGGGCGCATGCGGGAGTCTGTCTGACTGTCTCTCCCTGTTTCCAGCTTCAGAAAAATGAAAAAAAAAAAAAAAAAAAAAAAAAAAAAAAAAAAAAAAAAGAAGTCCTTGGTGAGAATCACTGGCATACCGGAAAGGGACACAGACGGAATCTGTAAGTGTAAAAATGAGGTCTTAGGAAGAAAAGGTGTTGGGCAGATAAAATATATTACGCTCATTTTGTTAAAGATGGTGCTGCCCATGTGGAAGCCTGACGTCCAGATGATATTAATGTGTGTTGGGGGCGGGCTGTGGGCAGGCAGGATCCTTGTAGCCTGGGGCTTGGTTTTAGGACTAAGGCTTTCCCACCCTTTTTGATGCGGGGTGGTGCAATCCCATCATGCCTCAGATAAGTGACTTTGTATTAGAGACTTCCCTATTTTGTACAGTGTGTCCATAAAGTCATGGTGCACTTTTGACCGGTCACAGGAAAGCAACAAAAGACGATAGGAATGTGAAATTTGCACCAAATAAAAGGAAAACACTCCCACTTTCTGTAGGATGATGTGGCAGCATGTGCGCATGTACAGATGATGTAACACTGTGTATACAGCAGAGCAGCCCACAGCCATGCCAGTCGAGATGTGGACGGTACAGAGGAAAGTTCAGTGTGTTCTGTGGCTTGCTAAATTTGAATCCATGACCAAAGTGCAATGTGAATATCAGCGCGTTTATAATGAAGTGCCACCACATAGGGATAACATTACTTGGTGGGATGAGCAGTTGAAGGAAACCGGCAGTTTGGTGGAGAAACCCCGTTCTGGTAGGCCATCAGTCAGTGACAAGTCTGTAGAGGCTATATGGGATAGCTACCTAAGGAGCCCTAAAAAATCTGTGCATGAGCCCACATCGAACTGCACTGAATAGGTATGAAACTGGGAGAGTTTTCCTTTTATTTGGTGCAGATTTCACATTTCTATCGTCTTTTGTTGCTTTCCTGTGACCCGTCAAAAGTGCACCATGACTTTATGAACACACTGTATATTAGATTAAAGATTTTGATTTCTGCACTATAAAGTGGGACAGACCGGGAGCTTGCTCTCTCGGTTCCTGAGATTAGCATTAGAGGAGAGAGCAGAGAGAAGAGAAGAGAGAGGCCATGTGGAGGAGGCCAGGAGAAGTAGCCAAGATGGCGGAGTGTTGAAGGAGAAGCCAGTTTGTGCAGAGAGAAGGAGATGGGGAACAGAGGTGAATAAGGCTAGTGAGCTAGAAACCTTTGATTCCAGGAAACTCGGATAAGTCAGTAGCTTTGTGAGCACTAAATGAGTGGGTTTTGGAGCCCAGTGTGTGTTTTTACTTGCCCACCGGGTGCAAGCTAGGATTAAAGATGATATGGCCCACCAGTTCTTGGCTCCATTGTTTCATTACCATCTGTCCGAATCTAATGCGAACCTGCATGGGCCAGGCGGCTGTGATGGTGGTCTTGGATAATGGCTTCACAAAAGGGGAAAGGAAAAAACTCATAAAAATATTCCCAACTAAAGACTTTGAATTTTTTATTTTTTAAGCCACTGTTGTTAGGGTTTAAGAAAAAAAAGAAAGTCTTTGCATATCTAAATGTAACTTTATGTGTTTCAATAACAATTAATAATTTTCAAGGAAAGTACTGAACTAAGCTTACACTTCTCTATAATTCAACTTCCCCTGTTGAAAATGAGGCCAGTCCCACCTGGTACTCTACTAATATAGTAAGGTACCAAAAAGCTGCAAAATTAATACTGATATTTGTAAAGCCAAGTAGCCAGGGCTACCACCACAGCAGCCTGGCCCATGGAGGTTCGCATTGGATTCGGACAGTCGGTAAAGAAACAATGGAGCCAAAAATTGATGAGCCATCATTTTTAATCCTTGCTTGCACCCAGCGGGCAAGTAAAAACACACACTGGGCTCCAAAACCCACTCACATTCAGTGCTCACAAAGCTTCTGACTTATCCGAGTTTCCTAGAATCAAAGGTTTCTAGCTCACCAGACTTATTCACCTCTGTTCCCCATCTCCTTCCTTCTCCCTGCACAAACTGGCTTCTTACTCAACACTCCGCTATCTTGGCTGCTTCTCTTGGCCTCTTCCACGTGGCCTTTCTCTGCTCTCTGCTCTCTAACGCTAATCTCAGGAACCAAGAGAGCAAGCTCCCGTTCTGCCCCCATTTTATAGTGTAGAAATCAAAACCTTTAATCCAGGCCCTGGCCGGTTGGCTCAGCGGTAGAGCGACGGCCTGGCGTGCGGGGGACCCGGGTTCAATTCCTGGCCAGGGCACATAGGAGAAGCGCCCATTTGCTTCTCCCCCCCCCACCCCCTCCTTCCTCTCTGTCTCTCTCTTCCCCTCCCGCAGCCAAGGCTCCATTGGAGCAAAGATGGCCCGGGTGCTGGGGATGGCTCCTTGGCCTCTGCCCCAGGCGCTAGAGTGGCTCTGGTTGTGGCAGAGCGACGCCCCGGAGGGGCAGAGCATCGCCCCCTGGTGGGCAGAGCCTCGCCCCTGGTGGGTGTGCCGGGTGGATCCCGGTCGGGCGCATGCGGGAGTCTGTCTGACTGTCTCTCCCCGTTTCCAGCTTCAGAAAAATACAAAAAAAAACCCCAAAAACCCTTTAATCCAATATACAAAATAGGGAAGTCTCTAATACAAAGTCACTTATCAGAGACATGATAAGATTGTACCACACCACATCAAAAAGGGTGGGAAAGGCTTAATCCCAAAACCAAGCCCCAGGCTACAAGGATTCTGCCTGCCCACAGCCCGCCCCCAACACACATTAATATCACCTGGGTGATGCCATCTTTAACAAAGTTAGCATAATATATTTTATCTGCCCAACAATATTCTAGGAGTTAAGGTCAGGCTTTCCCGTCCCGTCCTTCCTTTGGGGAGGGGAGGGGAGAAGAATGTAGAAGTTTCTGGCTTGCTAGGACAACAGGTCATTTAATTTTAAATTTAAAATAAGGCTTAACTAAAAATAAAATAAAATAAAATAAAATAAGGCTTAACTGAGGAACTTCTCTTTCAATAAGAGACAGAATTTACAAACCAGCCTACATTGATTGTGGTTCCTCCTCCCTTCCTGGAATCCTGTAACATACCTCTAGGCAAAGGAGGGGAGATAGATACTAAAAGATTTGTAAATATCTTTGATTGTATCACCTTGAAAGTTTTAATGTCTCTATGGATCCCCTAAACAAATGTTGTAAGCTTGCTAATAATTGTGTCATAATGTCATGCTCCCCCCCAACCTGTGTGTGATCAAGGGTATATAACCAGCCTCTGAAATGTATTTGGCACGCACAATTTGGTTCTGCACATGCCTCGTGTTAGTCATATGCAGCCAGCATATTTAATAAATCTCCTCCTTTAATAAAATCCTTCAAAATTCATCTGGACTTGGTGTCTCTACGTAAACCCGCGAAAGTGAGGTACAGTACTTTACAGCATCTGGGGTACAGTACTTTACAACACTTATAGCATGTATTTCCTCTGATGGGACCTGAGAATTAAAGTACACTGACAAGTATAAACATAAACATTGTTAATATCATGGGGTTCCATTTATATGAAATTCTCAAGTAGTAGGGGTAAAACTAACTAATGGTGACAGAAGTCGGACCAGTGGATGCTTCTAGGTATAGAATACTATGCAACCAAGAAAAAGCATGAAGTAGTTTTACATGTGCTTGTATATAACATTGCAAGATATTAAGTGAAAAAAGCAATATGCAAAAGTATCATACATATAAAAGTATATGTAGTTTACTGTCATTTCTATTAATAAATAAAAATATGAATATTAATAAAACATAAATACCATGTTTGCAAATGTATTAACTATCTTTGAAAGGATAAACAAGAAAAGTTAATAGTGGTTTCCTCAGAAAGAAAGCTGAATTTCCAACAGACGGGTGAGAGACTGACTGTAAGGCCAGTTGCCACACCCACCATCACAGCCGCCTGGCCCATGCAGGTTCTCATTGAATTCGGACAGACGGTAATGAAACAACGGCGCCAAGAACTGGTGGGCCATTAGCTTTAATCCTAGCTTACACCTGGTGGGCAAGAAATACACACAGTGGGAAAACACTTCCCTTTCCATTCAGGGCTCCCAAAGCCACTGACTTACTCGAGTTTCCTAGAATCAAAGGTTTCTAACCTCGCTAGCCTTATTCACCTCTGTTCCCCATCTCTTCCTCTCTGCACAAACTCTGCACAAACTGGCCTCTCCTTCAGCACTCCGCCATCTTGGCTGCTTCTCCTCTCCTCCATGTGGCCTTTCTCTAGTTTCCCCCAACATGGGTTCCTCTGCTCCATTTTATAGTGTAGAAATCAAAACCTTTAATCCAATATACAAACAAGGAAGTCTTTGATACAAAGTCACTTATCTGAGGCATAATTGGATTTTTCATAAGAGTGCACTACCCCTTATCAAGCAACAGTCAAGGATGTGGGGAAAAGCCTACTCTTAAAACTAAGCCTTAGGGCCTGACCTGTGGTGGCGCAGTGGATAAAGTGGCGACCTGGAAATGCTGAGGTCGCTGGTTTGAAACTCTGGGCTTGCCTGGTCAAGGCACATATGGAAGTTGATGCTTCCTGCTCCTCCCCCTTGTCTCTCTCTCCTCTCTAAAAATGAATAAATAAAAAATTAAAAAAAGAAAAAAAACCCTAAGCCTTAGGCTATAAGGACCCTGCCTGCTTACAGCCTGTCCCCCACATCCAATGCAAACTACAAGCGAGCAAACATATATATCATATTTGCAAACTTATTTGACCCACACTGACCATTCATCATTTGCCTTTTTATATCTTGGGAATTTTATATCCTGTGCCCGAAACACAACTCTTAAATATCATATAATACAGTTTAGAAAACAATGGTACATCTACCTGAAACACTGTTCCCAGCCTTGGGCTCATCCTTGTAAGGTATTTTTCCCTGCCGAGGAAGAAGGAAGGGGTGTAGAAGTAGTAAGTCAGTGGCTTTGTTCCACAAAGTGTGGAACAGCGAAAGCTTTATTTAGTACGGCGCATCCCACCCCATGAGGTTCTCTGGTCCTGCGGGACAGAGGCTAGGGAAGTCGCATGGAGTGACCTGCGTTGGGGATATTTAAAGGGTCTGTAGGGTGGTCAAGCTAATATGACGTGGTGAAATCTCACCGGCTGGCAGACAGTCACTCTTTTCCAAAGGGCTTCCGGGAAATTTCTTTTGGTCTTTTGGCACATATGGATATGGGCAGTTCTAGCCAAGTTCCCGGGTCTGGTGTCTCACGTGACCTTTCCCCATTGCTGACCACCTTACAATCCTGCAGTCTCAGCACAAACACTGCTACACCAAGGGAGCCTTCCCTGGACCCAAGTGGCAGGGGCTTCTCTGACACTTGATTCAATTATTGTGGACTTCTCCACAGCCCTATTCACAACTCTTAATTTGGGATCTGTCCTGTTTAATGTGGCACTATGCCTGGCACATTCTGGGAGCTCACCAAATGTTTGCTGACAAAATGAGTGAAAAGACAGGTTCTGAGAGAAGCTACAAAAACCAAGGACCTATACTAGATTAAGACAAGAGGATTCCCTGATGAATGCCAGATAAAGATGACTGGACAGACCAGAGACATAAGGTTTTGCAGTTAACTTTCAACAAACATGGCTAAGCTGATCCAATGCCAAGACGGCTGCCAGGAAATCCAGCTTTTACCATCAGCTGTGTGATCCTGGGCAAATCTTTCTATCTCTGAGCCTTACTTTTACCAACTGTAAAACAAGAGAATTCAACCAGATTTATGGCTTTTCAAGGCCCTCCTTGCTTTTCTGGATGAAAAAGGGGCCACATGCTGAATTGATAAGCTCAGGAGAGGCCTGCATGGTGGCCTTGCAAACTCATAGCCTAAAGTAGGGGTCTCAAACTCGCGGCCCACAGGCCGCATGCGGACCGCCAAACAATTATGTGCGGCCCGCAGACTAATCCACGAAGTTCAAAATATTTTGGATAAAATTAAGTAAGCCTAGGGGCCTACTTGTATTTTTCATTTCTCTAGCATCCTAGCTAGATATTAGCTTAGTTAACAGCAGTTTTGATGCGAACTACAGTTTCTGGTCGTTTTGTGACACTGAGTAAACTGCATGTATGATTGTGCTTGTTGTACTGATTTTTGTTTTCAACTGCAGTGAGAAAAGTGTTGCGTAACAGTTGCCTTTTGTAGACCTAGTGCGGCCCGCTGAACGGCTGTGATCTTGCTCTGCGGCCCACATGCTGAGTTGAGTTTGAGACCCCTGGCCTAAAGTAACCATAGAGAAGTTCTGAAATTAAAACTTTTCTAACTAAAAGCAGTTCATGGCAGGCAGTCTTGTCCTAAGGTGGTATCTTTTTTCTAACAAAGGTCAATGTTTATCTTAACTGTTGTCTTTTTTTGCATCTTCCATAACATCGCTTTGAAATGTCAGAGTAATATTTTCCAGATCCCTCAGGGCACAGCCACCACACTAAAGCAGAGCCCACAAACCCCTCATTGTTATTATCCTTTGCATTGTTAACTGTTAACTATCCTTTAACTGCCTATGTAAAAGAAGTATGAGTATAAATTTTAATTTTTATTCAGTCCCAAAAATTTCCCGGTTTTGCTTTCTCCTGCCTTACTAATCTATCACCAATGAATTCCCTGTAAATCCCTCTTATGTTTTCCCCTTTGACTCTGTTGGGCAGATAAAATATATTAGGCTCACTTTGTTAAAGATGGCGCTGCCCATGTGGAAGCCCAACGCCCAGGTGATATTAATGTGTGTTGGGGGCGGGTTGGGGGCAGGCAGGATCCTTGTAGCCTGGGGCTTGGTTTTAGGACTAAGCCTTACCCGCCCTTTTTGATGTGCGGTGGTACAATCCCATCATGCCTCAGATAAGTGACTTTGTATTAGAGACTTCCCTATTTTGTATATTGGATTAAAGGTTTTGATTTCTGCACTATAAAGTGGGGCAGACTGGGAGCTTGCTCTCTCTCAGTTCCTGAGATTAGCATTAGAGGAGAGAGCAGAGAGAAGAGAAGAGAGAGGCCATGTGGAGGAGGCCAGGAGAAGCAGCCAAGATGGTGGAGTGTTGAAGGAGAAACCAGTTTGTGCAGAGAGGAGATGGTAAACAGAAGTGAATAAGACTGGTGAGGTTAGAAATCTTTGATTCTAGGAAAGTCGGATAAGTCAGTGGCTTTGTGAGCACTGAATGAGTGGGTTTTGGAGCCCAGTGTGTGTTTTTACTTGCCTACCGGGTGCAAGCTAGGAATAAAGCTAATGGCCCACCAGTTCTTGGCTTCATTGTTTCATTACCATCTGTCCGAATCTAACGCGAACCTGCATGAGCCAGGCAGCTGTGATGGTGGCCACAGCAACTGGCTTTACAGATTCCGATGTATAAAATAAGTGGTGAAACTATTTTCCAGATCTCTTTATCAATCCATTGAGATTCTGCTTCCAGCAACTGTCGACAGTTTGGCTCAAACTTATAAAAATTCTTGCAGGTTTAGCCTGACCAGGCGGTGGCGCAGTGGATAGAGCGTCGGACTGGGATGCGGAAGGACCCAGGTTCGAGACCCCGAGGTCGCCAGCTTGAGCGTGGGCTCATCTGGTTTGAGCAAAAGCCCACCAGCTTGAACCCAAGGTCGCTGGCTCCAGCAAAGGGTTACTCGGTCTGCTGAAGGCCCACGGTCAAGGCACATATGAGAGGGCAGTCAATGAACAACTAAGGTGTTGCAACGCGCAATGAAAAACTAATGATTGATGCTTCTCATCTCTCTTCGTCCCTGTCTATCCCTCTCTCTGACTCACTCTCTGTCTCTGTAATAAATAAATAAATTAAAAAAAAAAATTAAAAAAAAAAATTCTTGCAGGTTTAGATGTTTCTTAAATTTAAACTTTTAAACTTTTTTTTTTGTATTTTTTTGAAGCTGGAAACGGGGAGACAGACAGACTCCCGCATGCGCCCGACCGGGATCCACCTGGCATGCCCACCAGGGGGCGATGCTCTGCCCATCTGGGGCGTCACTCTGTTGCAACCAGAGCCTTCTAGCGCCTGAGGCAGAGGCCACAGAGCCATCCCCAGCGCCCGGGCAAATGTTGCTCCAGTGGAGCCTTGGCTGCGGGAGGGGAAGAGAGAGACAGGAAGGAGAGGGGGAGGGGCGGAGAAGCAGATGGGTGCTTCTCCTGTGTGCCCTGGCTGGGAATAGAACCCTGCACTCCCGCAAGCCAGGCCGACGCTCCACCACTGAGCAAACCAGCCAGGGCCCTTTTAAACTTTTTAAACAAAGGTGGGCCTGATTGGGGTGGTGCAGTGGATAGAGCGTTGACCAGGGACACTGAGGTCCCAGGTTTGAAACCAGAGATCATCACTTAAACATGGGCTCATCTGGCTCCAGTGCAGGCTCACCATCTTGATTATGGGATCATCGACATGATCCCATGGCTGCTGGCTTGAAGCCCAAGGTCGTGACATGTATGAGAAGCAATCAATAAACAACTAGAAGTGATGCAACTGCAAGCTGATGCTTCTCATTTCTCTCCCTTTCTGTCTCTCTCTCTCAAAAATAAATACATAAAAATAAAAAATCAACGAGACCAGAAGAAACCAACCCTGCCAACACCTTGATCTCATATTTCTCGCCCCAAGAATTGTTTTTTTAAAGATTTACTGATTTTAGAGAGAGAGAGAATTGGGTATAGGAGGAGCAGGCAGCATAAATTCATAGTAGTTGGTTCTCATGTGTGCCTTGACCAGGCAAGCTTAGTATTTTGAATGAGCGACCACAGCATTCCAAGTTGACGCTTTATCCACTGCGCCACCAGAGGTCAGGCACAGCCCCCAGAATTGTAAGAAAATAAATTTCTATTGTTAAAAGAAATTAAAAAATAAAAAATAGAAGGGGGACTGCTCTAGTTGACCTAGGTGGGGGCTGTAAAGCCAGTAGCCGTGGCCACCATCACAGCTGCCTGGCCCATGCAGGTTTGCATTTGATTCGGACAGATGGTAATGAAACAACAGAGCCAAGAACTGGTGGGCCATTACCTTTTAATCCTAGCTTGCACCTGGTGGGCAAGAAATACACACAGTGGGAAAACATTTCCCTTATCACTCAGGGCTCCCAAAGCCACTGACTCATCCGAGTTTCCTAGAATCAAAAGTTCCTACTTCACCAGCCTTATTCACCTCTGTTCCCCATCTTCTTCCCTCTGCACAAACTGGCTTCTCCTTCAGCACTCCGCCATCTTGGCTGCTTCTCCTCTCCTCCATGTGGCCTTTCTCTGCTCTCCTCCAGCATGGGCTCCTCTGCCCCATTTTATAGTGTAGAAATCAAAACCTTTAATCCAATATACAAACAAGGAAGTCTCTGATACAAAGTCACTTAGGCTGGGAAAGGCTTAGTGTTAAAACTAAGCCTTAGGCTATAACGACCCTGCCTGCTTACAGCCTGTCCCCCATACCTAATGCAAACTATAAGTGAGCAAACATATATATCATATTTACAAACTTATCTGACCAACAGGGGCCTAGAATCTGAATCATTCCACTCTTCCTTTCCTGACCCGGGGCCCTTCAGACAAGCCATGTTCCATGAGACAGTTTGAGAACCAGTCTATTAAATGACATATAAAGTCCCTCCCACACCTCACATTCTATGACAAACCCATTTCCTTACCAATGAGTATTCTTCCTGGGTATGAACCAAGGAAATGGAGCATGATCATTCTTGAAGCATGACAAAATACATTCCCAAGAGGACAAAAGAGAAAAATTCAGAATGCAGCTAGGGCCAGCAAACCTTATTAAGTCTTCAGTAGGAAGGAAAACAATAACAAGCTAATCAATTCCCCCAAATGGCCAGCCAATGGCTAGGTAAAGGCTATTCTAGCTCAGGGCAGTGATTCATGTCAGAGCAGTCAATGCCCTGCAATTGGATGAGAGGCATGAAGTCGGCAGTCGGCAGCATAAGCACAGCACACTGCACTCTCAGAGAATCAGCAGTAAATTTACAAGGGAGACAACTGGTATTGTGAGATCAGCCAGAGAAGTGTTTGGAAAGGAAAAGGAAAAGAGATATTTGGCAAGGTCTGATCCAGCTGCCAAGACCCATCTCTGAATTCAAGGATATTCAGGCAGGGAAAACTGATCCCTGAAAGTCTGCACAGGTAGCTTTCAACCTCAGTGTTGATAACTGTCACTGTAAACTCTTGCCTGATGAATATTTGTTCAGAAACTTGCTCCAAGGCACGTGTTAGCTCAAAGACAGTCAAGACAAAGCTAGGAAGAGTGAAGAAAATGGGTAAGGGTGGTGCCACCATTTCTTCATTTGGAACAGAAAAGTCAAACGTTGATCCTCCCACATGTTTTGCTATTTCAGTTCTGTCTCAAGGGCAGAGATTGATTTATTCCACAAATATTCTCCTACTATGTGCCATGCTCTGGATTGTGCCCCTCCCCCCACATGAAACTCAGAGTTTAATGGATTCTACTCACCACTCCTCAGTGGTCTGATAGTCTCCTAAGAAAAAGGTTCTACAGGTAAGGACTCAAGTTCACTTTACAGACAGGGAAAGAGACAAGGCCAACTTGAAGATTAAAAGGTGAGTCAGCAGTAGAGAAACCAGGCTTCAGACTTATTCCCCGAGATAGTCAACAAACTCAGACAGACAGGCTCTTTCAAGCTGGCTCAATAACTATGAGAAAATAAGCTATTCTTCTTCAGGCTTGGCATGAAATTCAGAACAAAAGTGGCAGTGGTAATAGTAATAATGGCAAACGGATATGCATTATGGCCTGGACACTACAAAGTCAAGGGTATTGCTAAAATCCCAAGTGCACAGATGAGGGAACTGAAGCCCAGAGAGGTCATGGCAACCTTCTGAAGTCACGTAGCTAGAAAATGGTAGTGCCAATACTCTCCACTCCTGCCCCATAATGAGGTCCCACATGTCCCATTCTGTCAAGCAAAGGAACTCTTCTCTGAATGAAGCCCTAGCAAAGCACACACACTCCAGGCTGAAGTCTATGTAAAATATGTTGCCACACATCCCTGCAGAGCCCCTGAAAAGTTGAATGACAGGTTATTTTAGGACCAGTCCATCCAGTTTGGACAGCAGAAATGTCAAGGTTGGTGATGTGCCTGGTAAAACCCTATTTAGATGAGCTTGCCAAGATATGGGTCTCCTGGGATCTGGATGCAAACTGACTGGTCAAAATCAATCTCCTGAGACCCACTAACAATTAAAGCCTTAAGTGAAAAAGAAACTAAAGGCAAGCAAATGCCACACTCAAATGTTCCTATTATCAGTACTGAGTCCCTAGACCCTAATTTTAGAATCAGGTGCCAGTTCTCAACTATCTATGAACAGTAATATGTGGACATATCTGCT
This sequence comes from Saccopteryx bilineata, assembly GCF_036850765.1. Taxonomy (NCBI): domain Eukaryota; kingdom Metazoa; phylum Chordata; class Mammalia; order Chiroptera; family Emballonuridae; genus Saccopteryx; species Saccopteryx bilineata. The sequence continues at coordinate 257,871,968 of NC_089491.1, read as the reverse complement.
GTCAAGAAAAAGAAAAGTTGGCGCTATCCCTCCCGAGAGCATGCCTGTGCCTTCCCTTTCCCCTTCTCCACACCCCTCCAAACCCCGGTGCGATACCTTAGCCCTTCTCTCTCCTGAGCTTCAAGCGCTCTTCTGCCTCTGTGACTTGTTTCCTGAGCCTATGCAGCCTAGCTGGCTCACTTCTACTACCTCTGTAGCTTTCCAAATAAATTTTCTCTTATACTTTGAAAAAGAGATAAAAAGATAAAGAAACATTCCTCTGGATTTGAAAAAAAAGTAACAGGAACTTCTTCTGAATAATAAGTTAATTAAGATGATGAGAAAGAGGCCAGAGACTACAGAACAAAGCCCAACATCTCAGTTTTTCAACCTACACAACTACAACTGGAACATTTTCTGAAGATCCGTCAGGGTTCAGTCACCCATTCAGCATGTGTAACAGCGTGCAGAGCACTGTCAGCTCTGGGCCCCACACAGAAGAATGCAAACAGTAGACAAAGGACAGTCTTCTCCATCATTCTTACTAGGTAAGAGACTGCAGATGACCAGCAGAGTGGTCATGTCTTCCTGATAACCGTCAACAATGCTCAGAGAAGAAGAGTTCTGAAACTGGTGGAGCATCAAGGGAAGCCCTCTTAGATGAAGAAGGGGCTTGCCTAAATATGAAAAGATAGATTAGATTTGGAAAGGGAGGGCTGAGGGTGACATGGATAAGACCCACAAGATACCAGCCTAACTGAGAGCGAATGGAGAATAACTCAACCATCAGTAGCACTTACTGGTGTGCAGGCTCTGTGCTAAGTGATTTATAGCCCCTCTTCTAATACCTTTTAATTTTATTTATTTTTTCAGAGACAGAGAGAGAGTCAGAGAGAGGGATAGATAGGGACAGACACAGATAGGAACAAAGAGAGATGAGAAGCATCAATTATCAGTTTTTCATTGCGACACCTTAGTTGTTCATTGATTGCTTTCTCATATGTGCCTTGACTGTGGGCCTTCAGCAGACCGAGTAACCCCTTGCTCGAGCCAGAGACCTTGGGTCCAAGCTGGTGAGCCTTGCTCAAACCAGATGAGCCGCGCTCAAACTGGCGACCTTGGGGTCTCGAACCTGGGCCCTTGGCATCCCAGTCCAACTCTATCCACTGCGCCACTGCCTGGTCAGGCAATACCTTTTAAATGAAAACGAGGAATTAGAGACTGACCTATGGTGGCACAGTGGATAAAGCATCGACCTAAAATGCTGAGGTTGCCGGTTTGAAACCGCAGGCTTGCCCAGTCAAGGCACATACAAGAAGCAACTACTACAAGTTGATGCTTCCTGCTCTTACCCCACCTTTTTTTTATTGTTGTTTTTTCCTTTTTCTTAAGAAGTGAGGAGGCAGAGAGACAGACTGCTGCATGTGCCCTGACTGGGATCCAGCCAGCAAGCCCCATATGGAGTGATGCTCTGCCCATCTGGAGCCAGTGCTCCATTGCTTGGCAACCAAGCTATTTCAGCACATGAGGAGAGGCCATGGAGCCATCCTCAGCACCCAGGGCCAACTCACTCCAATCAAGCCATGACTACGGGAGAGGAAGACAGAGACAGAGAGAGAGGAGGGGTAGGGGTGGAAAAGCAGATGGTCAGTACTCCTGTGTGCCCTGACAGGAACTGAACCTGGGACATTCATATGACAGGCTGATGCTCTACTGCTGACCCAGCTGGTCAGGGCTCTACCCCATTTTTCTTTCTCTCTCTCTCTTTCCTTTCTCTAAAATCAATAAATAAAATATTTAAAAATAATAAATAAGGAATTAAGAGACACAGAAAGGAGTGACTTATCCAAGGCCCCTTGTGACACCCCCTGCCTGGCTGAAGGCAAGGAAGGATGAAAATCAAAGATGGCCTTGGACCCTGGCCAGTTTGCTCAGTGGTAGAGCATCAGCTCAGCGTGTGGAAGTCCCGGGTTCAATTCCTGATTGGGGCACACAGGAAAAGTGCCCATCTGCTTCTCCACCCTTCCCCCTCTCCTTCTTCTCTCTCTCTTTCCCTCCTGTAGCCAAGGCTTCATTAGAGCAAAGTTGGCCCAGCCGTTGAGGATGGCTACATGGCCTCTGCCTCAGGCGCTAGAATGGCTCCAACCACAGCAGAGCAACACCCCAGATGGGCAGAGCATCGCCTCCTGGTGGGCATGCCGGGTGGATCCTGGTCGGGTGCATGCGGGAGTCTGTCTGACTGCCTCCCCGCTTCTAACTTCGGAAAAATACAAAAAAAAAAAAGAAAAAAAAAGAAAAAAAAGATGGCCTTGGATGCAGAGTGTGCCAGAAGATGCAAGTGATCCTGTCTAATGAACAGTCACACTGACTAGCATTTGACAATTCAGATTGCTCCCTCCTCCTTAATACACTCTCTTGGACTCCCGGATTCCATGTTCTCTGCTTTACTTCCTACCTCTGCCTGCTCCTCAGTCTCCTTTGTTGATTCTTCCTCCTCTCCTTCTCCTTCAGCACTGGAGTGCTCCAGGGCTCTGGTCTGGTACATCTTCCCTTCTCCATCTACACTACCTTTTTGATGATCTCACCCAGTGTCAAGGTTGTATCATCTGCATGCTGACAACTCACAACTTTACCTCCCCAGACCCAACCTCTTCCCTGAACTCCCTGCTCATATATCCAAACTGCCTAAATTGATACCTGAATTTGAATGTCTATATGGCTGATAGGCAGCTCAAACTTAATATGATAAAAACTGACCTCCTGCTTCCTTCCTACACCCAAGTGGCTCATCCTACAGTCTTCATTACCTGGTTACTGCCAACATCATCTTTAACAGGTTCTCAGGACAAAAAATTCAGTTACCGTTGACAACATACTCCCCCTCTCTCATATCCTGTCATCTAATCTATCAGCAAATTCTAGTGGGTCTACCTTCAGAATGAATCCAGAATCCATGAAGTGACTTCTTACTAGCTCCATCACTATCACCAGGCTCCTGTCCAATATCACCTCCCATTGGGATTGCTACAAAGCTGCTTGTACACTGCCCCCTACAACCTACCTCAACAACAGACAGAACGGTCCTACTATAGTTTAAGTCGGACAGTGGTGTGTCCCTCTGCTCAAAATCCTCTCCACCTTACTCAGAGTAAAAGCCAAAGTCTCTAACATGGCCTCATGGCTTACAGGGTCCTATAGGAGATCACACTCCTTTCTGTCTCCCTCACACATACCCTATCATTACCTCTTTGAACGCTTTTCCCCTATTTCCCCATCACCACTCAGTTCTAGACATTAGGCCTCTTTGCTGACCCTTGTACAAAATAGGTATGTTTCCACCTCAGGGCTTTTGCATACATAGTTCACTTTACTGGGGACTCTCTCTCTAAACAGCCTCATGGCTTAGTCCCTCGCTTCTTTTAAGTCTTGGCTCAAATGTCACCTCACTGAGGCCTTCTCTAACCACTTTATTTACAATTATACACATCCCCAACCAATCCACTCTACTTATCCTCCTACTTTCCTTCAAAATATGTATCACTAACATACTACAAAATGTATTTATATTGCCTAATTTTTTCCCCTCCATAATATAAATTCCATGAGGACAAGGATTTTGTCCATTTTGTATTCCTAGCTCCTAGATGGGTACCTGGCAAATACTGGTGCTCAATAAATATTTGAATGACTAGTGCTCAACTCTCCAACTAGGGAAATTTTATGCTTTGTAAACCTACCTGAGCTAGAGAGCAGCTTCCCAATGTTCCATTCACAGAGTTTGCCAGGATCAGGGCTGCATCTGCTCTGGTTGTCATGCTATTCTGTCAAAATCGAAATTGAAAATGCCAGACCCCATAATCCCTTTTACAGCCAATAAATGTAAATAATGATAAGAGAGAAAAGAAAAGGGCAAAAGGTAGATGATCAGGTAGCAACAACTCCAATGGGAGAAATGTTCAAGCCACTTCATTTGGTGAGGCCAGAACACTATTCCTTGCTCTCATACGCATCAGTTCACAGAGTAACCAGAGTTGCGGAGGTAGGGGTACAAATGCTGGGGGAGGGGTGTGGAGGGGGCTCTGACATAGGCAATGGTGTGAGCTCTGCCTATAACCCTCCAGGCCTTTTTCTGTGTTGCTCTAACTGCCAAACTCTTCACTGCCTTAGCACTTGCTGATCCTCTGCCTGGATTATCCCCTCTGGCTTCTTAAGTGGCTGCTCTAATTTATCCTTCAAATCTCAGTTTAGATTCCATCATTTCAAAGATAACATCCCTCTACATAATAAGCAGGAATTTTTCTATCTTCACCCCCAACCCCCGGTTGCCCTAGTCATAAGTTTACTGACCACCTCCCACATGCCATAAACAGGTCTACATGCTGGGGATACAACCGTGAATGAAATTTCTAGGAGGAACCACAGCAGGATAAATAAGTAAAATATATGTTATCTCAGATAGCAATAAGTGTTATGGAGAAAGAGAGCAGGAAAGCAGGATAGGAAGCTTGGGGGAGGGAGAGGTTGAAATTTAACCAGCGTGGCCTCAGAAGGGCTCCTAGAGAAGATAACAAGTGACATTATCTGGGCGTAAGAAATTGTCAGTGCAAGGGTGGTAGTGTAACTGCCTGTTTGAGGAACAGCAGGAAGGTGAGGTGGTTCCAGCTGAATGAGCATGGAGGGGGGCAGTAGGTTAAGAGGTCAGAAGAGAATGGAGGGGGCCTTTCAGGTCTCTGGCTTTTCTCAATGAGCTGGGAGGCAATGAGAGTTCTGAGCAGGAGTCCTGAGATCTGACTTACATTTCAACAGGTGCTAGGGGCTATGCTGCTGTTTCCCTCATGGCTTATTAGTTTTTCTAATTATTACATTTGTTTTCTATTTCTTCTTTGTCTCTCTCCCCCATTAGGATTAGGATGTAATAAGCAAACCAAGGACAGACAGAAACAGTCTGGCTTGTTTACCTATTCTCACTTAGCCCAGTGCCAGGCACAGAGCCCAAAAAGCATGAGGCTTGGGAGCCTAGAACCAAACTGAACCTCCTCCTCAGCTCCACTAAATAACAGGAGATAATCCAAGAAAAAGGGGTTGGGAAAGGAAAGATGGCCACAGCAGGTAGAATGGGGCCTCTTCAGGGGCCTACAACACAATAGGCACAGTCATACAACTGTAAAATAAGAATTATAATGTTGCATACCTGAGGGGTTTGTGATCTAAAATATATTAAATTCAAAGCCCTCAGCAGCGCCCAGATACCTGGTACTTGGCAAATGTTAACCACTATTACTACTACATAGGGAGAGAGGCTACCACCAACATATCATATCCCTGCTATTCCCCAACCCTCAGGTCTTTAGAGCAGGGGTCGGGAACCTATAGCTCACGAGCCAGATGTGGCTCTTTTGATGGCTGCATCTGGCTCGCAGACAAATCTTTAATAAATAAATGATAACGTTAAAAATATAAAACATTCTCATGTATTACAATCCATTCATTTCATACCATTCATGTTCATGGTCGTGGGTGGCTGAAGCCAATCACAGCTGTCCTCTGGGACAACACCAAATTTTTATTGGATAATGCTTAATGTACACGGGTCATTGTATGGCTCTCACGGAATTACATTTTAAAGATTTATTTTTTTATTTTTATTTACTTTTTAATTTTTTTTAAAATTTTTATTTTATTTATTCATTTTAGAGAGGAGAGAGAGGGGGGGGGAAGGAGCTGGAAGCATCAACTCCCATATGTGCCCTGACCAGGCAAGCCCAGGGTTTCGAACCGGCGACCTCAGTATTTCCAGGTCGACGCTTTATCCACTGCGCCACCACAGGCCAGACTTTATTTACTTTTTTACAGAGACAGAGAGAGAGTCAGAGAGAGGGAAAGACAGGAACGGAGAGAGATGAGAAGCATCAATCATTAGTTTCTCATTGCGCATTGCGACACCTTAGTTGTTCATTGACTGCTTTCTCATATGTGCCTTGACGGCGGGCCTTCAGCAGACCGAGTAACCCCTTGCTGGAACCAGCGAACTTGAGTCCAAGCTGGTGAGTTTTGCTCAAACCAGATGAGCCCGCGCTCAAGCTGACGACCTCGAGGTCCCGAACCTGGGTCCTTCCGCATCCCAGTCCAACGCTCTATCTATTGCGCCACCGCCTGGTCAGGCTCATGGAATTACATTTTAAAATATGTGGTGTTCATGGCTCTCTCAGCCAAAAAAATTCCTGACCCCTGCTCTAGAGGCCTTGAAGCAGGCTGGTGGCTGGCTGGGTGGCAGCAACAGTAGTTTGAATAGTTAATTCCACTACTGATCAGATATCCCTATGTCCCTAGGGTGACATGAGGATAGACAGATCATCTGGAAAGTGCTCTGAATCCCTTAGGAGTCAAGGAATCTTGACAATTCAATGCAATATTCATTCATTTGTTCATCTATCAAGCACTTACTGAGCACCTACTACATGCCAGATCCTTGACTAGGTGCTGGAGACACCGGCAGTTAAGAGAGGAGTCCCCTCCAAGGATTAAGAGCCATTTACTTAGAAGAGAGCCAAGTAAACAATGACAATCCATTAGGATCAGTGCCATAGGACAGTGGTCCCCAACCATTTTTGGGCACGGACCAGTTTAATGTGAGAAAATATTTTCACGGACTGGCCTTTAGGGTGGGACGGATAAATGTATCACGTGACCGAGACAAGCGTCAAGAGTGAGTCTTAGATGGATGTAACAGAGAGAATCTGGTCATTTTTTAAAAATAAAACATCATTCAGACTTAAATATAAATAAAACAGAAATAATGTAAGTTATTTACTCTTTCTCTGCGACTGGCACCAAATGGCCCACGGACCGATACTGGTCCACAGCCCAGGGGTTGGGGACCACTGCCATAGGACATCAAAGAGGAGCATCTACTTCAAGCCTGCTATGTGGGAGGGGAGAATAATCTTAGATGGGAAGCACTAAGAAGTAGTCCAGCAAAGGGAGATGGAGACAGGAAACAGTGTTCAAACAGTGGAAACAGCACAAAGCAAAGACACAGAGGTATACAGCTGGAGCTTTGCAGAAAAGCAATAGTGTTTGTTTGGAGCTTGGGAGAAGGTTGGAGGGTGGAACAGGAGAGATGAGGCAGAAGAGAGCCAGGTAGGGGTCAGAGCCCAAAAGGCCTTGGATGCATGCTAAGGAATGTGAGTTTTAGCTTGAGGGCAATGAGGAGGCACTGATGAACATTCAAGCAGGACTTTTTAAAAAGGATTCCCCAACTGCTCAGGTGATACTTTCTGGAGTTATTTGTTTTTCTCTGTGTGAAGAGAAAAAAGAACACAAAAACTATTTCTGGGTTGTGATAATTTATCAATGACCTATCTTAGGCAAAAAGATCTATTAAAAAAAAAGAAATGTCTTGCCTGGCCTGTGCTGGTGCAGTGGGTAAAGCGTCAACCTGGAACGCTGAGGTCGCCGGTTAAGGCACATATGGGAGTTGACGCTTCCTGTTCCTCTCCCTCTCTCTCTTCTCTAAAATGAATAAATAAATTAAAAAAAAAATTTAAGAGTGACCCTTAAATTAAAAAAAAAAAAAAAAAAAAAAGAAACGTCTTGTCTGACCAGGCGGTGGTACAATGAATAGAGCAGGGGTCGGGAACCTTTTTGGCTGAGAGAGCCATGAACGCCACATATTTTAAAATGTAATTCCATGAGAGCCATACAACGACCCGTATACATTACGCATTATCCAATAATAATTTTGTGTTGTTCCAGAGGACAGCTGTGATTGGCTACAGCCACCTGCAACCATGAACATGAGCAGTATGAAATGAATGGATTGTAATACATGAGAATGTTTTATATTTTTAACATTATTTTTTTTTATTAAAGATTTAATAAATCTGTGAGCCAGATGCAGTCATCAAAAGAGCCACATCTGGGTCTCGAGCCATAGGTTCCCGACCCCTGGAATAGAGCGTCGGACTGGGACGCAGAGCACCCAGGTTCGAAACCCCAAAGTCGCTGGCTTGAGCCCAAAGGTTGCTAGCTTGAGTGACTCACTCTGCTGTAGCCCCCCCCATCAAGGCACATATGAGAAAGCAATCAATGAACAACTAAGCTGCCACAACAAAGAACTGATGCTTCTCATTCATCTCCCTTCCTGCCTGTCTGTCCTTCTCTCTGTATCTGTCACACAAAAAGAAAAAGAAAAAGAAGAAAGAAAGAAATGTCTTCAAGTAACAGATGCCCCCTCAGCTTTTAGAAATACACCAAAGTGCAAAACCCATATCCAAGCCATGTTTGCTCACTGTAAGCATCTCAGGCTTTGGTGCAAGGAGGGGTGTTTTCTGGGAAGTGAGAAGTCAAAACATGCAACAGTTTCAGAAAACGACTAGAAAAAGATGAAAGTCCAAGCCCAAAGTCAGCAGGACCAACAAACTGAACTTGTTCTGAAACACTTTTAGGAAGTGAAACGAGAAGGGTGGGACAAGTCCTATGATATATAAAGGTCTGTTTGCAGAAGGAAGTAACACCCCACAAACCAGGGGTGACAGCCTTCCTCAGGCATGGAACCCCAGCAGGCACCAACTGCCCAGGGTTAAGATGCCCAGTACAACAATAATAGGCTCTGCACAAATTTCCTCATGTAATCGCTGATGCACATCGGCGCTGGGCAGGGGGTGGGAGGGGGGCACGGGAAGGAAGGTGGTGGCAGTATTTTAAAGCTGATATAAAGCAGGTCCAGTCTAAGTAAGCTGTCCAGATCACACTATCAGGAAGCTGCTGAGCTGGATTTGAGACCCAGAGCTGACTGATGGGGAGGCAGAAGTGCTTTCTCCATTATACCTCTGAGCCCTTCCAGCCGCTTAGGATGACACCTCTGCTCAACCCACACACAATAAATAATTTCTACATAACCTCTAAGAGATCTGATTCTTTGAGGACTAGTGAAGCTGCTCTTCATGACAGTTTATAAGAGGTCAGAGGAGTCTTGTGTGTGAGCCCTCAGTATAGGGAGCCAAATGCTCTGAACTCTGCTCATGTTTCTACCATCTGTGACAAGTCACTTCATCTCAAATCCTCTCTTGGAAGGATGGGGATTAGGTGACAATATTAAGTTTCTGTGCATTCAGTGGAACTGGGAGGACAGATCATAGAATTTTTAAAAAAGGTACTACAGTAATATTTACATCATAGCTTTCTTCAGAAGCATGTGGAAACCTTCACAGGTTCATTAAGTCTTATAACACTCAGGAGTGGGTAGAAAAGCAGCAAATCTTTCTCATGCTGCTCTCAGGGAAACTGAGGTAGAACTGGACCAAGTGATTGTCTGCATAGGAATAAGGCTCAGACTCACAGAACCTAGTTCTCGGGCCATCAAACCACTTCACCATCTCCCAGGTAAGATGTGCTCTCCCCAGCCAAGAAGCCATGGGGTCTGCACTTTTCTCATAGAGACACAGACCCTTTCCTTCAAGAACTAGGGCTAAAAAAAAAAATCCCCTAAGGGTCATGTGACTCCCCTTTTTTCCAAAAGGAGTGGAGCTCAATCACTCTCAAGAAAGGTTCTGGCCTGACCAGGCGGTGGCGCCATGGATAGAGCGTCGGACTGGGATGCTGAGGACCCAGGTTCAAGACTCCAAGGTCGCCAGCTTGAGTGCGGGCTCATCTGGTTTGAGAGCTCACCAGCTTGGACCCAAGGTCACTGGCTCAAGCAAGAGGTTACTCGGTCTGCTGTGGCCCCCCGGTCAAGGCATATAAGAGAAAGCAATCAAGAACAACTAAGGTGTAGCAACGAAAAACTGATGATTGATGCTTCTCATCTCTCTCCGTTCCTGTCTGTCTGTCCCTATCTATCCCTCTCTCTGACTCTCTCTCTCTCTGTCTCTGTAAAAAAAAAAAGAAAGAAAGAAAGGTTCTGAATATTCTTAAATTAGTTTCATGGATAGCATGTTTCATCCTAACCAAAGTGAATCAAATGTCCCATGTAAAGATTAGAGGGGAAGCAGTAAGGCTACATCTTTACCTAGATGCAAATAAATGTAAATGGCAGCTAAAGATATTAAATAGCACCAACACCCCAACCTTGCTCCAGCTTCCTTTTACAAGTGTCTGAAAGCCTGGGTCACCTGGTTAGGAACCCTGGCTTTGTCTATACTACCCGGCTGACCTTCCATGTGTGATTTAACCTCCCTGTGCCTCAGTTTACTCATTGACAAAATGGTGATAACAACAGTAGCCATCTCACCGGGCTGTTATGAAGTTTCAATGCAGCATGGCAATTAAAGTACTTAGCACTGTGCCCGGTACACAGTAGGGGGCTAAATAACCAGTACTGAGCATTTGCATCAGTATTTTTAGCATTATTACAGGTGTCCCCATTTAACTTGGTCCTGAGGTGCCAAGTCTACTCCGTAGCAGGGGGTTGTTTCTTGAATTTTTTCCTCTTTTCGAATCTTGGCAAAAAGATAAAGCCCCCAACGACCAGGAGGCTTCAGGATGGCCACAGGGGTGAGTGGGAAGGGAGAAACCAGGAGCCAAGAGGAGTTTCCCCTCCCGCCAAGCACAAGCTCTTGGAGCCTAAGTCTAGGAGTCTGTCCCGGAAGACGCCTCAGGACGGGCTGCGGAACTGGGGCTGTTGGGACGCAGGCCCGCAGCCAAACGGGCGTGAATGAATGAACCTGCAGTCCTTCTGCCACAACCGGTCTGGGAAGCCATTCTCCCCGGTCTCGCACTCTGTCCTCTCCATGACCTCTGACCCACCCTCGAACCCCTCTTCTCAGATCCCTGACTCCCCGTCCCACTCCTTCTCCTGCCTCGCTGGACCCCCTGGTTCCTCACCCACAGGTCCGAACGACTGCTGGCGCCACGGCGCGGCTCGGCTGGGCAGCAAAATGTCCGCAGTCTCGTCCTCTCGCTCTCCCGGTGCGACAGTGCCGCCGGCTGCTCGGAGACCCGCGGCTGTCACCTGCAGGGCGGAAGTGAGCTGCCTGTGCGTGGGCACTTCCGGTGGACGCACGGCCTGGGGGCGGGGTCAAAGGTGTAACCCGAGCGGGTACTGGGGATCGCGGGCGGGGCCAGGAGGGGGAGGAGACAAGAGGAATTAACTCCGTCTTAGCCGAGATGCTGCTTTGGCAATGTGTCCAGTAGAGCGCTAAGTAATTTAATGTGGATAGAAAAGGTCGTACAGACTTTGAGGTCTATCTCTTCTTTCTGTATTACAGACGGAAAAACAGGCTCTGAGAGAGTCAGGATTTTCTCAAGATCACTTATAAATAGAAGAGTCAAAACTAGAGCTGCACCTGACCAGGCGGTGGTGCAGTGGATAGAGCATTGGACTGGGATGCCAAGGACCCAGGTTCGAGACCCTGAGGTCGCCAGTTTGAGCGCAGTATCATCTGGTTGGATCTAAGGTCGCTGGCTCGAGCAAGGGGTTACTCAGTAGTGCTGAAGGATCGAGCAAGGGGTTACTCAGTCTGCTGAAGGCCCGGGCAAGGCACATATGAGAAAGCAATCAATGAACAACTAAGGTGTCGCAATGCACAACGAAAAACTAATGATTGATGCTTCTTATCTCTTCGTTCCTGTCTGTCTGTCCCTACCTATCCCTCTCTCTGACTCTCTCTCTCTCTGTAAAATACAAAAACAAAAAACTAGGGCGGCAAGTCTGGTCTACTGCTTGCTGCCTTTCAGTGCGGCCCTCTGGGAATTCTGCGTTGTAGCGAAAAATATCGGACGCTCCAAGGAACTTTTATCCAAGGAGAACTTCATAATGTCTCATTTCCCCTTTTATTGGGTCTGCCAGGACCTCAATTCCTATAGCTACTTCACTCCCGACTCTGGTACTTTTTTTTTTTTTTTTTTTTTTGTATTTTTCTGAAGCTGGAAATGGGGAGAGACAGACAGACTCCCTCATGTGCTCTACCGGGATCCACCCGGCAGCCCACCAGGGGGTGACGCTCTGCCCACCAGGGGGCGATGCTCTGCCCCTCTGGGGCGTCACTCTATTGCGAACAGAGCCACTGTAGCACCTGAGGCAGAGGCCAAGGAGCCATCCCCAGCGCCAGGGCCATCTTTGCTCCAATGGAGTCTCTCTGCGGGAGAGGAAGAGAGAGACAGAGAGGAAGGAGAGGCGGAGGGGTGGAGAAGCAGATGGGCGCTTCTCCTGTGTGCCCTGGCTGGGAATCGAACCAGGGACTTCTGCACTCTACCACTGAGCCAACCGGCCAAGGCGAGCCGACTCTGGTACTATTAACACTCTCCTCCTTATATATAATTTCTGATCATCCCCTTTCAAACATCATTTCAGCCCTGGATGGATGGCTCAGTTGGTTGGAACATCATCCCATTCACAGAGGTTGCTGGTTGGATCCCCAGTCAGGGCACATACAGAAACAGATCCATGTTTCTCTCTCTCACTCCCTTATTCCCTCTCTAAAGTTAACGAATCAGTCAAAAAAAATTATTTCATTGCTACTCTTTAAAAATGTTTTATTGGGAAAATAATATTTGCATTATAGAAAAATGAAAATATACTAGAATGCAAAATGAAGATAAAAGTCATCTGTCATCTGTAATTCATTTGTCCTGAGACAATCACTTTTAATATTTTGGTGAATATTCTTCCAGACCACTTTTATATTTAATATTAAAGAATATTTAATATTCTTTAATATTTTGGTGAATATTGGATAAATCCAATTTATCATTGGATTTTTTTTTTTCCTGAAGTGAGAAGCAGGGACAGACTCCTGCATGCACCCGACCGGGATACACTTGGCATGCCAATTAGGGGGTGAAGGTAAAGCTCCATTGCAACTAGAGCCATTCTAGCACCTGAGGCCAAGGCCATGGAGCCATCCTCAGTACCCAGGCCAACTTTGCTCCAATGGAGCTTTGGCTGCAGGAGGGGAAGAGAGAGATAAAAAGAAAGGAGAGGGGAAAGGGTAGAGAAGCAGATGGGCGCCTCTCCTGTGTGCTATGACCGGGTTTAGGACATCCACATTCCAGGCCGACGCTCTACTACTGAGTAAACCGGCCAGGGCCTTTACTGGATATTTTTGGCTCACTAAAATATTGGTAAAAACTTTCCCCAAACAACAAGTAAATTTCTACATGTTGGTTTCCAATACTTGTACAGTATTCAACTATTCCTCCACTGGTATCACTCTTCCGAAAAACAGTCCCCTACAGTAGTACACTTAGGTTGTTATCAATCTTTTTTTTTTTTTTTTTTGTATTTTTTCTGAAGCTGGAAACGGGGAGAGATAGTCAGACAGACTCCCGCATGCGCCCGACCAGGATCCACCTGGCACGCCCACCAGGGGGCCATGCTCTGCCCACCAGGGGGCAATGCTATGTTGCGACCAGAGCCACTCTAGCACCTGAGGCAGAGGCCACAGAGCCATCCCCAGCGCCCGGGGCCATCTTTGCTCCAATGGAGCCCTGGCTGCGGGAGGGGAAGAGAGAGACAGAGAGGAAGGAGAGGGGGAGGGGTGGAGAAGCAGATGGGCGCTTCTCCTGTGTGCCCTGGCCGAGAATCGAACCCGGGACCCCCGCACACCAGGCCGACGCTCTACCACTGAGCCAACTGGCCAGGGCCGTTATCAATCTTTTAATATTATAAACCCAAATAAGTTCACACAGCCAAGACTATATATCCCATCTGATCTAAATATTGATTTAATATAATTTTATGTTTAATCAATCTTGAGTTTCTTTATAAAATTTTTATTTTGAAATAGTTATAGATATACAGGAAGTTGCAAAAATAATACATATAGTCCTATGTACCCTTCACCTAGCTTCCCTCAATAGTGACATTTTATATAGTAGTAGTATAAATCAAAACCAGAAAATCAATTAATGGTACAATACCATTAATTGTTTACAGACTTTATTCCATTTTAAAATCCTTTTCTGAAGTAGGCAGGAAACAAAATAATTTTATATGTATGTGCCATGTTCCACATGCTATGCACAGCTGTCTGGAGGAACTACCTTTCTCTAATGATAAATGTTGCTGAATACCATCAGCTTCCCTGGAAAACAAAATTTCATTAGGAATGTAACATGAAGAAAGAATAATTATTCAACAAAACAAATCAACAGGCCCTGGCCGGTTGGCTCAGCGGTAGAGCGTCAGCCTGGCGTGCGGGGGACCAGGGTTCGATTCCCGGCCAGGGCACATAGGGGAAGAGCCCATTTGCTTCTCCACCCCCACCCTCTCCTTCCTCTCTGTCTCTCTCTTCCCCTCCCGCAGCCAAGGCTCCATTGGAGCAGGGATGGCCTGGGCGCTGGGGATGGCTCCTTGGCCTCTGCCCCAGGCGCTGGAGTGGCTCTGGTCGCAGCAGAGCGACGCCCTGGAGGGGCAGAGCGTCGCCCCCTGGTGGGCAGAGCGTCGCCCCTGGTGGGAGTGCCGGTTGGATCCCGGTCGGGCACATGCGGGAGTCTGTCTGACTGTCTCTCCCCGTTTCCAGCTTCAGAAAAATACAAAAAAAACCCCGAAAAAATAAAAAAAAACCCAAACAAATCAACAAACCTAAAGGTGCCAAGCTGATTAAAGAGGTCAGACCTTTAAGATTTCCAAGAAGATGGAAGTCATAGTGTCCGTTTGCTCAAGAAGGAGATCCAGGAAGGTGGCATTTATGCTTGGGCTTGGAGAACAGAGTAGTACAGGCTGAGATGAAAGAAAAAGATAATCCAGGACAACAGTGCAGAGGCAGGAAGGCAAGGGAGACAGGCATCTGGGTCCTTCAGAAAGCATTTTCCAAGCCCCTACTCTGAATTAGGTCCTGAGCTGGGTACTGGATGAGGCAAAGGCCCTGTCCTTGCTGAACTTCCAGTTTGCCTGGGGAGGATGACAGAGCAGCAGACATAAATGTAATTGGTACTGTTATAGAGGATGAAAATATGGGAGTCCAAAGAAAGAACAAAAGCTCTGGAGGCTTAGAGGAACCAGGGGAGGCCTAGACAAGTGGGGGGCACTTAATTTGAAATTGCAGAACCACAGTGAATATTTCTGGAGCACCTAGGGTGCACCTAGAAGTGTGCAGAGGGTCTCATTTGTTCCTCACATCATCCCCACTTTATCTGAGTAGGGCCTGAACTATGGTGGCACAGTGGATAGAGTCAACCTGGAATGCGGAGGTCACCAGTTTGAAACCCCAGGCTTGCCCTGTCAAGGCACATGCAAGACTATGAGTTGATGCTTCCCTTTCCCCACCCTCTTTCTCTCTCTAAAAAACTAACACATAAAATCTTTTTTAAAAATTCTCTTTATCTGGGTAGGGGCCAACTGAAACTCCAAGAGCTTAAGTCAAACAGTGTCTGAGTGGCAGAGCTGAGGGACTGGTCTCACATCCCAGGATACATGCTATCATAAGTCCTACTCATTCACCTAAAATATATTTGTCACTCCTACCTGAGTCAGCCATATTGGGGATACAGCAGTGATCAAGATGTAGTACATCCTCTCCTTGACACCACTCTTGAATGCAGAAGAGAGACAATAAAGGGACAATTATAACACAGCTCAGAAGGACCATGAATGCACAGGAGACTTGGGTACCAGATGCAGCCTGGGAAAGTCAGGGATGGCTTCCTGGAGGAAATGACATCCAACCCAAACTGCAAAGGATGATATTACTACTACTAATAGTTACATGAACTAGTCACTGTGCTAAGCTTGAGTATGTATTAACTTACTGAACTCTCCCAACAATTCAATTCCACAACTGTCCCCAAGTAAAGATGAAGAGACTTAGGCCAATGGGCAGAGCCGATTTCTCCCCAACTTCCCTATGAGCCTGGGCCTCCTTTCCCACAGCTCAGCCTGGTAGGAAAGCTAAAAATATAATGCTAATAAGAAGAGGCACAGCTCAATGCCAAAGACTGGATAATTACAGCTTTCAGAGATGGGTGATGGAAGTGAGGAAGAGGGGCTTCTTAGGGGATTCCCTTCCCTACCACCAAACCCAGCTGTCCACACTGTCTGAGTCAAACTCACCATCAAATGCTAAGCTGTATTTAGAACAGTCACACCTGGGTAATGTGTGGTCCACACTGGCCCCCTGAGACTCCAAGCTCAGGAGGAGCCCCTTGTTCCAGGATGGGAAGAGCAGAGCAAATGATGGCCAAGCCCATCTGGAGAGAGAACTGACCTCCCCCAACAAATACATCATTACTAAGAATAACATAAAAAAAATAAAAATAAAAAATAAAAAAGAATAACATCACCTGCTGCTTAGAGGAGGGAGGAAGTTTTCAAACTTTTTCCCAAGCTCTATTCACTTTCTGCCCTGCCCTGTTGAGCTGGCTGGACAGGCCTGTCCACATCTTTGGGCTTCAGTTTCTCCTTTCTGAGAACTCTGAACCCACCACGGACCAAGCACCATTGTATGCCCTTGACATCTATCCCCATCTCAAGAGGTGGGCACTATGATAACCCCTATTTTACCAATAAGCACACTGAGGTTCTGAAAAGCTGAGAAACTTTTCCAACTTTGCAAGGTAACAATGGACCAAGCTGGGAGTCCAGACCAGGGCTGACGACTGCAGAGCTCTTGCTTTCCCCCTCACCTCCTCCTTACCTGCCTCGTGAGGCTGCTTCCAATCAGAGGAAGGTTACGAGTACTTGTGATCTCATGAAATAACCCAGGACCTGCTGCTGGCACTGTGCGACCTTCAGTGAGTCCCTTCTTTCTGACACACAGAATCTGAGTCCATCCTTCTCACCTTCTTCTCTTCACGCCGGTGCCCCCCCCCCTTTTTTTTTTGGTATTTTTCTCAAGTTGGAAACGGGGAGGCAGACAGACTCCCGCATGCGCCCGACCGGGATCCACCCGGCATGCCCACCGGGGTTGTTGAATTAAGTACTTTTTCCATCTAAGCCCACTAGAGGGCGCACAAGCAACATTAACTGTCACCCTTCCCTTCAGATGTAAGGGGCCAGAGGCAACCTGTCCCACAGCATGCCTTTCTATGTCCCGCCCTTCTTTCTATGTGATTCTTCTTATGTGATTTCTATTCTTTGCCTTCAATTTCTGTTTACTTGCTGGTTTTGTTGTCTTTATGCTACAAATTTCTAAAAGTTGCCTCAGATCCTTTTCGGAAAGGGGCAGGAGGTGACTTTGTCTACAGCCTCACTAACAATGCCAGCTCCCCACTTGCTGAGGGGGCGCAGCTCCAAATCCTTCACACCCAGAGTAGGCCTGGCACAGACCCCAGGGCAAAGGGGCCTAGAGGTTACCTGGCACTCCTCTTCTGCCCCCATCTCTCCCTGCTGCAAATGCTCTCATTCACCCATTCCTGGTTTTCTAGGAACAAAATTCTGCTCACCCCCTGCTGGCTCCGCTGCCTACCTGTCAGTAATAATGGTGATGATGGTGTGGCAATACTGATGGCAGAGCCATTTGCCAAAAACTCATCGTGTGACAGACTCCACACAAAAATAATTTAATTGGACTGTCTCCCTTCTGCATGATATCCCATGGGGTAGGTACAGTTGTCATCCTCATTTCACAGGGAGAACATAGAGGCTCATTGATCTGCAGAAAAGGTGAGCTGGGAGGAAATTAGTACGGCTGGGAAGATCCCAGCCCAGAATCACAGGTCCCTGGGCTGGAATGCAGGTTTTGCCATTTCTAGCTGTGTGGCTCTGAGCAAGTCACTTGCTCTCTCTGTGCCTGTTTCCTCTGATGCACACTCCACAGGGCTGCCACAAGAACTGAATGAAGGGTGCAATGCCCAGCGCATGGCATGCAGGGAGCACACTGCAGACATTAATCATTGTTCTAGACCAAATATGTTATTACCTATGACGGTGGTTTGAACCACAGTCCATTTGATCCCACAGACCCAGCTAAGTACCCTCTGGGTAAATCCCTGCTGAAGCAGGAAGTAAAACCTTGTTTGGGTTGAAAATTCCAATTTCATGATGGGCTCAGGTTGCCTCCTAACGGAGCCATGTTACCATAGCTGCCCTATTGGGCCTGCCGGTGCCTGCCTGGCTCTCCAGGCAGGCTGGATGGCAGGGCTGGGGACAGGGGTTAGGGGCTGACACTTCATAGACATTTTTGCTTCACCTGGCCAGTAGCCTATGCCACCCCCTCCTGGCAGGCCCATAGCCAGACTCCGCCCCCAGGAGCTTCCTGTTTGCTCCTCACTAAACTCTTTCAGGCCCCCCTGCAAGGCCCAGCTCACACCCCACTCCATCAGATCCTGGGAGAGCCCTATGACCAGACCCAATGGCAACCCTACCTTTGGAGACCTCCAGAGCTGCTGTCCTCTCTGAGTTCCCCACTGAGCTGCTGTCAACAACAACCTTCCGCATCTGCTCTTCTGGACTCAGTCATGGCGGCCCCCTTTTCTTTCCCCTCACCCACAGGAGCATACCACATGCCCTGTGCATGCTAGATGATTCCCACACACAATCTCCCTGGAGCCTCTCAGCTGGTAGGTGACAGAGGCAGGAGTGAACCCAGGATTACCTAGTCTCATGTCCGTGTTCTTTTTTTTTTTTTAATTAAATTTATTAGGGTGGCACTGGTTAAAATAATTACACAAGCCTGACCAGGTGGTGGTGCAATGGATAGAGCATTGACCTGGGATGCTGAGGACCCAAGTTCAACACCCGGAGATCGCTGGCTTGAGCGTGGACTCACCAACTTGAGTGCAAGGTTGCTGGCTTAAGTGAGGGATCATAGGCATGACCCCATGGTCGCTGGCTTGAACCCAAGGTCCCTGGCTTGCGCAAGGGGTCACTGGCTCAGCTGGAGACCCCTGGTCAAGGCACATATGAGAAAGCAATCAATGAACAACTAAAGTGCCGTAACAATGAGTTGATGCTGGGGGGAGGGGTGGGGCACAAAGAAAACCAGATAGAAGGTGACGGAAGACAATTTGACTTTGGGTGAGGGGTATGCAACACAATCAAAAGTCAAAATAGTATAAAAAAAAAAGTCAAAATAATCTGGAGATGTTTTCCCTGAACATATGTACCCTGATTTATCAATGTCACCACATTAAAGTTAATAATAATAAAAACAAGAACAACAACGAGTTGATGCTTCTCACCTCTCTCCCCTCTCTCCCTTCCTGTCTGTCTGTCCATCCTTGTCCTCACCCTTCAAAATAATAAAATAATTATACAGGTTTCAGATGCCCAATTCTACAACACATCTCTGTACACTGTATTGTGCATTCACCTCCCGCAAGTGTTTGTCCATCACCATTTATCTCCCCTATACCCTCCTCTACCACCCTGCCCTCCCCTGCAATCACCACACTATTGTCCATGTTCATGACTATCTTTTTGTCCTGTTTTGCTCAATCCCTACACCCTCCTCACCCAAGCCCCTTCAACAGCTGTCAGCCTGCTCTCTATCTATGAGTCTGTCTCTATTTTGCTTGTTAGTTCATTTTGTTCATTCGATTCCACATATGAGGGTAATCATATAGTACCAAGTCCATGCTCTTAACCAGCCTTCTAACTCTCCTTGCTCTCCTCCAGGGAACACCTCCCAATTCTCTGACTTTGTCCACGGAAGGGCCTGATCTGGCCTGTACTGGCCGGGCCTGTTCTGACTCTCTACTAGATCTGGAACTGGAACCACGTTCTCTGTAGAACTCTACTGCCTCATTCACATACTTGTTGCTGAATGAACAAATGAATGAATGAGCTGGATGCATCTCTGTATCTGTTCCAGATTGTGTGAGGATCAGAGGACCTAGGAGGAGATGGGGTACCTCAGTGCTTTCTGTTTAAAACAAATTGGGGACTTTTCATTCATTTGCTCATTTTTTTTTTTCAAAGCTGGAAACGGGGAGAGACAGTCAGACAGACTCCCGCATGCGCCCCACCGGGATCCACCCGGCACGCCCACCAGGGGCAACGCTCTGCCCACCAGGGGGCGATGCTCTGCCCCTCCGGGGTGTCGCTCTGCCGCGACCAGAGCTACTCTAGCGCCTGGGGCAGAGGCCAAGGAGCCATCCCCAGCGTCCGGGCCATCTTTTGCTCCAATGGAGCCTTGGCTGCGGGAGGGGAAGAGAGAGACAGAGAGAAAGGAGGGGGGGGTGGAGAAGCAAATGGGCGCTTTTCCTATGTGCCCTGGCCAGGAATCAAACCCGGGTCCCCCGCACGCCAGGCCGACGCTCTACCGCTGAGCCAACCGGCCAGGGCCTAATTTGCTCATTATTTTTGATAAATAGTTATGGACTCTATGCCAGGCCCTGTGCTAGACCTGCTCTCCTGGGAGACAGCCTATCAACAGACAGTTCTTGTCTGTGAGCTTAAAGCACAGGGCAGGGGTGAGGGCCTGGAGAAGGGGCAGGGAAGGCTCCCTGAAGAAGGCACAGAGGGCTCTCTGAGAAGGACATACAGGCTCAGGTTTGAGCATCATACAGACTGAGGTTTCAATTAGTAGCTATGTGACCTTGAGCAAGTCATTTCCTTTCCTCTGGGCCTCATTTTATTCATTTGTAAAAAAAGGGAGCTACTAGAAAGTGCTATTCTGAGGCCACTATAAGACAACAAATGTGAACAAAGTGGTGATTCTTATTATGTAAACTGCTCCTGCCCTCCCCCCCGCACCACTCCACACATACACACAGAGCCCAGTGAAGGTCAGGTTTACAGTAGATGCTTAGAAAAGTAAGCTAGCTACCTGGTGTGTGAAGCACTCTCTGCTGGCTGGCTCTATTCTGAGCTTTCACAATCGACAGTACCACTGCTGTCACTACCACTGAAGCTCATCACTAACAACATAAAGGAGTGGTGAGTGGGCCCATCTCTGAGGAACGTCCATATTCATACACTCCAAGTATGAGTCTATCCACACCCCTCTGATGCAGGACGGGAGCCCCCGGGCAGTTCCAAGGGACCTGAATTCCATACCATTCAGCCAACTTTCCTCTTGCACCTGTGCTGATGAAGTGGCATCACAGCTCCTCAGCCAGGCATTCACCAACCTGGACAATGGCAAAGTGTGCCAGGTGAAGGAGAGAGGCCATGGCCCCCACATCCCCAAGCCCATGTGGTCGCCACCCAGGACCACCTGGGAAAGCATGCAGCTCTGTGGGCAAAAGAACTTGGGTTATAAATGAAGAAACAAAATGTCTGTATCTATACAATGGAGGGATATGTATATTTACACAAAGGAATGAAGCGCTGACACCTGCTACAACGTGGACGAACCTTAAAACATTATGCTGAGTGACGGAAGTCAGACAGAAAAGGCCACACAGTGTTTTATCTCATTTCTATAAAATGTCCAGAGTAAGCAAATTCAGAGACAGAAAGGAGATTAGTGGTTGCTCAGGGGCTGGGGAGAATAAGAGAATGGACAGCGAGCCCTAGGGCATATGGGATTTCTTCTGTAGGGGGGTGTATAAATGTCCTGGAGTTAGGCGATGGCCGCACAACCTTGGGACTGAAATGAAACCACTGCATTTTACATTTTAAATTGGTGAATGTTTGGTATATAAATTGTATCTCCATTTTTAAAAAGAGAAAGGATATGGGGTGGAGTGTTGGCTCTAGCTGTATGATTTGGGGGCAAGTCTCTTAACCTGCTGGTGCCTCCTTTCCATCTCTGTAAAATGGAAACGGTGTCTCCCTTCGGAAGTCCCTGGGGGGATTTATTGTGTAAATGAATGTGGAGTGCTTGGCACGGTGCCTCCCCTGCAGCAGGTCCCCAGTATGGATGTGGCCACTGTGGTGCTAGTAAAGCACCAGGATAATGTCCACCCTGGCACCAGCTAAGCCACAGCTGGGATGTAGAAAGAAAACACTCTGGACCATTCACTGCAGCAGGATGTCGGAAGCCAGAAGACCTGGCCTGGCTGTGGGATTTGGGGCAAGTCACTTGCCTTCCCTGAGCTTCTGCTCATCTGCTCCCCACCTGCTACACTGGAAGAAGCGGACAAAAGCTCAAGTGTGAAAATGTCACGTGATGCACAGATGCCTATGCTGTTGTCATGACTGTGAACTCAGAGGGGAAAGTTGGCTCCTGACCACACGGGCCAGCTCTACTTGTTGAACCCATCCCCTCTCCCATATGCTCACCTGCTCCTTTTGCTGCCCAATCTGAACCTCCTTCTTCTCCACCCACAGGTGCTGGTTCTGCTGGCAGAGCGCCAGCCCACCAGGGTCCAGGCAGAGGGAACAGCATGCGGGACTGCAGCCTGGGGAGACACCACAGATGCCCCAGAGGCCAGGAGCGCAGGGCAGGAATCACATTCCAGGCCTCACCAAGGTGACAAAGTGGCCCAAACTTGGGCCAGGGTGGCAGGACCCACAGCATCACCTGGGTGTCTCAGGTGGGAAGGCACTTAACTGCTGAAGCCTCAGTTTCCAGCTTCCCAAACCCACTAGATAATGGAACCCTCATAACCTCTTATGGGTGTCCCCCCAGCCCTGGCCTCCTGCCTGATTCCTCACCCAGGAACCCTCAAGCTGGCTGGTCCTCCTGTTCCTCACATGGCTCACCTGCCTGGGTGTCAAGCAGATTTTGTTCTTGAAGAGGGCATTACTGGAGCCTGTGATGTGCCCCTCAGCAGCAGCGGCTGGTAGGTGTCCCTAATGGAAGGGCCACCCTGACACTTCCCAGAGGCCAGGACTAAAGAGCAGGAGGTGGTGGGAGGATGTGGGAGAGAAGATGAGCTATACAAGGTGGTGGTGGTGAGGTTGAGTGGCGGGGCAAGAGAACAAGAGAGAAGAGGAGTGGCCTGAGCCTGTAACCTTGGTAGCTGAGAGGGAAGAGGTGGGAAAGGCAGGGTCAGAGAGGAAGGTCAGACATGAGGGGGTCAATATAATGGAAGACACCCACTCCCCCAGCCTCACACATGGCACAGAGTCCTGAGAGAACACCTGGCCAGGGGGACCCATCAGAGCCACTCTCTCCCAGGAATGAGCCTCAGGCTAGCTAAGAGGAAAAGCAACCAAGCAGGTGTGACAAGAGGCCTTGGAAAGTGAAGCCAGTGACTCCAAATCGCTCAGGTGGCCCTCCAAGGGCATCCACCCTGACCTTTAACTTTGGGCTGAATTTTGTTTTCAGTTGTGCTCATGAAACTGTACTCTTAGCATATCTCCAGTTTGTGTGGAACGATCCCAATAGGTCCCTAGCCTGTGTCCTGGTAAGTGCAGTAGATTTGGCTGCAAGAGTTCTGGGTGTGACTCCATCACTGTGTGACCTAGGACTGGTTAACTTACCTCTTCAAGCCTCAGTTTCCTCAGCTGTCAAACAGGGGTAGCTGTACCCACCTCATAAAGCTGCCAGAGAATGAAATGAGGTGATAAGTGCTTGGTACATAGTAAATGTTCAATAAAGTTTGGCTAAAGCAGAGAGCTAAAGCAGAATTCACCCAGGAAGCCTTGCACTACCGAAATTCATCCATTGTAACTGCCCTGTATATTGAATGTATATTGAACACTGACTGCACTGGATGTATAGCATACACACACACACACACACACACACACACACAAAGACTAGTGGGCTGAAGCAATAAATGACATAGCAGCAGCTTAGGATGGTCTGGTCTCCTTACCTCCTGTGCCACCCCCTGACTGTTTCACCAAGAGTGAGCAAGCCACATGGCCCTCCAGGCTAAAATAGCACTTTCTGCTCTTGGTAGTCTTCCAGAGCACTCATGGGTCAATATTCTTCTTCCAAGAACAGCTTGCACTAATTAACACTTTTGAGCCTTTGTCTAAGCTATATACCCAGTCTGGAAAGCCTTCCTGCCACCTCTCACCCTACACCACTTCCACCAGCCCAAGAACCTCCTCATCCAGGAAGCCCACCCAGCTTTGAGGCCAAGAATGTAGTTGCAGGAGCTTCTTCTGGCTGTAAGGCTGGGTTTGCAAAAGGCGTTGCCTGGGAGGGGTGCCCATGAACAAGAGGACTGCAGCATCACAGTCTCAGTGGGCCTTTATTGGGCCCTACTTGTAAGGCACTGTGCTGGACAGTTTGCTAATCATTTCAGAAATACTTTTTTTTTTTTTTAAAGTTCCCCCTTAACTATAAAAGTGACATTTGCTTGTGGTAAAAAAGTTCAAACAACAAAAACTCCTCCACCCTCACCTCACAGGGTCATTCCTGGGCTAGGGTTCAGCCCTTCCCCCAGAGGGCAGCACAGAGTGGCCGTGGTTGAAGATGGCGCTCCAGCAGGCTCAAAACTACACAGCAGCACTGCTGACCCCACTGGCCTTTGGCAGTGTCCTTGGCCTCGGAGAGTCACTGTAAAATGAGAGAATAATAGGACTCCCCCACTAACGCCACCCCAGGACTTGTTGGGCTGGTTGAAGGCTGAAATGTGTACCCACACAGTGTTTGGCACAGGGCCCACACAGGACACACAGTTATTGGATAGTGGCCATTTTAGTGATATCAGACCCTTCTGTGGCAGCTAGAAAATTCCTAAGTAGTCTAAGCTCCAAGAAGCCCGCTGGCTGCACTGATAATTCTCATAGCACAGTGACAAGAGCCCAGGCAAGTTCTGTGCTCAGCGTCCTTCCCAGGGTCTGGGTCCTACCACCAGGGGACTGTAGGGGTCCTGCTTACAACAGCATCCTCTGACCCCTGCCCCTTGGAGGGAGGCCAACCAGAAGCCCCTCTACTGCTGGTGCTGTAGGTAGTGTCCTCCCCAAGTGCTGCATCAGACTTTTTCTCCATAACCTCTCCAAGCTCCTGGTGGCCGTAAACATTCTCCCCACAGGAACTGCAGAGGCCCCTCCTGGTGCCTTGGGCAGGGCGCAGTTCCTCTCCGGGTCCAGGGCAGGATGCCCAGGGCCAAGCGACTGCAGCATCCTTGCCCTCTCCTTCAAAGCCATCTCGAGGGGCTGGGCTTCCCATTCGCCTAGCCCTTCCCTTCTTGGCCTCACTTTTTCCACCTGAAAAACAAGGGGCTTGGGTCTGAATCTTTTGAAAGAGTCCGATGACAGTCCTAGACACTATTCCTCAACACATACAAACCCCACACAATTTTGCACACAACTTTACCAACTGCTTCCCCCACCAGATCTGCCACAAAGCTGCCTGGTTAGGAACCTCTACATTTCACGAGCTACCGTTATTTGCAAAAAGCAAGTTGTAAAACAGAGTATATAGTATAATCTTATTAAAACATAAATATTAACATTTATTTGTAAATGTATAGAAAAATCAGGAGGAATCTATATAATAAATTGTTCTAAAGCTTATCTCTACAAATTGGGGTTTCAGAGGCTATCACTGTGTACCTCACACATTTTTTTTTTTTACCTCACACATTTTTGTGACTGAATTTTTAACAAGTATGTGCTACTTTAAGGGATTTTGTCCCCATTTAAAATATTATCCCAGCCTGACTGGGCGGTGGTGCAGTGGATGGAGCATTGAACTGGGATGTGGAGGACCCATGTTCAAGACCCCGAGGTCACCAGCTTGAGTGCGGGCTCATCTGGTTCGAGCAAGGCTCACCAGCTTGAGCCCAACGTTGCTGGCTCAAGCAAGAGGTCACTCAGTCTGCTGTAGCCCCCCAGTCAAGGCACATGTGAGAGATCAATCAGTGAACAACTAAGGAGCTGCAATGAAGAGTTGATGTTTCTCATCTCTCTCCCTTCCTGTCTGTCTGTCCCTATCTGTCCCTCTCTCTGACTCTGTCTCTGCCACACACACACACACACACACTATATATATATATATATATATATATATATATATATATATATATAATCTCATAATATTATCACTAACCACTGTCTCCAGACCATTGATCGGAATGATAATGAGGCTTCTGAAGTGCAATCAACAATGAATTAACAGAATGAAGACCATGACTTGACATAACTGATTCCTATGGGCAAGGTAAGTGACCTATCTAGGCCTCAGTTTACCCTCTAAAATGGGGTTAGTGGTAATTCCTACACCTCAAAGTGTTCCTTACTTTGGTAGGAAGAAAAAATAATAATGTGAGTTTGCTTTTCTCCTTCCTCCCTCCCTCCCTCCCTCCCTCCCTCCCTCCCTCCCTCCCTCCCTCCCTCCCTTCCTTCCTTCCTTCTTTCTTTTTTTCTTTCTGACCCTTGAATGAGGCAGATTCTCAAGGACTCCGCTTGAGTCCCCAGTGCTAGTCTTTTTTTTTTTTTTCTGAAGCTGGAAACGGGGAGAGACAGTCAGACAGACTCCCGCATGCGCCCCACCGGGATCCACCCGGCACACCCACCAGGGGCAAAGCTCTGCCCACCAGGGGGCGATGCTCTGCCCCTCCGGGGCGTCGCTCTATTGTGACCAGAGCCACTCTAGCGCCTGGGGCAGAGGCCAAGGAGCCATCCCCAGCGCCCGGGCCTTCTTTGCTCCAATGGAGCCTCGGCTGTGGGAGGGGAAGAGAGAGACAGAGAGGAAGGAGGGGGGGGGGTGGAGAAGCAGATGGGCGCCTCTCCTGTATGCCCTGGCCGGGAATTGAACCCGGGACTTCCGCACTCCAGGCCGACGCTCTACCACTGAGCCAACCGGCCAGGGCCCCCAGTGCTAGTCTTAGAACTGCTCTCGTTGGCCCTGGCCAGCTTCTTCCCAGCTGTCGGGTCTCCAATTGGCCCCCCGGAAGGTCTGCACAGAGCCAGGAACCCAAAGGACAAATGCAGCTAATGAAATCTAGTCTGGGCTCTGGTGTCTGGCACCAGGTCAGCAATGGGGATATAAAAAACCCAGACATCACCTCATTGCTGTTTCATCAAAAAAGGAGCCTTTCTTCCAGCATATCCCTGCAGAGGACAAATTCCTGCTGGTAGTGTGGCTGGGAGGGAGCAGAGAGAGGAGAGAATGTGGGGAGTTCTCACAATCCTGGGAGCCAGAGGGCAGGTAGCCCAGGGCATCACAACAGCCCTGGGACCTTGGTAACCGTACAACCACACTACTGGGCACTGTGTGGGCACCTGACAAGCATAAGCCCCTCAATCTCTCCTCAAACCCTGTGAGGAAGATACTGACACCTCCTTCTAACCAGAGGTGAAGGGACCTGTCCATGGTCACTGAGCTACAGTCAGAATCTGTCCCCAGTCTGAGTGACTCCAGAGCCAGTATTCTCTGCTACCAGGGAGCCAAGAGACCAGGGGCCTAAGCACAGCGCTCGTCAAATGCTGTGTGCGACCTTGGATAGGTTTGAGACCTGTCCTGGGGGTTTCAGTTACCCCTCAATGATTTTCAGAGGAAAACTCCAGGCTATAACCTTTTCCTCCAGGATAGCTCTTCCACAGGTTTATGTGTGGGGCTTTCCTGGAAGGTTTGGTCCGAATACAGGCCTCCTGATGGCCTCAGAAAGACAATTAAAGCAGAAACAAACAAGCCCTTGCCCCCTGAACCAGACAGTCTCCAAGAGCTATATCAGGAAGGTTCTTTCAGTCCCAGATGGATACACAATGTGCTGTTTCTAGGGGCTAACCCTACCCTACCAGCTCCCCTGGCCCTGCCTACTTGGTCCACCTAGCTCAGGGTCTTCATGGCTTCTCCTCTGATCCCTGCTCTGGAGGACCCTAGGTCCCCTCATGCTTGCTGAGTGCTGGTCAGAACACTGGGGCCCCTGTAGGCTTATCAGGACTCCTCAGCAGGGCCCTCCCAGGGCAGTGCCCCAAAATGACTAGGCAGAGGTGGGACTCCTCACCACCCCTAAGCCTTGATCCTCTTTTCCTTTTCCAGTGTTCAGGGTCACTGCCAGGGCAGCAGGTCCAAGGTCATTTCAGGAAAAGCTATGGATCCAGAATTTTATGCTAAATCATCCAGTTGTTAACTGTTGAGAACTATACTGGTCATTTTTTTTTTTTTTTAGTAACTTAGTTACTTTTTAAAAAAAAAGATTTTATTTATTCATTATAGAGAGGAGAGAGAGAGAGAGAGAGAGAAGGGGGAGGAGCAGGAAACATCAACTCCCATATGTGCCTTGACCAGGTAAGCCCAGGGTTTTGAACCACGCAACCTCAGCGTTTCCAAGTTGACGCTTTATCCACTGCGCTACCACAGGTCAGGCCTATACTGGTCATTTGTTATGTGATTTCAGACCTATTCTCTGCCTTTCCTCTGCTCTGCTTGGCATGGAGTGGGGGGTGGGGTGGGGTGGGGTGTAATGGGAAAGAGGGAGGCAGACTGCTGTGAACTACATTTCCCAAGCTCCTTTGCCAATTAGCTCTCTGGTTAGGTTCAGCCAATAGGAAGCAGTGGAGACTGGCAGGTGGGAAGACGCCAGGTTATTTCCCCACTTTCTGTGAAGTATCAGTGGACTTTTTCTGATTGATATAGCAACTAATTCAAATCCTCTTTTTTCCCCATATTTTCCCTTTTTTTTTGTGACAGAGACAGACAGACAGATAGGGACAGACAGACTGGAAGGAAGAGAGATGAGAAGCATCAATTCCTCATTGCAGCACCTTAGTTTCTCATTGATTGCTTTCTCAAATGTGCCTTGACCGGGGCGCTACAGAAGACCAAGTGGCCCTTGCTCAAGCCAGCGAGCTTGGGGTCAAGCCTGGTGAGCCTTGCTCAAACCAGATGAGCCCACATTCAAGCTGGCAACCTTAGGGGTTTTCTTAAATTTAAAAAAAAATTTTTTTTTATTTGTTTATTTTTTTACAGAGACAGAGAGTGAGTCAGAGAGAGGGATAGACAGGGACAGACAGACAGGAGTGGAGAGAGATGAGAAGCATCAATCATTAGTTTTTCGTTGCACATTGCGACACGTTAGTTGTTCATTGATTGCTTTCTCATATGTGCCTTGACCGTGGGTCTTCAGCAGACCGAGTAACCCCTTCCTGGAGCCAGCGACCTTGGGTCCAAGCTGCTGAGTTTTTTGCTCTAACCAGATGAGCCCGCGCTCAAGCTGGCGACCTCGGGGTCTCGAACCTGGGTCCTCTGCATCCCAGTCCAACGCTCTATCCACTGCGCCACCACCTGGTCAGGCAAATTTTTTTTTAAATTTTTACAGAGACAGAGTCAGAGAGAGGGATAGATAGGGACAGACAGACAGGAACGGAGAGAGATGAGAAGCATCAGTCATCAGTTTTTCGTTGCGACACCTTAGTTGTTCATTGATTGCTTTCTCATATGTGCCTGACCGTGGGCCTTCAGCAGACTGAGTGACCCCTTGCTCGAGCCAGAGACCTTGGGTCCAAGCTGGTGAGCTTTTGCTCAAACCAGATGAGCCCTCACTCAAGCTGGTGACCTCGGGGTCTCAAACCTGGGTCTTCCACATCACAGTCCGATGCTCTATCCACTGCACCGCCGCTTGGTCAGGCTTCCCCATATTTTTTTTATCTTATTTTTATTAATTTTAATGCAGTGACATTGATAAATTAGGGTACATATGTTCTGAGAAAACATCTCCAGATTATTTTGACCTTTGATTATGCTGCATACCCCTCACCCAAAGTTAAATTGTCTTCTGTCACCTTCTATCTGGTTTTCTTTGTGCCCCTACCCTCCCCCTCCCTCCCATATATATATATATTTTTTCCTCCCATATATAAATATATATATATATATATATATATATATTTTTTTTAACAGAGACAGAGAGAGAATCAGAGTGAGAAATAGACAGGGACAGACAGACAGGAACGGAGAGATGAGAAGCATCAATCATTAGTTTTTCGTTACGCATTGCAACACTTCAGTTGTTCATTGATTGCTTTCTCATATGTGCCTTGACCACGGGCTTTCAGCAGACCGAGTAACCCCTTGCTTGAGCTAGTGACCATGGGTCCAAGCTGGTTAGCTTTTGCTCAAACCATATGAGCTGCACTCAAGCTGGCGACCTCGGGGTCTCGAACCTGGGTCCTCGGCATCCCAGTCCGATGCTCTATCCACTGCACCACCGCCTGGTCAGGCTCCTCCCATATATTTTTACTGACAAAAATTCCCAGCCCTGTGTCCTGTCTGCTACCCCACCCAGCTTCCTGTTAGTCCCCTCCCCCACTCTTCAACCCTGTGCTTACATCCCCTACTGTCCTGCCTCCCAGTGGGGGCAAATTCTTGCCATTTGGCTTCTCCCCGGAAGTGTCTCCCCTGGGAGTGGAGTGGGGATGGGGGAGGCCCTTGGAGTATGCATACCCAAGAACACCACAGAACTGGGCACCAATAATAATAATAATAATAATAATAATAACAGCAGCAATAATAATTCCACCTAATGTTTATGAACACTCAATTCCTTCTGCATGTAGGAGAAAAGTAAGAACTGAGGGCCCTTTGGTCCTGCTTCTTAGGGGTCAGATAGAAACTTGGAAAAGCTCAGAGCCTCCATAATTAAAGAGCCAAACTACCGCTTATCTCAGGCCTACCACATTCCCCAAACAGTTTCTGGTACTTTGTCTTTTAATCTTCATGATTGTCCTGAGGAAACAGAGGCTCCTGAGGGAGGTAACTCACCTGGTTCCGTAGCCAAAAGAGGTGGAGCCAGGACTCAAACCCCAAAGACCATGGTTGCCCTGACCTGCACTCACATGCCCTCTGTGCTCACCCCAGCCTCCCTGCCTTTGCGTGGCCTGTTCCCCCACACTGGACCGACTCCTTGAGGGATAATAAAGTGGGGATCAGACTAGGCTGAAGGGATCCCTCACAGCCTGCCACACTCTTCCCTATCATAAGGTGGGGCTCTGGATCAGTGCCCTGGCTCTGCTGCAGCTAGGCAGGCAGCTCAGCCAACTGCTGGGGTGGCACAGTTGCACTGGGAAGGGGACCTAGAGTGGTGCTATGGAGGCTTTTGATGGTTCCACATCTCTGCCAGGGCATGGTGGGCACTCTGTGTCAAGCCCTGGGTCTCTGTGGGTGACAGAGCATCTCATAGGCCTGGTTTTAAACCTAGCTGTGAATAACGTACACCCAGGTTTTTCTGTGAACACTCAAACCTGCCCTGAAGGATACTTAAGAATCACCTGGGAAGAAAGTCGATAATATTATAATAACTATGCATGGTGTCAGGTAGGTACTATATAAATGTCTAACCACTATGCTGATTACCTGAAACAAATATAATATTTAATATCAACTGTAATTGAAAAAAAAATAATAATAGAAGAATCACCCTAGTTACTTCCAGAGTAGAACCTGAGAGACTGGGGACAAAGAAGGACAGGGAGACTTCACTGTCTACCCTTTGGGCCTTTGGACTTTTGAACTATTAGTAAATAATTTTAAATTTTAAATTCTGGTTTGGTAAATCATTGATGTATGACCTTGAACAAGTCACTGAACTTCTCTGAGCCTCTATTTCCCCATCCGTAAAATAGAGTTAATTATAGCACTTACTTCATAGTGTAAGGGTAAGGCATAAATGAAAGCATGTGTAGAAAGGGCTTAGCACTATGTCTGACACACAATAAGAGCCCCTAAAATGGGACTACAATTATTTTATTATCATTATTGGCTATTTGCCAACAGAGGGTTACTGCCACAGTACTCTGCCAGCTTCCAGGATCTCATCCTTGAGATGGAGGCTATTTTGGCAAATGCCAGCTCAGTCCCCACTAGCTCTGTGACTTGGGCAAATGATGTCATCCCTCTGTACCTCGGTTTCTTGCACTAGAATGCATAAAGAAGTGGAACAACAACTTGATGTCTCTCTCTCTAAAATCAGTTTTAAAAAATGTAGTCATTAAACATTTCCCAGTGACCTCTGTACCACATATGGTGTCGGCACAGGAAGTGCAAGGTGAGGCTGAAAGTGAGGGGCTTGAACTCTGGGGGGAGACAGACACACTAACAGATGCTTACAACAAGAGATAAGTGGTGGACGGAGGAAATGGAGCTAAGAGAGGCCAGCAGAGAAGCCTCACAAAGCCCGAGATGGGGAGGGCACAAAAGAAACTTTCCTGGAAGAGGTACTGTCATAGCTGAGCCCTGAAAGATGACAAGGGGTTCAGAAAAGGCAAGAGAAGCAGTAAGGACAAAGCCTGGAGGTATAAGACCCAATGGGTTGTTCCAGAACAGCAAGAAGGAGGCTTGGCCCTGAGGGCAGTGGGAAACTGAGGACAGCCCAGTTTCAGACCCCAGCTCTACCACTTATCAGATGTGTGACCTTGGGCAAGTTATTTAACCTCTGTGTGCCAAGTGAGGCAAACAGTGTCATCCCATACAGTTGTGAGAATAGGATTTTATTTATTTATTCATTCATTTTAGAAAGGAGAGAGAGAGAGAGAGGAGAGACAGAGAGAGAGAGGGGGGGGGGGGAGCAGGAAGCATCAACTCCCATATGTGCCTTGACCAGGCAAGCCCAGGGTTTCGAACCAGCGACCTCAGCATTTCCAGGTTGACACTTTATCCACTGCGCCACCACAGGTCAGGCCAGTTGTGAGAATAAAAGTGAGTTAATTCATGTAATGTGCTTAGAGCAGGGGCTGCCACACAGCCTTGTTCTGCTCTGTCCTCCGTAGGCCTAGGCGTGCAGCAGTCTTCAAGGAGGGAATGCTGACTAAATATTTGCTGAGTGGACAAAGGAGCAAACAGGCCACTAAGCTCTTGGACAATCCCGTGCCCCTTTGCTGACCCACAGGGTTGGGGTGTGCTCTGGCCTTCCCACTTCCTGCTCGCCACAAAGCTGGGAGCACACAGATAAATTTCCTGGAGATACAATGATCCCCCAACAAACTACCTTGGCCACAAAATGACCATCGCAGGTTGATCCCCCATATGACCCTTTCTGCAGGAGCCTGGACTTGACAGCTAGACTGGGCTTCAAAGGGTAAGGAGACTCTTGTTTATTGCTAGTGTGACCCAGGGATCCACCTCCAACTCAGGTCTGACTCTCACAAGTTCATGGATGAGGAGACTGTGGCTCAGGGAGGTGGGGTCTGCCCGGGTGGGTAAGAGGAGTGGAGGGTCCCACCCAAGGCTATAGCACTGCAAAACTGGGCTTTTCCAACATCCCCATCACCTACCCTGTCTTAGCTCTCTCCAGTTTGCCTGGCCTGGTTGCCAAGGTCTCTGTTCAGACACAGAGGAGACTCAGTTCCAATGTGAAAGAGTCAGGTGGAGAGTTAAGGGAAATAAGTATGGGTGTCAATGATGACACTTTCAAGATCATTCACAAATGAGGAACTGAGGCCCAAAGAGATTCCTTAAGCTACTCCAGGCTGCCCAGCCCATCCATGGCCTACCCCTTTACCCCAGGTGCCCAGCTGTCTGCAAATGGGAACCAGGAAATAAGGACCAAGAAGGAGTGGTTTGTGGGCAGTTCTGCTAGAGCAGGGGTAGTCAACCTTTTTATACCTACCGCCCACTTTTGTATCTCTGTTAGTAGTAAAATTTTCTAACTGCCCACCAGTTCCACAGTAATGGTGATTTATAAAGTAGGGAAGTAACTTTATAAAATTTATAAAGCAGAGTTACAGCAAGTTAAAGCATATAATAATAATTACTTACCAAGTACTTTATGTCGGATTTTCACTAAGTTTGGCAGAATAAATCTTTATAAAATAACTTACTATAGTTAAATCTATCATTTTATTTATACTTTGGTTGCTCCGCTACCACCCATCATGAAAGCTGGAATGCCCACTAGTGGGAGGTAGGGACCAGGTTGACCACCACTATGCTAGAGAGAGACCTGAGGGAGCCATAAAGCAGGCACTGCGGCTGCAGGTCTGGAGCAGAGACTATTGCCCTACAGGGGAAGCACTCCCCTCCACCCAAATCTGTGCCCTCTGCCCACCATAATGACACGGATGCTGGATGCTGCAGAGGATGCTGTGACTTGGCTGAGTCCCTAGCAGGGCTTGCAGCTCTGCAGAGGGAGGAACGTGGGAGGAGATGCTGAGTCGGCCTCAGCACACCCAGCTCCAGCCGCAGTGAGAGCAGAACACACAGAAAGGTCCACTGGGGATGGCCTGGTGACCTACCCTGCAGCTGGCAAAAGGAAAGGGCAGAGAAGCTTCAGTTTCCTACCTGGTCAGGCCCCCAGGCCCATGGGGTGATACTTTTATTGGCTGGGGCTGGAGAAAGGCGTAGGAAGGGAACCTAACTATATGGAGGAGAAGGGAAGCTCTCCAAGCCTTGGGGCTGGGTCTGAAAAGTCAAATGCCAGGAGGGGACGTTCAGGCCCTGCCCTAGAGGAGTAGATGGTCTGGGGCAGGGACAGGGGAGATGTAACCCTGACACAATTCAACATGTGATAAGATAGCTGAGGAGGCATCTGATACATAATACTCATGACATTAATGAGAGCAATAATGACAATAATGGTTCCCATTTATTAAGTATAGACACCAGGCCACTCATAGTCAGCTTCAGCGCAGTATTTTCCTCCATTTTACAGATGAGGTAACTAAAGCCCAAAATGACAAGATGATGGACTGCATAGCTAGCTTGCTCCATCCAAGACCTGGAGACCCTGGTGCCCCTTCTCCCAGACTCAGAGCTCCAAGTGGGTAGGGCTCTGTCTTGGTCCCTGCTCTATGCTCTGCCCCATGCTTTAAATGAACTCTGCACTCAGTGCTAAGATGAATGACTGCACAAAGCCAGTCCCACTGGGGGCAGAGAGAGGGAACATCCAATCCCTCGCCCTTCTCCAAGTAAGTAAAGACATACACCCAACCTTGCATCTGTATCTGGCAAAACCCGTGGTCTGACGTGAGCCTTATGGTATCTCAAGAGGTGGCCAAAGCCAGGAAAATAACCCCATTTCACAGATGAGGAAACTGAGGCTCAGGGAGGTCATGGTCTATATTATTAATACTGGTAGATTTTTGTCATTTCCCCCTATGCCATCTGCTTTACAGGTCAAATGTCTCAATACAGTATAGTGGGTAAGATTGTGCACCACTGCTTTGGCCACTTGTGAACTGGTTGACCTTAGACTAATCAATACTCTGTGACTCTAAGCTTCCAAAGCCTCATCAGTAAATGAGGGATGGCAAGAATATTACCTACCTGGGGTGAAGTGGAAATAGCACATGTGATGGGTTTCATGCAAAGCCAGGCACTAGTGGCCCTGGCCAGTTGGCTCAGCGGTGGAGTGTTGGCCTGGCGTGCGGGGGACCCGGGTTAGATTCCCGGCCAGGGCGCATGGGAGAGGCGCCCATTTGCTTCTCCACCCCCGCCCCCTCCTTCCTCTCTGTCTCTCTCTTCCCCTCCTGAAGCCGGGGCTTCCTCTCTCATCAGGGCGCTGGGGATGGCTCCTTGGCCTCTGCCCCAGGCGCTGGAGTGGCTCTGGTCAGGCGGAGCGTCGCCCCCTGGTGGGCAGAGCATCGCCCCTGGTGGGCGTGCCTGGTGGATCCCGGTGGGGCGCATGCGGGGAGTCTGTCTGACTGTCTCTCCCCGTTTCCAGCTTCAGAAAAAAAAAAAGCCAGGCACTAGTAAGTGCTCAATAAATCTGAGCTATTGCTGTCTCTTGTTACTTCCATGGCCCTGTCTCTTGCCCTGGTTTAGCAGGAAGGGGCTGGTCTCCACCCTCCAGAGCTCTCCCCTCACGGGTGCTAATGCAGCAACGAAAGGAGTAGCTCTAATTTCTCGGTGCCTGCCTGGGGATGAAATTTCTGAAAATGTTGGATGAAATCCTAATTTTTGCAGTCGTGGAAGCGTCCTAGAAGAGTCTCCATTTCACAGGTGAAGAAACTGAGGTCTGGGGAGGCGGAGGCTGCCATCAGATGCACAGACGCACGGATACAAGCACAGGGCTTGATAACCTGGTGTTCTCACCTGTATGGGGTTCCCAGGGAACATCCCTTCTGCTCTGCACACGATGGCTGTTGGGAAACTACTCACGACGAAGTATGCGTTGGAAACCAAGTCCTCCGCCACCCTTCCATGTTCTCGCAGGATGCCTCTGACCCAGCACCTCAGAGACCAGCACCGCTTCTCCGAGCCGGAGTCCCCCGAAGAGCACAGGGCGATGTTCGGATGCCTGAGAGCGCGTTCCGGCGTTCCTGAAGCTGGGGGGCGGGGCTGACGCCCGCCGCCGCCTGCAGAGGGCGCGATTCTGTCAAGCCTGAAAATCAGCCTAATAATCGAAAACAGGTTCTGTCGAATCTCGGAAACTCCAGTTTCTTTTTCTGGAAGATGGATTTGATGACGTTTTGTGAGGCTCCAACTGGACCCTGGTAAGTTTGTGAAGGGAATTAGCAAGTTACTTAACTTGCCTCTGTTTATTCATCAGTAAATAGGGATAACTGTACCTTCTTCCTTCCCTGAATATAAGAATTGCAAACTGTGGGAAAAATACATAGAAAGGGCCCTGCAACTTCTAAGTGCCCAGTAAACATCAAGGATTGGGATAATGGGCAAAGCACACTGCTGAGCTAGGAAATAACGTCCACGTCTTGGTTCCTGCCCTCAAGGAGCTCCACCACAGAATCAAAAGCAGGACGCTGGGCGTGCAGTGAAAGCACTGGGCCAGGTCAGGCTACCACTGACCACTGGGGCCTCAGCGGCCTCATCTACACCGCTGATGGGCTCTCAGGCCCTCTAACATGGCTTCCTTCGAGTCTGGCCTGTGAAACACAGCCCAAGATGGCTCATAATTACTGTAGAAGAATCAGGTAGAGTTTATAGGAAGTTACCCACTACCTGGTATTTATTCATTCAACAAGCTTCACTGAGCCAATACTCTGATATCAGGCCCTTTGGATGCAACATTGAATATAAGACAGGCCTTGCCCTTGTTGAGCTTAAAGTCCAGTGAGGAGACAAACAGCTCTTTAGAATATGGCATTAGGGCCAGAATGAGGGAAAGGCAGGGGGCTGTGGAGCCCAAAGAAAGCAGCTGTCAAAACCCTGGGGGTCCAGGAAATCTTCCTGAAGGAAGAGGTAACACGGAGTAGCTGAAGGATAAAGAGGAGTTGTGTGAAGGGGGAGGGTGTGACTATTGGGGTGGTAAAAGGATTTTAGACAAGAAGCTCAGGGTGAGAGAGAATATGGAGAATTCAAATTTTATGGAAATAAAAAGAATTTTATGGAGCTGGATCTGAAAGGTAGAAGAAATTGGGGCCGAGAGAGAGGTGGGCAGGGGAATGGGCATATCAGCTCACTGCCCATTCCATCAGCCCTGCCTCTCCTAATCCACCATGAGAGAACATTCAGTGTCCTTCTGTTGTGCTTCAAGTGTTATGCCCCCACCATTTGTTCACCCACTGCACACACATCCTGAGCTCCCAGGTGCAAGGACCCTGTACCCATGGGCTCAGGGTCTAGGAAGGGTCAGAAAGCACAGGCACCAGAGACTCCAGGACACACCATCACCAAAATTCCAGGACATCCACTTAGTTAATGAGCAGGAAGAACCAGGAAGGAGAGGACATGGAGGCCCAGGAGGGCTTGGACTGGACAGTTGAGGGAGGAAGATATTCTTGGGAGCAGTCCAGTCATGAGTAAAGATAGGGAGGTGGGACAGGGTGGTGTCCTAGAGCCAGATTCCAAAGATTTGTGTTTGGCAAGTAATTTAACCTAACATCCTCAATTTGCTCACCAAAGCCTCTTTGAGTGGATGTGACATTTAAATGAGATAATACCTGTAAAAAACTATACACATTATAGCTCAATTGGTGAACTTGGAGGGTTGGTTGAGGCCAGACCAAAAAAGCAGTTCTGCTGGAGGGACAAAGGCTCAGAATGCCTGTTCCCAGACCCCTCCACCAGAAATTCTGGTGGACCCAGGAATTTGCATTGGTGACCAACACAGAGGTAAAATTATTTACATGTTAATAAAAAGCATGTTATCACCACTTACTCCCCCTAAAAGACAGCAAAGACCTCAAAGTCATCTTTGTCTCCTCCTTTCTCCACCACTTACCTCCCCAGAAGCCAGGAGACAGTTCAGGTGCCCAGCAGAACTTTCACCAGTATGTGTGCCTGAGTCCCCAATCCAGGTCTGCCCTGGGCTCCTGCAGTCTTCCATCCATGGCTAGCGTCTGGTTTAGAGCCGAGGAAGAGGTTTTAGAAACCTGGCCTGTTTCCCCCCTGCTGATGTTTGCTGCTTTTGGGTGATGCCAGGCTGCCACCAGGCCATGTGCTCTCATGCAGCCTGACTACAAAGCAAACAGGCTAGGGTGCAGCTTCCCCCGAGCAAGGCAAGCTTCATGTCCAGCCAGCCCGGGGTTGTGTCCACTTGCAGGGGCCTCTTTGAAAGCCCAGTAATGCCTTGTTTACCTGCCAACACTGACCATTAAGAATAAACTTTTAGGGCCTGACCTGTGGTGGTGCAGTGGATAAAGCGTCAACCTGGAACGCTGAGGTCACCGGTTCAAAACCCTGGGCTTGCCTGGTCAAGGCATATATGGGAGTTGATGCTTCCTGCTCCTCCCTCCCCCTTCTCTCTCTTTCTCTCTCTCTCTCTCTCTCTCACACACACACACACACTCTCTCTCTCTCTTTCCTCTCTAAAAATTAATAAAAGAAAAATTAAAAGAAAAGAATAAACTTTTATCCAACAGATAATTCTCTCCTTAAATCCCAACATTCCCATTTAGAAAAGGTACTATGGATTCACCTCTCCAGAATAAAGATGAAGCACACTGAAACCTTTTTTTTCTTAGAGCAAGTATAGATACTGCAAAGTGCAGAAGCCCTATTGGCAGCCAAGCCCCTCCACCCCCCTGTTCTGTGACATTGGCAGATCATGTGCTTTCTCTGACCTCAGCATCCTATTCTGCATTGGAGGATGACCCTGCAGACCTAGTGGGTTTGTGGCAGATGCCACGTATGTAAGCAGTCAGCACACAGCTAGCAGGTGCTCACCACACAGAGCAAAAATGTTGCCAAAATAATCTTCTTGATGACTCAAGATCTACACTGTGAACACCGATCATGACTTGTGATTGCTTTCTGCTTATATTTCCTCAGGCTGGATCATCAAGAAAGCTGAGTCAACCATCATTTCAACTTTCTGACTGTATTGTCTGGGAAGCTTCCTCCCTCCAAGGCAAGGCCAGTTCTCAACCCACCTTACTTCCATGAAGGGCCCAGAAGAAACCCCCAGAGCAAAGTTATAGCCAGCTGTGATGGAACCAGGAAAGTGAGGAGTCTAGTCTGGAGCAGTGGTCCTGTGGAGAACCAGCAGGACCGAGGTGGTAGCACAATCTTATAGTTGAATATAACTGCTGTGGAGACCAGCAGACCTAGAATCCCAGATCTACCATTTACTAGCTATGTAACCTGGGGCAAGTTAGCCAACCTCTCTGGGCTTCTATTTCCCAAACCAAGAAGTGGGGGCAGTTTTACTTAATAGTGTTGCAGGAATGACAGAGACCACGCAAAAAAGCAGAGACACCTCCCCTCCTTAGATGAGAGCCTTTATTCCTACCGTTGCCTAACCTCTTGCTTTCCATAACAAGAGCAGGACAGCATGCTTGCACTAGAATGCATAAAGAAGTGGAACAACAAATTGATGTCTTTCTCTCTCTAAAATCAATTTTAAAAAATTTAGTCATTAAACATTTCCCAGTTGCAAGCATTAGAGCACATGTGAATTATTAAGCCTCACCCAGTTGCTAGAACTGGTTCAGTAGGAAAAACCAATGAACCATCTACCTCCCAGTCTCAGGAACCACAGATTGAGAATCATTCACCCATAATTGCCCACAAAGGACACTAGAGTAGGGGAGATGGGGCAGAACTGTAAATCTACTAGCTCCCAACCTTTGAAGCAGAATTCAGCCATTCATCACATGCCCGCCCAGGGCAGCAGATGGTAGATGAGAAGGCAAGCAGGCCTGCTGCAGGCTTTTATCAGCTATGGGCTGGTCCCCTGGTGGTTAGACTGTAGGTAGTTACCAGAAGGGGGAGCTTATGCAAAACTGCACGTAGTTCAGTTTTTGCTGTTTGCTGCATAAACAGAGCAGGGAGAGGGAGGCTGCCTCCACCTTACTATGAATCAGATTCAAGTCCTTAAAAAATAGGACACTTCTAAGGAGGAGGGACAAAAAGGGAAGGCAGGAAGGGACAAGGAGGACAGAGAAATTGGGGGTGGAGGGAGAAGAAGGAAGAATGTGATGGGAAAGAAGGAACAGAAAGGGGAAAGGGAAAGTGGAGAAAGGAGGGGGTAGAGAAGGGGAACAGAGAATATGAGGCATGATGAACATTAAAGGGGAAGAGAGACAAGGAGAAAAAAAGATGTTCAGTGCTTTATAGATGCAGAAAATCATTGCTGAACTCAAAAACAAAAGGTAGTATGAGGTACAGGGTGTTTGCAGGCAATGGAGTTGGCAGGGCTTGAGCCCCAGGAAAGGTCACTGATCACACAGTTGGGGCTGGGAGGACCGAAGCCTGAGGGTGGGGGCTGTACTTTCAAGCCCACTTTTTAGAGTCATTCTGAGGTGGTCTCCCTCCAAAGGCGCAGCAGGCCGGGAACTGTCCAGGGCCCTAGTGCTGAAACGTTCCTGTGATGCTCTACGTCTCGTGCAGGGCTGCACAGTCCTTCAACAACTACTTGTTAAGTACTTACTGTTGCAGCCATTGTGTCAAGGGCTGGGTAAATCAGCAGTGAAGAAAACAGACAAAAATCCCTACTCTTATGAATCTTACATTCTATGGGAGGTGACAAGACAGAATTTCCTGTTAGAAAAGGTCAAGTTCTATGGAGAAAACCAAAGCAAGAAAAAAAAATGAGTTTAACAAATGTACCCCAAACCAGTGATCACATTCTGTTCCCAAGAGAGGTCACACAGTGGTACAGGATGCCAGGCTGGGAAGTGAACCCCACATAAAGGATGTGTGGACATTGGGTCACAGAAACTCTGCTGGACAATCTGTCAGAGACCAGAGCTCGACCTGAGCCAGCGGCCTATTCTCCACTGTGTCAGAGAAATGGGTTTCCACCATGTGTGTCTAACACCTGCTTAGGCCTGGACAATTTGAGACACTGCCACCTGGTCAACTCAGGCAACTTACACCCTCACTCTGGCCTCAGTTTACTCATCAATAAGATAGAGACAATGATCCTTACCTAGTGAACCAAGTTTAAGGAGGTACCAAGGAGAAAGCAGTGGCTATACACATGGAAGGAATTTTCCTCCCTAGGGTCTCATTCTTCAGAGACCACAGTGCTCACTACAGGGTATTCCTGTAGATACTGAATGAATGGAGTAACAGCAATGCTTGACTGGCATTCACAGAGCTGGGCTGCTTTATCCTTTACACTGCAACCCCATTGCTGAAGAGCACTCACCTTGGAGTGTCCAGGAACTCAGATGGCAGCCCATGGACAGCAGGGGTAAGGTCCAATTCTGAGTAGGTCGTTCAGTGTTGGTCACTGTGGGAGACCAGCAGACCTGGAATCCCAGACCTGGAGGCTGGAAGAGCCTGCGGTCTAACATGTTTAGAGAACCTGGCACACTCGACTCACTCTGGTAGATTCCCAATGTTTGTCACCTAGTACAGGCTCTAAGAGCCCTATTTACCCCTGAAACTCCCTTTTTCTTTCCTTTTTGGATGAACACTTATCATCATCCTGAAGAAGATGCCTTGGGAAATGCTGAACTGGGATTTGGGAAAGACCTGAGCATCCCTGTCCCAGGGAGAAAATGTTAGAGTTTTTTTTGTTCTATAACCTGTGTTTACTATGTGCCTATTACATAGCAATACTCAGTAAACATATGGTGGATGGATGAATAAATGAGTATGTTCTTCTACTTGCTTCCAAATAGAAAGAATTGAAGGGAGGAAGGTGAAAGTGATGTGAGGACCCAGGACTCAGGGCAGAATCATTTTTAGTCCCCTCTAGACCATAAGTTTGGCAGGAGAACTGATGGTATTTATCCACATAATGACAGTGCAGAGGTGTGATCTAGTGGTTTAGCACTGGGGACCAGAGGGAACAATGAACTAAATGTGAGAGTGAAGGAGGCCAGAAATGGCTTCCTGGAGGTGAGCCTGAAGGGGCCTTTGGGGGAGTGAGCTGAGAGCTCCTACCCTTGTGTCATTTCTCCTGCCACATCATGCCTGGGACTTCTTGCTTGGAAATCCACAGGCAGCTGCTATCTCATGGTTGTGGCCCCTGGCCTTGACAGAATCCATCTTGGCCCCCTTCTCTCTTTTACCTGGCCCCTCCCAACACCCTCACTTGCTGTCAGCTGCGTGTCAGCCTTCCCACACCCAGAGGATGCCTCTACATTATGCAGTGGAACAAGACTCTAATGGTAAAATTACAAGCAGAATGACAAGTAAATGCGGAACCATATGAAAGCAAGGGGACCCTGCCTAAGCCCCCCCCCACACAAAGTACCTTCTCAGAAGCCTCAGAGCAGATGCTCACCTCCATCCTCCCAGCACCAACTACAAACCAGCCCCTCTTTCCCCCTGCAAACCAGATAATGCCTGGATCTTTAAATAGGGGGAAAGTGCTTCATCATGTTCTGCTTCTTCATGCATAACCAGAAACTCCCTTCCCCCTTCTGCGTCCTTCCTAGCGCACTCTCCTTCCAGTAAAACGTGGTTAAAGGGACAGCACCATCACTTCTCCATCACTCAGGGTGTGCTTAGAACCAGGGGGCTGGGAATAAGGTGGAGGGCAAAGAGAAAGGAACTGGCAGAGGATTCTTCTGAGGGATCAGTCTGTCCTCATCTTGGGGGTTCCACAGAAGGAAAACCAATGTAAATTGGGAAGGTTGTGGGGGTTGAGATAACTGCCTGAGGGAAGCTCAGATCTGGGGGGAGTCTACTCTTTAGGGGATCCCTTCCTAGTATCCATCATCCCCTGGGGGTCCTTTCAGCTCCCAGTGGAGGAGTAGGACAGCCCATGTGTGTGAGGGGGAAAACTTAACAGAAAACAAGGGACAGGACCCCTAGCAGAAAGTCGAGGGGCTGGGCCTTTGGTTCCCTTTGTGATCCTGCCAGACCATTCACCCACCCCTTCTTAGTTCCCCATCTGCACAGCACAATAGTCAGGCAAGTGGGATATGCATACCTCTTTCCCACGTAAAGGCAGAGTTAATTAACCCCTTTCTCCCTGACAAGGAGCAGGCCCTGTCCCTGGTGCTGAAGCGCCATCTGCAGCGCAGCCCCCTCTCTGAAGGCATTTGAAATTAGCCAAAACTGAGAAAAAGTTAACACTGGCCATGGCAGGGACCCCTCACCCAAAGCTCAAGGACCCCTTTTCATACTTGACCCTCTAATAAGGCTTATGGGGATTGAAGGACTTTGGTACTTTAAAAGCACCCACCACTTCCCTGGGGGTGAGAAGGGATGTCTACTGGGGCACCAACTTATCTGTTGTGGGAGTGGGGAAGAGAGACCAAGTTGAAGCTGAAGTAGAAAAGGGAAAGCTAGAAAAATGAACTTCCTACTTGTGGGAAAGCAGCTGTCATATCCAGAGGCAGCGTGTGGGTTCCCCTCCCCCAATTCAACCAGAGTCCTCCCACCCACCCACGCACCCAAGCCAAAGCTGCTTGGGGGTCTTAAGTTGCAACCTGTCCCAAGGTAAGCCCCCCTCTGTGTACAGATGAGAAAACTGAGGTGAGGGTCAGGGAAGACACAACTTGTCCAAGGTCATTTGTCTGGCAAACTGGAGCTGATCTCAGGAGGAAGAGGCTGGCCTGAGTGACTACTATACACCTGTCACTTCCCCCTACCCCATACAGAAGCCAGCTCTCCCAACTTTGTGCCCAGCTCCCAGCAGCACCCCACCCTGGGTTTTCTGACCCTCAAACTCAGCCCAGGTCCCTCCTACCTGTGCAGGGAACCCTCTGCCCCCTTTACTGAGGGCCCTTCTTGCAGGGGCCAGCTGCAGGGTTCCCCACCTCCTATCCTGAGGAGACCACAGTGCCCCCCTTCTGGGCTTCCCTCTCTCCCCCAATTAAGAGTAGCCTTGCCGCCATTCTCAAACTCCAGATCCCCCTCCCCCATTCCGGAGTGGCTGCAGAGCTTCTTGAGCCTTCTCCTAGTGGCCCCTCTGGCTATTAAGGGAACAGTGAAACTCCATTTAGAGGTCCTCTATCTCTGCCCTCTGTAGTGGCGATCATGCCTCCATTCGAGATTACCTTGCTCCCTCCCCTATTCCGGAGCGGCTGCAGACACTCTGCACCCCTATCCTGAAAGCCTATTAAGAAAATCTTGCGCCCCCATTTAATGCAGGTATCCCTTCATCCTACTGACTTTAGTCTTCCATCGCTTTATCCCTAAGGCACCCTGCCCCAATTCCCATGAGCTCTCCTTGTCCTCTTCCCACTTCGGTCCCTTTCTCTTATTCCGAAGACTGTAGCAGGGTCTTCCGATTCGCGCACGGGGTCCCCGCCGGTCCACTCTGAGAGTTCTCTACTCCCTGACCTGACCTAGAGGCGGAGGACTCTTCTGACGCCTCGTGGATTCCTCTTCACTCCTTGGTCCCCCCTGCCCCGCCCCTCTCACTGCGGCGAAGCTGGCCAGCCCCGGGGCAGCGGGGGAGGAGGCGGGCGGGGCCCTCCCCCCACCAACTGCCGAGGGGCTGGACTCGGCCCGCTGCTATATAAAGGCCGGGCGTCCCGGTACTGCCGCAGTGCCACCCGCCCCGTCCCGGCCCCAACATCCCGCTCCACCAGCGGCCGCACCTGCTCCAGCCATGATGAGCTTCAGCGGCGCCGACACGCTGCTGGGCGCCCCGTTCGCGTCGCTGCATGGAGGAGGTAGCCTGCACTACGCGCTGGCCCGAAAGGGCGGCGCGGGAGGAGCGCGCTCGGCCACCGGCTCGTCGAGCGGTTTCCACTCATGGTCCCGGACGTCTGTGAGCTCCGTGTCGGCCTCGCCGAGCCGCTTCCGCGGCGCGGCAGTGGCCTCGAGTACAGACTCGATAGACACGCTGAGCAACGGACCGGAGGGCTGCTTGGTGGCGGCGGTAGCAGCGCGCAACGAGAAGGAGCAGCTGCAGGTGCTGAACGACCGCTTCGCGGGCTACATTGACAAGGTGCGGCAGCTGGAGGCGCACAACCGCAGCCTGGAGGGCGAGGCGGCGGCGCTGCGGCAGCAGCAGGCGGGCCGCGCGGCTATGGGCGAGCTGTACGAGCGCGAG
Source organism: Saccopteryx bilineata (assembly GCF_036850765.1). Lineage (NCBI taxonomy): Eukaryota > Metazoa > Chordata > Mammalia > Chiroptera > Emballonuridae > Saccopteryx > Saccopteryx bilineata. Next base: position 257,827,073 of record NC_089491.1, on the reverse strand, counting down.
GTGCGCGAGATGCGCGGCGTCGTGCTGCGCCTGGGTGCGGCGCGCGGCCAGCTGCGCCTAGAGCAGGAGCACCTGCTCGAAGACATCGCGCACGTGCGCCAGCGTCTGGATGACGAGGCTCGGCAGCGCGAGGAGGCTGAGGCGGCGGCGCGCGCGTTAGCGCGCTTTGCGCAGGAGGCCGAGGCGGCGCGCCTCGATCTGCAGAAGAAGGTGCAAGCCCTTCAGGAGGAGTGCGGCTACCTGCGGCGCCACCACCAGGAAGAGGTGGACGAGCTGCTCGGTCAGATCCAGGGCTGCGGCGTCACGCAAGCGCAGGCACAGGCCGACGCGCGCGACGCCCTCAAGTGCGACGTGACGTCGGCTTTGCGTGAGATCCGCGCGCAACTCGAAGGCCACGCGGTGCAAAGCACGCTGCAGTCAGAGGAGTGGTTCCGAGGTTCGCAAGCTCGGGGCAGGGAGGGAGGTTGGGTCACCCCCTGCTGGTCCGGCAGCAAGGGGCGGGGTGGGGTGACTCCAGGTGACGCTGGTAAACTCTGCGTGGAGGTGGCTGGACTGGAGGGTATGATACTTAGCTTACCCATGTGCATAACCCTCAGTTAAATAACGGTTTTCCTCTGGGTCTCATGTGGGACTTTCCGCTCCACGGCTGTGACTTCACCTTTGGCTGCCCTCCTCCAAGGTCCTTATGTTTGTCCTTTAACTCTGGGGCCCCTCTGAACCCCCCCCCCCCACTATAGTTAGAAAACCCCACTCCTAGACCCCTTTCCATCATCGGGTTCCCTCTATAGCTCTGTAGGAATCCTGGCTTCTAGTCTCAGTTGCTGGGGTTTCTTTGCCCTTCAAATTAATCTGCCTTTCTTGCCCAGAGTGGCCCATCCCCCTTTCCTGCATACTGCTGAGAACTCTATTCTTCTGACCCCTATCAGGTTTCTCCCACTACTTACTGGAGAGGTGAGGCATTCTCACATCCTTTCTCCCCGGGGGAGACAATCGCTACAACCGATTGGTACCTGAGACTGAGGTGGCCGGTGAACCCTTTAATGTCCCAAGTCTGCCATCCTCCCCCAACTCCATGCTACTCTGCGTTAGCTAGATTGCAGCTGCAGCAGCTCTGTAGCTGTTACCAGCAGCTGCAGGTGACCTTGACCAACACTTGTACTCTCTGGTTTTCATTTATATTTAGGTTGAAAGATAAGGGTGGACCAGCTGGACTTCTTACTTTGGGAAGCTCCGTGATCCCTTTGACAAACTGTAAAACTTTGTGCGTTGTTCTTGGAAGAGGGTAGAGGGATTTCAGTGATTTCCAAATGGGTCTGTGGTCCACAGTGCGTAAGAATCCTAACCCATCGGCATGGTTTCTAAATCTTTGTCAGCACTAGTGGGGAAAGCCAGGAAGGCTAGGATTTGGATGCATGGCTTCCCCCCCGCCCCACTCCTCTGCTGTTGCAGTAGTGTCCCCTCCCTCATTGCTGCAGCAAGGCTCTTCACAGAGCGTAACCCTCTGTTCTCTTGGGCTTTGTCCTCCATACAGACAGACCATCCTAGGCTTTTGGCCCATCCAGCTGCTAGCTTCCCTTCTTCATACCACATTCCCAACTCAGGCCCCGGGTGTCACGATCTCAGCATTCAGGATGTTCATTTTCAAGAGATATAGACTGGTCTTTAGACCTCTTCTGCCCCAGGAAGGTCTGGGAACCAGCAGCCTTTTGCTTGCAGGGGCCAGATGTGTCTGCCATTGGCTCAGGGGCTCCAGTGCCAGAATGTGCAGCTGGGTGGAGGAAGGGACAGAGGAGCTGGCACGTAAACCCCAGGCTCTGCAGTGACCTTGGGCTCTGCACAACAGAAACCTGCAAGGAATGGGCTATGGCTACATGGTGGCTCACAGCACCCCCTTAAAAGTCAAAGGTTCATGAATTTGTTCACCCATAAGTTCTCAGTTAAACTCTGAGTCATAAGTTTAGAGTTAAGTTAGGTTTCACATCTGAACCCCCAGCATGGCCAGCCCTTGCTGGGGATCTGAGCCAGGCATTAGGACCGGTAATGGGGGCTTCCTCTCCCTTGTAGGGTTTTCAGATCCTGAGTTGGGGAGACAGTCTCACCTTTGGAGCCAGATGAACTCTAGATTTGAATCTCAGCTCTCCACTCACTAGCTGGGTGGCCTTGGGCAGTAATCATTTGCCTATCATACAAGATAGGCTGAATTAAGCATCCTAGATGGTACCCAGCACTCAGTAGGTCCTAAACTCATGTGTGTCACCTTTTGGATCTGGGAATTGGAACACATATCCAGATGTGTCTAACCCTGTGCCATCCCCTTCTCCCCCAGTGAGGCTGGACCGACTGTCAGAGGCAGCAAAAGTGAACACAGACGCCATGCGCTCAGCACAGGAGGAAATAACTGAGTACCGGCGCCAGCTGCAGGCCAGGAGCACAGAGCTGGAGGCTCTCAAAAGCACCAAGGACTCGCTGGAGAGGCAGCGCTCTGAGCTGGAAGATCGTCATCAGGCAGATATTGCATCCTACCAGGTGGGCGAGGTGGGCGGGGTGGGCAGAGAGCCAGACTGCCTCACCTGGTTGGCTGACCCTGGACAAATTGTCCTTTGAGCAGGGTTGTAGTGGTCAAGACCATGGGCCTTGGTGTCAAATATACCATTATACCTAGTATTTCTTTCTAGATGTGTGATCCTGGGAAATTTATTTGCCTCTCTGAATCTGAATTCTCTCAATGAAAAAAAAACACACAACACTTGCTTTGCAGCGTTGTGAAGGTTAAGGAGACGGCAAACTTTTTAAGAGCTGAGTTAGAATATTCTTAGCAGGGTTTGGTCACAAAAAAGATATTTGGTGAACAATAACCGGTGCCTGTGAGTGTGGGTAAGCTGTGTAAGGCCTTGGCCAATTCCCCAATAAAGACAATTGGCAAAAGAAAAAATACTTAAAAAAAAAAGATTTTATTTATTGATTTTACAGAGAGAGGAGAGGGTCAGGAAGCAGTGAAAAGTATCAACCCATAGTTGCTTCATATAAGTTGCTCATCACTTGCTTGGTTGTCATATGGGCCTTGACCTGGCGATCCTAGGGTTTCAAACCAGCAACCTCAGTGTTCCAGGTTGACGCTGTATCCACTGCACCACCATAGGCCATGCATAAAACAACACTTTTAAAGAATTTACTATGCAAATAATATGTGGTGGTGATGGAAAAATTAGAAAACCAAGAAAGCAAAAACGAGACAATAAAAATCAGCTACAGTGGTTTAATTTAAGCAGTGATTAAATGGGCCTGGGAACAGGGGAGGAGCTCCAACTCATATTTAATTTCTGTGCTTCTGTGTATTGTCTCAGTTGTCAGCAACAGATGCTTCTTGAGCCCTTACTATGTGGCAGGCACTTTGAAGAATTGGGGGACAATAGGGAGTCGGAGCAGACAAGTCTCTGTTCCCACTGAGAATTTTCTAAGCTTTAGAGATCTATAGCCCTGGTCAGGTAGTTCAGTTGATTAGAGCATAGTCCTGACATGTCAAGATTGCAGGGTCAATCCCTGATCAGGGCACATACACGACTCAACCAATGAATGCATAAATAAGAGGAACAATGAATTGATGTTTCTCTCTTTGCCTTCCTCTCTCTCTAAAATCAATCAATAAAACAATTTTTTTTTCAGAGACAGAGAGAGAGTCAGAGAGAGGGATAGACAGGGACAGACAGACAGGAATGGAGAGATGAGAAGCATCAATCATTAGTTTTTCGTTGCGCATTGCAACACCTTAATTGTTCATTGATGTGCCTTCTCATACATGCCTTGACCGTGGGCCTTCAGCAGACTGAGTAACCCCTTGCTCGAGCCAGCGACCTTGGGCTCAAGCTGGTGAGCTTTTTGCTCAAACCAGATGAGCCCTCTCTCAAGCTGGCGACCTCGGGGTCTCAAACCTGGGTCTTCTGCATCCCAGTCCGACGCTCTATCCACTGAACCACTGTCCGGTCAGGCAATAAAACAATTTTAATGGATACTTTTTTATTGCTTTTTAGAGAGAGAAGAAAGGAAGAGAGACACACAGAGAGAAACATTTACTTGTTTCATTTATTCATGTTGTCATTGGTTGATTCTTCTATGTGCCCTGACTTGGGATTGAACCTCGGCATATCAGAATGACGCTCTAATCAACTGACCTACCTACCTGGCCAGGGCCAATAAATTTTAAAAAAATTAAAAAGAGAGAACTGTAAAATTCAACCATCGTCCTGCTAATCAGTGATAACCATTGTTGGGGTTTGGTGTGTTTCATTCCAGACCATTCCCCAAGTTGAAGTTATATACACAGCTGAATTTTTGCCCCACAGTTTCCATGTCCATGAATGAGGCCCCCAGAGCTTTGACAGGGTGGGTGTTGGCTCCCGCTGCTGGCTGGACAGGACTGCTTTGGGTTGCACAGCCCACCCCAGCTTCTCTGGTGCTGAGGGCCGGGTTTGGTTGGTGCCTGATGTGTACGTGACCTCTCCTCTTCAGGAAGCTATCCAGCAGCTGGATGCTGAGCTGAGGAACACCAAGTGGGAGATGGCAGCACAGCTCCGAGAGTATCAGGACCTGCTCAATGTCAAGATGGCTCTGGATATTGAGATTGCTGCTTACAGGTGAAGTGGGCCAGGGGGCTTTTGGGGTGGTGGGGAGCCCTTGTATTCTTAGGAGGAGCTAAGCCTTGGGTTTTGAGCCCCCAGTGAGGCAACCTGCCTGTCTTAGAGATAAAGGTAAACTTTTTGTATTGTGGTAAAATATATGTAAGATAGAATTTGCCACTTAACCATTTTTAAATATATAGTTCCATGGCATTAAGTACGTGTACATTGTTGTGCAACTATTGCCACCATCCATCTCCAGAACATTTTTCATCATCTCAAACTAAAACTTGTGTTCATTAAACATAACTCATCATTCTCTTTTCCTTCATTCTCCCAGCCCTGGCAACCACCACCCTACTTTCTGAGAGACAAAACTCTTGAGAGTAACTTATTTTCATTCTGACAGTTGCTCAGAGGGTTAAAGTGCCTCACCTTCTCCCCAGATTCAGCCGGCTGGAGGCCTGCTTTGGAGAGAAAAGAGATACTTGAGTTGTCAGGAGCCTTTATAATTTTCTCTCTCTTAGAGTTTCTTAGCTTCTCGAGCATTTGTTTTCTGGGGAAATAAAATGGGAGTGATAATAATAGAACCTACATGGGGAGCATTTGAAATCTTGTTCCCCAGCATGTCATCAGTTTGGCTTAAAATATTATTTTTTAAATTATTGACTGATTTTTAGAGAGAGAGAGAGGGAAGCATTCATTTTGTTGTTCCACTTAGTTGTGCATTCATCAATTGCTTTCCATATGTGCCCTGACCAGGGATTGAACCCACAACCTTAGCATTTCTGGACAACTCTCTAACCAACTGAGATAGCCAGTCAGGGTGGCTCAGATAAACTCTTATAAAAATTCTCAAACCGCCTGACCAGGCAGTGGTGCAGTGGATAGAGCGTCGGACTGGGATACGGAGGACCGGGGTTTGAGACCCTGAGGCTGCCAGCTTGAGCATGGGCTCATCTGGTTTGAGCAAAACTCACTGGCTTGGACCCAAGGTCGCTGGCTCAAGCAAGGGGTTACTCGGTCTGCTGTAGCCCCACGATCAAGGCACATATGAGAAAGCAATCAATGAACAACTAAGGTGTCGCAACGAAAAAACTGATGATTGATGTTTCTCATCTCTCTCCGTTCCTATCTGTCTATCCCTCTCTCTGACTCTCTCTCTGTCTCTGTTAAAAAAAAAAAATCTCAAACCAACGCCTGCCCTGTGGTGGTGCAGTGGTTAAAGCACTGACCTGGAATGCTGAGGTTGCCAGTTTGAAACCCCAGGCTTGCCTGGTCAAGGCACATATGAAAAGCACCTGCTGAAGGTTGATGTCTCTTGCTGCTCCTCCCTTTTCTTTCTCTCTAAAATCAAGAAATAAAATCTTTTTAAAAATTCTCAAAACAACAACAACAAACTCATGGGGTTGTTGGGAGGAGCTAATTCTATTCATGAGCTAATCTAGGTAATGCAGGTACCACTGGGCTGCCACCGAGGAATTTCTTCAGTAAATGGTAGCCATGAGAAAGCCACGAAACCTCCCAACTTAGCAGTTTCCTGCTGAGGAGCAGACCTGACCCTGAGGACCTGTCCCAGATGCTGTGTGCTGACCCTTCACTTCTCACTTCTTGACTCTACACTGTAGTCCTACTACTCAAAGCCTGGCTCATGAACCAGCACAATCAGCATCATCCACAGAGCTTTTCAGAAAGATACACTCTCAGCCTCACTGCCCCACAGACCTACTGAATCCGAATCTGCATTTTAATGAAATTCCTGGGTGATTTGTACAATACATCATTAAACTTGTAAAAGCACTGGTCTGCAGGGGTAACCCCACACTTTCTCAGAGACAGGCATTCCCAGGTCTTTTTATTCATCAGCTCACTGAAACAACCCTATGAGGTAGGTACTCTTCCGACCCCCTTTTTACCAATGAGGAAACTGAGGCTTAAAGAGTTGGAGTGGCTTGGCCAAAGTTATTTATCTAATGAGTAGCAAAGAGTAGAAACTGCTGCCATAACCTTAATCCTAAAGTCCCAAGGATGAGAATATATGGTGACAGGGAGACCCTTTGAAATTCAAATAGGAACATTCTTAGACCTCTTAAACCCAAATTTATCAGTGTGAGATTGTTTGTTCAGGCTCCCAGCTTTCTCCTGAGTAACAATAAACTGTAAATTTTGTTAATGTAGGCATTCTCTATTGAAGGGCAATTTTTCAAGGAAAAAAATTGTTTTATCTCATAAGTTACAGCTTTAGCTTCACTAAACAAGACACTGAACAGTGTCATTGGAGTGCAGATTCTGGGGGGTTCCTGGGATGATTTGCTAAGTGACTCTATTTTCAAAGTGCCCACCATTCATTCATATTCCTTCCTTGGCCGAAGTCCCTATTGTTGGACACTGTGGAACTTCAGAGGAAACAGGAAGACCTCAGAGTCATCAATCTACTCTAAGTTAATAATAACGTGTTCCATTATCCATTCTGCAGAAAACTCCTGGAGGGTGAAGAGTGTCGGATTGGCTTTGGCCCAAGTCCCTTCTTTCCAGAAGGATTCCCCAAAATCCCTTCTACGTCCACTCACATAAAGGTCAAAAGTGAAGAGAAGATCAAGGTGGTAGAAAAGTCAGAGAAGGAAACTGTGATTGTGGAAGAACAGACAGAGGAGATACAAGTGACTGAAGAAGTGACTGAAGAGGAGGAGAAAGAGGCTAAAGAGGAGGAGGAGGAGGAGGGCAAGGAGGAGGAAGGAGGAGAAGAGGAAGAAGCAGAAGAGGGAGAAGCAGCAGCAAAGACTCCCCCAGCGGAAGAGGCCGCATCCCCAGAGAAGGAGGCCACTTCTCCCGAGAAGGAAGAGACCAAGTCACCAGCCAAGGCCAAGTCCCCAGTGAAAGAAGAAGCAAAATCGCCAGCTGAGGTGAAGTCTCCTGAGAAGGCCAAGTCCCCAGTCAAGGAAGAGGCTAAGTCCCCAGTGAAAGAGGAAGCCAAGTCTCCAAAGGAGGTCAAATCCCCAGACAAGGCCAAGTCCCCAGTGAAGGAAGAAGCAAAATCACCAGCTGAGACCAAGTCCCCAGTGAAGGTAGAAGCAAAATCACCAGCTGAGGCCAAGTCCCCTGAGAAGGCCAAGTCCCCAGTGAAAGAAGAAACTGAGTCCCCTGAGAAGGCCAAGACTCTTGATGTGAAGTCCCCAGAAGCCAAGACCCCAGTGAAAGAGGAAGTTAGGTCCCCTGCAGATATCAAGTCACCTGAAAAGCCCAAAAGCCCTGGCAAGGAGGAGGTTGAGTCCCCAGAGAAGGTCAAATCTCCTGTGAAGGAGAAGACCAAGTCTCCTGAGAAGGAGGTCTCAAAGAAGGAAGAGGCAAAGTCCCCCATGAAGGAAGAAGAGAAGCCCCAGGAGGTGAAAGTCAAAGAGCCCCCAAAGAAGGCGGAGGAAGAGAAAGCTCCAGCCACACCAAAAACTGAGGAGAAAGACAGCAAGAAAGACGAAGCTCCCAAGAAGGAGGCTCCAAAAGCCGAGGTCCAGGAGAAGAAGGAACCTGCTGTGGAGAAGCCCAAGGAATCCAAAGGTGAAGCCAAGAAAGAAGAGGCTGAAGATAAGAAAAAAGCAGTGACTCCAGAGAAGGAGACTCCTGCCAAGGAGAAGGAAGAGGCCAAACCCAAGAAGGAACCAGAGGACACCAAGGCCAAAGAACCCAGCAAGGCAGCGGACAAGGAGCCGGAAAAGCCAAAGAAGGAAGAGATGCCAGCCGCACCCGAGAAAAAAGATGCCAAGGAAGAGAAGGCCACAGAGGCCAAGAAGCCTGAGGAGAAACCCAAACCAGAGGCCCAAGCCAAGGAAGAGCCCAGCAAGGATGCCCCCACACCCAGCAAAGCCAAGACGGAAAAGGCTGAGAAGTCCTCTAGTACAGACCAGAAAGACAGCAGGCCTCCAGAGAAGGCCACAGAAGACAAGGCCACCAAGGGGGAGAAGTAAGGTAGGGAGAAAGGGACATCCAAAGCAGCCAAAGAAACTCAGGAGGGTCTGGGAGTTCAAGGGTCGGCATAACAAATGTTCATTTTTTTATCCCCTTTTCTTTATATAAGAAGAAACTCTGCTTAGATATGGGGTTCTCCTTCACCAACAGGGATATTTCTGTTAGCAATATGTTAGCAAGGAAGGGCACTCCCCACCCTGCCTCCAATGCCCCCAACCTTCCCCAGGCGATGGACCATTATGTTATGATAGCTTATGTAGCAGAACGTGATGTATGCCGAATGCCACACATAAACACTTGACTATAAAAACTGCCCCCCTCCTTTCCAAATAAGTGCATTTATTTCCTGTATGTGCAACTGACAGATGACCGCAATAATGAATGAGCAGTTAGAAACACATTATGCTTGAGATGTCTTAACCTATTCCTGAATGCCTTCTGTTTTCCAAAGGAGTAGTCTGGCCCTTGCCCAGAGCTCTATCCTGGAAGAGCTGGAGTGGGCGGGGCTGGGCACTGGCCACTGAATCATGCCAGGGCTCACTTTTCCACTGGAGTCCACTTTCAATTGCTTCTGTGCAATAAAACCAAGTGCTTATGAAATGAAAATGCTGCTGCTGTTATTTATTCTTGTCCCCTGGCAGGCTGGGGGACAGCCAGGAGAGCTCTAGGTGTCACAAGACTACACAGGACTGAGTAGTCATCAGGGGTCTCTTGAAATTCTGGAACCAGTTATATGGCCTCTCTTGTATTATTTCCTGAACACAAACTATGTGCCAGGCAATGTGCCAGATGCTTTATTTTTATGATCTTGTAGACTAGTGTTTTTTGTACCGCCAGTCTGTGGACCAGTGCTGGTCGGCCAGAAATTTCATGCCAATCCATGAAAGAATTAATGGTTAGACAGGAGGCCTGGTGCATGGTTCCTCAGTGTGGTTTATGGATCACCTACATCAGCATTATCTAGGAGCCTTAAGATAAGGTTTGATTCTACCCTAGACCATTGAATCAGGATCTGAGAGGCAAGCCTGGGAAAGGCCAACTCCCACTTGATTCTAATATACTCTGAATTTTGGAAAGAGGTGAGGTTCTAAAGACATTTAACAGTCTATTTGTAGAGTCTGCATATGTCCTCTTTCATAAGGAGGAATGAGCCTTTGAATGAGGGGCCATATGTAGTTGACTCACCTGAAGTGAAGACTGCAGTCATCACTACTGGGAACCCCTTGTCAATAGTCACTTACCTGAACTCCAACATGCTTCTCCAGACATGATTTTGAAAGTTGTGTTCTTGTGGCTTTATGTGGGGTCTTTATTGTTAAGCTTTTGTGTGGTTTCCAGCTTTAGGACTGTTATTAACCCTTGTTCTGTTAACACCTCTCCTGGGAATTGCTTCTTTCCCAACCCTAACCAGATAGTTCTCAGAGCCACCATGTTCTCTAATTACCCAGTACCACTGGTCACTGGTAATTGTCCAAGGATGGCTACCTGACCCCAGATGAGTCAATGAAAGTCCTTTCCTGGGTTTTTTAATTTGGAACCAGTGAGAGTGGTTGGCAGTCTTCTGGATGTGGAAAAGCTGTCCGTGAGAGTGTAAGATAAATAAACAGACAAGGTACTTTGTCAGTCATATAGATTTCTGGTCCCTGATTCTGGTGTTCCTTTCCATGGCTTGTTGGCCATTCTTTGAGACAATAAAGTCCTCTCTGCCAAAGCTCATTTGGGGCACAGCTCTGTCATTTGCAACCAGAAGAGTTCTGAATAGTATAGTGACTGAAGGGAATGGTTACTATGTTAGAAGGCAAGAGGTGATGTCCAGAGAATGAGCCAAGTGCCTCCTAGAAAGTTCTGCCCAAGGTGAACTCAGCCCAAGGTCCACTTCTCATCTTCAGCAACCATTTTCGTTTATCCCAAGTTTGAATTTTTAAAAGAAGAGTGCCAAGACAGTTCAGGTAGTCACACTTAAACAAGGGGGTCCATACATGTCATTTTAGAAATGGGTTTGATTGGCTATTCAAGTTATTAAACACATCCAAGAACTCCGAAAACCTAAACATTAATTTTCTGAGCAGCTCCGTCCTAGAGAAATCAGACAGATGCCCCTATCTAGGAAATCTCCATATATCTTGTCTGAAAAAGTCATGGTTGAGTTCCCTAAATTGCATATAGCAATAACAATTATCATTTATAACTATGTTTTTACACAAATTCTTTCCAATCCACATTGGAATTTTTCAAGGTAGATATTCTGTTGCCTTTTTTAATGGTGAGAAAATAGATGAGGTGAGTTGCTCAGAGTCACACAGCTAGTAATTGAAAGAACCAGGATTTAAACCTAGAACTTAACTCCAGAGTCCATGAATTTTCTGTAGTACCATGCCACAGAATCCAGAGAACACTACTTTGGTGGTTCAGTGGTTTAATTTTGGTTATCAAAGGACTGCTACATTGGGTCACAATTACCTCAATTTGCCTAGGATGGAATTGTTTCCAGAATGTTGGGCTTTCAGTGCTAAAACTAGGAAAGTTCTGGGCAAATGAGGATGAATTACTTTGGGAAGTCAGTTTAGCACACTTTATGATATTTCAGATGAAAAACTGATAACTTTTCCCTTGTGATTAGGATCAAGATAAAGATGCTTACTTTTCACCACTGCTATTGGACATAGTACTGGCAGTTCTAGCCAGAGCAATTAGGCAAGAAAAAGTCACAAAATACCCAGAAGAAATCAGCCCTGCTGAAACCTGGAGGGGACAGACAAGAACCTCTCCCCTTTGCTTAGCAGTGCTAGGTACCAGGTATAGTGCCAAGATATTTAATCCCCACAACCACCCTTTTTTTTCTTTCTTTCTAGTGAGACAGAGATGGAGAGAGACAGAGAGAGGGACAGACAGGGAGAGAGATGAGAAGCACAATTCTTCATTGTGGCACCTTAGTTGTTCATTGATTGCTTTCTCATACGTGCCTTGAGACAGTGACCCCTTGCTCAAGCCAGTGACCATAGGGTCATGTCTATGACCCCACGCTCAAGCCAGTGACCCTGCGCTCAAGTTGGTGAGCCCATGCTCAAGCTAGATAAGCCCACATTCAAGCTGGCAACCTCGGGGTTTCAAACCTGGGTCCTCTGTGTCCCAGACTGGGTCCTCTGTGTCAATTCACTGAGCCACTGCCTGGTCAGGGCCCACAACCACCCTTTGAGGAAAGTTTAATTGTTATCCTAGTGCAGATGAGGACCCCTGAGTTTTAGGGTGAGTTACACAATCTGCCCAGGATCACACAACTGCTCAGGGGTAAAATAATCAGATGGGTCAGTCTGACACTAAGCTGTAACTCTTGCCCACCATAGTATTCCTGGTGTACATGTGTTGCTGAAATGAATAAATGGCCCAACAAGAATGCCAGCCTGAAGCTATGTTGAGCCTGAAGCTACTCTTGTGAAAAGGGAAGCCTGGAAGGCAGACAGAGCTCTAGGCTTGAACGTGGGTGGGTGGCTTGAGAACCACCTGAGCATGGACAAGTCATTGAATCTGAGCCTCAGTTTCTCATAGGTTAAAATAAAGAGAACATATACCTTTGGTGGCCTGTTGTAAGTAAATAGGAGAGTGTATGTAAAATGTTGCTTAGCACAGAGCCTGACCCGAAATAGAGGCTTAACACCTGTCCTCATCAGAGAGGCTGCTGGGCACCATGGAAAGGACAGAGCTGGGGCCACACTGACAGGAAGTTCCTCTGGAAGTTTGGCAGCTCTGCTCCTTCCTATGAATAGGGTTTTAACTTTAGTTTCCCAAAAGTGATCAACAGGATCCCCCATAAAATAAAAAGGGTGTTTTGGATTTCATTGTAAAGTATGAAAAGGCAAGCCAGGGGAAAAAAGAAGAAAGTAGAAGACAAGAAATCAAGAATATAGCCTGATCAGTGGTGGTACAATGGATAGAGCATCGACCTGGGACCCTGAGGTTCCAGATTTAAAACCCAGAAGGTTGCCAGCTATAGCACAGGCTCATCTGGCTTGAGCGCAGGCTTGCCAGCTTGAGTGTGGGGTCATAGGCTTGAGCGTGGGATCATAGACATGATCCCATTGTCACTGGTTTAAGTCCAAAGGTTGGTGACTTGAGCCCAAGGTTGCTGGCTTGAGCAAGGGATCACTGGCTCAGTTGGAGTCCCCTGGTCAAGGCACATATGAGAAGCAATGAACAATTAAGTGATACAACTATGAGTTGATGCTTATCTACTTTCCTGTCTCTTGCTTAAAATAAAAAAGAGAAAGAAGGGAAGGGAAAGGAAAGGAGAAAGGAAAGGAGGAAGGGAGGGAATCAAGAATAGGGATGGCAGCTTTAAAAAGGCAAGGAAACTGAGCTGAGTCCCTCCCAGGAACAGAACGACAGAAAGGGACTGTAGTCTGGGATGTGTCCGAGGGAAGGCAAGGCCAATTCAGGCCGAGGAAGAAGCAAGCCAGGCCCCTTCCCCTAGTTTGCCCAACCAAGGCACAAATGGCTCAGTTACGTAGCTCAAAGGGGCTGGACTGTCCTGGGCTTCTCACTAGTTTTTGTTTTAAATTTTTTTAAATTTTATTCATTTTAGAAAGGAGAAAAAGTGAGAAATAGAGAGAGAGAGAGAGAGAGAGAGAGAGAGAGAGAGAAGGAGCAGGAAGCACCAAATCCCATATGTGCCTTGAGTGGACAAGTGCAGGGTTTCAAACCAGTAACCTCAGCGTTCCAGGTCAACACTTTATCCACTGTGCCACCACAGTTCAGGTGCTTCTCACTAGTTTTAAGACCCCTTCCTTGAGGCCAAAGGAGTCTTTTGTTCAGCCTTCTGTTTGAAGAAAAACCGACTCTGACATCCCTGCCTAGGAAACAGGGCCTCCCCCAAGCCCTCACAAGCTGTTTGCAACCTTGTCCTGGCTACGGCTACGGGAGACAAGCTTTTGTGCTGAGTCAGTTTGGCTGTCTTCCAGCCAAGAACGGTGTGGAGACTGCAATGCAGGGGCCATTAAAGGAACTATTTTTAGGCCCCATTTCAATCTTATTCAGCACAGGCAGTGAGACACAGGCCTGAAGGTGGCCAGACCAAGGGGATGCTGGCAGGGAGAGTCCCAGACAAGTAGGTCAGAAAAAAGACAAGGAGATCTCATTCTACAGAGAGGAAGAAGTGCCCAGGGGCTCATGCTGCTGCTCAAGGTGCAGAAGGCAGAAGAGGGGGAGCTGCTCACAGAGAATTCCCCATAATGAGAGGTCACTAATAAAAATGAGGGAAGTACAGCAACTTCCAAAAAGAGACTAGGGCATTGTGCATCTGTGGAGTTCATTAAAAATATACTTCCTGGCCCTGGCCGGTTGGCTCGGCGGTGGAGCGTCGGCCTGGCGTGTGGGGGACCCGGGTTCGATTCCCGGCCAGGGCACGTGGGAGAGGCGCCCATTTGCTTCTCCACTCCCCACCCCCTCCTTCCTCTCTGTCTCTCTCTTCCCCTCCCGCAGCCGAGGCTCCATTGGAGCAGGGATGGCCCGGGCGCTGGGGATGGCTCCTTGGCCTCTGCCCCAGGTGCTGGAGTGGCTCTGGTCGCGGCAGAGCGACGCCCCAGAGGGGCAGAGCGTCGCCCCCTGGTGGGCAGAGCGTCACCCCTGGTGGGCGTGCCAGGTGGATCCCGGTCGGGCGCATGCGGGAGTCTGTCTGGCTGTCTCTCCCCGTTTCCAGCTTCGGAAAAATACAAAAAAACCCACAAAAAAACAAACAAACAAACAAACAAAAAAAACACTTCCTCAAGCCCATCCTGGGTCAGCTGAGACCGAACATTAGAGTGGGGTGTGGGAATCTGCATTTCTAGTTGGCTCCCAGGATGGGTGACTCATACATATTGAAGTTCAAGGACCTCCATGCTGGAGAGTATCTACCTCTGGAATTCAAAGGAATGATGTAGGATGATGGGAAGGAGAGGCACAGGTAGTGGCAGTTATTTGAGAGCCACTGGAGGTGCCTGTCCTCTCTCCTCACTGGGCTCAGGCATCCATCTGTAAAATGAAGGGCCCTGGCATGGACAGGAGTGTCCTAGTTCTTCCTCAGAAAATCCTTATCACTGGGTGCTGAAATGGGAGGATGATAGTTTTTATACCAGAGGTCAACGTTATCCAAGGGTAATCCTGTAAAAGTCCACTTAGAGTGAATGCACGTACATTGGGACAAACTTCAAAGTATGTTGTGGGAGAAAAAACCACTTGATTGGCACTATTGCATAAATAAAATTTATATATATTCAAAGTTGCTAAAGAGTGAATCTTAAAATTTCTTACTGCCTGACCTGTGGTGGCGCCACAGATAAAGTGTTGACCTGGAATGCTGAGGTTGCTGATTCAAGACCCTGGGCTTGAATGAGAAGCTAGTTGATGCTTCTGTTCCTCCTTCATCCTTTCTCTCTCTCCTCTCTCTAAAATCAATAAATCAAATCCTTAAAAAATTGTTTAAAAAGTTTTTACCACAAAAAATGTACCTAAGTGAGGTGATAATGTGTTAACTAACCTTATTGTGCAATATATATCAAATAGTTATGTTGCACATCTTAAACTTATACAATGTTGTCAATTATCTCTCAATAAAATCTAAAAAAGCCTGACTAGGAGGTCGCACAGTGGACAGAGTGTTGGACTGGGATGTGGAGGACCCAGGTTTGAGACCTCGAGGTCACCAGCTTGAGCGCGGGCTCATCTGGTTTGAGCAAAGCTCACCAGCTTGGACCCAAGGTCGCTGGCTCGAGCAAGGGGTTACTCCGTCTGCTGAGGGCCCCCAGTCAAGGCACATATGAGAAAGCAATCAATGAACAACTAAAGGTGTCGCAACGAAAAACTAATGATTGATGCTTCTCATCTCTTTCCGTTCCTGTCTGTCCCTAACTATCCCTCTCTCTGACTCTGTCTCTGAAAAAAATAAAATAAAATAAAAACAAAGTCTAAAAGAATTTAATTCATCTTGTAGCTAGCAAACTTTAGATTATACTTGCAACTATGTAATAATTCTGAAATATTTTTACATCTTAGTACCTTACTTCTTAAAATAAATAAAGAATGAGGAGAATACTGATTTGGGGAAGTATAATTTTTCTCACAAAACTGTCCAAGAAAACTCGATGCTATCCTTTGCTTTGTTCAGCTTTTGCAGGATTACAAGAGGCAGTTTTGCAAACATTTTTGAGGGTTTTACCTATTTCACCAGGATTTCTCTTCATCACTTGAGAGTCAAACCATTATTTTTGGAGGCACTTAGCCGGTAGTCACCATGAAGATTCTCAGCTGTCATTTGGTCTCACTCTGCCAGAGCCTCTGCATGTGATTCTCCAAATTCACTCATCAACTTCTTGCGAGTTACAATTATTCTTTGTGATGCACTTGTCTCAATTGCACTGTCAGATGCTCATGTTCACGACATGCGACGATCAGAGACACTGACAGGTCCAGTGGTAAGAGTGAGGGGAAGGGAAATAATAGCTTTTGTGCTGTGCTGGCTTTGATTTCTCCTGCCACCTCCTACTAGCAGCGACCAAGAAAATGAGGACTTTCCAAAGCAAAAACAAGAAAGGCTGAATGTGGACAAGTAGGCAGCACCTCTCTGCAAGTAAAACCAGAATCTTTGGCATTCTGCTTTTCTGCCACCTAGAAAAAGCCTGTCCACAAATGTTCTTTCACATTGTGCTATGGTTCCTGCTGGCCTTACAGATTGCAAAGCCACCCCCCTCCTCCCAAAAGAGCCACAAGACAAAGGCCTCTTGGTCAGATGACACTTTAATTGGCTAGAAATATAAAACCTGTCTTTGGAGACTATTAAGAGCCACATGTGGAACAAAGAAAGCAGAGGCTCAGCACTCAGGGCCCAGGGGAAAACAGCAGGCTGAGCAGGAGGTCAGCGATGGCTGAAGAATCCTTGAGGATGGTTATATTTAAACGGCTTCATCCTGCTGGGGCCCCTAGAGAAACAGGAAAAGGAAGATCAGTTAATACCATACCCTTTGGGCTGACAGAATAAATTACGGTTATCCACAAAAATACTATAGCTGTTAGGGTAAAAAAAGGAATGTGTAAGAAAAGCTAACTGAAGAGCAATATGTAAGGTGTGATACCGTTTTTGTACAAAATGTCTTTATATGCTTGCAAATGCATGAATACAGGTCCTCGCTAACAATGGCACTTCTGGGGACAGTGTGTGGGCACCCTCACTTTTTAGTGGGGTTTTTTTTGTTGTTGTTTTTTGTATTTTTCCAAAGCTGGAAACGGGAAGGCAGACAGACAGACTCCCGCATGCGCCCGACAGGGATCCACCTGGCACGCCCACCAGGGGGCGATGCTCTGCCCATCCGGGGCGTTGCTCTGTTGCGACCAGAGCCACTCTAGCGCCCGAGACAGAGGCCACAGAGTCATTCTCAGTGCCTGGGCAAACCTTGCTCCAGTGGAGCCTCAGCTGCGGGAGGGGAAGAGAGAGACAGAGAGGAAGGAGAGGGGGAGGGGTGGAGAAGCAGATGGGTGCTTCTCCTGTGTGCCCCAGCCGGGAATCGAACCCTGGACTCCTGTAAGCCGGGCCGACGCTCCACCGTGTTTTTACACAACTGTTTATTATTGTATCTGTTTAACAAACATGGTTTAGTTCTATAATATTTTTCAATGTTTATTTTATTGACTTAAGAGAGAGGAAGGGAGAGAGCAGGAGAAAGACAGGAACATCTAGTCTGGTCCTGTATGTGCCCTGACTGGGGAGCGAAGCAGAAACCTCTGCAGTGCAGGACAACGCTCTAACCAACTGAGCAATCCAGCCAGGGCTAGTTCTGCGATTTTAAAAATAAAGAAAATTTAAAAACCTTCTTTGCAGGGAGATTCCCATGCAGATAGGAGTCTGAAGTCAGTAGGTAAAAGAATCTGCGCTAAGTGCCTACCTCTTAGATGCTATTTCTATAATCTTATAGGTTTTGCAGGTGAAGAAACAGGCTTGGGGAGTTAAACTATCTGCCCAACGTTACACGGTCAGAAGGCAGCAGAACCTAAATTCAAAACCAGGTCTGACACCAAAGCCTCGACCTCGTGAAGCTTAGGTGCTTCAGCTATCATCCTGGGCCCCCCAGCAAAACTTCACACAGGGTCTTCTTCTACTTAACTCATCGGGAATTGAGGTGCAGGTAGAGGGGCTCTTTCATTCATCTGTCCATGACACGTTCAATGGTAACTGCCAGGTAACACCCTGGATCCTGGTCTGAGTAAGGGGGAATGGGAGTGTGTGTGGGTTAGGGACTATAGAGAGGAGGGGAGAAAAAAGGGTTTAAGGCAACCACTTGCCTACTGAGGGCTTGTTCTATCTGCACTGCGCTGAGCACTTTACATTCTCCACCTGGTTTGATTTCATCCTCCCAACCATACCTAGAGTGAATGCTGTTTTACCAATGAGGCTCAAAGGGACCAAAGTATAGACTATAATCACACTGGTAGGAACAGCAATTCTAACGTAGGTCTTTGTCACCAAAGCTTTTGCTTATAACCATGATGTCAAACACCTCCCAACATCAGAAGGGCACTGTCATCTGGGCAAGTAGAAGCCTCTATAGCTGCTGGAGAACTCACAACCTGAAAGTACCCACCTGGCCTCTAAAACTTTTTGTGCTGAAATGTTGGGACTGACTATGCTAATAAAATTTGTCACATTTAAAAAAAATAAGAAAAAAAACCCCCAGCCCCCCAGCCTGATCCCAACAGTCAGCTGGACACCAGGCCAAGAATCTCACACCTCACCAGTCATGTAGTTAATTACATGAGCGGCCAAAACAGCACCTTCCAGAATGCCCTCACAGGGGTCTCAGCCTGGGTGACATACAAAGCACTACAGAAAATGGGTCCTTTGGGAACCATTAGATAATAGAAAATAAATTTTGGCAGTGTGAGAGATCTCACCCTAGAAATGTGCTATAGTAGGCTGGAGAGGGGGAGGGCTGAGGTCCCACACAGGCCCACTAGGGAGAACAAGTCCTAGAAGTCACTGGCATCTAGCCACCAGCTCCATCTCCTTGCAGCCACTTGGGGGTTAGAGCTGGTTATCATCAGCAACACAAATCTGGCCAGACAGACGTGGCAGACGAAGGTGGCAGGGTGCGGCGGACAGCTTTCCCAGGCTAGGACTGGCTGTCTGAGAAGATGAGGAGCAGATAAGGCACCTCTCAGGCTGACAGGGAACAGGAGGATGTCCCAATTAGAAAGACTATAAGCCCTTCAATGCACCTTTCCTCTCCAAGCCCTTGCCCAAAATGGAAGAGATATCTGAGCAATGTGAACTCTGGAGTTTTGGAAGGGACTCTAAGAAACTGAGTTAGGGGGTAAAAAGGAAAGAGGGACCCTGAAGTAAAAGGAAAAGTAGCTAGAAGTGCTGTGAAAGCAGACACGCTAAATAGTACCAAGCTGTCAGGACCTGGTGGCATTTTCTGAAGACTGTCAATACTAGAAACCAGTCTGGAAGCTTTATATGAATTATCTCTAATTTAACACATTTCCACTTCAGCCTTCAGGACACAGGGTCAGAGCTGGGCTGAAGTGACTCTTCCAAGGTCACACAGCTGGTGAGCAGCAAGAGATATGCACTTTTATTGGTCTTATTTCAGGGTTGGTTCCTTCTGTAAAGCCCGACTGCCTAAAGCTCTGATTCTCATAGATGTGTGAGCACCCTAGGAAGAATATAGCAGACTCTAGTTTAAAAAGCTAACTGGACAGCACAAAAAGTATAGAAATCCTCTTGGTTCCTGGCTCAGTGCTGCTCACTGCGGGGTGGCCCCCTTCAGGGGGTATCTATGAAGCATAATTAGATGAGGCAGGAAGGAAAGGCTGCAGGACAAGTTTCAGAAAGGAGGCAGCAAGCTCTCCTCAGGAAACCGGGCAAAATGACTTCAACTTCCTTTGTGAACAGAGACAAGTGCACCTGGGAACAGGTATGTACTCTGTGCCAGACTCTGATCTCTGTGCCACAAAGCCCTGTGGGAGGCAGGACTGGAGGTCCCTGGAGCTCTTGCCCCTCCCCTCACCTGAAAAGCCGCAGACACATCTTCTCCTGGGGAAATTCTTTGGGCCCCTCCACGCTGTCATCGTGGCTCTCGGTCTCCAGGTAGACATCCAGCAGCACGCACAGGCGCTGCAGCTGATTGGTCAAGAGCTGATGGCCAGGTCGGGGGCCACACAGCTCCTTGTAGCACACGTTGACCTCGCTCTCCATGGCCTACAGGGTGGAAAGGCCAGAAACCTAGCACGACCTTCAGACTGCTGGGTCTGATGGCTCCACAAGAACTGCTGCTGGGCCTCTGCAGGAGCTAGCCCACACCACGTCAAGCCAGACTGCACTGTTCTGATCCCCCTCCTCAAAACAATGGGGTCTTCCTGATTCTGACCCATAACTTTCCCTGCCTTGCACACCCACAGCCAAGAAGATGGAGGTGTGCAGAGAAGGAATCGCAAGATAACATCCAAGCCAGAAGGTGTAAGGGTTAAAAACATGCTCCACAGCCTTAAGGTCATTATGGAATCAAGTCAAGGGCATAATAATAGCTGCAATGATCTCATCTTGTACATCATATCACTCCAGCAATTCTATGCTTCTGAGTTAATTCACATTTCCACAGAAGCCAGGACAGCCTGACCAGGTGGTGGCGCAATGGATAGAGCATTGGACTGGGATGCAGAAGACCCAGGTTCGAGACCCCAAGGTCACCAGATTGAGCGTGGGCTCATTTGGTTTGAGCGAAAAGCTCACCAGCTTGAACCCAAGGTTGCTGGCTCCAGCAAGGGGTTACTCGGTCTGCTGAAGGCCCGTGGTCAAGGCACATATGAGAAAGCAATCAATGAACAACTCAGGTGTTGCAATGCGCAATGAAAAACTAATGATTGATGCTTCTCATCTCTTCGTTCCTGTCTATCCCTCTCTGACTCTCTCTGTCTCTGTAAAAAAAAAAAAAAAGAAGAAGCCAGGACAACTTCCTTTCTAGGCAAGTATTTATATAACCCCCATTTCATAAATGGGGTGAAACCTGTGGACCCCAAACTAGGCAACTGGTTGAAATGGGTCTAGGCTCTTTCCTATCCCATACAGCCCCCAGGAAATTCTATAAATCCTGGCAGGTCCCTCTGTCCTAGGAATTATGCCAGTGCCCAAGTCCTCAGCTCAGCTCCCCAAAGAGGCTCTTCCTGCTCCTCCCATCACCCCCCAACAGGGCCTTACCCGAATATTGTCATCATTGCTGTTGGTTTTCTCCCCTTTCCAGTTCAGACAGAGCTGGAAAATGGGCGGGATGGAGGAGTAGCCTGGATTCAGCACCACAGCAGCCTGGAGTTTGGCTGGGGAGGGAGGGAAAAGGAGGAAAAATCACTTCTGAGACCCAGCCTGCCAGCCATGCACCATCCCCACTGGGCCCCTAAGGCTAGCTCTGATGTCTCATATATTAAACCAAGTGCTTCAGAGCATATGCTGGTACTAAAATGACTTTACGTTTGTTCTGGAATCTCCAAAGTGGAACTGCCACATTGCAGAACATGATGTCCATGACTCGGGTCCCTCCAAGGAGGCCAAGGTGTGTGAACTCCCCAGAGTCTAGTCCACTTCAGTTTCCCTAAGAATTCTATTTGCTCCTTTGACAGAAGTTTGTTTTAATTGGCATTTCTTTATTTGCCAGCAAATTAGGGATTTTCTACGCAAAGGCTTACTGTCTGTTATTTTAATAATATTGTATATTAGTTATTACCTCAGTCAAATATGTTTTCTCTATTCTGTTCCTTTTATTTTTTAAATTTTATTGACTTTAGAGAGGGGGGAGGAGAGAGAGACAAGAATATTGGTCTGTTCCTGTATGTGCCCTGACCAGGGATAGAACCAACAACCTCTGTGCTTCGGAGAGATGTTCTAACCAACTGAGCTATCCAGCCAGGGCTCTTTTATATTTAAATACTTTATTATGTGAAACTTATTAAAAGTCAACATTTACTGAGTACTTACTCTATTTCCAAGTACTGTGCTAAGCCCTTTATACACATTTCTGTATTTCATCTTAACGATTCTGAGACGGGCACCATTATTATTGTCCCTATGTACCTATAAAGAAACTGAGGCTCCAACCGAAAGTTCCTTAAGATCAAACAGGTGCAATGCAGCAGTGCTGACTTGAACCAGAACTGCCTGATGTCAAAGCTGTGTTTATAATCATAAAATGAAATATTTGTATTTTTTAACACATTCATTTTTCTTCTCTGGTGAAAGTCTTTGCCATTTTCAATAGGATGACATTTATCCTATCCACCAATGAGCTAAGTATGCCATTCATTTTTCACTATTTATGGAAGGAAAAAAAGAATTCTCTAACACAACAGTAATTCAAATAACAGCGCAGCTTAAGTAAAGATTAAGACAATTCTTCCTCGCCTGACCTGTGGTGGTGCAGTGGATAAAGTGTTGACCTAGAATGCTGAGGTTGCTGGTCTAAAACTCTAGGCTTGCCTGATCAAGGCACATACGGGTGTTGATACTTCCTGCTCCTCCCCCACCCTTCTCTCTATCTCTTGTCTCTCTAAAAATGAACAAATAAAATCTAAAAAAATAAATGCTGTTATGTATCATTGGTTAAAATAAATAAATAAAATTAAAAAAAATAAGAAAATAAAAAAATAAAATAAAAAGATAAAAAGTAAAAAAAGACAATTCTTCCCCAACAGTCATAAAAACATTATAAAGTGATTCCTTCTCTACTGTTGTGTTGCCTCATAACAGTCTATTATACATACATTCCTGGATTGATCTCTGTTCACCAATTTTTTTTTACCCATACTATATAAACTTTTCAAATTAATCTGCTGTATGACTTAATAATTACATATGTATTTGGGACTGTTTCCCACCTACTTTATCTTTCCAAGCTTTCATCTGCTCAAACAGGAAGCAGAAGTGATGTATACCAATGACTTCCTACCCTTGGGCTTTACAAATTTCTTTTTTTCTTTGTATTTTTCTGAAGTGAGAAGAGGGGAGGCAGAGACACAGACTTCCACAGGCGCCCAACTGGAATCCACCTGGCAAGCTCACTAGGGGGCGACGCTCTGCCCATCTGGGATGTTACTCTGTTGCAACTGGAGCCATTCTAGTACCTGAGGCAGAGGCCATGAACCCAACCTCAGCGCCCGGGCCAACTTTGCTCCAATGGAGCCTTGGCTGCAGGAAGGGAAGAGAGAGAGAGAGAGGAAGGAGAAGGGGAGGTGGAGAAGCAGATGGGTGCTTCTCCTGTGTGCCCTGCTCAGGAATTGAACCCAGGACATCCACACGCCAGGCTAATGCTCTACCACTGAGCCAACCGCCAGGGTCTATAAATTTCTTAGACTGAATATTCTGTACCCTTTTAAAACAGTACTCTATGGTGTTTAGGAATGAGGTAAAAGTATATTTTAAAGAGGGAAAGGATGAAAAGCAAATGCACAAATTCCAAATAGTAGTCACCTACCACAAGGGAGGGCATAAACTGGGATCAGGAGCCTTGACTATATCTGAAATACTTAATTTCCTCAGAATATTTTAAAAACACATAAAGGAGAAAAGAAGGGAAGAAACTGAGGTAGAGAAATTCCAGCACTGAAGAGTACAACCTTTCCTTACATTTCTTGCACTGTTTTAAAACTACAGACAATGCCTGTGGTAGTACAGTGGATAGCACATCAACCTGGAACGCTGAGGTTGCCAGTTCATAACCTTGAGCTTGCCAGGTCAAGGTACATACAACAAACGAGAAGCAAGCAATGAACAACTAAAGTGAAGCAACTATGAGTTGATACTGCTTGCTCCGCTGCTCCTCTCTGTAAAATCAATAAATCTTTAAAATTAAAGACAAATCCCTCGACTCTGTGGTCACAATATCAAACCCCAGGGATCAGATCCTGTGATCAGTGCCAGGCCTGCCGAAGCTGAGGCCGGACAACAGCATCACAGGAAGTATCTGGATGGCTCCAGCAGGAAGCCCTGCTAAATCAGATGCCGGGACACCTGTGAGGAATAACAGTTTTTGATGTCTCCAAAGTGAGTGCAGAAACAGCAGAGAGGGAGGAAGGTCCTGCTACCCTGCACTTCATGAGTAGAGAGACGTCATCCTTTCTGTGAAGAGAGGGAAGAAAAGGTGTCCGACTCTGGAGCAGTAAAGCCAAGGGCTGAGCTCAGGGTGAGAGGTCAGACTGGGTTTGTGACTAAGTCTTAACTTCCTCACCTATAAAATGGGAATACTACCACTCCTAGGACTATCACGAGGGTTAAATGAGATAAAGCACATATATAACTGTTACAGGAGAAGTCCTTGCCGAACAGATCTCATATTCATTACTATCTACAAAGTCCTCGCAGCAGGATTCCAGATCTTCCGCTTTCTTTGGACAACTCCCAGTATGTTTTATTCTCAGCCACTCCCTTTGTGTAGAACCACTGTTAGCAGAACAAGTTACCTGTGCCCCTTTCCACGAGGGCCATGTAGTAGAGATTGGTGTCTCCAGCCAGTCCTGCCTCCACAATGTCTTTGGTGAAATGCAGCTCCTAAGAAATCACGGACAAGGAATGAATTGCTGGCTCCTCCAGTCAAACCTCCTGCCCTTCTGGCGGAGGGGCAGGAACTGAAAGGAGACCCAGGAAAGCAATGATGGCTTGTCACTCCTGTACCTACCATGTAATCCTCATGGGCGATTGTCACCCACTTCACCAGGCGAGAGACAATCTTTGCAGGGAAAAGGTATTGGCAATCGCTGGTAACTGGCACAATGCCATGTTCTAAAAAAGAGCAAGACAGGTGGTGTCACAGGTAGAAATCAGGTACCACAGCTAGGTAACTAGCATCCTCTGGAGGGCTCAGATGGCCCTGCCAGATGTCCAGGTACATCTGGCACTCAGCAGGCCAGGCCAACATATGCGAGAAATGCAGACACACGAACCCGACCTTCACCCAGGGCTATGTGCTTGTGGCCAGACTCAGCACCAGCACTCACGGTGCTTTATCTTTAATGCAAATAATGGTCAGTAAAACAAGAACCCCCTGGCAGCCAAAACCAGTGACAACACCTCTACAGCAGTGACTGTTAATTAGATCAAATAGCCGAGAGGGCTGTTCTCATAGCTGACCTTGATGGAGGAAAAGACTGAAGTGTTCTGTGTCAGTTCCTCTTAGAGAAAAAGGCTGGAGAACTGCTCCAGCATAAATTCCTGCTGGCATTTCAATAAGCAAATATGCCAACACAGTAAACACTGTCTAGGATGACAATCTCCCAACCTTGAGATAAGACAAATTCAGCAATCCTGATGGGGAGAAAGGCCTGACGGACAAGCAGTGCTGCCTGGGGAGATCAGGGTCCACATGGAGCACAAGAACTGAACTAGAGGGTTAGGGTCTCCAGATGGGTCCTGGAAAGCCAATGTCTTTCCTGACAGTAACTCTTAGATCAGAGAGTTCTTAACCCTCACTACCCCACAAGTGCCTTGTATATAAAAAGTCCTTGACAAATATTTACTAAATGAATAAATGAAAAGAAGCCCCCTATGGTCACCACCTTAGTCAATGACTCATCAGAATCACCTAGGAGCTTATAAAAAAAGGGGGGGGGGCTCAGCCTTACCCTGGAGGGCATTAGCTCAGGAGGTCTCAGGGGAGGGCTGAGGGCTGAACCTTTGGATAGCTGTTTTCAAATAAGCTCCACAAACCGTGAATTGGGCTCTAATAAATATCCGTAGAATGCACACCAAAATCTGACATGCACTAACTTAGGATGAGCTGCTCCTGACCAACTTGTTCCACCAGAAGGCTTTGGACCTCCTCTGTGAGCTGGGACAGCCCTGATGGTCCTGAAGGAAGCTCAGATCTCTGCTTGGATGGGCCTGTGGCTCTCTCCAGTGTCCTGCCAACACCTCTGCTCAGCAAGAGCCAGAAATCCTGCTTTTATTTGTTTTCAGGATTCAAGATATCTGAGTGAAGGGTTAAGTCGCTTTTCTCCATGTGTTGTCTGAATGGCCCTCAAGCCACAGCACTAAGACCAGCTTACCCAGGGACGCAAACTGTTTGTGGAGGGCCAGGCGGGACTGCACCCTGGTCTTCAGCAGTTTCATGGTGGTCTCCATGTGGCTGGCACTCAGCGAGTGGTCAGCAATCACCGTGTGCTGTGGACAACAGCAAGAGGCACACCTGAGTGCTCCCGTCTCTTCTTTCAGGCACTGCTTCACTCCTGGGACCTGCCTGCCTGTGGCAGCCAAGATCAGCCATGCCCTGAGGTGGGCACCTTATGGGAAAGGCAGGGTTTACTTGCTGTGACAGGTCAGACAATAAGTCCCAGCAAGAATGACACAAGCTGTTGGGTTCTCAAGAGGCTGTGGCCAGCTCCTGAGAAAAGGAAAGCTTATGTTAATGTGCCAGATCCCCTGGGGTTCTGCTTATACTACATTTTGGGCCACTTTGTACACAAGACCAGTAGAGCCTAGAGCTGTGCTGCACCCACAGCAAAGATCTAAGTTACTCTAATCTAGAGGGTTTCTAGACTCACAGAGAAGGCAATGGTACTTAAATGCTGTAGGCCTTGGATGTTTTAGTGTCCTGAGTGGAGGGAAGACATCATATCCCTGAAGGAAAGCATTCTGCTAGTTTAAAGCCCTCAAAGGCCATCAGAAGCCTTTCCGGAGTCTATATGGGCAGTGAGGAGGTAGAGGTCTCCAGCTATGGAGACTGGACCAGTGTACACACCTGGGGCTGCTCTTTGGGGAAGTGGAGGCCACCCAGCTTCTGTACCCACAAATAGGGATGACCCAAGTCAAGTACGTAGTCTCTCAAAGTCAGGATGCTGCATAAAAGAATAAAACGGTTTTGTAAGTTCTTCTGGCAACAATCCCAGGATAAAGCCTTCCTCCCCTCCACCCCAAACAGGCCACTCCCACAGGCTCAGCCACACTTACAGCCAGGCTGCCAGCAAAGCCTCTGGACCGCACTGGTTCCCTACTACAAATTTCATCTCCCATGTTCACTTTTCTCTTTCTCCTGAAAGCCCTCAACTCACAAGCAAATCTCAATAAAAAGGCAGTGCACTTGATCTCCCTACCAGTTTACCAATTTGTAAAATATTTTTTAAAATCTTAACCTTCAGAGAATTAAAATGTTAAACATTTCTATTATATCACATGTTCTTATTATGTTCCCCAAGTTCTGATCCACCCTTTCCCACCTGTCCATGACCTCCATTTGCCTCATAAGCAGGAAAGGTCACGTGTTCCCCCCTCTCAATCCAGCACTCTCTCCCGCCGCATGGTCCCCCTACCCTCTGAGAGGCTGCTGGCCCATCCAGCTCACCAGCATTGGGCTTGAACCACCAAACAACTCGGAAGCAGACAGGTTGACAGAGGAGGAAACACTGCTGACTCACCCAACTTTATCAAACTGGTACTGATTGGCTGGATTTGGAGTTTTCTTTCCATGATCCCCAGGATACAAACAGCTCAGGACTGAGTCAGGAGACAGCAAGTCACTGGAAAGGGAGAAGACTGAAATGAGAATGCCATCGTACACCTTGTCTCAAGGAAGACTTGGGTATTCACCACCTCTCACTGATGATCATTGCCAATGTTTATTGAATGCTTCCTGTGGGTCAGATCCTTTATACATTTGAGGTTATTGGATCTTCATAACCCTATGAGATAGGGACTATTATTTCCATTTTAAAGAGGAGAAATTCAAGGCTTTGAAAGATATGGCTTGTCCAAAATCACACTAATATTAAGTGCTAGAGCTGGGACTTGCACTGTCTAATCAAAGAAAGTAGTACTCTAAATCACCTAATTAAAAAGAAATACTGGCCCTGGCCGGATGGCTCAATGGTAGAGCGTCGGCCTGGCATGCAGAAGTCCCGGGTTCAATTCCAGGCCAGGGCACACAGGAGAAGTGCCCATCTGCTTCTCCACCCCTACCCCTCTCCTTCCTCTCTGTCTCTCTCTTCCCCTCCCGCAGCAAGGCTCCATTGGAGCAAAGATGGCCCGGGCGCTGGGGATGGCTCCTTGGCCTCTGTCCCAGGCGCTAGAGTGGCTCTGGTTGCGACAGAACGACACCCCGGAGGGGCAGAGCATCGCCCCCTGGTGGGCGTGCCAGGTGGATCCTGGTCAGGTGCATGCAGGAGTCTGTCTGACTGTCTCTCCCTGTTTCCAGCTTCAGAAAAATATAAAATAAAAAATAAAAAAAAAGGAATACCTATCTCTTCAGGAATTACATGGTGACCAGAGCCTTACCTAAGGTGAGCAAAGCCCCATGACTCTGGAAATAGAAACGACTATAACTTTCCTAGGAGCAGAGAGATTCCTTTCTACCCCAGAAAGAAAGTGTGCGGCTTTGGTGCTGTGTCTATCACACTTTGACCAAATTTCATTCTACTCACAAAAGAAGGTCGAAAAAGACATTATCACATGCACTAGAGACAAGGTGACCCAGTGCTATAAGCAGATAGTGGTGCCACTGCCACTCACCTGGAATGGTTAGGGCACAACCCGTAATTAAACATGCAATCAAAGCAGAGACTGGGGGTTGGATAATAATCTGATCACAAAGGACAAGAGGACCCACTTTTTTTCTCAACCAGCATAAGGCTCTCCATTTTTTCAGGAATAGCATCTAGAGCAATTCAGGTAGAAGGGCCGATCCTGCAGCTCTAAGCCCCATCCTGCTGCTCTGAGCCCCCGGTATGCCTTTGGGCATTGGTGGCTTTTGGCTCTTCTCTGTTCTGTCTCTCCCAGAGTCTCTGCCGTCCCCTGCAAGCATATGCCCCTTTCACTGCAGTGCGTGGAAAGCTGGCTAGAAAATAAAAACTGCCAGTTTTTGGCCAGTATTTAGTGACTATTACTAATGAATCAACCAAAATAAAACAGAACAGCTAACTGCACACAATAAGGGTTTCTAATTGACAAAACATGAAGAATCAAATCTTTTTGACAAAACTCACACCTGTAATATGTGTATCAAGACAACTGAATTTGATAAATACAATAAACATAAAAGGGCAGGCTATATATAGTAAAACAAAACAAAACAAAAAAACAAACAAAACAAAAAAACCAAAATACTATTTAATTAGTCAAGTCTTTGTTATAAAATTTTAATAGAAAAGGAATTTTAAAAACCTTGGTAAGCCTGACCAGGCGGTGGCGCAGTGGATAGAGCATTGAACTGGGATGCAGAGGACCCAGGTTCAAGACCCCGAGGTCGCCAGCTTGAGCGCGGGCTCATCTGGTTTGAGCAAAAGCCCACCAGCTTGAACCCAAGGTTACTGGCTCCAGCAAGGGGTTACTCAGTCTGCTGAAGGCCCGCGGTCAAGGCACATATGAGAAAGTATTCAATGAAAAACTAATGATTGATGCTTCTCATCTCTCTCCGTTCCTGTCTGTCCCTGTCTATCCCTCTCTCTGACTCACTCTCTGTCTCTAAAAACAAACAAACAAACAAAAAAACCCTTGGTAAAATAAAAATGGAAAAGGAGCCTGACCTGTGGTGGCGCAGTGGATAAAGTGTCGACCTAGAAATGCTGAGGTCGCCGGTTCGAAACCCTGGGCTTGCCTGGTCAAGACACATATGGGAGTTGATGCTTCCAGCTCTTCCCCCCCTTCTCTCTCTCTGTCTCTCCCTCTCCTCTCTAAAATGAATAAAAAAATAAAAAAAAAATGGAGAAAAGGATTAAAAATAGTTTAATGGCTTAATGAAAAATTAATGAATTAAAATGCCCCAATGGAGATCATTCTGGAAAATAATTTCTTGAGAAAAATTCAGCAAGACTAGCATAACTCTGATTAAAATATTTTTATTAAAAATATTAATTCCCTAATGAATTAATGGATCCTGGCAACAGTCATCAATATTGTTATCACAAAAATAAAGATAGCCAGGGTCTCCTGACAGAAGTACTCAACATCTACGACACAATCCTGCCCGCCTCTTTCCCCCTCCAAAAAAATTTCAAAATGGAATTTTGTCAAGCCTTTAAATTGATTACAATTTACATGAAACAGATGGGGAAGGAGTAACCCATAAAACTGTACTACAGGGATGCAATCATAAAAATCTAATTCTGGGTGAAACCTACAGAGCAAACAACACATTCTCAACAAATCAGAAGATGGCAGAGACATTCAGATGAAAAGATGCTTGAAAGAGGCTTCACACAACTGCAACACAGGGACCTTACAGAGATCCTGAGTCAAATCCCAAACTGAAAAAACCAAACCAAACTAACAAAAACCACTATGAGAAAACTAGGAAAATTTCAATTGACTATTGGGTGACATTATGGAATTAGCATAATGTCATATCAAAAAATAAAAAAGAAAATCAATAAATAAAACCATAATCAGCCTGGCTGGTAGCTCCAGGGGCCAAAGCAGCCAATACTTGAGTGAAGGCCTCTGGACTGGGAGTCTGGAGCTCTAGGCCCAGGGTTTGGACCTCAGTTTCCCCATTAGACAACATCTGAAGGCCCACAGAGATCTAACCCTGGTTTCAGGGTTGCATTTCCTCTTGCATCTCCTCTGTTTTTGGGGTCACGGCCCACTGGCAATGACAGTAGAGCAGTACAGTATACACAGGCCTCAATTTCCTCACCTGAGGAGAACTAGAGCTACTGTGAAGAGTTACATGAGTTGATTATGGTAAACACAGCTGTCATTTACAAAGTGCTTCACCTATGCTAAGCACTTGCCCTGACTCATCACAAGCTACCTACAAGGGGGTATTATAATTAACAACCACATAATGAGTAAACAGACTCAGAAGACAGGAAACTTGGCTAAAGGTGCACACAAAGATTTAAGTGGCACACCTGGAACTCCCTAGAGCTTATAACCAGTCTGCAGTACTCCTCTGGTTGTAGTAGGTGCACAACTTAGTGAGGAGCTCAAGTTAAGCAAGCTGAGGCCAGCCTACAACCCTGTTAGGGTATCTGAGAGGCAAGCAGGCAGAATGCTTGTGACAAGATCTGTCCTGGCCAGGGCCCCCACGGAGTCCTAGAGCTGCTCACCGCCAGAGAGCTCTGGTTGAGCAGTGTAACCGGGTGCTCTGAAGAAGCAGGCCCTGGGCTCCCTCTGCTGGGGTTAGATGGGAACAGGGTCAATTTCATCCAGCGTGCCACTGGGTGGTCAAATATTCAAGCACAGGGACCAAGGCTACAGACTGAAGGGAGTGAAAATTGTAAGTGCAGGGTAGGAAACCAGGGATACCATCAGGTAGCCATGAAAAGAGCCCTGCTCCAATAGGCACCAGACCTGTGCCTAATTCAGTGGTCTTTCTAGAACTGACAGAGGACTCAGTGAGACCAGGTAAGGCAAGTACAGAAAGAGTGCCAGGCCAGGGAAATGTTCTTGTAAGTGAAACTATTTCACCCTTAGACCTTCTAGGTCCTCCTCCCTTCTTCCTGCTTCTGGCTGTGGATCAAGATTGTCATCATTAGGGGCTTCTTAGGGATGTTTGCCCTATGGCTTTCATTTCTGCGTCCCTGCTCACCTTCTTCAAAAACCCTCAGGGCTCACACAGTCCTCCTCCCACTGCTCAGGTAAAAACAATCTGGGATTGAGCTGAGCTCTAACATAAAAACCCCAGCACTTTGGGACAGAAAGAGAAAGGGAAAAGAGAGCAGACTAAATCTGTCAACCTGATAATGCCTGCCAAATCTCATTTTTACATTCACGCTCTTTCTACCCTGGTTGTAAAAAGCTGGTCCTCTGCTCCACCTACTCAATCTGCAATATGCTGGAGTCACTTTTTTCATCTGCTATGTGGGAGGAAGACCTCACCAATTAAAGTCAGTGAGTACTGTCTAAATACCAGTGATGTGCCAGGACTTCTAGGCCAAGAGAACACGACCATAGAAGTCAAAGTAGCCATGAACCTCTCCAAGGCAGACGAGAAAGAAATCGAGGGCAGCCCAGCACCAAGGTTCTCATCACAGCGCCCCTCTCTTTTTTTTTTTTAAAAAATATTTTTTTTAAACTTTATTTATTCATTTTTAGAGAGGAGAGAGAGAGAGAGACAGAGAGAAAGGAGGGGGGGAGGAGCAGGAAGCATCAACTCCCATATGTGCCTTGACCAGGCAAGCCCAGGGTTTTGAACCGGCAACCTCAGCATTTCCAGGTCGACACTTTATCCACTGTGCCACCACAGGTCAGGCCGCAGCGCCCCTCTCTTGTCCCACTCTCTACACAGCCTGCTCAGTACCCTGCACTGATGGGGGTCATCAGCTCCATGGCAGTTGTCACTCTGGCTTTTACTGTCATGATGTTGAGGTTCATGAGATAGTAGAAGGTCAGGTGAAGCACACTGTCATCTGAATAAGAAGGAAGAAGAAAAAGTATGAGTTAAATATGAGAGCAGAGTCAATAGCTTTAGAAGTCTATGAGGCTTTAAGTTATTTTACAAATTCTACAAATTCTTTGCTACTTCTCCCTGTAAGAGGTGGAGCTCCATTTCCTTCCTTTTGATTGGCTGGACTTAAGAGACCCTGCTTCTAACATATACAATATGAAAAAGAGGCAATCAAGTGATCACCAAGTAGATCCAGGTTAACATTGCCAGCAATAAGACACAATGATACTACACGATGTGACAATGAAGACCACGTCTGTAGACTTCCTCCCCAAGATCCATTACCTCAGTGTAACCAGAAAAAAACACCAGACTAGCCCCGTTGAGTC